>NC_140560.1:2722730-3362730 GCF_057381845.1 Rhamphochromis longiceps | reverse complement strand
TCGCTGTGGTCTGCCCTCAGATCCACTAGCCACTGAGCATTGCCGTTATGGGTTGCATCCTTCTCCCATATGCTCTTCCAGTATTGCTCCGTCTCCAGCCTTGGTGGTGCTGTTCTCTTATTGTTCCCTTGCCACTGAGAGTACACCTTTGCTGGTTCTGTGGAGAACAGCTGGTTTATTCTCCTGCCTTCTATCTCTCTGGTGTACCTCCTCAAGCGGCTGGCCAAGGCTGTGAGTCTTTGCTTGGCAGTTTCCAAGGCCTCAGGTATGGACAGCTTGCTGTATTTCTTAGGCACCTTATTTGTCGCACCTTTCTGCAACTCTGTTAGTTGGCTAACCTCCCTCCGTGCTACTTTGATCTTGCCCTCTAGCCTCCTTCTCCATGGAGGGTACTGCCCCTTGTGGCTGTTCAACTTGTAGCCAAGCATCTCACTGATCACTGCTGCCGTATTGTAGATCAGCTTGTTAGTGTCGGTAATCGTGGTTGTAGGTATTGCCCGTAGTGCTGCATTAACATCATCTAGCAGACCTTCTGAGGGTATTTCACGTAATCTTGGTAACCGGCTACGGGGGATCCAGGTTTCAAGCTTGGCCATGATCCTATTTTTCAGGTCAGTTCCTCTCGCACTCAACGATCCTTCTCCTATCGCACTTGGGGCTATGTACCCAATCTCGGGTGGGGGTGATGATATCGCCCCCCTGACCTGGCGTCCTGACTCCTCCTTGCCGTAGCATTTGTGTTGTACCTCGTCAATCTCTAGCTGTGAGAGCAGTCCCTTCTTTCGAATGTTGGAACACTGAGCTACTAGTTGTTTCGCCGTCATTGTGGATGTTGGGTATCGAAGAATCCATAGGTCCCTCATCCTATTCATGTAGCCCCTTCCGCCGGGGTTACTTGCGTAGTAGCATTCCAACAACGCCCTGTTTTTGTCCCTTGCCCACCAATGCCTTCTTGTTCCAGTAGCCCACTTTTCGTCAGGGTGCCCTGGTTCCTCAACACCTGACGCGGACCTTGTTGATCCGGGCGACGTCCGAGCCGGCATGCCTTCATATTTATCTGTCTCGCTCATGTCTGCGGTAGGCTTGCTTAGCATAGGGGGTCTAGCCTTAGGACCCTTACTGGATACAGACGCCCCAGGCAGGAATCGAACTTGCGATCCTCTGTTCCAAAGGCGTGTAGTTTAACCACTACGCTATCCAGCTGCATATATATATATATATATATATATATATATATATATATATATATATATATATATATATATATATATATATATATATATATATATATATATATATATATATATATATACACACACACACATATATTAAATATATATAAAATTGTAGGTTGTGTATCCTTCAGGTGTTAATGGGGTTATTGAAAATGTGTATATGTGCGTATGTGTGTATATACGTATGTATGGATAGATAGAAACATATATGTGTATATATTAAAAAAAAAATTACACATAACATATAATGTAATTGCAAGGAGGTATTTCTGTAGTCTATTGATACTAGATAGTGGAAAAGGGGTGGGATTAAATAAGCTTATGCTTCTTCCTGCTCCTTTTTGAACATGGACGTTATTTGGAGTTGTGGTTGCTCGTTTTCCTTTTGTTTTGCTTTGTTCATTTGTCTCTTTTAATTCTATTTTTTTTTATACTTTTTCAACATGTTCAAAATAAAGATTCAATCAATCAATCAAAAACTGTTGTTGTGATTTGGCACCATATAAATCAAACTGAACTGAATGATCAAACAGCCTATTTTAAATGTTGATACTAACAGATCAGCAAAAAGCTGATAATATGAATTAGTTAACCTCAACTTCAGGGTTGGGGGAGCTGCAGGCCTCGAGGGCCAGTGTCCTGCAGGTTTCAGATGTGTCCTTGAGCCAACACAGCTGATTTAAATGGATAAATGACCTCCTCAGCATGTCTTGAAGTTCTCCAGAGGCCTGGTAATGAACTCATCATGTGATTCAGGTGTTGACCCAGGGTGAGATCTAAAACCTGCAGGACACCGGCCCTCGAGGCCTGGAGTTGGACACCCCCTGCTCTACTTGAATCACTAATTTAGATGGTGGGAGTTAAATAGTAAAACAGACTGGTTCTTATAGTGCTTTTCTACTATATGTGTAGACTGTATTATCTGACACGCTGGCATCTTTAATATGAGCGTCCACCTTTATAATGGAGACATGGATAATAGAAACCCTGGAAATTCAACAAGGTATAGAAGGCAGTGTTCATGTCTGGTGTGTGCTGCCTGAATCTTTGCTTTGAAGCAAGCTCTCTGCGGCCTCCTGCTTCATTTCATGACATCATAAAAGGGCATGGCCACCCCCATGTCATCAAATAAGGATACAAGCTTTGTACGAGGCATCATATAAGGACAGAGAGGGTAAGAGTGGGATCCCTGCCAACATCATCCTCTGCTTGCCAGATGTACACACAGTAAATCAGCCAACACACCCACACACACAAAGACACAGTTCTGCATCATGAACGTATACACATGCAGTGAGAGGCAGCTTCGCTTCCAAAACACATTTACAGATAGGGTTGCCAACCGTCCCTTAAAATACGGAATCGTCCTGTATTTCGAAACAAAAGTACACGTCCCGTATTGAGCTAATAAGGGACGCACTTTGTCCCGTAATACAGTGAGAATCAAAAGTAGTCTATAAATGTTTATGGAATTAACACTTTGTTTGAAAACATAATTCCCAGCCCCTCTCCTGCTTTGTGACCAATGAGCTGACAGCACACTTATGACAATTCGAGTATGACAATTCAGATTACCGCTCATCTCATTGGTCGAGGAAAGGTCGCTTACGGAGAAAATACCGGAAGACAACAAATGACCACAACAAGAAGCATGGCCAACAGGGAAACAAACGCCGACACTGCGGTGCAAGTCTCGGATGACAGTACACCTAAAGCTGGGCAGACACTGTGCGATTTTTTCAGTCACGTTATTCAGCTCCTGCTCAAACTGCACGATTGACTCACAGTTGGTAGGTCACGATGCAGGTCTCACACTATACCGCCCGATGCTCTGATGCGACCTGAGTGCTCACACTGTGCGTCCATAAAATGAAGGTTATAACAGAAAATCTGTCGCTCGCTCTCTCTGTCTTTCACTCACACAGACACACCACCACCATCAACTTTGCTAAATTGCTAATGAAAAACATGATCAGGCAGCTGTGATTGAGCAGCAGTGTAGATCCAACTATTTTCACGGTTGTTGTGGTCGTGATAATTTTGTGATGCCACATCGAAAAGGCTCGGATGAGCTTTCCAAAGTTCTACAAGTTGTGCCTCCATCGCTTGTGTCCAGATCACACGCTGCACAGCCGTGCTGCTCCGTCTTTTTCACCAACGTTTACGTTTGCGCGTGAGCAGTGTGAGCGCCTGTGGTGACACCCTCACGAGCGATTGATGATCGGGAGCTGGTCGTGAGGTGTTAATCACTTCTCGTTACCCCACGTATACTACACGATGCACGATGAAGGCCAAAATCGGTCCGATCACTCAAAAATCGGCTCAAAATGGGCCAAAAATCGCACAATCAACTTCAAGTCAAATGGTTAAAAAAATAATTTCACGCACAAAAAAAGAGCTAGAAAATTAACCACACTGGGAAGGGTGAAGACAACTGGGTCGCCCGGCCCTGGCCACGAGGTGTCCCTTATTTATTTTTCAGGGAGTTGGCAACCCTATTTACAGACATTACAGTGACTTGTGAAAAACACTGACTCCTCAATATATAACATTTAGCAATAATAATTTACAGTGTAGATATTTCTGTGTGTGTGTGTGTGTGTGTGTGCACGCGCATGTTTCAACACTGCAGGAGCTGTTTGATTCTCATTGACCCTCTCTTTTTCCTCCCTCCTTAACAACACTTCCTGGTTGGAATTTCCCAAGCAGGTATCGTGCACACACACACACACACACACACACACACACACACACACACACACACACACACACCATCTGCTCTCAGTTCACACGCAAACACTTCTAAAATCAAGCATGTGGATGTGAAAATGCACATATACAAAATATTGACATTTTATTTTGCATTTTTACATTTCCTCATTTCCAGTATGATTCAAATGCTTACCACCATAAATAAAGCCAACCGCTGAGCCGACGTGCTGGCCAGCGATGTGTCAAACTCTGGTTGCAGCTGTCAAACACTGTATTTTCAATGTTCATAACACATGCAGTGATACTCAAAAGTGGGCTGATAGATCAAATGTGCAGCGCTGCAGGAACTCAGTGTTCTGCCAAAGAGCAGGTCCAGCCAGTGATGGCGTAACGGCGGGAATTGGAGGTAACTTTGGTGTTAGCTCCACATCTGTTGCTGTTTCCATCCAAGTAACCAACGCTTAGATGGAAACAAGTCGTACTGCCCAAAACAAAGAGCTGGGTGGAAGTGCATGACTTAGGATTGCCAATAAGACACATTTTGATTACTTGACTTGTCTTTCTCCATCAAACTGTTTAATTAAAATTCATAGCTTAATGTTTCCTTCCTCTATTAAGTTATTACACCTGAAATCGTCTACTGCTGCTGTTTCACAATAAAAGGATTCAACAGTGCTTTTAATGTGAAGCAGTCAAATTTTACCACGACTGACTTTTACTGAATTGTTTCTGTTTTATTCTGACATTTAAGGTGCAACACATTTACGCCTCCATGTAACACAACCATGGAGTGTTTATTAAAGATAGACATAGCCACCAAAATATAACCCACTGGTTGCCATCTTTGTGTTCTGAAATCACAGCCGCCTTCTTCTTCCCCCTCACAGCTGCCAAGTACTTATTCAAAAGGGGGCATCTTATTCTTTGCATTGCCTTTCTAATATTGTAGGGATTAAACCTTTCAAAATAAAGTGCTTTGATGCAACTCTTGCATTGTTGACACTGCATTCAAAGCACAGCCTGCTTTGTCCTCCTCTTTGATTCCCATATAGCTATGTTTTGTTTAGTAGGACTTGGAGCTACTAAAAGACCATGATTTCATCAAGAAAGTCTTAAGTGACTGAGAGTCATTTTTCTATTGATTCCAAGGTCTTTTTCAATCCAAGGGAGCTGCTCCCTGTTGGCTATTGAAAAGAATGCATTTCTGCACTGGCTTAGGTTTTTAGAGCCAGAGGCTACTTCTATATTTTATTTACAGCCTGTGCACAGACTACAGACCAGGTTAAAGGAACTGAATTCTTAAGTCCACCTCTGACAGAGGCTGCCTTGAAGCCCCTACCTATACTCCAGACAGTTGGTGGCAGGTGCACCTCCACCCAGAGGGTTTTTATCTGAATTTAAATGAGCTGGAGTGTGTTTTAAACACTACGAATAGATGCTGGCATATTTTGACATCATCAGTCTTGGTTTCACACAGAGGCTATAACATTCAATGAATTGCACTAAAGCTCCAGATGCACTCTTTTAATGTGTAACTCTATTAACAATTTTAGCAAGTCTAAAGCACTTAAGTAAAGCAATCACCCAAATAGTTGTGCATTTTATGCTGTATCTTTTCATTAGTGTTATTATATATGTCCTGCAAACGCACATACACACACACAAAGCCACACTAAATCACGTTACAATTTTGTTGCCTGCCGCAGCAGAACTCTGGGAAAATACTGATTTCATGATGTTGCTGCAACCTCTCATCCTGCAGCCTAACTCTGTTCTATCCTTTCATACACACACACACACACACACACACACACACACACACACACACACACACACACACACACACACACACTCTGGGTTGCATGGAGGCGGTTGCTAGGTAACAAGCATCCTCTGGCTCCTCCTACACATGTAGAAGTGTGCTGCACACACACCCTCAAAAACACAAGGACTCAGACTCACATGCACCCACACAAACACACACACAGTAAAAACCATGACATAATGAGAGCGGTGACAGTGTGACGTCCTTATTTCCACATGAACTGTCCAAAACAGGATCTGCTTCTTCTGCAGAGGATCCGAGCGAACACTAGAGACACACACTCTTCTATTCAGAAATTCAGCTGACACCTGAATCCAGATCAGTTGAGCTCAGCTGTTCAGTTCATTACCACGTTTTTATACTCATCAATTACCGTATCAGCTATAGCCTTTCTCTCTTTGCCTTCAGCCCGTACTTGAGGCTGGTAGCGAGCGCACTGCCTGTGCATTTAAATAACTCTCTAACAGCCCGATCCTCATTTTCAGGGGAGCCCCGTGCAAAGCAACGCAAAGGGGAGCGCTAAGTCATTAAAACAGAAGGCGGTGCAATTATAATCATAGACATGCAAGCAAAACACAAACACATTAACTCATAGAAATGACACACCAGGGATAAACAACAGCGTTCGCGCTACAGTGATTCTAATTTAAGTTTTTGTGGTGTGTTATTTCAGTCAAACACTGCTACATCAAACAGGCCATAACTGTGGGTGTAATAAAAAAGAAAACATCAAACAAAGCAGTGAAAAATTCAATCGGTTTTGTAATATGAAGCGGGAGTTATAGAAACACAACACAATTAAAAGTCATTTGTAGTGCATGGGCACTGTGTACTCCCCAGGTGGTTGGCAACATATGGCTGGTTGTTGCCAGATTAAATCAGAGCCACCAGAAACCTCCTTGTGATCACTCTGGTTGATAGCAGGTTGTCTTGGTTACCCATAGTTTCCATGGAAGACGCCAATTTGTCTCCAAACACTTACCTACTACTGGCAGAGCGAGGGAAAAACACAAATTTTGCCTTAATGCCACCGATATATGAAAAGGGACACGTTTCACACTGAAGGCTAACGATCTCGGTTTCCTGTTTCCATAGCTAACAGTTACCATCGCAGCAGGCAGCCTGCTACCAGCCAAAGCAGTCACGAAGACCTCAATTTCACCCAGCAGTCTCCAGCCAGTTACTGTGGCATCACTGCTAATGTGGATATCAAACATTTAAAATTGCTCATGTTTTCGTTTTAATAGGTTCTTGCCATACATACTGGGTCCAGCAAAGACTCCCATAGGTCCCACAGGACAGCTTTGGAAAATGTGACATGAGGACATCAGACTTTTAACTGAATTTGTTTTTAGGTTTTACAGCTTTTCTTATGTCATTCATCCTACACCAAAGGAATTAAGTGATAGATAAACAATAAAGTGACAGAAAAGCATCTGTTTCTCACTATCAACTATACGAATATCTGTTTCTCAGTCGTTCTAAAAAAAGAAACTGACTTTTTTCAAAAAAAAAAAAAAAAGAAAGAAAAAAGAAGCATTGAAAACAAAAACAAAGGCTGAAATCTGTTTTATAATTACAGGACAGTCCAATTACAGAGCTTTGTTTCTTACAGTTTAAGCCCAAAGAGCCATGCTTACAGATTTGTTTACTACAGCAGTGTTTCTTTATCATGTTGAAAAACTGAGAATTACTCTTGAAATCAGGCTTTCTTTAAAAAAACTAAACAAAAAATAAATAAAACCCTTTTTGACACCAGGAAGGAAAAAGTGGAGTTTAATAGGAAGAAACTTGCAACAGAACCTGGCTCAGGGTTAAGGCAGGGGGACGGGACAAAAGGCGGGGTGTTAACCTGTAGGAGACCATTTGGTTTTACCTGTCAGGTAAATTAAAATGACCTATGGCTGAAACATTCACGACAAACGCAGCAGTTATCATTATTAAATTAGAATGAATGAAGTAAAACAGGTTAAAACAACTATTTATATCTGATCACTATCACTTGCCACCCAGTTGACCCCCTCACCATCACTGTCACTCAGGGTGTTGCCATGGGACAGTCTGATTGATTGACAGCAGCACTGTGAAATGCGACAGTCAATGATTGCTCTCAGCCCGACCACACGTGATGGATGCATCGTAATGTGATCAGAAGAATGGAAACAAGCCTGTGTCAGTGTAAATACACGACCTCATCGTGAACACCCGCGCAAGCTAAGCATGCACATAGCAGGTACACACACACACACACACACACACACACACAATGATGAGCATTGTTCACAGTGTGCCAGAGGAAGTCAGAGGTGCAGCCGGATGAATTCATTTACTATAAATACACACATCACAGCCTCGCTAACTCTCCACTCTCTCACACACACACACACACACACACACACACACACACACACACACACACACACACACACAAGAGCACAAACACTAACAGAAGCATCTCTGTGTGCTTCCTCGCACACATGTGATCCTGACACTTCTGAGGCCTTCAGCAGGGCAGGCAGGATGAGAGTGGAAGATAAAGCACAGGATGGAGGAACACAAAGGGTGTGTGTGCTGTCTTTGTGTGTGGCTGTGATACACTGGCTGCCAGATGAAGCCAACAACCCAGCCAGTCTTTCTCATTCTGTTACCTGATCAGTTACTGCTGCTTCCTCTCTCATCTTCAAACCTGCCTCCTTTTCTCTCTGGTTTGCATCTTCTTCCTGTCCTCTGTACTTCCTCCCTTCCTTTCCTTCCTTCCTCCTTTCCTTTTCTTCCGCTTAAATCTTCGTGCTGACACGTTCTTCTGGATGATCTCCTCCTCTATTGTATTTTTTATAAATATACTGTGATAAGTACTACTTTCCAGTGATTCTGAGGAGGACCGCTGTTATTGAACTGGACCTTATCTCCTAGCATGAGTGGCTAACTGAACTAATGCTACAAAGCCTGAACACCTGCAGATATCAGGAGCAGGCGGAGAACAGTTGTCATCGTCTCTGGTTAATGATAAACAGTCGGATTCTTACATAAAGCGCGTTATACAATGTGGCTCATTCAACCATTTGTGTTATTCAACCCAACTGTATTATTTAACACTATTCAGTGGGCTGAACATATAGATAATCAGCTAAAGCAGCAGCTACGATGACCAATGACACTTTAACATTAAGTAATTCTGAAGAACTGACATGAGTCACCACTGAGTCATTGCTTTCACCGCGCTGTGAGCTACCTGGTTATGCTTTGCCTCTCTGGAAGGATGGTGATCAGTGGGCTCTGTCTATGTGCTGGTGGTCTGGGTCTGCTTTCTCCTCTACGGTTCTCTTGCTGCTCGTTCCAGGACAAAGTTTTCTTGTTCTTTCTTATCTTTAAGTTGATAACATTGCCACAATACAGACCATCACCAGCGTTGACTATCGATATTTGGATACCCATGAAACACTCAGAATACCCACAATGCAATACTCTTTGTCAAAGGCTTCAGCAGGTACTTTCCATTCATGTTGGGGTTAACATGCTACTTTAATCTTGCACCACGTATATTCTTCAGTAATGCAACTATTACCTGCGTGATGGGCTGACGTCACCTACCCTGTGTTCTCGCGCTACACCCAGTTGACTTGTGTTTGTGTAGCAGGAAGTGAAAAGTAATAGAGCAGCCCATAATATGAAATATGAATCACTTTCAGTTTTATTGAAAACAAGGCCAATAACATGCACCCAGGCCAGAAACAGCTGCTGCTAACTAAAACAGCAATCATCTTTATTTTCAACAGGTTTCAAAGGTTTGTGATGAGCAGTCAGTAATAACAAAGTCCTGATTCAATCCAACAAACATCAGCTGACTTTGGTCAGTGAGCAGATGGTTTTTGCCAGGCCTGCCGCACTTTGTGTTTCAAACACAATTCAGCTGCAAATTCTAATTTTGGTGACCGTTAAGTTACACATGAGGGACATATGTTCAATGTATATACATACAGATGTTTATTACATTTTTTCCACTCATGTGTACCTAGTAATACAATGTATAACTAGCGGTATACTAGTAGAACACACTTGCTACTACATTCATGTTAAGTTAGCTTGTGCAACAGCCTGGAGGTTCACTGTGTCACCACAATGTAACATACAGTTGGAATGGGAACTTATATTTTTTCTGTGTGTGTGTGTGTAGGCACAACATTTGGATGATGAATACTGATTACCTCTAAGCTACAGATTAGGGCTGAACGATTATGGAAAATAATCTAATTGCGATTTTTTGCCCCAATATTGCGATTGCGATGCGATATGCGATTATTTTTTAAGGTCTTTGTCTTCTGTATTATTAAACAAAGACAAGCAATACATCATATAGTATGGCCAATACTATATTACATTAATTTTAAACTGTTCTTTCCTGGAAGACAGACCTCTGTTATGATGACATGAGGTGATGCATGAATTGATGACTGACATTTTTATTTAACTTCTTCAATCACAACAGTATATTTGAACATACACAATAGTTTATTTTTAGCTTACAAACATCTGAGCATAAAGTGCTGACAAGGAACCCTGGTGTAAACATTAAAATGAAAGTCAGTGCAATGTGCAGATTGCAGAAATATACATAAACAAAATCAGTGGCTTTACCACACTCAGTTTTTCGACATCTGTGAACTACAAGACAGTCATTCAATTAAAAAATAATATTAAATAAATAAAACTAATAAATAAAAAATACACACATCTTACTGATCTCTGCAGTCAGTAACATTACACATAAAGTGCAAACATAATAGCAATTGTATAAACACACACACAAACACGCCTTTAAAGTTTAAAGGCGTGAAATTGGACGGTCTAGTTCTGATTAGCGTCACCGCTGTCTCGGTGGAGTTTAATAAACTCGGCCGTCTGCTTCTTGCTATCTAAAATATAACCAGACACTGGTGTAAATTCTCGACTGTCTCATACTTCTGTTTAATAAGTTTTCTGTTTGACGTTTAGTCAGCTGTGTGAAAACCAAGGAGGAACCCACCCGGGGGATTAATAAAGTTTTATTTTATCTAATCTAATAACTTTAATCTCAGCCAAACCGATTTACTCACGAACAAACAAAACACTGAAAAAAGCCCAACAATAACATTTTTAGGTTGTCTAAGTGACTTATATATTACGTTTAACCCGAGCAGCGAAACTCCGCGGTGATCTGAAAATGATGTGCCGGGAGTTGTGCCGTTCTCGGCCGCATCAGTAACCCTCGAGCTCCCGGCTAGCTGTCGAGCTGGTGGGTAGCAGACGCCTCTGAAAACGTCGAAGCACTTTTGCAAATATGGGATATCTTGATAAACCGAGCAGATATTTGATGTTTACACAGCTACTTTCTCGCCTGAAAATATGTTAAAAGTTTATTTTGTGACCCAGAAAGATTAGTATGAGTAATTTTAAAACTTAGTAGCGGCCGCCATTGTTGGAAACTGGAGTTTGGCTGGGCCGCGCTATGAATTCTGGGATATGGTAGTAATTTGGACAGCCTTCGGCGCGTCGCTGTGACGTAATCGGTCTACAAATGCGGCCTCAGGAGGATGCAGCCCATGAATTTGGACATGTCCAGAGTATAATCGCAGCCTTTGCGGTTAGAAAATTGCACTTGATCATGTCGCGATATTATCGCAAATGCGATATATCGTTCAGCCCTACTACAGATTCATATTTGCTCAGCTGCGCACACACACACACACACACACACACACACACACACACACACACACACACACACACACACAGAGCCATATATGTGACATCAGAAGCAGGTAAACAGGAAGACGGCTGATTGAATTAGAGTGGAAAGACTTACTAGACCATCTGAGAGCAAAGGACAGCGATGGATAAGGAGGAAAGGCAAAAAGAGATGGTGGGACAGGAAGCACTGATACAGAAAGTGATTATGAGGCAATCTGATCAATGCAGGCTTCAGCACACTGCATTATTCCTGTGTTGTTAAACAATAATACAAGTTTTCACCTACATTAGTCTTAATATATGGTGACAGCTTGACATATGAAAGCTTTCATCATTATCTGTTAGCCTCCTTTGTCATTTGTGAATGCCATTTATCTACACCATTTAGCTAAGTGTTAGATGGAAAACTGTATCTGCCAAGAAACCTGACTGTAATAAGAATGAAAGTGGAAGTGGCTTTACACCATCTGGCTGTAATAACCAGCATTTACAGAATTTAAAAGGCTGAAGTAGCCAAAAGTGCAAAAACTCCAGAGTCACTTACTGTAAGTGTACTGCTTGAAAATAGAAACATACATTTTTCATTTTCATGTTACATGTTCGCATCCTTTTAAGAGTAAGACAAAAAATGACTCCACAAACAAAACACTATGTTTTTAGCTTAACCAGTTAGCTAGCTAATGCTGCTAGCTAATGCTGCTAGCTAACTGGTTAGCTGTACCAATGACTTCGTAGCTCTCATTTGTCCAGAAATAACTCACATTTCTCTGCCTGTCTCAAAAATCAAGAACTCATTGTTCAGAATAATAACCGTAACAATAATTTCAAAAATAAACTGGCCCCATTTTCACTGTGTAATTATGAAAAGCAGGGGTGGAGAATACAAAGTTAGCATGGTAAGAGCCACAACAGACACATTAATGGGGAATATGCAGCTTGAAATGAACTGTAATTATCTCTCTGCCTAATGTATGTCATTTTGCCTTTTATTTAGAAACGTGTTTTTATGTCTTTTTTTTCATGCTAAAATGTTATACCTAAACTCACAAATGATTAGAAGATGAGATGACTAGAAAGCACGTGATGGTGCGCTCTACTGTACACTGCAGGCTTTTCCTGGGACACTGGGTTACATTCGTAAATACCATCCTATTTGCAAGTATGGTGATACTGTCAAGTACTGATCTGATATCAGTGTTAACCCTCTCCAGGCAGGCGTTGCCGATTTGCAACAGTTAAAAACTAACAACCTGATTACCCCACATACATATTTTATGAGTTTTTTTACTCGGAAGTACCACTGCAGGACCTGGTTGTGCATTAGCAACAAAAAGATTAAATTGAGCCAGAGAGTGTTCAATGAATTACCTATTGTTGTCACTCCGAGGAACTCGACTTAAATATTCCCACCTCTGTATAGTAAAAGTGAGAGCGAGCAACAGGAAGAGAAGCGATTGCAGTGTCAATGGAGATTTTGAAGATCACTTGATCACAGCTTGTGGTTAACAAGCTGATGAAGATCCCATGCTGATCACATCCATACTTACATGGACTCACATACTGCTTTCTTACTACAAACCACGTTCACCCACTTATACAGGAACTCATACATCGTTTAGCTGTTACCTTTTTTAGCACTTTTTCTCACTATACAACTCTCACTCTGAAGAATGTATCAGGGACAGTTTGGGGTTCAGTATCTTCCTCAAGGCCAGTTCAACCTGTCGGGTGGAGGAGTTGAGTTTCAGTGGGAGCAGTACTCCCTCTCTCTCCTGATCCACAGACAAACCGCACATGGAGTCCAGTTTTATATGAAGTCACATTAACATTTTGGTGGATTAAAAACCTTTAGTTAATTATGGGGGGGGCATAGCCTCAAATGTCGATACAGCGGATAAATAAAAGCAGAGGTTCTTCATAAGGAGTTGAGAACGCTGATCTCGGTGGAATAACCGCTTGCTGAAAGTCAAGAGATGTTTACACCGAAACATGATGTACCGCATGAACTCGTGCCTCGCGGCCTCTTGCTCCAAGCTGATTGCCGTTTTATTACGTCTTCACTTGTCTGCCTGGAGAAATAAACACAATGAAGTCCAAGCGCAGACACAGACGCAATTCCGATCCCCATATACTTAACACGCCAAGACACGCAGACGGTATGACGACACCCACGCAGACGGGCGAGAGCACTCGGAGGCAGAGAGAGGCTTACAAAGGACCACAACACACCCAGGGGACGGTCACATGGCTCGCTGATCAATAGAGACCATGTGTCTGCTGGGCAGAGATCTTTCCCTTCTCTCACACTTCCTCTCCACTGCTCCCTTCCTTACTTGCAGGCAATCTCTGTCATTATCTTCCCAACACTACTTGTGTTTTCCTCTACGTCCACCATTACTTTTGCCAACCCTTCCATCTAAATGACCCATCCTCTCTCTCTTGCTTCTGACCTGCTTCTCTCTGACCTTCAATTAACAGATTCTAATCACCCGTGGCCAATTTTCCAGCCTCCCAATGTGACCTCGAACAAAGACTCCTGCACGTGTAATAAAACACAAAATGATCTACTTAACAGTCTAGGACGTACTCCACCAAGAAACTCTGATCACTCCACCAGAGCCGATTTATCTGAGAACAGGAGATTCACAAATACTGTGCATTGGATGATGCTTGAAACGAGAAGCAAATTTACAGCAGTTTCCAACTTTTAGTATTGCAGATAAGCTCCTATAATAAGGCACAGTGCACCTCACCTGAAATCTGAACTAAGTGTGAGATTGTTAAATAAGTGGCAGTAAATCTGGGCCAGTATGTGCTAAATCACCCAGAACAGGATTGCTGATTTGGCATTACTCAGTAATTCCTTCATAAGGATGAGAAAGAGAGATTTCCTGCACAGGCAGCACTCCTGTTCCCAAACGCCTGATAGGAACATATATAGGAACATGTCTTATGGTCCAGTATCTCATCTATACCGTGTGAACAGCCTTTGTTTTTGATCTAAGTTGTGCCGTGATATTGTTGGCAACATTAGCATCTTCTCTTGCTGCAGCTGCGTGCATACATAAGACATAAATGTGCAATTGGCCGAGGCTTTTTAGCTTTTTCTACAACATTATTGTCATCAGTAGAGCTCGACTAACACAGCTGAGTGTCTGACCTTAAGCGAGACTAAATCAGATTACTGGTTAAAGGCTGTTAAAGGCAAAAATCATGAGTGGCATTTAGATGTAATTGAAAACAGAAACAAGGCCTTTTAAGTGAAGTGTATCAGGAAACAGGATAAATGCAAAGCTAATAGGGAATCCTGCTGCTGTTAGACATTAATAAATCATCTTTCAGGCTGTATCTGACTGTTTGAAGTATTTGTTTGAAAGGTAAATATGATTAAGAGGTTAAACGACACTCGGATTCTTCTGGAATAACTAAGCGTCTCTGTAAGGTGCGGCGGTGCTTCGAGCTAAACACGCGTCAGGATGCTAACATGCAATGTTCATGTTTACAGTATTTACCTCCATACTGTGTGCAAGCGTCAAAAGACAAAAGATGGTTGTAGCTCTCTAAAAACGGGATTCAAACAGGAAGTGTCCCAAACTCGCTTTCTGTTAAATGGCCATCAGGGGGCGATCTATGTGGATATAAAAAGGAACGTAACAGACAAGGACGGGGAAACTGCTTACTTCAATTTTTAACGTTAAATCCTGTGACAGGTCAAGTAGCTTACTAACGTTACTAACATTAGCTTAGGCGTGGATATAAGTGTGGTCATTAAAAACATCTTAGCTTGAGGAATATGGCTGATTTCACCACAGCGATACCAACTGTGTTCAAAAGAAAATGGAAATATTTCAGCATAAAAGTGCAAAGCACATTGACAGCTGACTCTGCTTGAATAATCATTCAAGAAGCTACAAATATGGACCGTCACAGTGGGTGGTAAAAACATTCATGGTCCCCAGTGGAGCTTGGATTGTTCGAATGACTTCTTCAAATCAAATCAACTGAAGTGTTTGCTCCATGATCATATATAATATTCCATAAACTGTGCTGTGTTTCAAAGTGATGAGCTGCAGGGGAAAAATCACGTGGTTCTCATTTTTGTATCCTTACTGTCTGCATTGTTAACATCACCCAAGTTAAATATCAGCACGAAAAATGTGAGCAAGCGGTCGACCGCCACCTGCAGCACGAAGCGGCCTAACAGAGACGGACGCGTACCATCAAAACTGCAACAAACACTAGGTTCATCGGAAACACTTTTTCTGTTTCGAGTGGATATGAACAGACGAAATGCCGCAAAATGTTTAACAGGAAAATAACTGAGATTACACTGTCAGATTTAAAAGGCGCTGCTTGCTTTGTTTTGAGACAGTCTCTAGATTTTTCAACAAGTTTCCAAGGTGTCACACGACACCTGTCATCATTCGCTGAACAACGACACTGAGGATAAAGCAAATCACACTCGAAATGCACTAACAGACGCCATATTTGCCGCAGACTTACGGGCGTGGGGGCAGGTAGTGAACAGAGCTGAGCAATTCTGCTCACCATGTAATATTTATTTAAGTAAAATTTGAATTCGAACCTTGTTTTTTATTGTTAATGACTGATAAAAGAGCAAAGTGTGATCTAGATCCTTTTCTTCTTTTGAACTGGGGCGTACCAGTCCAAAACCAGTCTACATGATGCAGTTGTATTGACATTGAGCACACTCTGGCTGATCATCCATCCACTTCATTTATATTTGACTTTTTGAAAAAGTGACAGTCGTACAGTAAATGGGGCTAAATGCACACACGCAGACACACGTGCAAATGCGTGCACACTAATCTAATGGTGTTGATACTGCAGCTAAGCTGCCGTCTATCGACTTGAGAGAATCTCATTATTGTCAGATTAAGCAGCTCTGGAGCAGTGTAGTCTGTGCCACAGTCAGGACTAAATGCAGTGAAAGTAAAGCCCCCAAATCCCGTGGAAGCTCCCCTCATTAGATCAAGACAGAAGAAGAAGAAGGGAGACTGAGACAGGAAGTTATTGAGAAGGGACAAAGTAACAGGTCATGTTTTGTAGGTTTCGTGTCAGGACTCTCCTTGAAACCACATAAAAGTATCCAAGGATGGTCAAAGTGAGGCTGTTTAAGCTGATTACTGATTCCTGTGTGTGCTATAAAGTAAACTCTCGTGGCTTATACATGATTTTGTCAGGCGTCACTGTGAGTTGCGCTGCTTTGTAGTGTGAGTTTGTTTGCGTGCTACAGTTGACTCGGTGGCCTCTCTTCCAGCACACACCTCAGGGCAGCTCTGTCATTACCATCCTGAACAGACAATGACCACTTCGCACACAAACAGGGACACACTTATACACACACAAGCCAGAAATTAGGCTAACCCGCCGTCAGACCACAGTTTCCACTCTGTTCACCCAAAAATTACCAACCGGCTGTCTTTTGCAGGCAAATTTTCACACACACGTACACACAAACACACACGTACACTGCATAGAGTGGTTACAGTATGAACTGACTCTAAATTGCGCACATTTAGAGACGCACAAACACACGCAGACAATGCACTGCCTGGGAGTATGTTGCATTTGACAAACACGTGCAAACACAAGATGCAGCTTCATACACATGCAGTAAAAACAGTTCACAGTCAGCACCTGGAGGACATGTTAGTCACAGGGCGTCATTATGTCTTCATTCTGACTTCCTCCATCACAGGAGCCACATGTTTGTCATTGGGGAAAAAAGGGAGGGAAGCTGGGGGAAAGGGGGAGGAAGAAGAGAGGATCTGCTGACTGGTAAAGTACAGAGTGAAGGAGGAGACAGAAGATGGAGGAGGGAGGAAAACAAGACTAAACAACAACAAATTATTGCCTAGAAAATGACCTGCATGTTCAGTTACAGCTATCCAGCACCCACAAACTTATGTCTAGTTTTTATGCAGACTGTAACGTCTGTGGCAAAGCTTACTTTATAACCGTGTCTTTTCCCATTACGCACAGTGAAATCTTTATTTCTCACATCTTCCTGTCAATACCAAAGAACGGTAGCTCAATTCCAGTTACACTGTGGCACAACTGGAGACGTAACCCAACCCCAGTCCTTGTTTGTGGCTTCACAGTCAAAGCTAATGGTCATGTTTGCTACGTTAGAACATGCTAACACTAAGGATTTACTGTTTTGGGCAAGCACATATCTCACAGCTCCCACAGACTGAAGTCTGCCCAACAACTTTGGCCAACTGGTGTAACAGAGCCTGACCAGTAGGGATGGGTACCGGTGTCCGGTGCCATGATGGCACTGGTTCTGACATAAACGGTAGTAACCAGACGGAAAAGCAGCGCACATTTCGGTGCTTTATTTCGGTGCTTTATTTTCCTGAGCTGTGATACACTTCTAGCCAATCATTTTACGTTTCCGAGGATAGTAGGCGGGGCCAGGTACGTGCGTTCTTTTAGAGCAGAGCTACAGATTAAAAATGCCCAAGGCGAAGCGGTCAAAAGTCTGGCTGTACTTCACAGCAAAAGATGCAAACTCAGCAGCAACAAGTGCTTTAAGCTGATACTGTGATACTGTCAAAGGAGGTAACACCAAGAATCTGATGAAACACCTGGCGACGCATAGCGTTTTTTTTAAAAGCCGAGAAATGCGCCGTATTTGATAGCTTGCTGCGAGACCTCACACCGTGCACATCTACTGCGGGTGTGGTGCCTGTTATGCAACATCCCCCAAAAACACGAAGAGGAGAGTCCTGGCCCCTAGCCCTGCCAGTGTAGCAGAAATGATGAGGATGATGATGCAGCAGCAGCCGTTCTTCTCTGTGTGAGTCGCTTAATGTTGTTCGTGTGTAATTTACGTTGAGTAGGCTAACCACGTTATTACATTAATGCATGTAAGGTGAACTAGCAAACATCATCATAGCTACATGCGGCTGTCTTCTTGTTTGATGGCAGATACTCCCTTCACCCTGGCCAAAAAGGCTAAAATGACCAAAGAAAAAGTGGAAAACAGTTAAAAATGAGAGGTTTAGGACAAAGTTTGTGTTTTTTCCATTGTTAAGCACTGCTTCCAGCCAAGAGTGATACCATATATGCCCCATAGCTGCAGAAAAGGCTAACATTGTTATCTTTTTACAAAAAAACAGCTGAACATGAGAGGTTTTTGGACCAATTTTGTGTTCTCCATTCTTTAAGCACCGGTTTGAGCACCGTTTGAGCACCGGCACCGTTTCAAAAGTACCGATTTGGCACCGGTATCGGATAAAACCTAAACGATACCCATCCCTACTGACCAGTGTAGGACTTTTAAGACCGATGCTGATACTGATATTCGGTGATTAAACATTTTTATGTAGATTGAGTGTTTTAATAGTGCTAACTAAAAAATAAATACATTATACATTCTGCAAAGTGTAAGAAATGACTTAAAACGCACCTAACCTTATTTAAAACAACAAATCACCTTTTATTATTTACTAAACATAAATTAAGGAAAGGACTCGTGCTGTCATTTATCTGCTAAGACAGTGGTTCTCAAACAGTGGTACCCGTACCACTCGTGGGACATAGGCGCCCTCTAGTGGGACACAGAAAGTCTCCAAAAAAATTTAAGATGTAATAATATAGCATGTTCTGACTGAGGGATATCTGAAAAAGTAAAACGCATAAATCTGATATCACTTCTAAAATAAATGAAGACAGGAAACTAAACAGCAGTGACGTTTGTAGGGTTACTGAAGTTGGGCTAGCTGGTATATAATGATGTGCTACAGGTCGCTAGCGACACAGCTATGTTAGCATAAACACAGTGAAGCTGGAGGATGAACGCTAACTTTTTTCCACTCGATAAAAGTTAGCGTGAGGGTTCCTGATGGTTAGGGACAAATGCAATCGCATGGCAGGATGCTGTAAACGGACCAAACTTCAGTCAGGAGAACAACTGAGATAATCCATCCACAATACGAGGTTAGTCATTCATATACTGCTGCATGGGCTGGGCTGTAGTTACATCTAAGGTTTAAAAACTGAGCTTTAAAATAAACAGTGGTAATAAAAACCGAGAGAGGCCGACAGTGATCCCTGGCTTTTTTTTAGGGGCTTGTTAAGGTTAAACAGAACAAGATACGAAACATTAAAACGTGTTAAAAACACAACAGCCTTAATAAGGGTAGTTTGGTTTCATCAGGCCATCACTTAAAGACTGGATATCCCACCTGCTGTGAACGTTTTAATGCAGTACAGTTGTTATTATTATCACTTGTCACATCCTGTATATGACAGATGAAATAAAAAACATTCATGTAAGAAATAAAATTGTCTTGTGTAAACAGTATGTGGTGTTTAATAGGCCTGTGTTACTGTACTTTAATGTCGGTCATAAGGGCGGTACTTTAAGAGCCATATATTTTATGAGGTGGTACTCATTGTGAAAAGTTTGAGAACCGCTGTGCTAAGAGAAGTGGAAGATGGAAAAGAGCAGGAATGCAAAACAAGGCCAGGAAATGTCAACACACACAAAGACTGATCGAGTAGGGGAGGAAAAATTCCACTCAAGGCTGCGATGAGCTGAGTGAAAACAAGAAGGAGGGGGAAAAAGATAGAGGTGACAAATTCATCACAAGTGTGGCAGTGATCGCGGCAGTGATCGCGGCCGGGAATAAAGCAGCAGCGCGTTGGAAAACAGACTGGGAGCTGCAGGACTGAACACAACAGCAACAACAACCTCGCGCTCCCTCCCTTCACATTTTTACATCCTCAGTTATTCATCATCTGTCAATATCTCTTCTATATGCCTCTCCCTGCGTGTTTCACTGTTGTTCTTTGACCCTCTATTATACCCTAACAGCGTGGGCTCGGACTATTATGGGATACCGTGATTGCTCACTGCATTTAGACTGTGAGAGGAGGAGAGGGGGAGGTGGAAGAGAGAAATAAGGGAGAGACAAAGATAGAGACAGATTATTAAAAAAAACCTATATGACCTTTCACATAACGGTAGTTGGCCTTGGGGCATCTGTAAGACAGAACAAGGTGTGTGTGTGTGTCTGGCTTTCCAATGCAGCAGTAAATCTCCTCCTATATAACAGAAGGGCGAGGGCTGAAAGAGAGGAGAAGACAGAAGGACGGCTTGTCCCACTTTCACTTTGACCTCTGTCTGTCTGTCCCTCTTCTCCCTAATGGCACCGCACACATTATGAGAAGCTCCTGAAGGCCTTTTGATGCCTGGGACTGTCAGTGAGCTGTTTCCCCGGCGGCCATGCAGCCTCCCTGGGTATGACTCACAGTCTACACCACACCTCCTCCTCCCTTCTCCACCAAGGGTCCTTCATTCACCTATCATTCGCCACTCCAGCTGCATCTTCCCTTCCTCTGCTTCTCTCACCTCACCCTCTTCTCCCGTTTCTAATCCTCCCCTTTCTCCCAGAACTGCCACGCTATCTCTCTCATCCCCCCCACCCCCCCACCCCATTTCTTATTCTTGTTTCTCTGCTCTCACCATCATCCTCTTAGTCCATCCCGCCTGGCCTGTAAACTCCCATTTCCACTTCTCTCCCAGCTGCTTCTCTTGCTCCCCTCTCTGTCATCCTCTTACTCGCTTTCCGGGCAGTGCCGCGTTATCTCCAGCTTTCAGGCTGGAAATTGGCTCTGGAAAACAGCCAGGACTTGGTTAAACGCCCCATCAGCCCCCCAACCAACCACACACATCCACACAAGCACATAAATACACACGTGCACAAGCACGCAACAAATCAAATCCAATAAAAGAATAATGGATGCAACAAGCAAATGGACACATGAAGCTGAGTATTAGCTGCTACACCTTCCGTTCTCACGTTGTGCTAGGGCTGCTCGATTATGGCAAAAATGATAATCACGATTATTTTCACTGAAATTGAGATCACGATTATTTGACAATATTTATTTAACCCTTTAAGACCTACCATAGAACCAAGTCCACCAGAGCTTATATTATTATTTTTTTGTACATGCTGTAGTGCCATTTGTGGGAGCATTTCAAGTTGCTATACATCAATACAACTGTTATAGCCCATATTTTAATAATATGTATGCATTAAGTCCATAGTAATTACATAAATTGCAAAAAAGTGCAATAAACTACAAAAAAAATTGAAAATCGTTTTTGTTTTGTTTACATATATTTCTACTTGGAGAAATTTAAGAGGCTTATCCCTCAAAACTTTAAATACAATAAAGTTGCAAAAAATAGTTTCCCACCACAGAAAATTTATTTTGAGTGTCTTCATAGTTTTATTTTGGAGATACAGCAATTTTTATATACTGCAGGAAAAACAAAAAACAATCCTATGATGCAAATTTGCAAAGAAAACAGCATGTGCATCATTTCACTGTGGGAAGTGTTACGAACAGCTGATAGGAACGGCAAAGCGTGTTTCTGGAATATTATGTTTTTGTTCCTGCAAGCGCTTTTTATGCAATTTTTGCAAAGCTATATGTGGAACGAAACCGTGACCGAGGACAAGCTGATGGCATCAGATGTAAGTACAACTCCTCCGGTTTCATATGCAAAACAAATTATTGCGCTAGCTTACACGGTTCAGGTTCTACAGGGATTTAACAATAGTTACATAAAACGGAGCGTGCAGCTCTGACCGGCTTCAATGACTTTAAAAAATAATATAAAATAGTGTGCAACACCACTGAAGTTTTTTTTTTTTTAAACTCTTTTCAACCAACGGCAGTCACTCTCCAAATAACTTCTGCTTAGCTTTCCGAGCTTCCCTCGGGTCCTCTTAATCAGCGGTCTCCAACCTTTTTTGCGCCACGGACGGTTTATGCCCGACAATATTTTCACGGACCGGCCTTTAAGGTGTCGCGGATAAATGAGGGAGGGGCTAATAATCGGCTCAGTCATTTTAAATGATCGTTGAAAGCCCAGATCGTAATCGTGATTAAAATTCGATTAATTGAGCAGCCCTACGTTGTGCATGCGCTAATAGCTTTTTTTCTTTGCATACAGGACTTCAGAGAGACCCATGTGAACTTTTAACTTCTAGATGTCGATGAATTTGCCATCTGAAATCACAGCCTTGCTGCCAGATTGTATCACCTTGCCAACTAATTGTGGAAAAAACTCACAATTAGCTTCAATTAGATTTCAAGCGGCTTCAAATAAAAATTAAATAAAACTCCTAAATGTGTTGATGGGTTTACTTGATGGGTGTATTAAAAAACAAAACAAACTCTAGAAAATACAAATGCTTTTGAAAAAAAGTAGTAATCCTTACCAGTAATGCATGTTTCTTATCCTTTAGTTAAAAGCTGTTATTTGCTAACACTCACAAACTTTTTAAATGCCAAAGCTCTGAGTTATCACAGCACTTTGCACAGCTATGAAGAAAGCTAGTCAGCCTGTGACGGGTCATTTGCAGGCCAGGGCAGAGACTCGCATGCTATCAATTAGAAAATCGTAACAAATTGTACACAAACATTCCGCACACATGCTTTTTAGTTACACGTGACAAGTCCCTTAATTATCAGAGCGTCAAATTCAGCAGAGAGGGACTCTTCAATCTCACTCCCAATTTAGCTCATAAACCAGGCTGACTGCACTGATTCAACACTGGCTCACTGACTCCCTCTTCCACTATGTGCTGGAGTGTTTGTGAGTGTGTGCTGCTAGGTCCTGTGTGTCTCTGAATATTGTGAAGATCAAGTACCCAGCAGTAAATTACTCCCTCGCTATACTCATATAATTATCAAAGACATACAGACACCGGAGGTTGTGTGTGTGTGTGTGTGTGTGTGTGTGTGTGTGTGTGTGTGTGTGTGTGTGTGTGCATACACTGATTCATGTATCTGGTTCAAGTATCAGATTATTACAATATTTCATAAATTCACCTATAGTTGAGTAGGTGATTAATCTTAACTCAAACGAACAGCATGTGAGCATCAACCTTCATGTGTAGATGAGGGTTTGATCAGAGAGTAGATAATGTTACTTTAGCTTGCATGACCATCGTCTGGAAACATTAAAAAATCTGACTTGGGTATCAAGTAGGGCTGCCACGATTAGTCGATGACTAATTTAATAGTCGACGCGTCGTTTGACGCTTTGTAAGATCCCAAAAGCCGCAGGAATAAGTAGCAGGATTTAAGAGTGTAATAACGGACTGAAACAGAAGATGGCAGCACTGCATGTACAAGGATGCCAGCTGCCGTTAAACCCCGAAGAAGAAGAAGAAGCTGTGTCCCAGAATTCATAGCGCAGCCCAGCTCAGTTTCCAACAATGGCGGCAGCTAGTTAGTTTTAATATTACTCTTATTATTCTTTCTGGGTCACAAAATAAACGTTTAACATATTTTCAGGCGAGAATGTAGCTGTGTAAACCTCAAATATCTGCTCAGTTTATCAAGACACCGCATATTTTCAAAAGCGCTCCGACGTTTTCAGAGACGTCTGTTACCCGCTAGCTCGATAGCTAGCCGGGGGCTAGGCTCACTAGAGCCGTGAGAACACCGGACTCCCGGCAAATCATTTCAAACCCACCGCCGTCTTTCGCTACTCAGGTTAAACATGATATATGAGTCACTTAGATAAATTAAAAATGTTATTGTTTGGCTTTTTTCAGTGTTTTATTTGTTCCTGAGTAAATCGGTTTGGCTGAGATTAAAGTTATAGTTTTTACACAGCTGAATAAACGTCAAGCAAATTAAACTCCATCGAAACAATCTGCAAATTTCATTAAAATTGAATAAACTATCATCTTGTCTTTATTTTTAGTTAGCACATACCTTAAACACTTAAAGCTGTAAGCTAATGATAGTTATATAAGAGCAGATGCTGCTGGTGCAATAAGCTGTACGTTTTACGTCCAATGGATGATGATCCGATTAGTCGACTAATCGCAAAAATAATCGGTGACTAGTCGACTATCAAAATAATCGTTTGTGGCAGCCCTTGTATCAAGAAGGGTTTTGTGAGTAGGATAAGCCGCTTGCTGTATGGTAAAGAAATAAACAAACTACACACAGACAGATAAATAAGGTTATTAAGGGAGCTTGTTAATTAATCTTTGGTAAAGGACAAAAAGTTTAAAAATTATATATATATATAATATTGAGTGTAATTACTATATACTATATACCCAAGTTGTGTTCTATGACTATTTCAGAAAGGTAAGCAGACACCTCCCCAAAGAGTAATCTGCTAGTCTACCTGCTAACCCTGTGTCTGTTTCCCTTGCATGTGCACAGTAGCGTGCAGATGGATACTGATCTCAGAGCAGTGAAAAGCAGATTTAGGAGCAGCATGTCTAGTACACGGACCAGAGGTTTATCCACAACGCATGTGAACAAGCAACCAGAAAGCACTGTTGGCCTCTCAGCTTGATAAGCTCAAGCCTTCAATACAAGGACAGTACCAGCAAAACAGCAGAAACTATAGATTACAATGCTTCTCAGTCGGGCAAAAATGACAGTCATTTCAAATATGGATGCAAATATACGTTTTTATGACAGAATGCTATTTGCGATGTAAGAAGAGACAACGTGGCAAGCAGTGCTTGCTTTGCTTGTCCCAACAGAAGACTACTATCAGATGTGGGTTCTAAATTTGAGTAAATGTCAATGTATTTTTGTAATTTCGGTTAAGGAACTGTTAGTAAGATTTAAATTTACTTCACTCTGCCTTCTCTTTAAACTTTAAACTTTAAGTCTTAAGTTTATATCTAGTCTGCCTTCATGTATCTTTTTACACAGTTTAGTATTCCGGCCTTTTGTCAGTCTCATCAATGAATGAAACACTAAATACAGCACTAGCTAAAACTATGCATTTCTGCATTGCCTTCACTTATCAGACTTCGATGCTATAGTCCTTTTTCCATTAGTACCTACTTGGATCAACTCGCCACAGTTTGCCACAGTTTTTAGGGTTTTCTGTTAGGTCAGAGAACCTAATACCAGGTGCTAAAATAGTCCCTGCTTGCTCGTGGTTCCAAGCGATCCAAGCAGGCGCTTGCATGCCGGCGATTGGCAACCAATGACTGGCTACTCAGTGGTGTCACTCAATCAAAGCGTCTAGGTCAGGAAACTCAAAACTCATGTATTATGTAACGTTCGGTGGCATTGTTATGGCAACAACCACGCACATTAGGTGGTACGTGATTGCAAAACCCTAGTCGAGTCTTGGTGAGCCGTGGGAAGTTGATTCGAGTAGGTACTAATAAAAAACGGGGGCTTGTCTTAATCGTTATCAATATATGAGGTTGTAAAGTTGTGAGACTTATACTTATTTTTTCCTTCCCTCTGCCTCTAAATTGATTTCAGCTTCCTGAAGTCACTATTTACACACAAATATTCGTTCAGCACATGGTGATGAACGTACCTTCAGTATTTTTGGACTGTTTAACAGCAGCAGCAGTGACCCCATCTAGAGAAAGATGCTTTTTTATATTCCTTCCTACAATTTACAACTTATCCCTCATCACTAGTGTAGAGTTACTTTGTATTTTATGGGTTTAAATTATACTAACAAACAATTAAAAACTGCCCTTTCGCCACCAAGTTACCACAAAGTAATTGTTAGAAAGTAAACCATAAGCCTTTGGGGTCTGGGGCCACAGCTGTATCAGCAATGGGAAGTGTTATTTCCTTAAAAGGAGGGGACAGGTGTTATATTATATAAGAGACAAGTAAATCATCAAGAAACAATATCTGACCTCAGTATTTAAATACAAAAACAACCTCCTAGCTGAGAAAAAATGTGTCTCAAAATAGCAAAGCCCTGTTGTTAAAATTAATACAAAATGTAGGCGTGTGATTTTAGATGGCCCACGAGAGACAAGACAAGAGAAATCCAAAGTTTAGGAGATTCTGATGTGCAAGTTTGTGCATCCTTCTAAGAGTGTAAATGTCAGGTTTCTACCACAGAAGGCACAGTCTAGCCCCGTGTGTATGCGTATCTATTACACTTGACTACTGGTGCACACAGGGCTATTTCTGTCTGACTGCTGGGAACACAAATGGATAGATGAAGCCTAAATGAGGGAAGGAAGGAGGGAAACAAGACGACACGACCAAATGAAAGGAGGAGCAGGAGAATGATGGCAGCAGATTAGACAAAAAGTCGAGATGAAAGCGGTCGCTGATGGATCGGCTCAATATCAATCCACTATCGAGGCAGCTACATGTTGCATTTAAATATCAATGCATCAATGATCTGGCAGTTTGCTGTTATTGTAGCAAAATAACACTGTTGACGCCATGAAGACATTTTGACTGATAGTGATGTTTTGTAAAGCCATCCACACTGTAACAACGTGTTCATCAGAGATCCTCTGAGCCTAAAAATATCAGAAACTAAAAAGCTCAAATCAGCAAAAGACTCGGAGAATGAAAATGAGGTTAGAAAGAAGGGGTTCATGGCGTGATGTACGCAGAGGCAGGGAGGAAAAAGCAAAACGTAAACAGACAACAAACGCGGGCTGCAGAGACGAGCATGGCTGAGAAAGTTTTCAGAGATTTTTCAGGATTTAAACCCAGAAGCTACTACAACAGCAGCTGTACTAACAGCTTTGTGAGGCTGTGATGTTGAGCAGAGATAATATCACCATGTTTGGTTAAGTTAGCATTTTAGCATTGCACTAAACAAAAACTACAGGTGGCAGTGATTGAAGTGTTGTTTTTTTCAGCTGACAAACTACTTTTGAAATCACTGACTTTATAGCAGCTGAATACTGTTAACATTTGGATTTGGGAATGTGAGGTTGGTATGTGTTGGGAGCAAGGCTGACATAGTTTGGGCTAGCTAGCCCAAACTATGTAGCTAGCTAGCCCAACCTAGCTAGCTGGCTAGTCTTGCCACTGTGACACTGTGGCACTTTGTGACACTAAGGGAAATATCAATAGCATCCATCCTTTGTGGCCCATTACTGCTTATGGTAAATTCATCCATTAAATGCTGATGTAATTCAGGCTTAATTAAAGAGAGTTTACTGGAACAGGGCAGTTCAAGTAGTGATTGATTTTGACATTTTTTTTATTTTCAGTTTTTTTATGTGTCTGAGAGAAGCACACCATCCACAATGAAGCAAAGCAAAACTACTGTCATCAGCTGCAGTCAGCTGATTTTACAGCTGTTATTTATTTGGCTTGGCAAATAAAATATTTGCAGAGTAGAAAGCTTATAGACAGTACTGAAGATTTATTTACACATGTAATGTGTACATCTGGTTAATTAATGAAAATGAAGCGTCGTTGAACTGAAGGAATGAATTTGTTCTCAATCAGTGAGAAAGAATGATGTGGCTAACATTCATTAAGGTATATTATCTGGTTTTTCTTTGATGACATCATCCTTTTAAAAAGGTGACATTGAGGATATAAAATGTTTCTAATGTCAGACACAAGAGAGAAAACAAACTGTCTGATCTGCTGTTATAAAATTTTGACGACACACCCAGAACTCTATATCTCTTGCTCGCTCACACACACAAACACTCACATCCATTACAGAGCATGGGGGATAGATTTACAATCACAGGAAGCCAATCCCACAGACACAGAACCGCCAGCCCTCCCTGGTCTGAACCCGATCCAACAGGCAGAAGTCTAGGCCTACATAATACCACTCTGTGCTTCCACTGTCCTCATATACACACGTATACAGGTAGGTAGTTTAGATGTCTTTTTCAACAGCTGCCGTGTCTCATTTTCTGTCCAAATCTTACCCAAATAACAAGATATGGCTGCAGATGAACTATTATTTTGAAATTCTAAGCTGTTACTTTTTCATGTTTTTATCAGGCTTCTGCCAAAACAGCCACAGCGTAGTTGCTGTGAATTTCCAAAACATGTGGACAAAGCCTCTGTCTGGATAATTACTTTCACAGTTACACTTGAAAAACCCTCAAACAACATTAAACATGGCGAAAATTCAGAAACGGAGGATATCAGGTTGAGGACAGGAGTGTTAGGTGATGAGAACAGTGGGCCCACTGGGGCGCGTAATGAAGTGATATAATGCAGTGTCAGCAGCCACCCCTTTAATTCACTACTATAGATTTGCCCTCAGAGAGTTACACATAGAGTAAGATCGTTAAAAAGAAGGAAAAACAAGCAAAGGCTGGTGTTTCACCTTCAAAGTGAGAGCTGTTATAGTACAGATAATAAAAGAATAAAAGAAGCACTCAAAAACATAAATATAGCTGAGAAACTCGCAATTTTTAGACAACAAATTTCTTTCTTATCACCAAATGTAAATGTATTCTGTTTATTAAAGAAGCTATTATCACTATTAACAGTTAGAGATTTGACCAGAACCGACTTAAAAAACCAAAATGTTGAAAATGTGATGCTGCCTGATTTCAGCCCACACATTCAATTGGCATCCCTACATGCAAGAAGAAGACTGATGCCCACAAACACACATGAAAGATGTCAACTGCCGCAACTTGTGGAAGCTCTCTGCATGGTTATCCTGAAACACACCTTACCATTTGTTGGAAACAGCTGGGGTTGCCGCTGTGAAATCAACTCTGCTCCATTGCTTAAACTGGATAATAATTTTTAACCTGTAACACCAAATGCATCACGGTTGACAGAGATTGATGATGTTTTTACATCATCAATCTCTTTTTTTCTGAAAGAAATTGCACAAAACTTTTTAAGCAATAAATTGATTGATATAGTAAATATGATACAAATTAAAACATATATATGCAAATTAATATTTAACTTTGTTTTTTTATTTCTTTAGAATGTTCTGTCAGTTTTCAGGTTCAGAGTTTAAAGGGATAAAGGACTAAGGTAACGTAATGTGACTAGCTGTGGGCTACTCGGCAAGCATCCAGTTTTAGTCCCGTCAACAAAGAATAACGATATTTTGAAGACGAGGTCGATGTGCCATGTCACTGATTTACAATAGTTTTAACAAAGGATGTTATTTTTAAATATGTGGTTTAATTTTTTAAGGAGGTATGTAAGGCTGACACGAGAGCTTGTCAGATTTCACTAAAACTTAGAAACATCACTCCTCCCACTTCTCTTCTCGCGGGGTGTGAGTGGAGCCCCCTGGTGGTCCGCCTTACCTTAATGGTTGTAGTGGACGTATGTATACATGTCCCTTAACTGGTGGGCCAACCTGAATGAAACTTTACACAAACACCATCCTATGTACAGCGATTATTAACATCCTGATGTTTTTAACAAACATTTATTATGAATCCAAGGTCATCATCCCCCTGCAAATGTGACGTTACATTCTGCTCTCGAGAAATGTTTGCAGCCACGAGGGAATTTTGTTCCACTCCTAAATACAGAATGAAGAATTTGAAAAAGTGCTGCCGACCTGAGGGTTTTTTTTCCCTGGGGGTCGCACAGAGGACAGGATTTTGACAGGGCTACCACACAAACGCAAAGAAGACAATGAAGCATCGCCAGATATGCTTCCAAACCAACTTCCTTCCAAGCCAAAGACTAGAAAATATGATGAAGCATATCTGGCTTTACAAAACATCACTCTGGCTTCTGCTACTACACCCAGCAGAGGGCTTCTGCTGGGTGACCCCTCATCTGGGGCTCTCCTCAGCTCTTCCCAGGAGGGTGGCACAATGCCCCTCCGGTGGTCCTCCTTGGGCTCTCGCACTCTGGGGCCTCTGGATGTCTGGAGCCTGGATCTCCTCCATGCCTGCTTCATGCCCTGGGGGGCGGGGCTATGGCTCTCTACATCCTCTAGCAGACCATTACATGAAGAAACCTTTTGAATACAAGCGTGCTGATCCACACAGGTGTGCACACGGGTGTTCACTGTTCATAGACATAAACTACACCTCTATTGGTGCTATTTCCAAGCACATTGTGCGCTGTCGGTCCTGCTTGCTGCACCACAACATTCAATATTTAGTATTTACTGCTGTTTACGCTAGATTAACGTGATGGTGTTGTGTTTAGTACGTTGCTCTGTTTTGTTTTTTGCTTGTTTTCTCTTCTTTTTCTTTCTCAACAGGTGATCCAGGAGTTTTTTTCCTCTTCTTTCTCTTTTTAAGTTTCCTTTCTCACTGTCCCTCTTCCCTTCTGTTTTTCTTTTCCTTCCTCTTTCTTTCTCCCTTTCCTGTCCCTCAGTCATGTCTGTCCCGTCTGTAACAACTGAAAATAAAATAAAATAAATAATAACAACAAAGGTCGATCAAATGGACCAATATAGCAATGCCGTGATGATCCACTTGGTAAAGTAAATCCATTAGGCCTCCTTGTTGGCAAGAAAACAACTATACGTAAAATAATTACAGCATAAATATGGTTTGTTTTTCTGTTATTTAGAAGAGGTAGTAGGGGCGAATTTTCTTGTAAAACAAAAAAAGTTTGGGAACCACTGAGTTATATGTGTATAAATATTTAAAAGGAAAACAAGTAGCTCATGTAGCTATGATTTTCAGACCCGCAGGGCGATGTACACTACACTGTACTGCAAACAGTTTATTGCAGGCTTTTGAATGTAGCATTCAACGGCTAAAGAACCAGATATTTCCCCTGGAGAATGTTAAAGTTGTTCTGTACATGCTGGATGCTACTATACTAACTATTACTTTTTGGAAGACGCTGGCTGGTTTAGGACAACAACATTTAGCTGTTGCTGTTTATTTCATGCCAGGAAGAACAACATTTGAATAAAGAGTTGTAGGTTATCAGCTCATGTTCCCTTGGTTAGCAAGCTCAATTCAGAAACTGTACAGAAGACATCAGGGCTAAGTAACTGACTTCTAAAAAGCCTAAATTTTACTCAATACAACTTCTTCACGTAGAAAGGCATATTATCTATGCTACAACAGACAGCTAGTAGCTACAGCATCCTCTGTTGGCACACCAGGCAGCCGTACCAGTACTTTATGCTTTAACAAATTAAATCTAAGTTATGATGAAAATTCAGCCCTTTACAGCTGTTACAAAATGAGAAGCTATTGAATAAGAAAACTTTTTTATATTTGTTGTATGTTTAGCTTGACATTGCATGGCCTGTCTCTGTCCTCGATAGGTCCTGGTGGCCTCAAGTGAGCATGTATGTAACTACTTTGTGGGTCTCCACACGTACAGAGTGAGACTTTGAGGGTCGGGAAAGCCAGAATGACAGACGTTCTTAATGGAGTTTTAAGAGCAGCGAAACTTATGGCAGCAGGCTTTTAAACTGATATGACTTTCATTTAAAGACCACACTGAGATCTTTGAAACCAGGCACACAACCGCATTCTCTCTTTTCCTCTTCCCCTCTCTGAAATTACCAACCTATTAAATGTCTCTTTGTATCTCGCCTATTCACATGCGCTAACCAATAGAAAGCCTTGGACTAATTCATTGAGCGAGTGTGCGTCTGCGTGTGGTTTGTCATAACAAAGTTGCCCGAGTTTTTTGTTGGTTTTTTCTGCAGTCAGTGAGACGATGTGATTTTATTAGTTTAGAAATTAGATGCACTTCATTAAACACAGCGTGTGTGTGCGAGTGTGTGTGAACGAGAGCTAGAGAAAAAGAAAGAGAGCCTGTGAGGACTAATGTGATGGGTGTGTGTGTCCGTGTGGTAGAGTTACACGGAGAACAACAGCCTTATTGTACCTGTGTCGGCAGCTACTGTCTGTCTTGGGTCGATAGTCCAATTCTACACTGAGCTGCTTTGCCAGATTCACTGAATAAAACATTATTGTTTAACATTTCAGACGATAAGTTTTCTTCAACAGAAATAAAATTGTTGGTGACAGATGATATGAAAATAATAGCTGTATGGCAATTTAAAACTTGCATATTTCCAAGAGTGTATTAAAGGTATGTGACTTAAAAGTGAACAAAAATAGCTTTAAGTGTCAGCTGGGATACATTCCAGCCCACCCGGAATGCTGAACTGGATAAGCAGTGAAGAAAACGGGTGGATTTTCATCTTTGCAGTGGCCATATTTGGAAAACAGGCTGAAGTGCAAAGTTACGACTTAACATAAGCAAGCTCCGATAGTAATCTTTTCATAAACTACACCGATACAACACACAGATACGTGTCTGCTAATCAGTGCTGTGACAGGCTAAATACTACAAGAGTGTCACTCAGTAAAACTGATGCATAAACATCTTGGATGGGCTGTAGCACTGTAGATAGTTTTAGCCTCTTGGTAGAATCATGATTAGCATAACCCTATCCTACTGTTGTCCCTGCTATTGTCACTCTAACTTACAGAAACTTTCCAATAAAGCACTTTTTGCCAGTCTGTAAAACCCAGGGTTAGGGTCAGGGGTTCAGGCCTCAGAGGGTTAACTGCACATGGATAAAAACCATTCAGCGCTACAACTAGACAGCAAGCTAACGCTATCTAGTCACGCTGCGTTAGCCCACCACAGCAGCTCTCCTGTCTAATTTCCTCTTTTCTCCATCTGGTATCAGTGTTCTCCATATTACACCATTAATCCAAAAAAGAATGAGTTATTAGGGAAAATATCTCAATAATAATTGATTAGGACAATTATTACACACGGTTTATTAAAAACAATGTGTTTGCGTCAGTTTGGGGTGAGGTAAGTAAAGTGGAGGACACAATAAAAGCTTCAGCTTTTCTATTTAGCCGTCACAGTTGTGGTTAATAATCAATGCCTGTTACCAAAGGTGAGGCTACCAGCAGGCTTTAGAAAACGGTTCTCCCATAGTTCCCACAGGGTTCTATTTATCTTTTTTATTGATGTTTACTGTTCCACAACGCTCTGTAAACCAAACTAGAGCAGTAGCCAAAAGGAAACCATGAAAAGGAAATATTCTCATATACATTCTATAAATCAGTCCAGTATCAGCACAATTCATATTTCTGTGCATGCAAAGGAAGCTTAAGGAACTTAGTAATGAAACAATGACTGAAAAGAGCTAAAAGCTTTGATCTAGACCTGCAATAAACTGAACCCAGACTGCACCATCCCCCACCCCGATCTGTGTTGGCACCCAGCTTTGCAACCACTGTAGCATACAGAGGGGGCCCAGGATGAGGGCATGTGGGTGGGGGTGAGAAGAAAGACGTGGGAGAAGCGATGATACCGACAACAACAAAAGTCTCGAGATCAAGAGTGAATCCTGAGAAGCCTGCGAAGGGGAATTTCTTCTCCCTCAAGGGATGAGAGAGGATCTGATGAATGAGAGACGGGGTAGGGATGGAGGGAAGAAGACAAGGGAAAGGGTGCGATGGAGAGGCAAAGAAGAGGGAAGGAGGGCAGACATGCGGACATATCAGGACAGAAGAGGAGGGAGGGATAAAAGAATGGATACCGCAGAGATGAAAAGGATGGAGGGCCATGATAATGAGATAGGATGGAGGAGACGAAAAAGGGGATAAATGGTAAAAGAAATGATGAAGGGAATGAGAAAGGAAGTAAAGAAAAAAGGGGTGATGGATCTAAAATAGACAGTAGGTCAGTAGATCTGCTGGCTAATCTGTATTGTCTGATTTTAAGAGTCCCACACACACACACACAACATAAAACCCAGACAGGTCCAAGGACTAAAGTGTCTGGCTGGACCCCGCAGTGATGAACTGGAATAACTGCTTGTGATCCAGATATTTCCTGGCTGGCACTGCGTGCCTGTTGCCACGGTGATAGCTCTGGGAACAGGGAGAGACGGGGCAGGAAAGCGAGGGAAGATAAGATGGGACGAGAGGGAGGGGAGAGATGGAAAAAGATTGAGCAAACACTAAGAGCAGAACCAGGCGGTGCCACGGTGGATTTGGCACCAGCTCCACACAAACACACACGTGTACAGTATGTGGATACACACACGCACACACAAACAAGCGTGCAGAGCTAAACCACATGTTCTGCATGTGTTGGACAGCTGGATACAACCAGCCCGCCAGCATGAACGTACCAACAACGGTGCCCATTGGCTCATGGCGCTACTACTTCCTCTCCATTGGCTGATGTGCTGCAAAGCAATCCTCTGATTAAACTGGAGTAACACACACCTACTGCAGCAGAGGGATCAAAGCACACCAGTTAACCGAACACGGATGTTGGTGTGATACTAAAACACACGCGCATGCACTGCACATTAAGCTTATGTCTCCTCACGTAACAGAATGTCAATTTAAGCTTTAACAGTGCGCAAAGTGACCAAAGCCTCACATAACTCATTATTTTTATTGTTTTTTTTGTCTCATTTGTTTGAAACTGAGTGTGAAATAGAATATCTCATGTTGTATGATTACACTGTACATGACTAGAATACTGAATGGGCCTACTGGGCACAAACCCAGACACCCAAGGCTTCAGGGCACAGTCTTTCAGAACGCCTACAAAAAGACAAGATTTACCACTAAAACGAGAGCGAAGCGACAGCAGGGGACTCACAACAGACACAAAAATGGCCTCCTGATGAAAGAAGCAGCTATGCTTTCATTGTGGACTTGAACTTAGCGGTCTCCAGCCATAACAAAATAATGTCCTTCAACTTAATTTAGCGTGTTAGAATGCTAAGAGGTGTTCATTAGCACTAAATGGAAGTAACGTAGGTTGTTATGTATTTATTCATGAAAATGCAGTACTGTTAACCCTCTGTGGTCAGTCTGTGATATCATTCACCCCATTGCTGGTTACTTTAAAGCTGAGAAAGGCTGAACTTGATAGTCATTCACATGCGTTCTGCATCCTGTACTGAAGCTAGTTTCTTCCATATAGAGCAACGGTCCCCAACCCCCGGGCCACGGACCGGTACCGGTCCATGAGTCGTTTGGTACCGGGCGAGAGTTGAGGCTCGGGTGTGAAATTTATGGTTTTCAAGGTCTTTATCGTTAACTCGGTTTCTCTGGGTCTTTCCCGTGTTGTAGTTGTGTCTTATTTTGAAAGAAATATTTATACATCACCATGGCGACCAGAGAGCATTAAGGGGCAGAGAGGAGGATGTTACTCTCAATGTTGGACGCTGCTTATAAAGTTACTCAATTACACAGTGAATTTGCGTTTATTGTTATATTTACAAAATACCACAGTTTTTGTCTCGGTCGTATCATTTTATTTTGTTGTATTTCTCCGCGACACCTTAAAGGCCGGTCCGTGAAAATATTGTCTGACATTAAACCGGTCGGTGGTGCAAAAAAGGTCGGGGAGCGCTGATGTAGAGTGTTAGTCCTTGTTCTGCTCTGCTTCTATGAGCTTAGTGTAGCAACATAAGTCAGGTTTCTGATGTAAGAGTGGCCATTCACCTCATCGCCATCTACAGCCAAGTTCATCTGGGTGGAGTTTGATCCATCCAACCATGTGACAAGACCGTCCCTGACACCACAGCCAGCAGACCCTAAGTAAATATAACCAATTCAACGGCAGTTTATCAAGTTGATCAGTGAGTTTTTTGAATTAAGCTAAAAAGATTAGCTAAGTAAGCAGGATTCTTCCTCTACAGTACCATGAACAGTACCACGTAAGGTACATGTGGTATTCTCAATCCAGCATCTGATATCACATGGCTTAAAATTGAAAATAGTTACAATATAAACGTTGGAGGGCAAAGAGCAGCTGTTGCTTTTGTGGAATCTTCCAGAATCTCTTCTTTTCCTGTTGTCGGCCCAGGCCGACCAGATCCTGGCCCAGTTTGACGTGACGAATCACCCTCACAGGCTCCTTGACAGCAACACACTGCCAGCCAGACTGATTCATAGGGCAGGATTTGGGGGATGGAGAGAGGTCAGGGGAACAGTAAGAAGGAAACAGATGTAGAAGGCAAAAAAAAAAAAATACAGATAGATAGTGTAAGACACAGAGCCTCCAGGTTTTATTAGAAACACTAATACATGCAAACAAAACCAGACCAAAGTATGTGTCACTTTGTCTGCAGGCAGAATTCAGCACAAGAATGAAGACTGTAGCCTTAGAGCTACAAATAATAAAGAGAATTGTTTTATTGTTGGAAAGCCCAGAAAGTTGATTCTGCTCATCTAAAATATAAAAACATATCCCATGTAGGACACAGACATGGGTCTAGATTTAGAAAATTAAAACTTTCACATTTGAATTGACATTGAAATTTAACTAGAAGTCTGCAATCATGCTAGCAGGTGGCGCTAGCCCTAGGCGTGGCCTATAAATACTATACTATCGATATTGTGTGGATCAGTGGTCCCCAACCCCCGGGCCTAGGACCGGTACCGGTCTGTGAGTCATCTGGTACCGGGCCACGAGTTGAGGCTCGGGGGTTTTTATCGTTTTTTAGCCTTTTTTTTAAAATCATTTTTATCGTTAACTCGGTCTAGGTCTTTCCCCGTGTGTTATGAATGTTCATTTTGGTAATGGTGCTGGTTTTATTTTGTTTTATTTATCTGCAGCACCTAAAGCATGTTAGAATGCTAAAGATGACAGGAAAGAGTTATTAGCCTTTTGAAGCACCTGGCTAGGTAGTGATGCTTTGAGCTTAATATTGTTATCGCCATGCTAATAAGCTCTCAGTTTTACCATTTCAGACTTTTGAATGTAATTTAAGAAGGAGAAGAGGTGTTGCTAAGGAGATTAATTAATGTACTATTCTATTTAGGTACAGAACCTTAATCTGATGGACTGTTTTGGGAATTCATCCCATCGGCGCAATGAGTATCAGCATACAAATGTAGACAGGGCCTTTAATAATACGCACACAATTTAGTTTTTAGTACGCCTGATCCCAGATCTGCTTAGATGGCCTCTTTCACACACATGTGGTACAGATTTTCATTACTAATGGAAGACAGAAAGATGAAGACTGGATTGCAGGTATGTGGAAAATTAAATAGCTGCAGTGGAAGAAATTATTCCAGGAACTTGATGAGATTGGAAAACGTAGCACAAGAATAAACACTGTGTGAGTGATTTGTGGATCATCCCACTGTTGTGTGTGTGTGCGTGCGTGCGTGCGCGCGTGCATGCACTCGGGTGCAAAGACCAGGTCTGTGACACTCTTGTGACACAACTTTCCATCCTCTCTCTCTCTCGTCATTTTTCATCTTCTTTTCCCGCCCTAATCTCTATTTTCCCCCTAATTCATATCACTCCAGTTTCCACATCTGCTTGGAGGATTGAATTCAGGTGATGTGAAAGTCACAAGTTCGCTGATCACCTCTAACCGTCTATGCACATATTTTGGAAAAGTTCAAGCTTCCTGGAAAATGAACCTGACCCAGATATCTGACTCCATATCAATGGGAGAGGCTTCCTCAAAGCCAAAGAGACTACACAAGGAGTAACTGAAATATTTATAAGTTAAGTGAAAGGACGGGGGGGAGGTTTCATCGCCAGCTTCAGCATCAACTGTTTACTAACACTGGACGCTCGTGCACCGGCTGAGATATAATTTCCTGTTGTTCAGCCTCATACTTTGAGTATTTCTTTGAATCTTTTGATAATATGATGTGCTGTAGATGGTAAATTAAAGGTTTTGTAGACAAATTATTTGCCCTTTTAATCACAGCAATGCTATTCTTAAAATACTGAAGTATTGAACAGCCGTGCAGTCTTTCACAGAGCAGTGCAACGCTCATTAGTTCTATACCTGAAAGAGTCAGTCTCTCCAGGATGCTCTTACAAGCCCATTCACGCTGCTAATTAACCTCATTACCTATTTTAAAGCAATACACACCTTTTCAGTCTTTTGTCGCCCCTGTCGCAACTTTTTTGAAACACGTCGCTCGCATCGCTTCAAATCAGCACTCTACTCTTTCATATGTTAACTGTGTTCTCAACCAAATATAGGCTTTTAATGATTTTCAAATCATTACCATCTATTATTATTTACATTTTTTTCAACCAGGTCGTGCTGGAGGTCAGGTACATTATGTGGAATATTTTGCAGATGTGTGGACAGCAGTCCAACACCAACCATCTGTTCAGTCGCTGCACATGTACGGCTATGTTTGGACACACATACACACGCACATCAACATCTGTCCCTGCTGGACAGGCCCTTCTGGTCTCTGAGAGCTTTCCTTATGGACAAGGACACAAACACATATACACACACATTAAGGAAGCCATGGAGTAGATATTTTGTTGCAGCAGATGCTGGCTTTCCAGCAAATAGTAGCATTAATGAATAGCTACCTTTCCATTTCCAGAGACCACGCAGTTCTTCTAAAAGCTAATCATTTCACAAAATCATCTGCCACGTCAACGGTTTGGGGGAAACAGCCTGGAACCAGTAGCAGAATTAGACACATCATAGCTTTACAATGCTTCTGCAAAACTGAATCTATGGGCAGAAATCTGTGCCATCAGAAACTGAATTTGAATAAGTTAAAGCTGAATTTGAATTGCTCGGATTGAATCTGAATTGTAACTTGAATAAATGCTTTTACAAACTGAATATGAATTAGCCTAATTTGAAATTCAATGTAGTTTGAAAATGATCTTCGCTAAATTGAAATTGAATTTTATAGTTTGAAAATGAATTCATTTGCTTTGAAACCGTATTTTATCCTTTAAAAATGTAGCTCTCGAACTGATGTGATCCAGTAATGCTGCACTAATGAATTAGACTAACTATTCACTTTAGCTAAAGTTATTAAGTTAGCTAAAGAGTTGGGATGCTGTGTAAGACATAAATAAAGCTAAAACACAAAGGTTTGGACACCGTTTCAGCTCAAGACGCTGTAGATTCCCGTCAGTAACACTTTCGGTCCGCTAGTAAAACGTAGTTCTATTAATCTGCGCTCGATTACTCTTGAACCGGAACCGGATGTAAGTCCCAAAAAACTGAACTGTAGAACTGAAACTGAATGGTGAGAAGTGAATCTGAAATTATTCGAGAGCTAAATTTTTAAAGGATAAAATACAGTTTCAAAGCAAGTTAATTAATTTTCAAACTATAAAATTCAATTTCAATTTAGCGAAGATCATTTTCAAACCAATAAATTGAATTTCAATTCAGATTCAATCTGAGCAATTCAAATTTAACTTATTCAAATTCAGTTTCTGATGGCACAGATTTCTGCACATATGAATCTCCTGAGCAACATTCAAATTTTGAAATTTTAAACAAATATTGAGAAACTCAAAAGTGTTTTTCTGCAAAATCCTCCAATTATGTAAGAAATATTTCTTGAAAAGCTAATAATGCTGCTCTTTCACTAAAAATGTGAACATACAAATATAGCTCCTTTCAAACTACATAAAACAAGATCGCTGACAGTGACTAAGTCCTTGTCACAAGTTTCATACTGAACCAGAATTGGCTTCCAGATTAATAACAATGTTCCAAATTCCCCATTTAAAAGTTAAACCATAGTGTGAACACAGCCTTTTAGTGTCTAACTCAGCACACATATCAAGTTTAGAGCAGCTCATTTTACAAGAAACAGCCTGGCCTTTTATTTTTCCTATTTATATTTATGGAGCACAAGTAGCAGCCAAGTAAAACTGCAATATGAGAACAAAGCTGTTTCTTTGTTGTTTTGTTTTTTCCTTTTTCTTTTTTTGCTTGTCCCATTTGGTTCTTTAGCCGTCAGAATTGTTGTCTGAAGACCAACAACCCAATGGATTTACTTTACCAAATGGATCATCACGCCCTTGCCATCACGTTAATCTAGCTAAGTGTAAACAGCAGTAAATACTAAATATTGAATGTTGTGGTGCAGCAAGCAGGACCGACAGCGCACAATGTGCTTGGAAATAGCAGCCAATAAAGGTGTAGTTTATGTCTATGAACAGTGAACACCCGTGTGCACACCTGCGTGGATCAGCGCGCTTGTATTCAAAAGGTTTCCCCATGTAATGGTCTGCTAGAGGATGTAGAGAGCCATAGCCCTCTTTTTATTACTTTATTGTAACTAAAGTTGTGTAAAGTATATTCATTTTTTTATTTTAGAAGGAGCTGACAAAAGCAGCATTTTAACTTGTGAAGCTAACATTAGCTTTACTAGCTAGCTACACCCGACTGTAGCTAGCTACAAAAATGAGAAATTTTGTGTCTTTGGCTGAAATTAAAAACCTACTGTGCCAAAATAACTGAGAACTTAAATGTTCATTTTGCCAGTTTTATTACCATAAACTAATAAGAAAACAGGCCAGGCATAGCAAAAGGGGTCAAACTGACCTCTGCCAAAAAAAGGCTAAAGGGAAAAAGCAGGCTACGCAGTGTCACGCAACCAGTTGACTCCACAACATTTCTCACACATATCAAAGACCTAAGGGTGTGTCAGTAACCAACACATTTTCCCAACCCCTGAGCCTGCACCCACACTGTGTCACAGCCCTGTTTTTAGTGGCAGCTCGCATAGCAGGAGAGCACCAGTATTCATTCAAAAGTCCCAAGGCGATGCTAACTGCATTCACTGCGGCTGCAGGGTGGAACATTTCTAGAAGGCTCTCGTGTAGAGTACAGTCAAACCTTGTCCCAACCATGTTAGTTTAACTTTAGGAACAGGGTCTGAAAAAAAGCATCATTTCCTGCCTTTATTAACTGCTCAAACATCAGTTTGAAGCAGTAAGAACACTCTGTGTTATGAATTCGGGGTGTGAGTGGGAAAAAAAAGTCCTACCAGGCGATGTAGAGGGACACTCTCGCTCTATAGCAGCTGCTGAGAAAACACATCTTTGCAAGTACAGCTACTTACTTACATAACAAATCTCCAGTGACATGGCTCAGCTTTCTCTTCTGATTCTGAATCTTTCCCCCTCATGCCTTTGAGAATCAGCTCATGACTGCAGAGCATTTTTTTCTATCGCATTATGCTGCATGCATGTGACTCTGTAGTTAACTGTTGTCCCCTTTTTTCACAATTAAAGCTCACACACACACACACACACACACACACACACACACACACACACACACACACACACAGATGATGTAAATTCCAATAGAGACGGTACCTCTCTGTGTCAGTCGTATAACGGTGGGGGGAAGAAGTGTGTGTGTGTGTGTGTGTGTGTGTGTGTGTGTGCGTGTGTGTGTGCGTGTGTGTGTGTGTGTGTGTGTGTGGTTAATGCCACCCCTTTAATCGGTGCTGAATGAGTGAGAGTCCCACCCTGCTGCCCTTCTCATTTTGTGGGTGGCCATTATATTTACTCGAGCCTTCCTCTCTCATCCTGGTAAACGGTGCAATAGAATAGAACAGGATAGATTTGCTATCACCTGATCATCTGCTCACACTTGATGTAACAAATGCCTTCTTTTTTTATTTCTCATCCACCTCTCCGGTTTCATTTTTGTTCTCTTCGCCCAGCTGCCCTTCTGTTTCCCTTCCTTTCCTGTAAAACAGTTTGCTTCATTTCCTTTTCCTTATTTTTCTGTGGCGCCGTCCTTTTTGTTATTCGTTCAGTTTTCTTTCTCATCCTTCCATCTAATGTTTTTCCTTCTCTGTACTGTGCTGGTGTAACCCTTTCCTTTTCTTTCTTGTCCTTTCTCAGATTTGTCATTTGTTATTAATTAATTTATACTTCCTTTGACGTGTACTTCCTACTCTTCTCTATTCATTCTCACCCTTTTCTTTCTGTCTAATTTTTCATTTATTTTTCTCTTTCCTTTCACTTTTTTATAACATATATTCATTTAATTCCCCCTCCTTTAAGTTTTTTTAATCTTTCCTTTCACATTGTTTCACTACTTCCTCCATGGTATTGTTTCTTTTCCTTTTTTCCCTTCATTTCCTTCCTCAACTTTGCACTTTATTTCTTTCTCTTCCTTCCTTCTCTTTCACTTTCTTTCCTCAGTGTATATTATTTTATTTCAATCTTGTCTCCTCTTCTCTCTTCCTTTTTAATAAGCTCTGTTTCACTTTCCTTTCCATTCCAGTTTTCTTCTTTCACTTCCTTTCCTATAATTTTTACTCCTTTCCTTTCCCTTCTCTTTCCTTCCATCCTCTCACCTCTGCTGTGCTCTCCACTTCTGCCTGAACCTGCCGCTGACCCATTAAACTGTGTGGATGTTATTTTTGCTGCATGTGTGTGTCTGTGTGAGAGGGAGAAGAGACAGAGGGACCCGACGTGAGCCGAGCAGTCTGCGATCAGAATAAACGGGAGGTGGAAAATGACAGCGTTCAGCTACCCCTGCGTTTCATCACCTCGTTCCCTTGTTCTCTTTTTCATCATTTTCAGTCTTTCATCACTCCCCCTCCATCTGTCCCACTCACACATCAAGAAGCATCTTCCCCTCCTCTTTCCTTTTCTCTTACTAACTCCTCTGCCTATCCCCCTTTTCCTCCAAGCAAAAAATATTCACCCACCTCTCCCCCCATCTGCTCTGTAATTCAATCATGGAGGCAGTCAGCAGTAGCAGGAGAAGTGAGTGATGATGTTTTGGAAGAAAATGCAGGGAACAGCGCCGGCCAATCTTCCCCTCGCTCCGTATTATCATTTCTAATATGCTGTGCTTCAATTTTCAAGATCACTCTCAGGATCAATAACGCCGCCCGAGCATGTTTGCTTCTTCTCGCGAGTGTTGCTGCAGTAATATATTCCAAGTAAAGGCCTTTAGGTGCGCTTGATTGACGGGGAAATATCTGCTTGAGTACATTATCCGCGCAGACTCGCCGAATATTTACGAAGTGGTGAAAACACATAGCCGCCCACATTTTAATAATATTTTCAGGGTGAAATAAGAGCAACACCCCCGACGCACACTTTCATTTTATGTCATTTACACTTTGTTGTTTTTAGTGTTTTTATCTACCTTAAAAAAGCGCGAGAGGGCTGTTATGCTCGTTTCTTTGACTCTTGGCTTTGCATGATTGACAGTTTGAAATAATCCTTACGTATCTTTCTTTGAGCCTCTCAGTTCATCCACACAAGCTGTCTTAGCTTTCCCCTTTAGCTTTCTTCTGATTGGCTGCCCTTCACAAGCAGAATATTTGAATGTCATGTTCAAATGCCTTTATTTTGTGAGGGGCAGCCAATCAGAGAATGCTGGGTAACAGGAAGAGAAGCGCCATGCTGACAGTGAATGAACTGAGGGGCTAGAGTCGTCGAGCTGAAATACAATGCAGGAAACATATATTAGGTACCTGTTTAATTGTATTGCACAATATGCACAGAGAGTCGTATACCTGGAGGTGCAACAGCTGTTACGCTAAATTAAAAATATTTGGCGTAGCTGTCAAGTTGCACTGTGAAGTGCAAACGCTAGCTGCTTCTTCACGTCACGTCGCTCCTCTGAAGCATACGGATGCAGACAGAGCATCGTTAGCCAGTCTGAGAGACTCCGGCTGACAGCGTGTGGAGCTTCCTCTCTGCTGCTCCTTTGTGAATGTGCACTGGTGTGGATGCAATCATCTGCTCTGCTCCTGCTAGCCCGCCTCGCACGTCAACACAGAAAAGATTGGCGGGGGAGGGCGTGAGGAAGAGAGGGGGAGAGAAAAAGAGAGCGAGAGAGAGAGAGAGAGAGCGAGAGAGAGAGAGACTGGTATCTAGAAATGTCTGGGAGTGTCAGCATCTCTCATGGCTGCAAAGAAAGAAAGTGAAGGAGGAAGATAGCTGTGGAAGAACGTGTCAGTCTGTCGGACATGGCGTCTTTATCATTTCACTGAACACACACACACACACACACACACACACACACACACACACACACACACACACACACACACACACACACACACACACACACACACACTGCTATGACCCAGTCAAATCCTATGTGCAGAAGGCAAGTTGAGTGACAGCAAACTGATGATAGCTCTCCAGATGGTGCCAGATGTTTGTGTTAATGTAACTGTGTGTGTGTGTGTGTGTGTGTGTGTGTGTGTGTGTGTGTGTGTGTGTGTGTGTGTGTGTGTGTGTGTGTCTGAGATGGAGGTAAATGCGTGCATTTGTGCGGACTGTGTGTCTGACCTGAGTGAGAGTAAATGATGTGCATTAGGGCAGAGCCTCAGACCCACAGACAAACAGACACGCACACCTCAGCCACACGTCCACTCGTTACCACCACAAACCACTCACACATTTCACTGGCAGCTGCACACACACAGACAACACACGTCTCCTGTAAGCTTTGTGCTGCATGACAAACAGGTCTGTGTGAACATCAGCCTAGCGTCAAACTGCCCTGCTGTCTGTCTGGGACACTCAGCTGCACTCTGTCATTACCGCCCTGCTGCTTCTGCCCTCTTTATTTGTTTTTTCCCTGAAATAAACAGGTCAGTATCAGTGTCCTGCAGACACTTTTGCAGGCACTCCCTTAAAACACACGCAGCAAAAGATAAATAATAAAGTGGCTTATTTTTGCTTTGCACGTCCACAAATGAAATTTCAAAGGGCATATTAAACAGTTTCAGTGTTACAGAAAGTCTGACTAAAGTATGCCTAATTACCCTAAAGCAAGACATATTAAGTGCACTGAATTAAAAATGAAGTAGCGTGAGCTCACTCACATTTCACACAGTTGCTGTGACTCATCCCAGATGCTATTTTTGTTATTTAAGTGTAGCTCACACAAAATAAATCTTTTATTTTAGGTCCTCTGTTACTTTTCTGTGTCAGTGAGTATTTACATAAAACTAACTAATCACACTTTGCAGTACAGAATCGTTTTCATATAAATGATTTTGCCTGTTTTGTATCTAATGTTTATAGTTATGTATTTTTACCAATTTTAAGACTGAAGGTAATCAACTGCCTTCATATTATGTTACATTACTCAGTTAATCCTGCTTTCTCCTTTAAAAATGTGATTTTTTGTTAAGTGATTGAAATTTAAAGTGTTGATTTTGCAACAAAAAATCTGCTCACAAATAAGATGCATGCATTTTGTATTTTTGTACTACGGGGCTTCCAGGTCCCACAATCTCAATTTCACTTTCAACACAAGTTTATTAAATTTATTGAGTAAATCTTAAAACACAAAAAGGGTCTCTAAACATTTAATCTTTAGCAAAGCATTTTCCTTTAAATAAATAATCAATAGCATAAATAGAACCGAAATAAACAGAAATACAGAAATTTAACCATGTTCTAAGGAAGTCAAATACAGGATCACAAAATCTATTCAAAAATGTAAATGTAACGTTGCCAAGTTCCCCAGTCTATTTCCCTGTATGCAGCATATAGACTGTGTAGATTAATAAACAAAGGTCACCCACTGTGTGCACTAACAAGCATCAGTCAGGCCGCTGCCTCTTTCACCTGCAGTATCTGCTTTAAATCGCTTTAGTCGCCATCTGTATGCACTGCAGTCCGGCGAGGACTGGCTCCATTTGGAGCACATCTATGCATGCTGCCAGCGGCTGTCTGCTGCCTATGAAAAATTAGTTTGAGGCCTTACCTGTCCTCTGCATCTCATGTACTGAGCAGTAGTCAGAAAGCAGCTTCCAGCTGAAGAGCACTTAAGTGTAGCCTAAAGGTTGTTTTGTGCTCTTGTACATAATGTACTTTGCTGAGCTCCACATACAGAAACACACACTCATTTTGGGCACAACCTCTATGTGCTGGACCCTACCAGTTCTTTTATAGTCACGCCTGTCTTTTTCTGCAGTAGACAGACTGTTTATAATCCAGGGGGTTTCCTGCTCTGCTGTAGACTTTTGTTCCAGCGCCTGCATCAATGCAGTGAACCCCGCTAATTGCTACACACTGTTATGAAGCCATATGCTTCGCTTAATCCTGCAGAGTGAGCACTGCCGTCTGAGGCACAGAACCCTGCGACTTATAAAAGAACTTCAACACACATAGGAGTTGGATGGGTGGGATGTTTGTCTCACTTCTAGGCTGGTCAGGTCGCCGCTGCTCCACTTTTATTACACCTTTAATGGTCCACCGACTACTTTGAAGTTCTGCTTGGCTTGTACTGGGCTGGGTTTAAGAACGGCCTTGATTCTTCATGGTATGGATTGAACAAGTTTCTTGGAAACATTTCTCCGGGTTTCTGGTGCTTATTGATATGATAGCATCGCACAGGGCACCACTTCCATGATGCGATTCTCCCATGACACCACCACCCTGATCTGGTGAGCGCAGAGGCCACTTTAGTACAACGAGCTCATTGTCATCGTCGAGAAACTAGACTGATGATGTGAGCTTTGTGATGTGGCACATTTTCCTGTTAAAGTGGCCGAGAACACTGTAGTCATGGAAAGATAAAAAGGAATGGACATGATTATGAACAGCACTGGCTAAAAATGATGCTCAATTGGCAGTAAGTGGCCCAAAGTGTGCCAAGACAATATCCCCCACACTAAGAAACCATCAACAGCGTTAAAGGTTCTCATCCTTTACGCTGTTCATGTTAAAGTATCGATATTGCAGCAGAAATCAAGACTCATGAGATCTTTTTATGCCCAGTTTTGTCCAGCTGCAGCTGTAGTTACCAGTTTTTAGCTGAGTCAATTGGTTCCAATGTGGGCTCCTGTTTCAAAGCTTTAACATGTTGTGCATTCAGAAACGCATCTGGTCATGCTTCTCTAAGCTATGTCACCGAATGAGACCTTTCCCCCCAGAGAACCACTTCTCACTTAAACCTATCTTCTTTCTCCATCCCTTTTTCTGTGTGCATAAAATCCCAACAGCTCACGAGTTTCTAAAAAGGTTAAATCAGCTCATCTGACACCGAGAGCTACGACACGTTCAAACTCCCCTAAATCGACTTTTCTTCCCCTTTTCGTGCTTTGAACTTCAGCAGGTCCTCTTGACCCACAAACAGAAGACAAAAAGACAGACAAGAGCTTTCAGGTCTGAAAATGAAGGATAAGCATCTTAAACCTGCAATCTTTTTCATGCCCAGTAGGGTCAACTGAACTGGTTCCCAGAAGAAATCCAGTTGTATTGAACTCAAGGTAAAAATGGTCCTGCTTCTTATTTGATTTTAATCCCAGTAAACACCCTCCTGACGAGCTTCTGTTTTCAGTTGCTAGAATAACTAACAATATAATGCTCTTCTTGTAGTTTATGGTCTCATACAGAGTGAAATAGACGACTGAATTGGGTATGGGAAGTTACAACCTTATGAATTCAATGCAGTTTATATTTATATAGAGCTACATCACAACAACAGTCCCCTCAAACCACTCTGTATTGTAAGGTACAATATTACAGAGAAAACCCCAACAATCAGACGATCCCCTAAAAGCAAGCATGTGGTGACAGTGGGAAGGAAAAACTCCCCTTTAACAGGAAGAAAGTGCATCAGTGCATCATGGGAAGCACCCAGTAGCCTAGGCCTATTGCAGCATAACTAAGGGAGGATTCAGGGTCACCTTGTCCAGCCCTAACTATATGCTTTAGCAAAAATGAGAGTTTTAAGCCTAATCTTAAAAATAGAGAGGGTGTTTAACTCCCGAGTCAAACCTGGAAGCTGGTTCCACGGAAGAGGGGCCTGAAAGCTGAAGGCTCTGCCTCCCATTCTACTTTTAAATACTCTAGGAACAACAAGTAGGCCTGCAGAGCGAGAGCGAAGTGCTCTAATAGGGGGATATGGTACTATGAGGTATTTAAAGATAAGATGGGGCCTGATTATTGAAGACCTTGTATGTGAGGATGTGGATTTTAAATATTACAAATGCATTTCCTTTCTGTCATGTAATTGGCCGATTAGATATTATTTTAAGACGTAGTTCCAACTAATCTAGTGGCCGTAAGCACAATATTTAGGAGTGGATGTGCAGCGTCTTCAAGAAGAGAATATTCAGCCGCTATGTTAGCCAACACCAGTCATTTTAAATACACAGAGGTCAAGAAGTACAATAAAGCTCTAGTGTTACTCAGTACACAAACAGACTGACAAGTGAATTTATAAAGTCATCACTTGCAATAGGGGCTCAAACGTGGACCATTATTTGTCATTAGCATGGCCTCTTCTTATTCAAATGAGGCCCACCTGCTGTTTCCAGTGTAAGCACCAGTTCAGATGCTGCTGCGTACCTGCCCAAGCAGAACAATTATAGTAATTGGATAATAGGCTTGGTGTCAACTAGCTTTTATAAAAATAATTACAAGAGTTAAAGCTGAATTACTTGTTATGCCTTTGTGCAAATTCTACCTCCTGCAGCTCGGCCTGTACGCTACCCCTCGCTGTCTGCTCACAACTGGACCAGCCAGTTATATATCAGTGGAAGTATCAGCAAGCCACCGCCAGCCTCTACAGAATGATCTATCTGCAGCTCTCTCTGGCTTCTCTCTGTATTGCCCACACATTAGAGTGGGCTGTGCAAGTGAAACATTGTTGGATGTTGTAGTGCTACACTGCCCGAAGGAGAAAAAAACCATTAGAGGAGCAGTCGTGAAGCGAGCCTCGCAGTATGCAGGATAGAAGAAGAACACTGGGAGTCGTGTCACACTGATTGTGATGTTGAAACCTTAACTATCACACGGCCACCAGTATCATGTCACTGGAGAGCCAGGGTCACACACAGATCCAAACACACACACGCTGTGTTCCCTCCCTCTCTCTGTGCTGCAGTGTACAGAGACAGGGGTTTGAAGATGCGCTGCCACTCTCCAATCACACCACTAATCTTCTCGGATACACCCCGATGCATGCAAACCCCTGTCTCCCAGAAGACTCACACATGCAGCCTTCACACATCACCATCATCTCAGCGGTGAACAGCTCCTATGCGAGAGAAAGCTTTTGCCCATGGCTGAACACGGGCATCTATAGGGGAGGGTTTCAACAGAAATCCACAGCTGTGTTCTCATCTCTGCAGTGGGAGAGAACCGACTGTCTTACTTGCTTTCCCTGGCCGGGGCCTCTGCAGCAGCTTCTGCACGGTGAGCAGGTCCTCGGTCTTCACCGCCTGCAGCAGTTCCTGGTCCTTTCCCATCTTCCGCGCTCGGCCGCTCTATTCCAGCATCCTCCGATACAGAGGCGCCTCGCCACGCGGAGGGTACGTCTACACCCCGGCCACGAAAAGCCTCCTTCCTCCCACCCCCCCAGGTCCCTGGCTTGATGAGACCCCCCCTCCTCTCTCCCCTAGAGCTCCGGCATAGCACGGGTCCAGAGGGGCTGAAAGCGAGAGAGAGAGGGGGGGAGAGAAAGAGGGGAGGGGGGTAGGGATAGGCTGGGTGGGATGGAGGGATGCTCTCGGGTTCTCCCACGGCTACGTGCAGCGCTGCTGAATGGAGACGGGACCGGAGGCTAACGGGCCGCTCGAGATCCCAGCAGCCGCGCGGCGGCGTCGCGTGCGTCGTATTTTGGCGGAGCGGATGAGTGGTGGGGGTTCCAGGATTCGCCTCACCGGCTCCTCGGTCTCACCCCCGCTGCAGCTGCCCTCGATATTAAACGATTAACCGACGGTCACCGGGAGGAAGGAGTCAAACGGAGAAGCCTCGCAGGCTCAGACACACTGCGCGTAAATGGTTGTGCGTTTGAAGGCGGGTGCGCGCCTGTTCGTATCTGCCGAGGATGTGCCGCTCGTGTGCTTTACGTCGTAAACGCAGCCCAGCGGTGACGCGGCTGCAGCCACAGCTCCGCGTGCGCTCGCTATTTGGTAATGATTTTCTCCGAGTGGGGTGGGTGGGTGGGTAGGGGTGTGCAGAGGTAGTGAAGGGGGGCACGTGCACGTGCCCGCGCGCTCTACAGCTGGGCCAGCTCGCACTGCTAAATGGCTCGTGCTGAAAGTTGTGGGCGGACCAGGAGCGCGGTGCTCTCCCGCCTCCTCCTCGTCTCTCTCTCTGGCCCTGTTTCTGTGGCAGAGGCTGCAGAGATTTATTGAGGAAGACACAGAGAGAGTGGAGGTGTGCCACGCCTTTCTGCTTATTGGCGCGATGAAGTCTTATCAGACTACACACCTGCATTCTAGCCTAAGAGTTAGACTGAATTCAAAGCTGCACGACACAAACAATTTCAGATTTGTATTAAAACTTACCTTCTTTTTTACATAGATGTTTAAGGCCTCAAGGCAAGGCAAGTATCACTAATAAACTTGGCATTGGTATTGGATAAACACTACTAGGATCAGCACTTTGTTCATTTAACCCACTATACTGTGTTACATAAAACATTTTTTGAGGAAATTAAACCCCCACCCATATAGCTCCATATACCAATGGCATTCCATCAGGGCAAGCAAGGCAATCAGTGCTTACCTTGTCAAATCCAAAAATAGACATAGCTGTCATAAAGCTCCTAGCTGATTACTTTTCTGCCATCTTGTGACTGGAGTGAGTTATTGTTGCTGAAAGCTCCACTTGTTTTGTGCTCATAGGAAACTTAAGTTGTCTCCATTTTACCCGCACGTCCATTTCCCGTTACTTGAGCTGATCAAGCTGAGAAGCTAGACACTTCTTTCTGGTGGTTTGCACATTGTGAATAAGCAACTGCTCTTTCATGGTAAACTGATGGGAGACCAGCTTGTTGCTGCTGTCTCTACTTTCACTGCTCTGAGACGACTTACAGTCTGCACTTTGTGTGTAAGCACAGCTAACATTAGCAGGCAAACAAGCTTCTGTGATTTATCATCATAATAAATAAGTTTCCTCTTGCTAACCGCTATGTGTGGTTTAGAGAAGATGGAGTGTGAAAAAGTTGTTGATAACTTGTTTAGTACGTTAGCAAGAAAAACTGTGATGATGATGGAATGATACATGGTCAGAGGGGATGGCAGCTCTGACCATGTATCACGACTAAAACAGGCAAGTTGAGCAGGTGCTCAGCAGCACCTTCAGATTAGCATCTATGAGAATCTCTGAATGTTTGGCCATCGCTTCATTTTCACCTTTATCTTTTTTCCATTAATATTTTTAATCGTTGTGTAAATATCGATAGGTAACTAAGTCACACACTGCTCAAGTCTTTTAATTCAGATGTTTTTTTAATGTTAATAATATGTATAAATATACTTTTATAAAATCAAGATATAGGCGTGTGTTTGTGATCTTATGAACAACTATTTAAACTTAGAGGAAAATACATACACATGCTTTCAGCTAATGCCAAGAGTAATATTAACCAAATGCTAAAATGCTAGAAATTTCTAATCAGCACCAAAACCACAAATGCAGCTGATGTTTGGCATTACTGCTCATTGGAGATCTCATCAAAGACAAAGCCCACAGTCCTTGTTCAGTGCAAAAATCTGGACAATAATCTGGTGCTACGTGGGGCTTCACTAGTCTGAGTTTGTCAAGTCACTTGAGTATCTTACATAATTTCTCTAAAAAAAAACACACAGTAAGAAGATATTGCTTAATTTAGTGAATTCAGTAGGCTGAGGCTAACCTTGGATGAACTTCCCAACATTTTTGTAGGAATGCCAACAAAAGGGGACCAACGTTTGGGACAAGTAGCAGACCAATAAATGACAAGGATAGCTAGAAGACATTCACACAAACCTACCTCTACTTTTAATAAAGAAAATAGTTTTTTAAATATCTCACAGGTGAAAGAATTTCAGAAAAGCCATCAAAGCAGTTATATTTTTACTACAAAGCCATAAGTGTCTCACATTGATGCTTTTTAAACAATGGCTCACATGTTAAAAGCAGGAGTAAGATTGTAAAGATCTGCTAACCGTTGTCATTATGAGCATTAGCTCAAATACTACAAATATGATTTTACTACCTCCAGCAAGTTAGTTTAGCTTAGCATAGCACAGGATCTTCCATCCATCCATCCATCCATTCATTCATTCATTCATCCATCCATTCATTCATCCATCCATCCATTCATATTCTTCTGCTTATCCAAATCAGCATTGGGGGGCGGAGCCTGTCCGAGCTGTCAGGAGGCAGCTACACCCTGGATAGACGGCCAACACAGAGAGAAGACAACTTTTTATGCTCACATTCACGCCTACATGACTGTCTTGCTCTGAGGCTGACCGACCCAAAACTGTGCCACACCACTGAAGCTTGTTAATTTAATTAAAAATTACTTATTGATTAGAACTTATTGATTTCATTGGGGTGGCACGGGAATTCAGATTCTTTGATCAGAAGTAAATGTGGTGAACAAAAACACTGGGCACAATTTTTCAGCTCCTTCTTTCCTCATACAAATATATGAAATATGACATGAAATTCACCGTCCAAAGACATGCAGCTTGTGGGGATAGGTTAACTGGATAATCCAAATTGTCACTAGGTGTGAATGTGCGAGTGAATGTGAGTGTGAATGGTTGTCTGTCCCTGTGTGTTAGCCCTGCGACAGACTGGCGACCTGTCCAGGTTGTACCCCGCCTCTCGCCCTATGACAGCTGGGATAGGCTCCAGCGCCCCCCGTGACCCTGAAAAGGATAAGCGGAAGCGAATGGATGGATGGATGGACATGAAATAGGCTTTGCACTGAGCAGCCTAACTGCTTTGCAAAGTACAGAAATGGGTATTTACACCCTTTAAGTAGAAGTAGTACTTGTACTTTGAAATGTTTTAGCTTTGACATGCACTTCAATTATGCAGAATTAAGTGCATGAAGTTTAATGGATCATAACATTTGATTTATTAACATGTACATCAATTTGATATTATAGGTGGGAGTTATTTTGATTACTAATATGCTGCTGGGTAGTTTTGTCTTTAACAACATCTGTTAGCCGCACATATAGCCTTCAAACAATGGTGTTGTCATCCAAAGTACAGTGGTGCTGAAATGGGAAGCAGCAGAAACAGAGAAATACTTGAACAAATTAGAAGCACAGGGAAGCTGTAATTCAGTACTTGGCTAATTGTACTGTTACTTTCTATCCGAGGCTTCTCTATAAGATCAGGCCTGTTTGTGTTAAAACTTGTGTTGCCAAAAATCATTGTGATCTTTGGGATAATCACTCGTACACATGCAGCATGTGCTGCGGTCATGAAGACAATTAGAGAGCACACACACTGCAGAATTTGACCCTGACTTCCAACTGCAAAATCTAATGTTTTCTTTCCCTCTCCACCCTCCTCCACGTTTTTTATTTCACTTTTTTCTCCATTGTGTGTGTGTGTGTGTGTGTGTGTGTGTGTGTGTGTGTGTGTGTGTGTGTGGGCAGTGAGCAGTACTTGGATGCTGCTCTCTTCCTCCTCCACATAACCAGCGAGTTATGTAAGAACTCTAAAGAGTAGCCCGTATGGTACCGGTAGAGTATTTATAAATATGCCTCTGTCAATGCAAAAGAACCACACTACCCCAGAGGCGTGTTAATGCTAATGCCTGCTGCATAGAAGCTTACTTAGAGAGTGCTTACCTGCAGCCCCTCCCCTGTTTCTATTTGCATATCTCCTGTTATTGCTAAGTGCAGAGGCTTTCAGAAGTGGATTCAATATATGTACACTGGACACTCATGAGCCACTTGTCTCAGAGACAAGTGGCTCATGCCTTTCTTGTTATATCTTTGAGCACGTGTTGACACTTTTCACTTGACACTTTAGTGAAATTCACATTCACAACAAAGAATGAGAAAAAGGGAGAAAAACAAGAGTTTTTTTCCACTGAAATAAATATCTTCAAACTACATTTGATTTGTCTGTACTCATCTACCTGTCTGGGTCACATGAATAAGGGTTAAATTATAGGGGGGAAATGTAGTAATTCTAATTAGGCAGCAGGACTGTTTTACATCATGAAATCGTGTTTATTTAAAGCTTGAAAGTCACTTCATGTAGCATGTGCTGGAGCTGGGAGTGTTCGTGTGAAGCTTCCATAAAAACAGAGTGCCCTCAAGTGGCCGGTCCAAGAGCACACCTTTATTGGGTAGTCTTTGAACCTCTGTTTCCCAGAGATCTGTGATGGATAAAAGCATTGGGGATTTTACACCTAGTTTTATGTAGAAAGTGGTTAATATATGAGTAAATATATAAGTATATGGTTGGCTTCGTTAGTAATTTGTACCTGTGTATAGTTATCATAAAGACCTAAAGAAAAGGGGCAAATCACATTATAAAACACTTGTGACCGAGCAGCCATTGCTATTGCTCAGTGTTTTGAAAATCATGTGTCACTACGACAGCAGTACAGGTTGAGTTCAACATCTTCAGGAAATTCTGAAAATTAGCCAACCTCAGTTGTAGGCAATTTGAAACAAGATTTAGCGAATAAACATGAAGGAGAAATACAACATATTAATAAACCTCGCTGAAAAATGTATTCCGTTTAGCATTTTACATGTAATTGCGACTAATGATAAAAAAAAATCGCTTGTCTCCAATAACTCGTCTTGTCTACGGGTTTTAAATGTAATATTTTTCAGAGTACTTGAATGCAGCCTAAGGCCGACCCTTTAGAATTTTCTAGTCTTTGATTGGTTGAGTCATACGTCCGTCAAAACCGAACCTCACAGTCTGTTCGAGTCAGGGGAACAGGTTGGAAAGAGCCCGACGGAGGCTCGTACAATCAAATACTGTTGGTTGCAGGTTGTAACCGGATCTAACACACAAGCTGGTGAGGAGTCGTGTTAGTTTTGCTTCATTTATTGGATTAAAAAAAAAAAAAGGTTGTGTTTTCTGCCTACCGTACAGACAGGCTTGCTTTCCGACGCGTGAAGAATCAACTCGCGCAGTCAGGAGCTTTGGCTTGCCATTATGTGTTGAGCTATCGCGTTAGTACTTATGGTAACACAGGCTAGCCTAAAGCTATATCATGATGTTACAGCTATACATTTTGGTGGTAGCTGGGGTTGAATGGGCTGTTATTCCTCTACTTTCTTGTGTATAATAGTCATGCAGACACAGTTTCACCACGCAGCTTGACTTCTTAACGTATTCATTCCAGAATAACAAATGGCATCATGCACTGTGAAATCCGACTAGCTTAGCAACACGAGGAAGCTAATGTCGTGACTGTTTGTACTGTTTATACCACCTATTACATGCTATAGAGGGACCTTATTAAACGTCGTGCACCTCTCAAAACAGTGTTTTGTATTTAAATAAATGGTTAATAGAGTGGTCGCATACATTTGGGTTTGTATTGACACTTCATTGTTTCCCAGTCTCTTTGCTTTCTCTATTGTTCTACAGTTGTAATATGCATGCACATGCAAACCTGTTTAATAAAAGCCTTTCCTGCTGCATATACTCCAAACTATAACCTTTTTTTTGTTTCTAATGCATATGCAAGTCCTTTTATTCAGCAAGACAGACGTGTAAGGCACTGTGAAGAGAAGCATGAATTTTTAAGCTAAAAGTGGCATCTGAGTAGATGTGGATAGTGTTGTGTTTTAAAAAAAAAAAGATAAGGAGCCCCCCCCCCATAATAAAAGCTTATTCCCTTTTTGTTTAATTCTTACCTTAAAAAGAAAATATATTTATCATATTTTAACATAAACAAAGACAAGCAAATAAAATGAACAACAAACCACCTGTCCCAGTCCCACACGTGGTAATCTGATACTCAAATTTAAATCAATTCAAAGTACACACAAAAAACTGCATGGTTACCATTTACTGTCCTAAATGCTGCTGCAGCCACCACATTGGCCACATATTTCTCTTTCTCTTTCTCCTGGGCTGTTTGCCATTGTTTGTTTTATCCAGTGAGTGGGACACTGGGTCTTTTTCTGTTTTTTTTTCTTCCTTCTTTAATAATTGTGTTTTGGGGAACCAAAATTTTGAAATCATTAAATGTTACTTTGTTACATAATGTTAGTCTTCTAGACTTTGTACATTTAGATGTTTGGTATATTTTTATTGAAATGGTTTAACTTGGCGGGAGTTGCATATATTTGGATCATAGTTGTTATAAAACATGGATGCAACTTCTGTGATGTCAGCCATTGGTTTCTGAAGTCCTGTTCTTGAGATGCGTGTTGGTTGTAAAACAAAAACAAACAAAACCAAGCAGACTGTATGGATGAAAGCACTTGCTCATTGGCTAATGATTTGGAGCGGCCGTGGTTTGGGGGGTAGATCGTTGTCTACCAGTCGCTACCAAGTCTGGATGTCAAAATATCCTTGGGCAAGATAATGAACCCCCAGTTGCTTCCAGTGCAACTACTGGAGTGTGAGTATGTGTGCACATACGGCCGGCTGCAACCGGTTCAGATTGCCCCCCGCCTGCTTCTGCCAGAGGTTTCTTCCTGTTAAAAGGGAGTTTTTCCTTCCCACTGTCGCCAAAGTGCTTGCTCATAGGGGGTCATGTGAGTGTTGGGGTTTTTCTCTAAATGTATTATTGTAGGGTCTACCTTACAATATAAAACGCCTTGAGGCGACTTGTTGTGATTTGGCGCTGTATAAATAAATTGAATTAAATTGCACATGTGAGACGGGCATAGAAAAAGGACCTTTGTGTGACTGGGTAAACGGGGCTTGCATTGCAAAGCTGTGGTATCTGCTTTCTGCAGGATCACATGATTCTTTGTGAGAGCCAATGTTGTTTTAACCAATATGCATTTTATTCATGATATTGTGGAAAAAAGGATTCTACCATGAATCCTACAGTGCTGTCGCTCAGTGGTGGAGGCTGCTGTTACCAGAAACGTGTTTAAATCCGTGAACATTAGTTTGCAGAGTGAGTGTCAGACTTCAGTAATTGTGAGAGTGGTGATTGCTGTGCATTGAAACTAAGCACTGTTCTCGATCATTTAAAAAGAGGGAAGTCTGGCAGTGACCACTAAACCATTTAGAAGAAAAATGGTTCCTGGACTTGACATCAGTAAAACGACAACGTTTTAGTTTTAAATCTAGGATTTATTCCATTATTTTTTCTGTCTATTTTTAATTTTCCTTGAGATTTCATAAAAAGTTTACATGTTAAGCTTGTAATCAATGTTACAAACTGAGGTGTTAAATGATGTTGCAGTCATTAAGTTTACAGGTGGCATTTTGACTGTACGTCTTTAAGGACTAAACCAAATCTGTTTCCTGTTTCCATTTTTTGGAGGACCTTTTTTTAAAGGAAGTAACCGCCCTCCTCTTTTGTTACAGGAAGGGCTCAGTGCAGCGTGGGTGCCCAGGGATCCACTGCCTGAGTGTGGGGAGAGCAGCGGCCGAGACCCCAGAGACATGAACCACACCAAGGGTGGCCTGGTCATCTTCACCGCCAACTCGCACCCCTCGAGCCGTGAGCTGGGCAAGAGGATTGCAGAGTAAGTTCTTAGACATGCACTCAGACACACAAAGCAAGACGGGTTATTTTAGAGTCAAAGCCCATACACGTCCTCCAGGAGAATCTCGGTCTCCTTTCTTTTGTCTCATATGGTAAAAAAGGGACATTTAAACTCACATGTGTCAAGAAGACATGTTTTGCTCTTGCTTCTTCTGTTTAACATGTGTTTATTGATAGCATGAGCCTACATACGCAGTCCTTATGTGCTGTCTTTTCTGTTTTTAGCCACCTTCCCGAAACAACAGGATGATTGTCCTGCCCACCTTCCCTGTCACCAGCTCATCAAATACGCTTAACTCCCATCATTGCATAAACCTTTAAAAAAGGAACCGTTTTCTAATTAAAAGGGAGATAAAAGACTCAAAAAACAGCTGTCTGCAGAGCTAAACTAATAATGGGTAAAGGGTGTGTAGCCTCATTTTAACAGAACGTGTGTGGTTGCTTTGTTAGTGTTTCATCATGTTCTGTGTAAACCGAAAATTCCTACAGTCCAAACGTACTTTAAATGCACAGAGTCCAAACCTGGACTGCACAAGGACATCTGAGTCTGCATGTGTTTATAGAACAAACAGTGTTTGGCTGCTTTAGTGGACACTAAATACCTCACTGTGCACCAGGATGTAAACACTGCTTCTTATTGCATTTCCAAATGAATAGTACATTTTTTAAATGTTATACATATATTTGGTTGTGGGTTGTTTTTTTAAAAATTCATTTTTTTGTTTCAACTTTAAACAAACTTATTTACTGTTGTTTTGTCATTTTCTTTCTCAGGCGTTTAGGGGTGGAGCTTGGCAAGGTGCAGGTGTACCAGGAAGCTAACAGAGGTAAGCTCATATAATAATACATGCTACAAGATTCTTTAAAAACAATCATTTAGTGTCTTCCTAGTTTAAAGCTGTAGCAGCTAGAAAATGCTTAAATGAAAAGATTCTATTTGGAAATAGCTCTGCGAGTAATGAATGCTGAGAATGAGGTTCCAGTGAAAACCTCTATAAAGGCAGAGTACAGGAGTTATAGAAGAGTTGGACACGCATCATCTGCATAAAAAAGAATATTATATGTAGCTCACTGCTTTGTCGATTAACAAAAATTATATCTGCAACTGTTTTGGAACAAAATTAATTCTCTGGGCTTTTGACAATTAGATGACCAGGTAAAAATGGGCGGTGGACATTGATGTGATGGACAACAACAACCTAAATGAAAATACATGGCAGAGTAATAAGTGCTGGGGAATGCTGTTAGCTGCGGCTGTAATTCCAAATACATGAAGCTTACAGCCTTCTGGTGCCGTCTCGGCTCTATCACACAAACCTCATCCGAACTAAAGCGGACAAGATCGTGTAAATTGCAAACTGAAAAATGATTTCTAGTTTTACTGTGTTTGTCATCAGGTTACCTTAACTTCAAAGTTAAAGCTTCATGTTCTTTGAATTCTTTCAAGTCTGTTGTAAAGTGTATGATATGTAGTGTCGTGACATTTTTTATTAGTATTATTCAATCCTTCTCACCCACCAACAGTTAGTACTGCCATCCTATATTTAATATCTCAAACGTTTAGAAACAAAGTCTTTGATTTTTGTACAAAAACTTCCTTTAATCAGCTGCAAGTCACACGATTTAGGTTTCTTGAAAAAAAATGTTCCCCTTAAAAAGTGACAAATTTTTATGGAACATACTATATAAGTGTTTCTGCTTGTATTTGTGGAGTTTTCTCCTTGTACATTTAATAAAATGCTTCAAAAGTGTAGGTTTAAATTTATCGTTGAGCTTGTGAGAGCGTTTAAAGCAGAAACGGAAACACTTCTTGTTCCCCTTTCATGACAGCAGTGCTAGACACAAGGTCACCGTTTCAACTGAGTCTGTTCCTGTTGCAAATAAATTTCCTCTTAGAAGATCACAACCGTCCACTGGGCTTGTACTGGGCTTGTACTGGGCCATGACTGTGCTGACTTTTAAAAGTTTCTAAGCAGTAGAACGCGAAGCATTTCGCATTATTCACCACTGGAACAGTTTCTCTCATTACTGGTGTTTGGGAATGGGTTTGACAGGGTTCGTACGGGTGCTTGAAATCCTTGAAAATGCATAATTGAATTTTCAAGGATTTGAAAAGTGCTTGAATTTCAGATGTGGTGCTTAAAAGTGCTTGAAAGTGTAGCTGTATTTCATTCACCACAAATAACTATCTGATTGAATAGTTTTCTTATCAGATATAAAAATAAAATGAGTCACAAAATGTAAAAGAAAAATTTCCCCGCCTGGCTGCCTTACGTCTGTTTCAACGTGTGACCCCGCCCCTCCCTCGGACAGTCGGGGATGAGTGCGCTAACATACCTGTAGGCTGCTGTTTTAATGAGTGTTTGATGGAAAACAACAATGGCGGAGTTTGCGCTCTCCAGCATGATAGGTGAGTCCTAGTAAATAATTTTCCAGTACGTGTACGTTACACATGCTATTTTTTAAAATTATGATTATTATTATTTTGCTATCAAACTCGCTGGAGAAATGATTGGAACGCACTGAGTGTGATGCAGTATGGCAGCGCTGTTATGGAATATGCTGTGAACTTAGCTAACGTTACTTAACATTAGCCCGATGCATAACTAGCTAACTTAGGCTTTCTGATTAACCCTCTGGGGTTGACGGAGCCAAAGTCTCCATTTCAACTTGGGTCAACGTGCGGACTTCAAACTACATACCAGTGTTTAAACTGTGTTGATAGGCCACGTAAAACCGGTGTTTGTTTGTTTGTTTTTTTCTGAATAAAACAGCTGTTTACTCCGGAAGAAACGATAAAAACAGCGTTTTCTAAGGAGAGCGCTAGCAAACACGCTTTGCTTCTGAGTGAAAAAAGAAAAGGAAAAAACACTCCTTCCCTATTGGTGGAAAAATGTACCATGTCGACCAATCAAAAAATGATATGGCAACATGTGGCATCTGGTTGTTTGGGAGGAGACGGAAGCTTTAGGAGTGACAGAGAGCGAGAGAGCGAGAGTTTTGATACTGAGAGGTTTGTGACGTTTGCCGTGTTTGGAGTCTCGGGTTAGTGTGTTGTCTTGTGTAGTTAGTGTGTAGTCGTTGTTTTGTTTTGTGTGTCAGTTCTACTAGTGAACAGTTGCTGCCTTAAAGCCACCAAAGGCAGACTGCAGTGTAAACGCTGAGTGACACAGCTGCTGTCAGACCTGCAGGTTTATCCCTGAGCTGTTCTCATGTGTTATAGTGACACAAACTATTTTTTGGAGTTGCATAAATAATTTCTGTGCCTTCTTATTTGATGCAGAACACTTGATTGTTCTATATAACCACATAACTTTGTTGTTTGCAAAACTTGTGCATATTTTTTAAAAATGTAAAATTTCTATTTTCATTTCAAGTTATGAAAATGATTCGTTAAACATGTTTGTGGTTTTTACAGTCAAAAATATCACTTTCTACTCGTATTTTACATTTTGTCTGAATTTAGATAAATTGTGCTGACACATTATGTCAAAATGAGAAAATAACAGATTGGCAAGATAAACAGTTTTTAAAGGTGAAATATAGAGGCCAAATCAAAAGTAGTCAAAAACAGCCAGTTAAACCCTGGACACCAGCTTTTTGGAGTATTTGAAATAATGGTAATATGAGTGATCCATGTGGTTTTATTGGGAATTAACTTAAAAAACAAACAAATATCTGTCTCCTATTTCTTGTCACACAGGAAAGAAGCATCAATATCTGATGAGAAGACTTATTTATTTCTTTTTTGTTTTCCAACAGGAGAATCTAACAAGTTGATTTGTTCACATCTTAATTTTTAAGTGAAATGTGCATTTTGAGTTTATACACGATAAGGCGACCGTTTCCTTTTGCAGTATATTTGTGTTGTACGTTTTTCTATGTCTTAACAAAAGGGGAACAAAGGTGTTTAAGTTCACCTGGGATGATTTGTTTTAATGTTCACATGGTCTTACTGAGGTGATGCGAATTGAAGCATGCATTCTTTTTTTTTTTTTTGGCGGGAGGGAGGGGGCTGGAAAAGCTTGAAAATGGACCTTGAAAGTGCTTAAAAAGTGCTTGAATTTGACCCTGAAAAGGCACTTGGTACTAACCAATAATACTAACCAATAATACTAACCAATAAAGAAAGTGGCCCTGTGTCAAGTTGTTAGCCCAGCAAGAAAAGCTGAAGCTGTCACTCAAGTTATTCCCCCAGCTGCAACCTTTATGTCATTTATCCTTTTTATTTTTATAACAAACAAACTAATTACAAAACTTACAACATACAGCAGCCAGGTCAGCACATATCATACCAAAATAATAATATAAAAGAAATGCTTCATGTTTTTACATACGTCCTCAGAGGGAACAAAACCGTGACAAACAAAAAAAAGTGTTTCTCAGAATCTGCGTTCCTTCGTGGCGTCAGATCGTCCCTGCAAGAGAGTTTTCGGTATCGTCAGTTAGCCTGGCCAGCAGCATGTTCATATGAATCGCAGTCAGCCTTGTACCTGGATCGCTGTACTCTGGTGTTTGGAAATATTAGGCATTACTGTTGGTCCCCCAGTAGGCATATTCCTGGTGACACTGTTGTAACGTTGTAATCTTATTTTCCAAAATGGGAAAATGCATTTAGAGTCCCAGATTGTATAACGCTTTCTGGTTCTGCTTGACATTTCCAGCATATGTTATTGGTAAGTAGAAACCTAGATGCAATAAAGTAAAATCTGTGTACCATCTTATTTTCCTCTAGTTCTAACCATGATTTCTGTACATAAATCACCTGTATTGTGTTTTCCCTTTGTAAGCCATTGTTTCCAGTAAACAGTTTTCCCAACACAGACAGAAGGGTTGAACCATAATGAGGAATACGGCTGTTTAAAACGTGACACCATGTGCACCTCCCTCCATAAATGCATGGCGTTGAATTTATGGAGGGAGATATATTGCATATCTGAGGGCTGTGCTGTTGCCATTACTGCTGTCAGTGACCTGCAGCGGTCTGTGCTGCTACTGTACAACATGCTGTGTAGTGACGCAGCTAAACCCCTTTACAAGCTTTTTTTTAGTCCAGCATTAGGATACAATTGCAAATAACAATCTGTAGCTACTTTACTATGTTAGTTTCTTCTAATAATACTACTAATAATAAATAACTGCATCATGGGCATATTAAAAATGCAAATTCCATAACCTTAAATTTCCATATTTACTCAACTTACACTAATATATGGATCTAATGTTGAAACACGTTGCATTTTATTACCTCTTTTGTGACACATGATGGAGACCTGATTGTGTCCTTGAGACCTGTGTGTTTAAATGAAAGCACGAAGTACAAACATTAAGATGGACTGCTACACATTAAAATGACACATTATACGTAACAAATTAAGAAAACATGAGTAGTTGCAGACAGACTTGAAATATTGTAGCTTGTTCCATTTATACACAGCAAAGTATTTAATCCAGTTTTTCTCAGTTCAGCTGACAGTGTGGTAACAGTAACGGAGATTTAACGGTGTAATGGTTTAACATGTCCGGAGGGGTTGTGTTTCTTTCTCAGTGTGTAGTAGGGATATGTGTGACTCAGGAGTTGTTGCTGCTCTGGCTTATCAGCTCCTACAATGTTAACAAGCAAAGCTTTGACATAAATGAGCAGTTGTATGCGATTGTAGCAATGCTCAACCACGCTCTTCGTGGTCGGTGTAACATTTCTATGACCAGCCTTTGTGTTCTCGTTAGAATGTTTTTCTTACTTTTAGATTAGTCCACTACTCTTATTTTTCCTTCTCCTTAAAATGACCGATCGGTTGGTCATCAGCAGCAGACCTGGTCTGTATATAAAACGTGGGCGTAGCTCTCAGGTGTGGAAAGTATTTTGTTTTCTCATCTGTTTTTCCTGGGAAGCACATTTTTGGAATGCTAGTGTCTACGATTTAGGACAGTGAGGGTGGAGGTGGTAATGAGGCTGACAGGCTGTTGTAGGCTTTGTTAGGGGGCGTGTACCGGTGAGGCTCAGTGCATGTTTGTGTGCGCGCACATTCTCTCTCTGCTCTTTCCTTCTCACATCCGCTTTTTGTTTCCATAGAAACGCGGGTACAGATCCAAGAGTCGGTGCGAGGCAAAGATGTCTTTGTCATCCAAACGATGTCAAAGTAAGAGAGAAGACAAATATTTATTTGGACGTTTCCCCAGAAACGTGTCCCTCACGTGTAATCGTCTGCTTGTCTCTCTGCACTTCAGGGACGTGAACACCACCATAATGGAGATGCTGATCATGGTGTACGCATGCAGGACGTCCTGCGCCAAAAGCATCACGGGCGTTCTCCCCTACTTCCCCTACAGCAAGCAGTGTAAGATGAGGAAGAGGGGCTCCATCGTGTCCAAGCTTGTTGCATCAATGATGTGTAAAGCTGGTGAGTCTGTCCCTTTAAAGCACTCAAGAAGAAGACAGGACACTATTCAATGTCACATATCGTAGTATTTCAAATACATGATCTGTACAAACCACAGACATGTTACAAGCTGACATGACCATGTTTGTGTAGGCCTCACCCACCTCATCACCATGGACCTCCATCAGAAAGAGATCCAAGGCTTCTTCAACATCCCAGTGGACAATTTGAGAGCCTCCCCGTTTCTGCTGCAATATATCCAGGAAGAGGTCATTTCTAAAAACAGATGTGACACACACGCCTCATTTCTATCACTTTTATTGTTTCTAGTCTTAACTTTAACAAATTTGATGCTTTTTTGATACTTTTCTACATTAGTTCATCTCTTGTGTGTCATTTTAGCTCCTCTCCCTTTAAGCTTACTTCTGATTGGCTGACTCGGGTGGGAGCAGGTGGGAGGGGCTTCTGTGCCCGAGATGGCCACGTTTTCCTTACTAATTTCATTCGTAAACAAAAGCCAGTCTGAAGGGATTAGCTGTATTTTCCTGACATCGTTCTTTGACACTTGCACCACATCTAGCATGAGCATCCACCCAGTTACAGTGTTCATATTAGCAAGGCTGTTTTGCTGACGTTAGGGGCTCTCTGCCTGCTATTACATACAAAATCAGTCTAGTAAATGGGAACAAGGTCCAAAGCTACCTGGTCCAGTGTAATATTGCAGAGCACCATCACACCTGAAACACCATCACTTCTGCTGGAAGTAGCACATGGACAAAGGTCACCTTATACAACAAAGAAACTTGTTTTGAACTTTCTTTAAACAGACCAGTTTGTCCATTTTTATACTGGGATATTATTTAGGATGTAATTTAAATTTAGGAGTCTGTAACCTGCAGTACACACCTGCTAAACTATCTATCCAGGCATGCCTGCTGACACCTGGATATGAACATATATTAAACACGTAGAGAAACAAAGAAGCTTGATATTCTTGCTTGCTGAGTTCTGATTGGATAAGCTATTGTGTGCTTAACCGTATCTAACTCTGACCTCAGTTTTGTGTCTCCTCCCCCTCAGATCCCCGACTACCGAAACGCTGTGATTGTTGCCAAGTCGCCAGCTTCTGCCAAAAGGTAGGCTCATCTCCTCCCGTCTGTACGAAGTCGCCTTTATCTGTGTTACCATTGCTGATGAGGCCAGCTTGTTGCTCACTTCCTTTTTGTAGTGCTTTTATTTTTGTCACAGTGTGACATGAGTTCAGGCTGGTGTCTGTGTGTCTTGTATTGGAGTAAGTTGTGAAGCGCTGCTGACTTGGTGTGCGCAGGGCTCAGTCGTTCGCCGAGCGGCTGCGTCTGGGTATCGCAGTGATCCACGGAGAAGCTCAGGACGCCGAATCAGACCAAGTAGACGGCCGACATTCCCCACCCACCGTCAAGACCACCGGAGCCATTCACCCCAGCATGGAGATACCATGTAATGCACGCACACTTGCAAAGAACTCGTCACACGCAGGACTTTGTGCACCCCGTATGAATCACAGCAGGACTCACTGTCTGTGTTCCCTTCCAGTGTTGATCCCTAAAGAGAAGCCCCCCATCACTGTGGTGGGAGACGTCGGAGGACGCATCGCCATCATAGTGGTGAGAGATGACGCACAGTTTCTGAATTTTGGGATGTCAATGTAGACAATATGTCAAATCGACCCACTTGAAAATGCGTGTGAGTGAAAGTGGCTGCAGGAAACTGAGGCAGCACTTTGAGAAGTCGGTCAGCGGTACCTGCAGCCATAATGAGTTCACAGTAACAGTGAGAGTTAGTAGTTTGCTGAGAGGATGTAGCTGTGAGCTTCCTGACTCGTGGTGGCTGCTCCCTCCAATTAATCAACAGTCTAACAAAAAAGCCCCAAACGAACACGAACATGATCAGCATGAACTGCTGTGAGGAAAAGTCCTTTAATTACTTCAAAATGAAATCCACCCTTTCACTCGCTGAATCCTTTTTGAGGTGAACCAGCATTAGATGTAAGCACAGTGTTACCATTAGCAGTCATCTCGTTTTCACAAAGACTGAGAGGAAACTGTGAGAAAGCGAGTCTAGCCAATCAGGAGTCGTCTCTGTGGTGCAGTAGTTAGTATGAAAGTGTGTCACTTATAGATTTATTAGTCATAAGTGATTAGAAAACACACTCAAACACACCTGAATGGTGACTTTGCCCTAAACTAAAGTTTAAAGCATGTTGATCTCTGTCACACATTACACAGCTTCATTAATCTGTGTCTGTTTACTCATACCAGTCCCAGCACTCGACAAATACCCTGATAACTCCTGCTATGAACACAGTTAGCCAAGTACAGTTACATTTTATATATATGTATATTTTAAACTGTCATGCATCAGTGCCTCAGCACACGATGCTGATCCTGTCCTTGTGTGACTGCTGGTTGGATCTCTCGGGGCAGAGGTGGGACAGCCTCCATGTTTCCCTCACAGAATATATTTCTATTAACCCTTTAGAGCCGGTCAGAGCAGCATGCTCCGTTTTGCATAACTATTTTTAAATCCCGGTAGCTCTGCAACCGCGTAAGCTAGCGCAATAGTTTTATTTGCATATGAAACCGGAGGAGTTGTACTTACATCTGATCCCATCAGCTTGTCCTTGGTCACAGTTTCCTTCCACATACAGCTTTGCAAAAGCTGCATAAAAAGCAGCAACAAAAACATAATATTCCAGAAACACGCTTCGCCGATCCGATCAGCTGTTTGTAACACTTCCTACGTCCATCAGCGCGAACTATCGCATGTCCGCCATGACCTGCCCGAAACCGGAAGTGACGTCATTTTGCGGAAATGTAGTTTTTTACCATCAGGGCCTCATGAGCCTATACTGGTGTTTTTAAAAGTTATCTTTGACTTTATGACTTCCTGTGTCGTTTCTGGGATGCTTCATATTGCACTGCTGGAAATAGTTTATTTTGATGCATATGCTGCTTTTTTGCAAATTTGCACTATAATATTTATTTTCGTTTTTCCTGCAGTGTATAAAAATTGGTGTATTTCAAAAATAAAACTATGAAGACACTCAAAATAAATTTCCTGTGGTGGGAAACTATTTTGTGCAACTTTTTTGTATTTACAGTTTTGAGGGATATGCCTCTTAAATTTCTCTAACTAGAAATATATGTTAAAAAAATAAAATTTTTATTTATTTTTTTTTGTAGTTTTTTGCAATTTATGTAGTTACTATGCACTTAATGCATGCATATTATTAATATTTGGGCTATAATGGTTGTATTGATGTATAGCAACTTGAAATGCTCCTAAAAATGGCTCCACAGCATGTAAAAATATAATATAAGCTCTGGCAGACTTGGTTCTATGGTAGGTCTTAAAGGGTTAATGATTCTTGGAGTGCCAGCTCACTCACTCACAGGTCTTTCATACAAACATGAAGTTGAATTCAGTCACACTGGTAATCTGCAGAAATTGGCCTCTAAAGACTAGCAGGACAAAGAGGAGATAGCTGCACAGCTGTTACAGTAACATGTTTCCATAACGTAACATTAAATCTTGTGATTTTGCTCATTTTTGTCCTGTCGAACTGAACTGTCTGGGTGTGGGTCGACTCTTTCACTCAGTCAGAAAAGGAGGAATGTTGTTGAGTAATGTGGAAAATGATCCCGCTCCTCTGTGCCCTGAACGAGCAGTTTTGAAACCTTGGTATATATCAGTACAGACCGGGCTTGATGACCATTAGAACAGCTTCTGGGTGTTTTCCAAAGATTAGCCCCAGTAAGCTGCGTAGTCGCTAACTGACGCAAACTCAGACATTTTGTTCTATAAGCAGGTCTGAAGTATGAGGAACAAGCTTTACCTGCAGTAGGTGTCCCAGGTGGAAAACGCTCAGTGAGAATTAGATTCTTTTCTTTGTCATATTTCAGTAAACTGCAGTTCTGGATGGGTGTGAGTGTGCAAATCAGTTCTAAAACTGATCATTAATTGGAGCACTAGAAGATTTACTGAATGTAAGTTTCCGGAACAAATTACCGATGATGTTAACGTAAAAATAAAAGTTCAACATCCATATGGGAAGAACTGAGAGAGGAGGGTGAGCTAGGCAAAATTACTGCGCCGCATCAGGAACACCGAAAGGAGGTTGGGTGGGGCGGACTGTCCTCAGCACGTTTAAAACCATGCCCGTTTGTCCCCAGGATGACATCATCGATGATGTGGACAGCTTCGTGGCAGCAGCGGAGACGCTGAAGGAAAGAGGGGCCTACAAGATTTTTGTCATGGCGACACACGGCCTCCTCTCCTCAGACGCCCCCAGGTTCATAGAGGAGTCGGCAATCGATGAGGTGAGTCGTCGTTCTTAGGCTTCCGTCAGCATGGCCGCCTCCTCCTCACGTGTGTCATTGTCTCCAGGTGGTGGTGACCAACACGATTCCCCACGAACTCCAGAAGCTCCAGTGTCCAAAGATCAAGACGGTGGACATCAGCATGATCCTGTCAGAGGCCATCCGCCGCATCCACAACGGAGAGTCCATGTCCTACCTGTTCCGCAACATCGGAGTGGACGACTGAATAACCTGTCTCACTCTCTCACTCACACACACACACACACACACACACACACACACACACACACACACACACACACACACACACACACACACTTTGCCTTCTCAGTCCTCTCCTGATACATAGATGAACGATGAGCGTAGTCAGCACCCTGAAGTGCTACCTCTATCATAACATACGAATATGAATGCTAACCTGTCCTTTGATTGCAGCTGAAGGATGTGGTGACTGAACACACACTCTCATGCATGCGTATCTAAGCACACCTAGTTTTGTTCATAGCTTTGACCAAACACACACACTCTCTGATTAGTGTCCCCAGTGGATATTAAGGGATTACTGCCGAGCTCTCCGGTGGCTGCGCTCCACACGCCTCAGTTCCTTTTGTCTTGTATCTTTCCCCCATAGAAATGATGTCGAGGTTAAATCAGCTCATGTTAGCACTCGTTTGTTAGCACTGAATGTGTCTGATGTTATTAGTAAAGGAGATTGTACTGATAATGTCGGTGCCTTCCACAGGACACAACACACAGGCCTTCGCTGCTCTTTTACACCTCGCCCTCGTTAGCAACTCTGGAATATACGCTTCACAGCTAATGACCACATGTTGTGCATGTTCAAATCCAAATGTGTGTTTGATTATTTCTGTGGTGTCTGAATGTGCAACTAACACGGCTCATTTCGACTGGTCCCAGCAGCCATACGTCTGAGTGGATGCCATAGTGTTTAGATGTTAATCTGGTGTCAAATCTACTAAATGCTAATGTTGACCTGCGTTTAACAGGAAGTCTTTGGATCTTGATAATTGGATGTTCCATTTAATGACAGTAAGTCATCCATGTAAATGTGCCATCATCTCAATACTTAGTGTTGAATATTTGTTCGTGTCACAAATAAACAGGGCTCTGGATGATTAAAACCTGACGCTCCAGTTCCAGATTTAAAGTGCAGTCAGTCTCCGGTTAGAAGTTTGAGGTTGTTCTTCATAAACTGGAAATCTTCCATTGTTAGATCCCTGTGAGGGAGACTGAAGAAGTTTGTTTCAACACATTGTCCAAGTTTAAGTAAAACTTCAAACTGTGGCTAAAACAGGAAAAATGCATTTTTCTGACTAGCAAAACTTGACTGAAGCGGGTCTTTGTCACTTTATCAGATGCTCCCAAAATGTTTTGTATTTATTTTCTGGATTTAATATGAATAAAGATAACCTATGAAAGGAAAATGTCTTCTGCTGTGGTGGTTTGTAGCTTCATAACTGGGACCGTGTTTGCTTGAAAGCATGAAATGCTGTTTCCATATTAACCTCCCAGGACCTGGCGTCCACATATGTGGACATCACATTTTGGGACGTCGAGACCAAAATATGTAATTTTTCTCTACAAGAGCCTGATATCCACCTACGAGGACATCATGCTGCCACTGTTCTACCAAAATTTGAAACAAATGTCCTCATGTGGATCTCATTATTTTAGGTTAAAAAAAAAAATTGGTAATTCTTTGTTTTTACATTCTTTTGGTCCCAATTAACCCAAATAGCAAAGAAAAATTATAAATGCTGCCATGAAAGAGTTCAGGTCTTAGGAGGTTAATGTAGTAATATTACACTTAATGTCATTACTGTTTTATCTAAGTGGACTGGATGAAACCAAATGAGTCCGGACATATTGTTGAAATATCTGTTTAATGTAACTACAATCATATACTGTATTTAAAGGATGGAATATTGATGATGTCACCCATCGGTTTGTACAATGCTGCGAACTTTAAGTAGACATACAGATACTAGTGTTAAAAATAGTCCAGTAAAAGCTGAAGCACTGATTCAACCTCTTAAGTAAAAGTGATAAAGTACAGGCTCTGAAATGTACCTGTGTGCAAAGCTAGCTGAACCTTGTGCTATTTTATGTAATAATAAAATAATATCAGTAGATATGAAAGCAAACTTTATTTCACTCAAATTTTTAATTCTAATAAAGGTACTTTGAATGAGTTAAGTCGAACATGAGCAGAAAAATGGAAAATCGCTCTGCTGTCTGACGCCTACGTCGCAGACCTGACTTTGCCTTTGAACGGAAATAAAGGGAAGAGGTCAAAGTGGATTCAGCAGGTGGGAACCCTAAAATCAGTTGATTTTCAGGAGATTTTCTTAATGTGCAAGCTGTGATCAGCTGATTTGGGCTACTACTGCTCTGAGGGTCACTGCTGTTTGTGGATTTACACAACTGAAATGAACAAGATGTCAGCAGATGTTTCCTGAGGCGTCCTGGCTGGTTTCCATCCTCTACACGATGTTTATGCTGTCTTTAAATTAGACAGAATAACGTTGGTCAGTATCATCAGCTTAACTTCACTTACACTTGATGTAACCTCACTCTGACCATGAAACCACTGTGCACCAGTCACACACTGCTCTTTACTTTAAACCCATCACAGTACAGAAAGTAACCTCTTTATCCTGCACTAACCTGCAGAGGACTTTCATGTTACCTTTGAATAGTCTCAGTTTGATTTGCTCCAGTTTGAGAATATGTCACATGTCACCCAATATCTGATTTAAAAACATGAGGACTTACATGTAAGCTTTAAATTTCCACTGAACAGTCCTTAAATCTAACCTCTTCTTCCTCTGCCCGTCTTTCTTTCTCCATCTCTGAGTGAAGTTAGCTCTCCTTCTTTTCTCTCCCTCTGAAATAGAGTAGCTGGACCTTCAGCTAGCATCACACTGTGACAAACTGCACACAAACTGTTTGTGTGTTTGGTGATGTTTCTTGTGCTGATAGAAAAGTTGCATTTGAATTGACCTGATACTCAAAAACATCACTCCCTTTATGATCACTCCTCTTTTGTAGCGCTAGCTACACTGATGAGTATCTGCAGGGTCAGTTAGGGCTCATCCAAGACGCTTCTTCATGAGGAAGTTGCACTGCTTGCAACCATTCAACAGGCCTCTCCTGCTTTGTCTACTTTGCTTGGGAGCCATAATTTTACATCATAAAACCACATTGTATTAAACTAGATGTGAAATTAGCAACTGAAAGTTTTTAGGAAAGTGTTTACTAAGGTGATTAAAAACAAAATACTCATGATCACGTTCTCCACAGACTTCTATACAACTGCATGCGATTCTGCAACTATTCTGCTGGCCATTACCAAAAGTGCCTGTTTAAGGGGTTTCAACATGTTGGCTTCACTTTTCAGACTCTGAGGTAAAACAGCTTCATTGAAGCAGGGGGTGAATTGAGGTATTGAGGTAATTCTCAGTATTTCTGCATACAGCTGCTGCTAAATGGAAGGTGCATCCAGAGCATCAAGAAATCCCCCTTGAAGCCTGAGGCCATTGTGTTGCCCTTCTTCTTCCTCCAGTACTCTGAGAGAACAGTTAGCTAGAGGTTGGGGAAGTCCATCCATCCATCCATCCATCCATTCGCTTCCGCTTATCCTTTTCAGGGGCGCTGGAGCCTATCCCAGCTGTCATAGGGCGAGAGGCGGGGTACACCCCGGAAAGGTCGCCAGTCTGTCGCAGGGCGGTTGGGGAGGTAAGATCTGTAAATCAATGCACACTTCAAACATATGTGAACAGTGAAATATGAAGTTAAATAAAACTTGTTTTTTTCTTGTCATATTTTATCTTTATTAACGCTGACAGACAGGTATTGGTTCAGACAAACATGGTGGCATCAACTGAAAACAGAACCAGGCAGAGAAGGAAATCTGTTTCAGACCCGAGACGCACTCCGAGGTCAGATTGTCCCGCTCTCATCATTTGGCACCGCATGACTGTTAGTCTTTCAAACCACACGACTTCACTGTCTAATTTCAAGCCAAGGACTAATAGTTTTGTAAAGAAAAGGACAGAACTGCTCCAAAGTGCGGTAAATTTTGGCGATGCATGAAAATAGAAAAAACAAAGAAACAAAAAACAAATTGCAAGGATTCTCATAGTGCTTTTGTTTCTTGTAATTTCACCCCCCACCCCCACCACCATTTTTCTTCCAGTTTCTTAAAAGTTGCTGTGTGACACGCGTGATGTGAGCACAAGATTGCATCTGCTCTACATAGCAAGCATCTGTTCTTCTAGTTCTATAGAGGCTGGGTGTAAAGTGTTTAAGGATTGGCTACCAGTGGTTACAGCGCAGAACATGCCAGAGTTTTTAAGCTTTTCACCTTGAACATCAAAAACGGTCATTATGCAAACACAATCAGAAGCAACTTGACTTTGGGTCCTAGCATTTCAGTGCAATTTGGACTGAGGCTCATCAACCAAGGCGATCTGAAGGCAGAGATAACAGGAAGTACATGTGCAAACATCCATCCATCCAGTATAACTTATCAAGGTCTGAACTGCAGGGTCAGCAGTTCAAGCAGAAGTACCTACACCTCCATCTCTCAACCATCTCCATCTTTTCAGGAGGGTCACTGAGGTGTTCCAATGGCAGCCAAGAGACGCAATCTCTCCAGTTCATCCAGAGTCTCCTCCTTTCCTCTTACAGATAAGTCATCTTATCTGTAAGAGGAGACCAGACGTCCATCGGAGGAAGCTGATGCTTGTATCCACTATCTCAATCTTTAGGTCACTGCCCACAGCTTGAGGTCACAGGTGATGGGGATAGATCCAACCAGTAAATTGACAACTTTGCTCCACGCTCAGCTTTCTCTTCACAGCAATAAGCTGGTACTACATCTGCATTACTGCAGACCCTTCACCAATCAATCTGTTAATCTCTGGCTCCACTTCTCCAGTCTTGAACAAGAACCGGTGATACCCAAGGCAGGACCTCATCCTCAATCAGGGGCAGGGCAATTCTCATCCTCGCAGAAAAGCACAACATTGTAAGCTAGAGGTTAACCACTTGACAAAGCCTAAAAGGACCACGTCACTTGTGAATTCCCAACGCCACCAAACCAAAACCAACACGGCCTTTAGCTACATCTAGAATATGTTGTCCATAAAGGACATGAACAGATGGAGAGGCTAACTGTCTGACTTTCGCAAACAGATCTAATTTGGACTAACCTGAGACACTTGTGAATGACCTATTAAGCAGTTTCTGTGTACTGGCTACTTAACACTGATTATAACCTCCACCAACAACAACAATCAGTTATGACTCCTTGAAATGTACAAAGTGATTAGACAAGAACCGTAATCCTTTACCTACAAGCAAGGCACTGAACCCTCTCACTTCAGAGGCCGCCTGTTGACGAAAATGGTTTTGAAGGTCATTCCCCGAAATATGAACTGGGGGCAAATGATGAGTTTATTATCAAAAATCAATTTGTAACAGCTCTTACATGGCGTAGTGCTACAATCAGTCAGTCTACCAATATGGCAGTTTGTCTGTAATCACTGGTATTATCTTTAAACTGATGAGGACAAGCTAATTTTGTTTTTTCCAACGTAGACACAGCGGATGGGGCGGGAAGGGTAACAAATGACAGTCAGCTACAGTTAGCAAACATCGGAAGGCTTTTTAGAGGCAAAAGCAGCAGGTTAACTTATAGGTCATAAAAAGGCAAGCTGATCACTTCCTGTGTTTAGACATTAAAACCCAAAGTGACCAGGGTTCGATTTGGTGATACAACAGCTTTTGTACAGCTCACACTGTTTCAACACCGAGATGAAACTGTAATAAAAAATACTTAAGAAATAAAAATACTCAAGTGAGTTGCTTATGGCTGATTTTCATTCCTTTAAAACAAAAAATGCTCTTTCACCTTTGCTTCCATCTATTAAGACAACACTTTAAAACATACTGCAGGTTTGGAACAAATACTTGGTGTCTTTTTAGCAAAAGAAGAAGAATTCTTACATGAAAATAATCATACATTGTGATTTTGGAGTTACTCCTCCATGTTCATCAGCCAGACAGTACAAACACAAAAGATTATTTTCTGGTGGTTGAATGTCCTCATATTCCTGTTTGTTTCCACGTCCCCCGACAGTTCTCAAACAGAAACGTGCAAAAAGACTTAAAACTCTGCCCCCATGTCTCTCTAGATATCTGTTAATGCACAAATACTGTAGGTCAAAGGTGAAGCACAGATTCAGATCAGTTTCAGCTCCAACAGAGTGGGTGTGAAGAACAAAGCCAGGCTGAGGCTGAAGGCAGGGGCAGATTGGTCTTAGCAAAACAAGCTTTTTTTTTTTTTTTTAAGCAAATACCTCAGGAAAACATGCTTCTACCTAGCAAGTAAGCTTGGAAATGCAACTTTTCATTTTCAAGCAGATAGCAGCTTTATCTAAATAGTCGTGATTTGTCAAAATTATTTTGGGTTTCAAAGAAACGACGATACGTTTTCAATGTAGCCATGCTATAAGCTTTGTGATGCTATACTCAGGCACAGCAGTGCTTCGAAATGCTAACACTGGCATACGAGCGTGATCGCAGGCTTGCCAGCAAGCTCTACTGTCTTTACTCTCTCTACTATCTTGATTAACACAGGCGCTCATAACAACAGTTACCACGGGGAATGACAGCAGCAAAATACATAATCTACCAGTTCAGAATTTCATTTCACATGTAAAGGCCATCTTTCAGAGCACCATTTTGCCATTCACATGAATACAAGTTTCATATTTGAAACGGTCCACATTATAATTTTCACATAATTTTTTATAAACATAGAGCGTACAGTAACCAGTATCACAGGTTCAATCCTTGTCTAATTAGTCTATTCTCAGCAAATCAACCTTTTGATTCTGCTAGTCTTAAAAAAGGTTGCAACTCATTACATTGATCTGACCAAAGAGGAGTTTGGGGAAAAGAAAAGAAATCATATTCAGGTAGATGGAGTTGACACATTGGTTACTGAATTCCTGAAGAAACACCTGACCTTTAATGGCTATAATAACACTTTTAAATTCAACCAGTTCAACTACGTCAGGCATGTATCGCTAACTTAAATTCATTTTCTATAGGTATAATACTGGCACTGGGACCCTCTACTTTTCTCCTAATGTAAGATATGTGGAGTGTGTTTACATGCACACAGTTTTCTGAATAACCCCGATGCTCATATCCATGTGACGGTCTTGTTACACAAACACTTCAGTGGCTACACTATCCTGTTATGCTAGCAGGCTTCACTAGCTAGTGAGGTGCTACTAGCTAGTGAGAATTGATAAATACTGATACAAATATCAATATAAAACAGAACTGGCAAAGACTCTGGCATCCTTGATAGTTCTAGTTTGTGATTTTGGGAAGTTAAATTAACATATTGCCAGCTAACAACTACTACTGTCAGTCGACACTTATAGCCTAACAAGCTAACCGACAGCCAAATGACATTAGCCAATACAGAACCACGGAGAAATGTCACTAACTTAGAACTAGTGACATTTGACTAGTCAGTATGTAATGTTCAAACAAAAGAAACTATTAAACTATTACAATAACACTTACAGAAACAGAAACCACTTCATAAAGGTAACTTTTAGCTAGTAAAGTTTAAGATTTTATGTTTTTTTTTAATGTTCAAATAAAATCTAATATTTGAGTGTCCAGTGTTTCACTATACTCCGTTTATATCATGTTAGTCAATTTATGATCTGGAAATTTAAGTCAGCCAATGAAGAAAAACAAAAACTGGGGGATCAATTGAAATTTTTTCAGTAGTAGTTTCCACTTACTTTTTATACTTGCTAGTTTTGGAAGAGAATTCGTGTGATAGTTCTGGGGGAAAAAACTGAAGTTAAATTCAAAGTTGGTTTTTTAGGGAGTCTTGGTGCATGCTCAATCATCCAGGTAAGTAAATCCCAAAAGGCTGATTCTGTTCACCTGTTTTTAGGGACAAAAAAAAAAAAAAAAAGGCCCCCGTGGCCATACTAGTCTTCCATGCTAATAAAATAATAATAATAATTAAAATGAAAATTACATTTCATATGAGTCTTTAGTTAGGTATATAATTGCTTGGAAAAGTTTTACTGCGCAATATAGGAACATTATTATTGATGGGGGATATTAGTGGCAGTAATAATAGTAAACTCCAATCTAAAAGTTAGTAATAATTGGACCTGCTTTTGGACAAATTATGAATTTATCTTTTTAGTAAATATCCAGTATATTGTTATAGGATTTTAAATGAGCAAATTCTCTAATCTTAGTGCTGTTTTCCACTTTGGATTTGACCTCAATTGCCAATTCAATGAATCAGTTTCTATCTGTAGTCATTCTCTGCTTCCATGACATGTTTGGACGATAGATTTTTTAAATATTTTATGTATATGGTAGTAGCTAAGAGTGCGAGCTAAGAGGATATTCTAAAACGAGAAAGGAAGCCTTCCTACACGTGAGAATATAGTGCACGGCTGACCTGAAAGCAGGTTTGTGTGCATGTAAACCCACAGAGTATATAGTAAACACCAACAGATATACACAATTAGAAGTTCTACAAGCACAAATTAGACTATTCACACCCTGTTTGCCATTGATGCTGAGAGAAAAGAGATGAAACAGACTGAGGACTACTGAACCATTCCCTCCACAGTAAGGCGTCACCGCCTCACTCTTAGATTCCAGATCCATCTAATTGCTTAAGCCACTTTAACACTTTTAAATAAATGTATAGAATATATACAAACATTACGCCACGTAGTTCAGACCTGAAACGCACACTTCTTCTTTACTAATACCACCGTTTGCAGAGAGTTAGGTCAGAAAAAAGAAAGCAAAAAGCTGGGCTTTGACAGTTTTGAAACACGGAGGCCATCTTGCTCCATAGTTTTTATTACTTCGCTAATGGGCGGTGCGGTGGCCATCAGAGTTTTGTCGAGTCTTACTACCGAGGTTCCACTTCTTGAAAGGTGTCGTGTCTCTAAAAATAAGGTCACCGCTTCTCCTGGTAGTTTCAGATGAAAACGAGCATCGCCACGGGCAGAGAACACGCTCGTCCTCTTCTCTCAAAGGTCGTATAACAGCAGTCCTTTTGTCCCTTTTGCTCTGCTTCATTCCCTCTGTCGCTCTATAAAGCACTTTGTGACGAGCCTGGTTATTAAAAGCGCTTTTTGTTTTTAATAAATCGGATTTATTCACAGAACCTGGGTAAGATGCTGCTAAAGAGAGGAGAAAACACATCGTCTACAAACTGAGTTGCTGAATATGGTTTCCGGGTTGAATGCCAAACCAGTTGCCAGGAAGACACAAAAGGAGGATTCTGGATATGACAGAAGGTGCATTCTGGGATTTGTTGTTGACTGACGGAGCACTAAGCCACTGGCAGATGCCACATGAGAGGTTGAGTCTTTCCTTCTCCACGGTCCTCTCTTCTACTTGCTGGGATTTTTTCCCTCCTCTGCTACCTGTCCGTTGCAGTGAATGGTTGATTGGAATAAATTACAGCCCCCCTGCGGTAGGATGATGGGGGAGGATGGGGGAGCTCCTCCTCCTTCAGTCGCAGACAGGAGGCAGGAAGTAGCAGCAGTCTAGGAGGGATTGGGGGTCTTCAAGGCATCCACTTTGGTCTCCAAGTCTGTAATCTGTGGAAAACATAGTGGATGATAACTTCAAGAAATATAACGTTAAACCTTTTATGAAAAGTGTTAAAGAAACACTTAATTGAAGCAGAGCATCAAGTGAACAAAACCTGTGGGACGATAATCTGCAGCTTGATCATTTCCCTCTGTAGCAGCATAGACTGAGATCAGACGTGTTCCTTTAACTTGTTTGAGCAGTGTACTAAAACATAATGCAGGGACACTGCCATCAAGATGTGACCCTCCTTTGCCTTTCCTGCTCGGGAAAAGCTCTGCTACCTGACAGTGAGAGATTCAGGTGAGTCCACTGCGAACCTTTTCCTGCAGGTTGTCTGTCTCCTCTTTGTGTGTTGCCTCGCTCTCCTCTTGTGCCCGACGCTGAGCAGTCTCTTTCTTCAGGTACTCGATCTCCCTAAAATGCACACGCGCACACACACACACACACACACACACACACACGCGCACACACACACACACACACACACGCACACACACACACATACACACACGCACACACACGCACACGCACACACACGCACACACACGCACACACGCACGCACACACGCACACACACACGCACACACACACACACACACACACACACACACATTGGAGTGGTGGTGTTTTTTTACTCCTTTTATCTTTTTACTCTGTCCCTCCTCCTTCCTTACTTCTGCTGGTATTCTTTGATCAGCCTCTTGGCTTTGCTGTATTTCCTCTCCAGGGTTTGATACTGAGCCTGAGTTTCCTTCAGGTGTTCATCCACAGCCTGAAAAGACAAATACTCGCTGTGAGTAAATGATAACAAAACTAGTTTTAGGGTGGCAGTGAGCTCATTTTTTTTAGTTTTTAAGGGATGAGGGGAAAAAAAGAAACACTTGATTCACTCGTGCCTTTTTGAAGTTTAGGTTTACTATCTTACCTTACATAGAGACTGTGCCTCCATCCAGTAGCCCTCAAGTTTTTCCATCCTCTCTTTACTGTCCCGGATATTTTGCTCCAACTGAGCACGCTCCATCCGCCAACGCAACTTATCCTGCTCTGCGTGAGCCAGCTGGAGGCGGGGTGGGGGTCAGTGTGGGAGGAGGAGGTGGTATGTGGGAGGCATTAAGTCATCATAGAGCCAAAAAGAACTGGTGTTATGCATGTGTACATTCTCTTCTGCAGTGCAACCTGAATGTGCCGTTGTTTTGAGGGTTTTTTGCCTGCATGTGTATAAGTGTGTGTTAAACAGGCTCACCTTCCTCTTGAGCAGCTGGATCTCAGCCTGGGTTACTGCATGTTTAATCTGGAGCTGCAGACAGAGGGAGAAGCAATCTGATTTCTTTAACAAACAAATAAACATAACAAAAATCAAGCTAGGTAAAACTGTAAACAAGACTGAATAAAATAATGACATTAACATCCAAATCATTTATATCACATGTACCTCTTTGAACTTGTGGGCCAGTTTCTCTGGGTCCAGCTCCACAGGCGACAGCATTTCCTGGTTTTCTGCCAGATCGAAAACCTCTATCGAGTTCGGAAACATCGGACTCATCTCCTCCTCCTCGTCTGTCGCATATTCACCTGTCTGCAGGTAAACACACGCGCAACAAATACAGTTACATTTGGTAATAGTTGTGATATTTTATACATATTGTATGAGTAGGTTTTACAGGTATGAGGTTACATAGCAGACCAATGATTGCATCCGATATGGAGCTGGAGTAGCTGGTTAGTATAGATCAGGGGTCCCCAATCCCAGTCCACCAGGGCCGGTGTCCCTGCAGGTTTTAGATGTGTCCTTGATCCATCACAGCTGATTTAAATGGATAAATTAGCTCCTCAACATGTCCTGAAGTTCTCCAGAGGCCTGGGAATGAACTAATCATGTGATTCAGGTGTGTTGACCCAGGGTGAGATCTAAAACCTGCAGGACACCGGCCCTCGTGGACTGGGATTGGGGACCCCTGGTATAGATGGTATAAAAGACTGACTTCCAGGTTTGTGCTTCATTAGTTTCCAGGGCCCTGTTTCAGGAAGCCGGTTTAGTGCAAACTCTGAGTAAGTACACCCTGAGTTAACGAAAACTCTGGGTTTTCAGTTTCACAAAGCGAGTTTAGATTCATCCTGAGTGAGTTACTATGACGACACACTCCGTGAAGCTAACCTGCCCCCTAGCAGGTTTACTTCAACTAACCCTGACCTTCTCCGCCTCTTTGTCAGAAACCTGACTGTAGGAAGTGTCAGACATGGCGTGTCCCTTCCTTGAAGAGCCAGTAGATGTTGAAGCCCAAATTCTCCGCAGAGCTCTCCGCCGGGAGAGAGTGATTAGAGCGCGTTTGGACATTTTATCATTTCCTGATGATTTCCTGTGTGAACGTTACCGTTTTTCAGCACAATCTATAATTTATTTGAATAACATCCTCAGGCCTAATATTGCTCATGTGACACATCGCGGACATCCTCTCAGTTCTGTACATATTATTTGTATTGCACTTCGGTTTTTTGCAAACGGGAGCTTTCTGTATAATATTGGTGACGCTGAGCACGTTTCCAAGGCTACCGTCTGTCGGGCAGTCAGGAATGTTACAGTTGCACTGAAACGTCTCCTGTACTCGTCTGTGGTGTTCCCCGGTCACAGACCCACAAGATTTATCAAAGAGGGATGCCACAAAATTGCAGGTATCAGGATGAACGAAACTTAATTCATGATGTGGTGATACTTGGACTACTACTTAAATTTTACATTTATTCTCACGGTTCCCAGGCGTGATTGGCTGTACAGATGGCACTCACATTCCAATCATTGCTCCTTCAGTAAATGAAGGAGACTATGTGAACAGGAAGTCTTTCCACAGCATTAATGTACAGGTACATGGTTCCCTGTAGCATGTCAAACTAACAAATTATTTCATTATAGTAATGGATGCTAATTTGTGTTCTCTGCACTGTGAAGATCATATGTGATGCTGCCAACATTATCACAAATGTGGAAGCCAACTGCTCAGCCTCTGTGAGTGGTGGTGGAGGACCCCCACCTGTTTTTCGGGCCTCTGCTGTTTTTTCCTGTTGGCTATAACGGGGTCACATTTGAGCATACAGAGTAAGCAAATATGTACTTGTAATGTGCTCAGATAATTTCAATAAGTGCTTACAGAGGGGAAATTAATGTAGCCTCTAACTGCAATTGATTTACATCGGACAAACGGACCAAGCACTATGGCTCATAAAACAATTACACCTTACCTGTTTGGACTATATTTTTATATTTCATTTTTACTTGCTGCCAGGAACGTTTGGGGCCTGTTGGGTTGCACCTGCGCTCACATCACATCACAAAATAAAATGTATGAAAGAAAAAATAAAATAACATATGATAAAATAACGTGTTAAATGGGTGGAAATCCCTAGATCAATGTTTAAATTAACACTCACGCATTGACTCTGTCGGCTATGTTTTGCCATGCATGCTCCCTTTCTTTTGTAGCTGAGGCTGTGTTACTTTTTTTCTGCAAAATTTGCATGTTATCGGCATATGCTGCCATCAGAATTTCGGCCTCAAGTGCTGTAAGATGCATTGACCGCGCCTTCTTTCCCTCCGTCTCCATGGTGACTCGCTTACTCTGTGCTCCACTAATCAGGGCTTTATGTATCCTCGTGCGCGCGTTTAACTTGGGGTTAAAGCAACTCCGCGTTGACTGAACTACTTGTTATCAGCCTTTCTGAAACCGAATATTCCGAGTTGGACAGTTCGGGGTTACTCAACTCTGAGTATCGTTTTTCACTCTGAGTTTTCTAAACCGGCTTCCTGAAATAGGGCCCTGGTGGCGTTCAGATCTAATGCAGGCTTACAGCACCACCACATTTAGTTGGTTTTTCAATGCTCATGTTTGATACACTATACACTGTCCCTTTGGGTTTAGGAGTTCAGTTGCGATCGTTTGAAGTCAAAAGTCCATTTGGTAAGTTTTGGTCATTCCAAGAGTCAAAAAGGACTCTTGGCTAGGCTAAGCTCATGCATGTGGTTTCACAGTTTGGTGGCTTATACTCTTTAAGCTAGTTAGCTTAAAACAGTCTTATGCTACTTAGTGCAAAGCCAGGTTGCTTTGGTAGACAAAAGGTATCTCAGTCACCTACCAACATCTCCAAAGGTAACCGTTACAAAAAAACTCTAAACATGATTAGTGAATTTTATTTTTTATTTATTTTTTCAAACAGAACTTAGTCATTTATTAGATGTTAGCTAGTTGCTGGCATTAGCTTTACACTCGTAGCACTGTGTGGTACATTTCAGTCGTCTGTCTCTTCATAATCTAATTGGCGGGAGTACCTGTCATATAAAATGATATAAATGGCAACTAGGTCAAGTATGCAGTCACAAATTAAGTGAAAGAAACGATCTGGTCAGTGGTTTGACAGTTCAGACTCATTCCCTTGGAACAAAAAGCAGCCAGCACATCGTCTTCCACTAAAAGCATTCACACAATCGATAACAGCCTGCTGATCATTCGTCTTATTCTTCTTTGTGTTACAAAGTAAATTAGCCTCACATTAGCCCGTGTCCAGCATGTTTTCTTCCAGGCTAACAAACGCATTAACTAAAATGTATTACTTAATACATGATTGCTTTGCACAATGACTGCACCGTGTCTTCCTCTCTGCTTACTCTTCCTACTCGGACACAATTTGAGGTAAATACTGTAAAGTAACTGTATTTATTACAAGACTGCAGCAAACCAGAGCGCACGCTGCCGTCCATATCAACATCCTCTGATAACTGCAGCTGTGCTCTGTGGCTTCTCTGGCTAACCAAACCAAAGTACACAAGCCTTGAGTTGACATTTGCCCCCAGGCATGAAATCAGAGCTCTTTCATTTTAGGCTGTAGAGTGATGAAATGTTAGGAGTCTATCATTAGAATCCTGAATCGATTTTTAAATGTAAATTTATTTTGCCCGACATGCCAGAATCTCAGGTTAAACCTCACAAAATTTCGACAACAACCAAACAGCAAACCAGAGCAGGTACACGCATTCAGCACAAAGACGTAAACACAACGCGCCGACGCATCACAGATGTCTGCTTTCTCAGCCGTCAGCGCACAGATTCTGATGCGTCGGCGGGTCCGTGCTTTGTGTTTACGTCTTTTTGGCGCTAGACTCCGAAGCTGCAGGTTTCAATACTCTACAACCAAAAACGACTGAAGATCAAACTAAGCTTCACATCATCATCGTCATGAATTTCCTCTTTTGCCGTTTTGCTTCCACCACAATAAAATTACACTTCATGCACAGCTCTCTCTCTCTACTGTTGTGTACAGCGCTGTCTGCTGCTGGTTTTATTTTTTTAAATTTAACTGATTTCCGACAAGAAAGTCTCGTTTCTGCTGTTCAATACTGAAGAAATGTAAACTTTTTAAAATGATGTGAAATTGCAAAATGCTCAGCTGTGTCTCTAATTAATCCTCTGCTTCACTTCAGCAGCATCAGGTGATGTTTATATGTTGATTCATGCTACTGCACAATATTTTTAAGGTTCTCTGCTATAAAAACCCAATAACATGTTTTTCTGTGTTTTATGCTCAGTTACTTTGACACTAAAGCGTCTGCTGTGATGCTCACACCTTTGACAAAGTCTCATAAGTCTCAGCTTTCTTTTTATAGCTATAAAAATATGGATATGTGCCGATAAATGACCAGAATTATAATATTTCTGACTGTCTGAGGCAAAATTTCCCCGATTCGAATCGAATCAGGACCTTGTGAATCGGAATTGAGATGATTCTGGAAATCAGTGACGATACCCAGCCTACAAGCCACACTCTGTCCCATGAGCCATGTGTAGGAAACAGCCTGGTCCCACTGTTTTAATTATGAAACCTGACCCTAGAAACTAGGAATTTAATGATTTCTGTATTGATGCAGTTTCTCTCTCTGACCAGACGGTGGAGATGCTGGACTGAGTTTGAAATGGCATGTGGTGGAGCACAGACAGGCATTTTCCCATGTACACATGTTGGATTTCCTGTGGCTAACAACCACTAACACCATCAAAAGGCTTGTGAAAATGAATTTAATGACTACATGCAGGATATCTTTGTGAAGTAGAGCAATGTTGCCTTCCAAATGCAGGCCAAAGTGCGTTTGGATTCTGTGTTTACTGACTAAAAACAACGACTTTTTCATTATTTTTGACTATTTCAAAGGACAAAGGAGGTGCAGTGAGGAGAACTGACTGTGTTTGAGCATTCACTGTGTTTATCACCCTCTCAAGCTGAGAGCGCTGCTGCTGCAATGTGTCACATGGCATGTGTCAAGAACCGCCCCTCAGCAGCGCATCAACAGGAAGACCACACGCAGGGCAGGACAATGAAATGTCACGGGGGAGTTGCCTACTGAGCTATGTCTGCGCGGCGTGCACCCAGCCAACGTTGGTGTGGTAGCTGTGCCTCGAAAATGATATCAGTGGCTGTTCTTTTCCCTCCCACACGACGGAGAGGTGTAGCATGTACCTCCTCATCATCATCCATGTACTGTTTGTATCTCTGCTCCATCATCTCTCTCTGCCACCTCTCCTGTTCCAGAGTCTGCTGGATCAGCTGAGCCACTTCACTCTGTTCCCCCGGCTTCTCCCGGCCAATCACAAACCTAGAAAACAAAACCAAAAACTTAGGATTTGTCATTCGCAAGAAAAGGAAACAATGAAACATTTTACACAAACTGCATATGTGGAAAACATGAAAAAATTCACTGTATCAACATCAAACCTGAAAAACTCCAGAGCTTCAAAACACACCAACTAAAAAAAAAAGTAATAATATGCAATTTATACCACTAATGGACAAAAAGAGCTTCCATAATGTGAAATGTGTTTCAAAAATGGAGATGTGGGGACCACACGTTGGAGTGTTACTCTACCTGTGGGGACCAGCAGCCCTTATGGGGACAAAATGTGGTTTTAGCGTCACGATTGCAATGAGGTTATGTTAGGATTAGACACTCATTCTTGATGGTTAGGGGAAGCAGCTACAGGAAGCATTATGTCCTCACAAAGATATGAAAACACAACTGTGTGCGTGTTTAGAGTGAGTGCGACACAGACCTGACTTTGCCGGTGGTATTGCGGAGGACAGTGGCAGCAAAGCTCTGAGTAACACCAACCAGGCTGGTCCCATCAACCTCCACTATGAGGTCATTCACCTGGATCCTACAGACACAAAGAGAACACTGTATGCAGAGCGATGTTTGGAGAAGACCAAGGTCGCTCAGTGAACACACCTCTCACATGCAACGACAAATGTAATTATGAGTGTCTTTGACCAGACAGGCCTGTGGACTAGCACTGGCTCCATGTAACATCCTAGCCTGTGGCATTTTATGCTTTTGCCTGTTTATTTTAAACTGGTGTCTCTAACAAAGAGCTTTAAAAACTTGCACTCACACTAATGAGAAGAAGGTAACAGTAGTGAGCAACTATCAGCTAAAGAATCAAGTTTGCAAAGAAATACATTTAAGGCAAAAGTGTACATTTAGCTAATAATCAATAATCATGCCTGCTGTCCAAAGAAAAATAGTGTTAAGCCTACAAAAAAGGGCCAACTATTGCTTTTTGATAAAGCACATAGTTAGTGTTGGATCATGTGACCTTGACTCGTCCCTTATGCTGCATTAGGTCTAGGCCGCCCCTCCCTGAGCCTGGTTCTGCTGGAGGTTTCTTCCTGTTCAAAGGGAGTTTTTCCTTCCCACTGTCTCATAGAGGTCATATGATTGTTGGGTTTTCTCTGTTCTCTTTGATTTACTGCAGGCTCTTTACCTTACGATATAAAGCACCTTGAGACAGCTGTTGCTGTGATTTCGAGCTATATAAATAAAACTGAAAGAATGAAAAATGCATGTCGGGGCAGGCAGGTTGAAGAAGGTACCTGCCGTCTCTCTGCGCAGCTCCGCCCTCAGTGACCGTCTTAACAAAGATCCCCAGCTTCTCCAGGCCCATATCAGCTCCTGCACCCATACCAATGATACTGATACCGAGGCCGTCACTGTCTGAAAGACACACAGACAACAGAGCCACATCTCAGTGCTGAAAATTAAAACATAAATACATCATTACTGTTAATTAGAATCCTGTCATATTTATTTTGCTATCATAATAACTAATCATATTATAGAGTGGCAGGGAAAAGCATGTGGGATTTATCCACATTCAAGCTATTAAATATTAGTGAAATTATAGCTATTATACAGTGTTGAGAGCAGCCGTCACGCATGGTTGCTGGTTCAAATCCATTACCTTCAGAGTTACTGGCTACTAATTAGGCCAATCTGTGCTAAATTTAATCCCATAAGGGGATAATGGAGCTGTTAGAGCGACAGTGTATGTCCACTAACTGCAGCCTCTTGTGTGAGTGTGTACAGTTACATAAGAGGCTTGACTGAGTGACTCTCGGTGACATGTAAGACGCGTGCAAACCTTTCTCCAGCTCGACGGGAAACAGGTCCAACTTTTCGACCCTCTTCTCCAGCTCGTACTCAGCTGACGCTGCCATGGGGTCAACGTCATCATTACGTCGGTCGTAATCTTCATTAGAGTAGGTGGTAAAGACCTATGCAGAGGGCAAACGATCAGATAGCTAATCCAAATGCATCTAACTGAGAGGGCTAAGTGTAAAAACAGAGGCACTCGGAAAGTTCCCTGAGGAACTCCTACATGAAAGCCTCATAAGCTCACAGTGACTGGTGAAGGTTTGATGCTGATGTGCTACACACGTCTTTTTGCATGTTCAGGTATATGTCCCAATCATTTTTCATACAAAAATTGAAATATTTAACCTTAAACATCATCAATCAAACTGTATCTGCCATTTGAAAAAGGTCTTTTTCACTCAACTGTTTGGGGATATTTTGCTCACGTTGTAGACAAGAACGAAGATGGCTACGACGTTAGCAACACCTGTTCAACCTCTTGTTAAACAGAATATCTAATCAGGAACTTTGTGCACTGAGGTATGGTTAAGAAGACCAAGCATAAGACTGGGGATTTTCTTTCTCTCCAATTATTCTTCTTTGGACAGGAGCTGTAGAGAATAGAAAGGAAACAAGGGAAGGCACAAAGAAGCTGTAGCTGTGCCCAAAAGAAAGAGGAGTCTGAACATATTGTTGTTGACAGGTTGGTATGAGTATTTCACAAACTGCTGTTCAGACAACACAACACTGGATTTCCCCACACCACCATCTGCAGGGTTTACAGTTGATATCCAGTGAGCAGCAGTTCTCTGGGGAAACACTTTACGGTCTACTCTTCACTGCAAGGCTGTCAAATAAAGGTTAAAAAAGCTTATTTTTAACATGTTGCCTTGTGTGATGAGTCTCATTTTCTCTTACTCTCAGAAGTCAGAATTTGCCATAAACAGCATCAAAGCATGGACCCACTGTATGCCTTGTATCACTGGATAAGGCCACTGGTGGTGTAATGGTGTGAGGAATATTTTAATGGTACATTTTGTGCCCGTGAGTACAAACTGAGCATCATTTTAACACCACAGCAGTATTGTTATTGACCATGTGCATCCCTTTATGACCACAGCGTATCCATATTCCAACAGGATATTGTCCCATGTCACAAAACTCAAATCATCTCACACCAACACACTGCACTCAAATGGCCTGTAGGTCGTAAATCAATAGAGCACCTTTGGATGTGTAGGCAACAAATCTGCAGCAACTGTGTGATGCTGTCACGTCGATATGAACTACAGTCTCTGAGGAATGTTTCCAGCGCCTTGTTGAATCTATGCAATGGATAATTAAGGAAGTTATGAAGGGAAAAGTGGTTCATCCTGTAAGGTGCACCTAATTTAATTTTAGACACCTCTTAGTTGCAAAACAATTGATTAATTAATTAAAAATCACAAATTAAAGCTCAGAAATGATCATAATGTGAAAGAATGTATATATTTAGTGTGTATACTATTATTCTTGTATTATTATTAGATTATACATATGTCTCATCATACAGCAACATTTGAAGCCACTTAAAGTTGTTCTTCCCGTCCACACAGTGAATAAGCTCTATATGCATTTACCTCTGGCTTCATCTTGATCAACTCCTAAGAGAAACTTAAAGCTCTCCAATGGGAGCAGACGAGAACGGTGAGAGTCAATCAAAAGGTGCAAGGACACACACCAGAACTAATGAGCTGAGGGGAGCTGGAGAGCCTCATAATAAACCTCCGTCTCAACACTTTTCCCATCTCCAACTCTGATCCAGTGCTGCTTTGAAAAAGGTGCAGCTTTAGCTCTTTTTATTCTAGAGCCATAAGGTTACAAACACTGCACACAGACCAGGACATGCAGGAGGACGCTGGGTCTCGCTGTGGCTTGGTTTTGACAGGTGGCATGTTTGCATGCTAGGGAAGTACGCTTCTACATACTTCCCTTGTTTTTAACTGATGCATTAGATCTTCACTGCACATCATTAGCCTGCGATACTGGGCGAAGCATCCAGAAATATTATCTCACAATAACCATTTACATCTATTGTGGCTTTATGGTAAATGGCCTGTATTTATATAGCGCTTTTCTAGTCCCTAAGGACCCCAAAGCGCTTTACATATCCAGTCATCCACCCATTCACACACACATTCACACACTGGCTTTAGACACAGTCCGTACACTCTCACTGTACTGTGCTCCATATCTTTCTACTGAAGCCCATCCAAACCACCCCACACCCCCCTGTTAAAAAAGGTCAGCAGCATCTGTCTCCCTGGTGACCACCTCTGTGATCACGTGGCTTCATTTCCATGGCAACCTCAGGCTTGCCCAGCGGGATTTTGGCACTGATATGCTCTCTCTCACTGTCCCTGTCTGGTAGATATGCTAATGTGTGTGTGTGTGTGTGTGTGTGTGTGTGTGTGTGTGTGTGTGTGTGTGTGTGTGTGTGTGTGTGTGTACACACAGACCCATAGGCCTTTATGTAACAGTATTATTACATTCCCTCGAGCGTAGGAGGTACACACACAAATACTGTGACACAAACAGGGTCGGAGGGCGGGATTGTAAGACTGCTTCCTGTTGTCACGCTTCCTTCCTGTCGAGTAACTTTAAAGCTTAGTTAGCGTGTGTGTCTGTGCGTACATGAAGCTTTAGGGTGTTCCTTTAAGATGTCAGAAACACAATCTCTACTGTTCCTCAGGAAAACAAACACACAAACAAAGAAAGATAAAACAGCAGGTAGAACATAAACAAAATAACAAAAAAAGTAAAGTGCACCCAACGACAGGAACAAGGTCGCCTCTAAAGTCTGTAACCCTGCAGAAGTACTCTGAACTGAAAAGCTGACCCTTAAAGTTAACATGCACCTGTAACCTAGATTCATGGGAGTAAACAACCTAGACTCAGTCCAGCGTTACTTGTACAGCGCCAAAGGTAAACAATAAGAGAGAGAAAACTAACAGGAGAAAGCATCTGCTGACAGCGGGAAAGAAAGTGTCAGAACCAGGGAGGGGCGGGGCCATCAGCCGTGACCAGAACATAACAGCAATGATAGAAAAGTTTCTACAGAAGATCAATACACGTTCCAATATTACAACAGGTGCCTTAAAATAAAAGTCAAAATTGCCACAAAACTAAACAGCAAACACGGTTTAAGATAAATTGGCTTCTTCAGCAGTTTAGTAATATATTAACTTAAGATTAAGGTGTGGTTGTTGGGAGAAGCATTAGAGTCCTAATTTAGGCCCACTCTGAAGAAGAACCCCATAATGTAACATGACAGGGATTTTCATCCACTGTAACTCACGCCATCTCTCTGAAATTTATGGTCTCAGATTTCAGGCTGAGATAAACCTAATGACATCATTATGACTTAATCTGGGCTATTCTTCACAAGAGAACCTCCTCCAGTCCAGAACATTTCCACAGTACTGATTGTGGTACTACATAGTATTTAAACAGTGAGTAAAACCAATGGAGGTTACGCACTTAAACGTGAGTTACAGTCCAATCCATACTCACAATCTCCTTAATGTATTTCAATGAAGTTTGTTACTTTACTAATCTATATTGATTTTTTAACACAGGATCAATACGTTCAATGTTACTCTCTTGAAATAGGTAAACATATGCTGGTAGTTTGTTCACTTTGCATAATCATAATAAACCCTTGGTATCAGGCTCTTTACTGATTTGACCAGCTAGCTGCCGGGTCAGCTAAGAGGCTCCGTCCTGTTATAACAGTATCCACTTTAAAGCTCCACTGGGTTTGGCAGCGTGGCTCACAGACTCTGCTGCAGAGTCCCAGAGAAACAAACACCGACAAATATTAAAATGTTCATTTAAACTTGGGCAACTTGGTGTATTTGAACATTTTTACTTCAAAAAGAGAAGTCACTCTGTAATGATGACTGTTGATGACAAGAATCAAATCGAACCTGCAGACCGCTTCACAATTGTGTATTAAGACCTCGTCTTTTGTCAGTTTGAATGAATAACCAGTATTCGCGTCTTTGGGAACAAGTGAAGCTCATACAGATCAGCTCAGCCCTTCAGTGAATATGATGTGAAAACAATACATGTCTTTCTTTCGACTGACAATGCTGTGAATGGAAGCCTCAGCAGAACCGGGCCAGTCAGAAGCTACAAACTTACTACACGCTGGATAAAAGCCAAGCCACCGAGAAGTCCCCAGGGACCAGCCCGGGCCTCCAACACAGCCGCCATGACAGGGCTGTGTAGCCTCTCTGTAGCTTACAGCAGTAGGCTTTGTCTCCAACGTCATGTGAAGTTTAAACCAATCAGAGGAGCCCCACAAAACTCGTGAAAGTACACAAAAAGCTGGAATGAAGGATTGATTTAAAGCCCGTCAGATCCAAACTGGTGCCAATATTTTGCAATTAAAAATCTCATGTAACTATATCTGATGGTTATATCTGAAAAGATCCTCGTTTAATTTCCTATTTCATTTCAAATTCTTTGCTCAGATCAGCAAATAGCTGACATGGTCCAATATATCGGCCGGGCTCAGTGTGGATGGATGGATATACGAGGCCGTTCTTTACTGATATTAAACATTTAATTTTACTTATTCAATTAAAAATACCCTACAAGTAATAAGTTAAATAAAAATGTAATAATTTTTTTTTTAAGTAAAAAATAAAAGCAATAAGTAAAGCTTTGGGGCGTTCACTTGACATGAGCTACATACATGTTGTTAGATCTCTATAAGCAGCAGGCAGATAATGTCGCGTAGTATAAACACTGGAAACAGGAGGAAGCAGCTAGCTTGTTTGTGGGTCAGGCTAACATTGGTTAGCACCCGTCGGTTTTTGTTTACCTACTGTAGAGGTTTTTAAAGTCGTATTAATCATGTAAACATGCTTCTTCTTTTTTTTTAGCCAAAACGCAAACAAGCACATCCTGATATTTTGAGTTTTTTGCAGTCATGCTGAAATGTATCGATTTATACTGGTGTACTGGTGTACTGGTGAATCACCTCATACTTTATCAGAGACTTCCTAGTTCTGGTTTCTGATACGTGAGCATCAGCTCCTTTTTAAAAAACGAGTTTTCCATGTGATAACAAGCTAAACAGTGTTTATACAGAGAAAACTCGCCTTTGCCACTGTAAAATGTCAGCGTAATTATAAACGTGTGGGTGTTCTCAGTTTGTTTGTATCCTCCTGCAGGTCTGCCTGTCTCAGCCGGTCTTTAAAACCAGTATTTTCCGAAGGCCTGTGTAAGCAGGAGGTCAGTCACAGTGTAATTGACAGTTTTAAACTCTCCATTAAAGCATCGTGAGACAACTGTTGTTGTGAGCCGGAGCTGGAAAAATAAAACTGGAATTAACGTCTGAATTTTAACACCTCTTTCAAATATGTTCAGCTTAGTCATGTGATCTAATTGTCCCGGCGGCTGGCGCGTCCCAACAGGTAGAAACAAAATCGAATCCGCCGACACCGCCTCTGTAAGTGGCGCGAGCTGCCAGAGAGATATCAAAACCGCCATCTGAGTTAGCCGCCGGTCAACTGAGAGCACTATCACAGGCTGTACAACAGAGGAGCGAGGTGTGCCTTGATAAATATTTGAAAAAGCGTCTTATGTGAATGCCACCTGGATGAAGCATGGCTCTAAATTAAGGTCTGACAGATGGATCACAAGAAAATTCAGGTTGAGTCATATCTGGTGGAGACGAGTCCTCAGGCGTTGGCATCTCCTGGGTTGTAATTTGTCCGTACTGAAAGGCAGCACAGAGCCGAGAAGCAGCTGGCAGAGGAAAGTTTCTCACTGAATGCTGCAAGGATTGAGTCCAGATCACAGGTCTGCAGGTAAGTTTTATTGTAACTGCCACGGTGACGTCTGAATTTGGATCTTTAATCGAATTTCTTTTTGCCGTCTTTCATTCATTTCAGATGGGATCAGAATTTTAGCCAGCCAGTCTTCGTTGGGCGGCTCGGGGTATGGCTGCGTAGCGCTGTGGACACGTGACCTCTGAGTGAACCTCGAGTTAATAAACAACAGGCACCAGATTTAATCGATTTGATTAGTGATGTGACACTGAGCACGAGTGTGTGGGCAGAGCTCCTCTGGGGATCTGCATAAATAGTTCTGAATTTGTGAATCGCACTACTTTCAGTTTCTGCTCATGTCACAGTCAAAGGGAAGCCACTCTTCCAGCACTTCCTGCCACATCCCATCGACCCTCCTCCCCCTCCACACTGGTCCTGCAGCCATTAAGGTTGGGTCCATTTTATTTATGCTCATTTCAAGCTCAGTATTTTTATTCTCGGACTCTACTAGGGTAACTTTAAATAATCCTTACTTATCTTATTCCTGCTGCAGACTCAATGAGGACATTCAAACACATTCACTCCCTAAACTGTCTTTATGACATCATAAAGATCCAAGAGCAGAAAAAAGGCCTGAAACAGAGCAGTCTGAAGCTTTAAACATTTCTGCATATGTGAAACCCTGTTTAATATGAACATCCACTATTGTAACACTATAAACACTCACAAGCCACTTTATTAGGTCCACCTGCTTATTCACTCCGTTATCTAATCAGCCAATCGCAGCAGTAACTCATTTATTCAGACGTCCGGACATGTTCAAACTAAGCACCAGAATGAAGAAAAAAGGAGATTAAGTGACTGAACTGGCAGACGGGCTGATCTGAGTATTGTTGCTGACCACGTCCATCCCTCTATTAGCACAGTGTGCACATTTTCTGATGGTTACTTCCAGCAGGATAGCACACCATGTCCCAAAGCTCCAATCATCTCAAACTGGTTTTTTGAACCTGTTAAAGAGACCAGTTTGAACAGTCCCCAGATCTTAATCCAGTGGAGCACGAGATGAGACGAGAGATTTTACATCCTGGCAAATCTGCAGCCGCTATGTGATGCTGAGCAACGTTTGCAGCATCTTGTTGAATCTGTGACGCACGTAATCAAAGGCGGCTTTTAACTGATTTCAGTCACAACTGGGAGCATCATTACCTTTGTAAAGAGATTTTCCCCCTTCAGTTCACATAACTGTACACACCAGGTAGTTTTTTAAATCTAAACAAAGCTCTATTCTGTGATTCTTATCAGCCGGCTTCCCCTGCTTGTGCGCGCTTTTTTTTCCTCCCCGAGGAAAACAAACACACCCATCCACATTCCAGCTGCTGCTTTTAACAGTCCTACAGAGGTGGCCTTGTACACAAGTCAGCATCTGCACTGTGTGTGTGAGAGAAAGTTTAGACCAATCGCATAGCAACCTACAGCGGCCACTCCGACGTGTCTTCATCACGCATTAGCCTTTATGATGACACAGCGTCCGCGTGCAAGTCCAAAAATCACAAGACCTCTCACACAGGCTGATTAACCCGTGCTGTAATCACATGGCATTTCAGCTGCAGAGGACATTTTAATGAAGCGATGTTCTGCAGACTTGCTCAACACTTGAGGAGCTCTGAGCTGTGCTGGCTAACGCCAACTTCATGATGCAAGAACAGCAATTACTCCGTTCCGGAAACCGGCTGCTGACGGCACTCGACATGCTCGGACAGTGAGCGTCTCTGTTCCCTGCAGCGGGACACCTCTCAGACGAGCGATGGGTTCAAATCAAACAACGTCCGCTCCTCTAATGGCGCTTCATGTACACCAAATGTGTTTGTTCCAACAAATATGTCAGACTCATTTGTGTTACCTGAAATTAAAGCTTTTCCACACTCATTCATATCTACCCCGAAACAGCCGATATATCACGTAATGTTCTTTTGCTTGTATTGTGCCGCGAACCGAGGCCCCTCCAAAAGCATATAACCTGCATCTAAAGGCTTATCAGGCGCTTCACCCAGCAACCAATGGTCTTCCTGCATCTGGTTGAGGTCCAACACTCTTTTGAAGCAAGCCAACTTTCTGTCAGACGGGATGTTTATGTTTCCAAGTTTAGCTGGCTTGGCACCGTGTCAGCACTGGACAACTTTTCCTGACAGAAGATGCCCCTGAGGCGAGGCCTGTTGAAAGACTATTGTTCCCTGGTCCAGCTGAAGCTATTGACAGGTAGCTTCAGTACTCTGAAATCAAGTTGTTTTGTTTTTCCTCCTTTAGACTGTGAGTAATCTGCACTGCTGCTTGGCTGTGATTTCATTTCATTCCCCCTCATAAACCTCCGCTTCAGTGCGGCGTCATTTATAGATCTTCTATAGCAACGAGCATATGAGTAGGAAGCGTGTGTGTGTGTGTGTGTGTGTGTGTGTGTGTGTGTGTGTGTGTGTGTGTGTGTGTGTGTGTGCACATAACTGCTGAGTCTAGCTTTAACTGTTGAAGCTTCCTCTGAACCAAAACGATGATCTCTGCTGTGTCAGATTTGATTGTCTGACATTTCTTGTAACACAGTAATGTCAAAGCGACTGGACAAGCATCACTGTTTTCTTCTTTGCATTGTAAGAAACGGCACCAGTTCATACATGAATGCTTACTCAGTTTCTCCTGAAACTCTAACAGGTCACAAGAGTCTGAGATGATGTCATGTATACTAAAATGTTTACATTTTACAAAGGTGGATGAAGTTGTCAGATTCTTTACTAAGTATAATCGTCTATAAGTTCCCCGTGAACAGCAAGTTGTAGATAAAGGGACTCAAAGAATCCTGAGTTCAGATCTTTGGAAGAATTGTGCAAAAAAAAGAGATGGTTTTAGAAGCGTAACTTCCAGTGGAAAGAGGCTTTTCAACGCTTTATCCTCATTAGGAGTAACCCTGAATCTCTCCTCTGTGCTGAGTGGCTTTGTCATGTTTCGGACCTGCTTGTACGACAGGGTGTTTATCAGAAGTTCGAGCGGATGGTCTCTGCCATGCAGCTGCCCCTGGAAAAACCCTGAAACTGTTCTTTGTTGATATGTACAAGGTGTCAAAACTAGTCGTTAAAGGTACAGGAGAGGTTAGCTTGATAAAGCCTTGTTTTGGGGAAAAGTTGTCAAACTCTTTAAGCTATTTTTTAGCACTTTTCATGGCGTTTTTATTTCCCAGTGACCACTTTAGTTAGAATAAATGCCCCGAGGTGTTTCAGGGTGACGACCAAGTGGCGGATGTTACTTGACTTTGACCAGTTTAGAGCGATCGCCAAATCTACCGTCAGCTAGTGCCAGGGTTGTACTGGAGCACGACAAAGTGAACAGGAGCACGAAAGTGGACCACATGTCATGTTTTATTCTGTGACTTTATAAGTCAGCTTCATAAGTGTGACTGAAAGGAAATAACAGGAGGAAACTGGAACCTTCCCAACTGAGTCCATGTCAGCACAGTCAGCCTTTAGCTAGCTTAGGTCTAATTCTGTGGATGTTTTTCTAGCTCTTTTTAAGCTCATGTCCACACTGCAGAGGATAAACTGGTAAACCAATATTTTTCTCCCTGTTTTGACCCTCAAACTTGATTAAAACTGTGTTGCTGGCCTCCAAAAAACAACAGAAGCTGTGCTTTAAGCTGCTGCTGTGTTGGAAGTGTGTAGGTGTTACGTTTGTAGACCCACGTCTACGTGTTTCAACCTTAGTGCACACACAGCTGGGGGCCACTGTCAAAATATGTAGAACAACCATTAATGTGCGTTAGGCATGGTTCAAATGCTCAGAAAATGTTATCAGAGGAATGAAGTTAGAAGGACACCTTCATGAGAAAAAGAACAATTTGTTGGAGTAAAGACAAAGAGGTTTGAATGCTGTCTTCAGATTTAACTGTTGATTGCATACACGCAGTGTTTACATCTTAATAACCATTAAAGTAGAGTTAAGTAAATTTAGTCAAAGTTATTTTCAATAATAACCTTAACTTTGAATAATGATTCAAGACAGCTGCTCAAATATAAAACGAAGAACAGAGTAAATGAAAAATCCTCCTGATGTGGAGGACAAAGAGTCGAAAACAACGAACGATGTCATCTGTGCTAATCGTCTGGGCTCGCTTTTACTCCGTCTTTAATGATTTATTATTTTGTCTTTCTTTGTTGCAAACTCTGCTTCCATTACTCTCCCTGTGTCGGCCAATCAGCACTTCACCTGCATGCATCATCATCATCATCATCATCAGGTATCAGGCTGGATAAAGGTGCATCCTTGTATCTTTGCTGTTTTTGTCCACAGCAGAAAAGCCACGCACACAAACATCATCTAACTCACACGAGCCAGATAGTGTTTAGTGCAGAACTCAAATGAAGTGCATTAAAAAGAAAAGAAAAAACAACCCAAATGTTGAATCTTAGAAGCCGCTGTGTTTTATTCAAAGTGAGAGCCCACTCTGATGATGCAGAGATGCAAAGATGGGGCGGGCATGGAGGAAGTGTACCTTGAAAACGCTGGCCACAAAGCTGCAGCTAGCAACCAACTGAATCACTGTGGCTGAAATGTTTTTGCAGCCCACTCTTGCACTTCATCGCCAAGAATTATACATCTTCTCTGTAAATCTATCACAGTTACTTAAATATGTCTTTGAATCAAGAGGAAAGAACGGCAACACACAAACACGGACACATATTTACTTTAAAAAAAAAAAACCCGATCTGAATCTGAGACCCAAAGTTGTAAATCTACCCGGGTGCAGCTGTTACCTTTGTAGTAAACAACACAACACAGCCTCAGGCCACAGCTCCACTTTTAGCCGCTCTGTGGCCAAAGAGGTCAGAAGCTAAACGTTTCCAGGTCCATGAAAATGAAAGGAATTCCTTTTTTTGCCCTGACGCTTGGCCTGAAATTAAACCCGTTCTTCCTGCTACCACCCCGTAGTAGCAAACATGACCGAGCGGGCAAAGCTCGCCATCACTTGCCGTTATACAGTTACATCAATTCTAGATCGGCATGCAGCGCTCTTCCTTCCTGTTCTTATCAGTGTTACGTGCTACATTATCAAACTCTGTGGTATGTCATTCAGAGGGCTGTCTAAACATATTAGGGGACGCGTCGTATTATTATTAATGCAGGTCGAGACAAGTTGCACGACGCAACAAGCTCAACCAGCTGACTGTTGCGAGGCTGCAGGACAGCTCTCCATCAGACAGGAGAGCTTCTTTTGAATCAAGAGCTACATTAACAAACACTTTGAGCACTGGCAGGAAGTAGAATGGCGAAATCAAAGAGTGAAAATCCCCTGTGCACCCTTCGTGTGTGATGAAGGAAGTCACTGAGTGTTTTTCAATTGTTTTAGGGCAGTGTTCATTTTTCTTTGAGTTTCCGTGGTTTCGTAAATTGCAGAGCATGCATGAAGCGAGTGCCATCGCTCGACTAAGTTAGTTATGATCTAACTTACTGTAAACCAAGAGTCTGGAGCTCAAGATACTGAGCAGAAGGCCTTTTTAACTTAATGCTACTGACCCCGTCTTCCTGCCTTTTTAGTGCTTAGCAGCTAGCGCTCGCTTCCTTGCTGAAAACAGCAGCTACTCGGGTTGTTGTGAAACTAAACTTGTGGTTCTGAAATACCAACATATATAACTTCAAGATGCTAAAACACTGAGGCAAAAGGGACTTATTATTCTATTATTCAATCTAATAGAAAAATATGTAACAGGTACAAGTTTATGAGCAATTAAATAAATTGTCAAGTCCTCATATTTATTAAAAGATCAGCGCTTTCTGTTTGGTGCTACCTTCAACATTTTCCCTCGACCAGCACCTTAATTCAGGAGGATGAATCCTAACGATCAGCTCGCTCCTTAACCTCTCTTTCTGTGCTGACATCAGCACAAAATGCACACATAAATCCAGAGAATCTAATGAAGCTGATTGTTTCATATTAAGTGTAATGAACACTTAAGAGTCTGTGCACTACTGGAAAGTCGGTGGCGTTTGCTTTAAATATCACTAAAGCAGTAACTGCCGTGTCTGGAAGATGAAACCACAGAGGAAGTGGCTCAAGATTGACTTCCTCTTATGAAATCGGAGTGGTGGATACAGTAAAATTAAGACTAATGTGCGCTATGTGAGCACAAAAAAAAAGAAGAAGAAAAAACTCACTCTGATTGGCTGAGTGCTGAAGCGAATCTTTCTACTGGGTGGCGGAGGCTCCTCTTCCTCAGGAAGGCCAGGGATTTCTGAGCAGCTGGACTCTGGCTGATATGCCTCCTCCTCGTCTTCGTCGTCCTCATCGTCCAGCTGGCTTCCCCCAGAGTCCTCCTCCCCAAGCCCGCTGTATGCGCTGATATCTATCAGATCTCCCTCAGAATAATCCTCCTTCCTTGAACCATCCTCGTCATTCTCATCTTCTTTGGCCCTCTCCTCAGAGTCCTCTTCTTTCTCCTCCGATGAAGGAGAGGAAGATGGAGGCTCTTTCTCTCCATTTTCCAGCGAGGCATGAACCTCAGCTTGCACCAGCCTACCCGCGGCCTCAGATCCCGCAGTAGCGCTGTCCTGATCGCCAGACTGTGGCTGCAGCCCAGAGGCTTCCACTGTACTCGAACCCTTGGCCTCAGTTGCTGCCGGCTCTGGTTTGGCCTCCGATGAAGAGGAGATGGAAGTGACAGTCACTGAGGAAGAGGAGGAATAGGAAGAGTTGGAGAGCTGGTCCCCCGACAGTCCAAATGCATCCTTCTCTTCATTGGTCGCGGCTCCCTCCATGTTCCTTTCTAGAGAACCCGTTTCTTCATGTAGCTCTGCTGCCTGGTTACTTATAACTCCTGCTTTTACCTCATCTTTCTCGTCCTTATCTGCAGGTATCACCTTTGTCTGGAAGAAAAGCACAGGGAGATCATGTAGTAGTGCAATCAAAAGATTTTCTAGTTCAAGAACTTCCCTACAGCTTAATTGCAAAGTTTTAAGTTTTTGAGAAAATCCTTTTCACCTTCCTGTCTGCTGCTTCCACCCTGGGTGGAGGTTTGGGTTTTGGTGCCAAAGCAGGGGCTGACCGACGCTGGGGGAGGTAGAGATTGTTTTGCAGGTCACCCTTTTCGAATGCGGCGCTGAGCTGGCTCACAGTGGGACTGACGGCCTCGCCTGGCCCGGCTAAAGCTGCAGTAGACGAAATAGAAGGAGGGGTGGGAACAGGGGGATCATCTAGCCGGTCCAGAGCTTCGGTGGACCCATTAAAGCGAGCCACAACATCTAGACGGCTGCCCTGGAAGCCTGACGCCCGCTCTTTCTTCAGCAAGATGCGGTTAGTGGCAGCTTGCTTCTCCTGAAGGACGCACAAATAACCAGTCAGTTAAAGATTACAAGCGAGCTATGTCAACTAAATGATAAAAAATAACAACGCAAGTGTAACATCTGACCTGCAGAGTCCGCTGCTCAAAGATCCTCCTGGTCTCCTGGAGCTTGGACAAGCCCACAGATGAGCCACTGCCCTCCCTACCAACTTTAGAGTCAAAACGGTTGACCCTTTCAGAGACCGTGCCCCCAAGTTTCAGCAGGGCGCTGTGGTCGACGTGCTCATTGAGGCTGGATACTCTCGGCAGGGACAGTTTCACTGCCTGTTCCTTACCTACTAATGACAGAAAATAAACAAGTTGTAAAAAAACGAAATTGTCCTTTAAGGGAAGTACAGGCTAACACCACTGGAGTTCACCAGAGCAGGTGGTTTTATCATTAATGAATTTTGGCTACACGAAGTATCACAGCATGGATATCATCAACACATTTGTCTTTGTTCATAACCCAGTTTCTATGCCTGCTACTATCAATAAACATGGCCTTAAGTGTTGGTGGTTAAATTTAGCCGCTTTAGCAGGAGCTTAATAATATATGTTAAAAACAAAATCTGAACTCACTTCAAAACCATAATCTTGTAAAAAGAATACACACATATGCAACATAAGGATACTGGTCACAAAAGACAGGCTAACGGCTAAAGGCTAGTTAGCTAGTTCCTAGCTAGCAACCTTACTAGCTAATCCATGTAAAAAAGGGCTTCTTCTGTCTGTAGTGTAGCAGTAGTGCAAGTGCTAAGGTTGCAAATACCAGGTGGAAAAATGCAGAAGCTACAGTGTTTTTACGCTTAAGATAAAATCTTTTGAGGATATGAAAATCTTTTTATTAATGTATTTGGATGCTCAGTTCCACTCTGACAGGAGGCAGAGGAGAACTGAATCATCACAGCAAAATGCTTTGAGTGTGAGGACTAATGGTCCCCGTGACTTTATTTTCAGAGCACTTCTCAAGCTTTTGTTGTTTCCAGGTTACAAAAAACCATCTTTTGATCACAATGCAGATACTGAAAGCCCCACCCTCTCTGACTGTTTGACTGGTGAGAGGTAAAAAGAGTTGTTGAGCACAGCACTCAACACACACACACAAAAACATGACTAGCCGTGCTAACATTCGAAGCTGACTTATCAGATAATTTGTGTTTTTAAAGATTTCTAGATCAAACCTTTACTATGGTAAACCCGCTTCTCTTTGTGAACACTGGAGAATTTAAAATTTTTCTGTCTTTCGATGGCCGACACCTGAGAATTAGAGGATATTTGTGGTTCTAGTTGTGTAAGTAACCCTCTTGTATATTTCCAACATATCACTCACATTACTGTCTACCAACTTTCCATTGGTAGTCATTCAATCTCGCCTTATTTTTCACATTAGCTTAACTTGATACTCAGCCACTTCATTTCACCAGTTGTTACTTGGCCTGTTATTGTCAGAAGTCAGAAAAGGAATCATTGTCATTGCAAGTATTGGGTTTATCTTGCACATTTGAATACTGGTACCAACCGATATTACTTTTGGCATAATATATTCTAAATTTGGTGTCTGAGAGCCGCACTTGCTGCAGTAGTCTTCTGATCGACACTTGACACAAAACCTCCACATCAGCGCTGGTATAGTAGTAGAAGCAGTCGAGACAGAAAGCAAATACATCAACACATTGCAGAATTTTCCCCCCCAAACTATTGCCGCATCGCTCTCTGTATAACTTGTAATTTTCAGCACTGAAATGATGGTAAAACCCAACACGATCACTGGTGACGCTACGTGTGACATCGAGGGGAACACGAACAGCCGAACCTTATCTACTATGAATCAGTCCTCATTAGTACCAATGTAATTTTGTCGGTACCCTAAAACAGCAGTCCGTAAACTTTTGTTTTGCGCTACGGACCGGTTTATGTCCGACAATATTTTCTCTGACTGGCCTTTAAGGTGTCTCGGATAAATACAACAAGATTTATTCATAACAGGCAGACCCAGAGAAACCGAGTTAACTATTAAAAACGATAAAAATAATCAGATAAAAACCCTGAAAACCATAAATTTCACAGGCCCGGGTGTGAAATTACCAAACGACTCACAGACCGATACCGGTCCGCGGCCCGGGGATTGGGGACCGCTGCCTTAACTGAATTCGGTAACCGACCCTACAAGTTGCTACATTCCTTGATTCTAAAGGGTTCTGTGAAAAGGCTAGTTACCAATCATTTTGGCTCCATCCTCTTCATCGCCGGGAGACTGCATCTGCATGAACATGTTCTTGATACGGTGAACATTTGAGCCATATTTCCGGCCCCTCCCAGTAGGCCGGGGCAGAGGAGCGGGTTTTGAGGCAGGGTCAGCGCCTCCATTGGCGGCATTGTTGAGGTGGTCTGTGGCCTTCTTCAGCGCCGCAAGACCTGCCTCGTAGGCATTGCGGTGGGGAGACGGACTTCGCAGATTAGAGCTCCCGTTGCTCCCACCGGAGGCCCCGTTGCCTCCCGTGGCCGACGGAGGCTCAGTCTTCATCATGTTTGGTGAGTCAAATGTCCCGTGGTGAATAGCAGGTTGGCATGAATGAGGGGGGCAGCATCCTGGAGCTGTCTGACATTCACCTCCTGAATAAAACAGAAAGAGATCAATGAGCCGTGTACTCTGGACACGTCTGTGCATCGGTTTAAACATTCTGAAGGATATGAGGCAAATGAAATTTACATGTTGCATTTTTCAAAGCTTTAACCAGCAAATTGCTGTGCAACTGCAAACATGCAGATAAGAACCACAGATGTTCACAGTGAACAGCTGAAGCCACCCAGCAGGCCTTCATTTTGTTGCACTGAAGTAATACTTTAGCCCAAAATGCCAAACAGCCAGCGGTGCCAGCTTCTCAAGGGTAACTATCCTAGTTTACAAAGGACCTCTTGGCTGTATGCTGTCGCTCAGACAAGATTTTTGATACATACAATTAGGTTGCATATGATTGTGATCAATAATCAAAGACTCTTTAACGAACACATGTATTTGTGCCACCTGTAGGAGCCAGCTGGGAGAGTGTTAACAGAGTATAACTAAGCTGAAGATGAGCGAACTTGGCATTAGACGACATCACAATCGCCCCTCTGTGTACACCCACACGGCGCTGCCGCAGCAGTCAATATAATCCAATTAAAACAATGACGCAGTGTGACAACTCCCCCCCCCCGCGTGTTTATATTGCTGCTCCTAATGCCAAACTTGCTTCGTGATAGACTTGCCAGATAAATACAGAACAGCCCTTTGGTCCCAAGATATCACAGTGTTTTCTCGTGATAGCATCTCATTTACTGGTTGACAGCATTTGTGGCTTGTGCCGTCAGATCTTTGCAACAGGGATTCCTGATGTTTTCATCAGGCTTGATTGACTCTATAAAAACTATGTAGTATAACAGAGACAGCAATTAGAACACAATGAATTATAGAAAGAGTAACGAGGTTTCTTGATAATCTGCCAATGACGTGCTAAACTACAAAAAAAAATAACGGCAACTTTGATTTGATTTTTTTTTCTTTGATAGTTGCGTGACCTTTTATGATTTAAGGTCACGGCAGTAGTTTTGAGTGCACCAAATTTAACAGATCAAACTAAATTAGGAAAGTTAGATTAGCTTAGCTTAACTCAGGTAGACAGCTAGCCTTGTACAATCCAAAACAAACAATTCCTGCTAGCACCTCCAGCTCCTACATTGCGCAACCCCTCACATGCTACCATTGGCATCACTGCACAACCCTGGCAAAGCACAAGTTCCCAAAAAACAACAACAAAACAACCTGCAGTTCTACTAATGACCACTTGAAATTGACTTAAAAAAAACAAAAAAAAAAAAAACGCGACTCAATCTCCACAGATTCCAATGCTAAAACGTCCAACTTTTCAATATTAAAAAGTGAACCTGGCACAAGAGGTTTGGATCCCTAGTCTCCCTCTTCATAACAAATGTATAATGCATGTTTTTTTAAACATCTGTTACGCCCTAAAAGGTGCTAAAGAGTGTGGCTGCTGCCGAGTCTGCGTACACAGCTGATAGCTTAGTGCTACGCCACAGTTGTAATTATTAGCATCACTGATCTGAACGTCTCTACCACTTGTGAAGTATCGATCCATTCTGGAGTGTTTTTGTTTTTTTTGGACTTATCTGACAAGTATTATGGCTTGCTGTGTGGTACAGCCTGCCCAAGGAATATGTGCTTCAGCTTTTGTATTTCAGTAGACTGTTGTTTTGCACTAATTAGCATCTAAGCCTCTCAACTAAATATGCTAACTTCTGGCTGAAAGAAATGAACATGGCAGAAGCCAAAACACTAACATTAAAGCCTTAAAATGTAAAATCAGAACCAACCACGGCATCCATCTTTTACATGCAGTCTATGGTTACCAATTTGTAGCAATCTTCTCTGTTACATCTTCATAAATAGCGCCATGGGGTTTTGTGCAAATACATTTCTTAGCTAGCCGAAGTAGCATCAAGGTGATAAGACAGGTGATTCCCCTTCTTTAGTACTTCAATAATCTAACCCTGATGAAAAATAAATAAATACATTTGTAATTTCAAGGATTATCTAATGGAACGTGGACACAGCCAGAGACACGTCTGATTTTTCCAGCAGACTGTGGGATTTGTGTGAAGATTCATACTGTCATTTATGTTACACTGTCACAATGTTACCTCTACTTTAACTTATCATTGCTCAATGCAAAGAAGCGCAACAGTTCATTTTACTGCGAGCAGCATTTACTTGTACTTTGCCTCTTTGAGTCTCAAGTATAAAACCTGAATCAGAATTTCCACTAAGGATTGTACCAAACGGACTCCAAATGAGGATAGCCACCGATACAGGAGCCCGCGATTTCATGGGCAACTAAGGCTGTGTTTCATTTGTCTTCCACAACTTGAATTTACAAGGTCACCACAAACTGCCTGAACTAAATCGCTACATTTTCCAGTATCTTCTGTGCAACGTAGTCGAGTTTGTGTTTGGCTGTTAATCAAAAGTCAATGCAGCAATTACATTTTAAACTCTTAAGATGAACAACTCTCTACTCAACAGACTAAGAAATCTATACAGCTCAGTAACAAGAACTAGCAGATGTTTTCCTTTGTTGCATGATAAACTAGAACTTAATGAAAATGAATGTTCCTCAGTGGCTTGTGCTTAAGGTTTAAACATTTCCATCTCCATGTTTTTATTGCTGGAACTTCTGGAATAGCTTTTTAGCAAGTTGTTCTAAGACAGCTTCATTCTGATTGGCTGCGCCTCATAGACAGAAGGTCTGGATTGGCTTGACCTCTGTGCTCACAACCAAAGCTGTGAGCCTAAGATGACGTATTAGGAATAGCTGGAGTAGCTGACATCACAGAGGCCCAAAGGTAGGAAAAATGGTTGAAACAGAATGTTTGCAGAAGCCTGAGATACTGACTGAGATTCATGGTGCATGTTTGACGTTCCAGCGTTTGCGGTTGCACATAAAACTCCTCTCATTCCCACTTGCAGCTACTTACAAATGCTTTGCAGCAACATGCATCGTTGCTAAAGGAACCCCGAGCAGGTTGGATCATGTAACCGTTTAGCTTTCCGTGACGGTGCTAACAAACAGGATGTCGATGGAGAAGAAAACAATTTTTGGGGATGTGAAACTAATTAAACTAAACAAAGGCAACACTTTATATTACCGCCCACGGCTGTAGCTACGTGGAATTTCAATGCATTTATTTTGAAATCATTATAATTGCCTACAAACATTTTAAGGTAGACACACTAGAATAAGGTCATGTTTTTACAGGAAAGAACAAATAATTAAACTGTAAGTAATTTTAAGTAATGTGCAACTAGTTATAAGTGATGCACGATCAGTTTTAAGTATTGCATCACTTCAGGTAGAAGATAAATTTACATTGTAAGTAAATGTAAGTAGTGTGTAGTTACCTGGCAAACAAACAGTATTATGGACTGGCTCAAGTGTTATCCAGTGATGTCAATATGTACCTTTTCGACGCCTCCTATGAGGACATAATGATTTCTTACTCAGACACGAGGGCAATCTGAATATCTTTGGATGCTAGCGTAAGGGTCACATGTCTGAACTTTTGCCATCTTTGCCTGCAGGAAGTCCTTTTATGGAGAAAACCAGTAATTAAAAAGAAATTATCAGACAAAACAATGATGAATTCTACTTGTAAACATAGCTGAAAGGCAGTCTGGGTAATAAGAAGCAGTGTTTATAGTACAGTCTGGCCTCACACTTACTCCAGATGGCACTGCCGGCCATGGGGGGTGGGGTGGGGGGGCAGACACACACACACTGCAACAACGGTCTTGTGACACTGTCTTGCTAAATACTCAATTCTCACATACAGATCATGTGAAGTCAAGTGAGCAAATTGAATGTAAAGCCAATAACTTTCTCTCACACACACACACACACACACACACACACACACACACACACACACACACACACACACACACACACACACACACACACACACACACACAGCTTTTATAGTTCTTGGCTCGTTTCCTGATATTGTTCAAATGAAGCTCCCGCTCTGATTGAGAAACAGCATGACAAACACACATAAACCCCCAAAACGCACAACACCAGCAAACAGACTCCAACTCCAGTCTCCACCGTGACGTGGGCGGGCCTTTGCGCCTCTTCATTCGTTGGTGTGTAGCCACCAGTTAAAAGAAACGTAACTAAATCCAGCACAAGTATGGTGAAGCACCTCTTTCGAAGAACAACTCAATCCGCCTCCTGCCTGCCTCTCATCCCTCGCGGTTTGGGGTTGCTTCCTGCCATTCAGTGTAGAGTCTAACTACCAGCTGGGCTCCAGGTTTCCTGTTCAATAACACACATGGTTTCACACGCAGCAGCGTCCTTTTCAGTTTATTATAACCAGTTGGTCTCACTCTCGAAACATCAGGGTCACTGATTTGCCTCAGCTCTTACTGACTTCTCTAATCTCTAACTAGATAACAGGATATTGCTTTCACCTGTACTCACAGACAGGGCTCCCATCCTCCACCCACAGACACACACACTCAGTATCAAGTACGGCAATACGATCCAAAAAATAAAAACAATGCACCAGAACCACTGCCTGCACCAGTCACCCTAAGCATATGGAGGCAAGCATCTATTGACTTGTAATCTATTTATGGGAGGTCCCTGAACGCCTCCTCCCATCACTAAATACAGGCTACATCACACGCACAGCCTTCCCTGTGTTTTTCTACGTGTTTGGGTGGTTAGTATGGCACAAGTGACCTTGTCTCATGATATACTGTAAAACCGAGGAGTGCTCAGTTCACTGTAACCGCTCACATCTGTCTGTGTCACAGTCTCTGCAGTAGCTCAGCTACATAATGCTTGAAACTGGCACGATAATACACTGGCCGTTCAGACGCGAGCATTAAAGTCCTTATGCCCTGCGTGCGTCACGCACAGTGTCCAACAGAAGGCACATTATGGTAAACACAATGACTCCATCTATTCACACGACGATCGCTGCATCGGGCCTCGGCTAGTGCAAAGGTTCATTCTGGCAGACAGTCTGCCTGCGTGCTCCTCCTGCTGCTGCTGCCACAAGCTCGAGAGAGGCTTTGTTGGCATAGCGACATATGCTCCACGCACCAAACTCCTATCCGAAAACGGCTCCTTTTTTGTGCCGCTTCTTTTCTAGCAAACACGTCAATCGCCAAATAAGACTGAATACGTACTGTTAGTAAGCGCACACTTTTCAACAAATCGGCGTCCGAGCAGCACACACAGCAGCGTTTATCTCACACTAATGTCAACTATTGTTTGCGGGTCGCGTGCCGTGATCCCGCTCACTGCACGTCAATACCAATACGCTGTAGCACTATGCTCGCACGTTATCATTGGTTTTAATTTGAAATAAAAAGGTTTGACTAATGAGTCTGGCGCCGAATCCGACAGAGTACCCCGAGGAACCCGGAGAAGTTTCAAATGGTCTGATAAAAGGGTGGGTAGCCCTGCTGGCAGTGAGTCGAGTGCAAAATTTCACGTTTTTGTAAAGGACTTTGGGGTGGCGTTCTCTAAGGATAAGCGTGAGCAGTGGAATAGGGTGTTCCCGCGTGTCTTTCCCTGCTGTGTTTCAGCGCGGCCGTTATTACCCGGTTGATACGATGAAGGCGCAGAGCTGTGGCGGTATCGGACGGTTTCACCGGCCGGTTCCAGGACCCAGAGGCAGCCGGTACGCAGGCCCCGCTCAGCGTCTGCTGCGCCGCGTCGCTTCCTTCCTGCAGCCTCTCTCCTCTCCCGCAGACACACGGCAGCTTTTTTAACGCGGGTAAAACGACGGCACGAACTGACCCGTGTGCTAACCTTCAGCCATACCTTGTATTCCAGCTTGATGAAGCTGCCCGGTGCTCGTTAGGACCCGCGGTGAACGCTGTCCATTGTCCTTCTGTTGCTGCCGATTCCTCCTGCGAAGCAAAGCAGACTGAGTGCCTGCCTCCTCTCTGCTCCTCCTTCTCCTCCCCCCTCACATCATCTGTTTTCCTCCGTCCCCCTCTCTCTCTCTGTTTCCTCCTCACCCCTACTCCTCTTCCTCATCTTCTCCCCCAACCCGTTTCCTGCTCGTTCACACCTTTATCTGTTCACACTCCGTCCACACACACACCCTTCTCCCTCCTCAGGTGTGGTTGAATTCATTCAGTTAAACAAGCAGCAACTACCTGATCTTATATAAAGCGGGTCCTGCCGGCCCCCGCTGGTTAGCTGCTTTTTTTGGTTGTTGTTTTTGTGTCTCTGTGGTTGGATGACTTTTACGAGCTGCTCGGTAGAAACCGATCAGCGAGAGCTCCTCTCCAGATACAGTAGAGCTCCAGCGACCTCTGCTGGCAGAAGCTGTCACTGCCAAACGCAAGGTGCAGTGACGCCACCGCTGCAGCAGCTGTTTGCGCTCATTTACTGTACTTTTACTGTGATTTTACTGCTTTTTATTGACAGGTTATTGCATTTTCAATACCTTACAGTACATACAGAACTTTTTTACTAACATCATTGTAATTCTATACTTTCATTTACCTTTATAGCTTTAATTTACTGTATTTTTACATTTTTTCCAGTGATGCTGTTATGGGTGTATTTTCATTTACATCACTTTCATTTTTGTTTTTCTGCTGTGTTTACAATACTTTTGATATACTTTTATACATAAGGCAAGTCTCAGGAAGGGAGCATATGTCAGCCAGTGCTTTGTTCTATAAGGTGATGGAAATGATTTTTTTTATTTAAACAACTTATAAAGTGTAAAATAATAAAAATCTGATAAAAACAGGTGGTTACTATAACTGTCACTGTGGAGTAAAAAGCATGCCATATCTCTCAACTGCAGTCAAATAAACAGTGTTAATTGAAAATATCCACATAGCTTAAATACCACAAAATTACGTTTCAAATGAATGCGAGCAAAACCACAGCCTACCTGCTGTTTAAAGCTTTCTGTTGACAAGCAGGAAGCAGTCAGAATAAAGACGAAGGGAGAGACACTTGTTTCAGGCAGAACTGAGAGGCCGTACCACGACCCACTTTCACATAAACAAGGATTATTCTGAACTGTGAGTTCAATAAAAACACAATCTTTTGTTAAATACAAGTGAATAAAAGTCCTCAGAATATTTAAATCCACAAGATCTTTCCTTGTAAAGGAAACAGCTTTGTAGAAAGCTGTTAAAAGCACACGTTTGCTGATGCTGTGATCCTTTAACAAGAGAGTTCACCATATACAAGTGGTCACAAGGAGCTGCATCGTTGTAAATATTCATAGATGATAACCTGAACTTGACTTTATTAACCCTCTGGGTTTGTTCAAAATCACAACCTTTCAGCTTGTTCGTGGCCAAAAGTGGCCACCAACACATTAGGTCTGTAATTTTGATTATTTTCATGTTTTTTTGCCATTTTTTCTACACAAAGCTTTTAAGTAACTTTAGTTCTTTTCATGAACATAAAATAATTATTACTTTTTAAATTTTTAACCCTTTAAACACCAGTTTGTTTGTCCACTGCACTAGCTGGAAGACAACCTCAAATCTCGCAATTTTATATAATTGTTAAACATATGTTTGTATCATATTACTTATGATAAAATTCATATGTATTAAGAAAAAATTCCAATATTTTGACTTGTTTTTTTAGATTAGCATCAGTGCTGTTCATCAAGACCAAAATTTCAATCAAATCCAGAATTTTAACCCCTTAAATACCAGTTAAATCACATAATTTTAATGATTTAAATAGGGATAAAAGCATAAAATCACAATTTTTTTCTAAATAATACATGCAAACTGATTTATTTTGTAACCATGATGGAGGTTAGATGCGTAGCAATAATTAAAAGTATCAATAAGTTTTATGCATCTTTGTTTTTTTGTGCAGTGACAGAAAAACAAAAAAACTCCCTCTCAGCTTGTTCGTGGCCAAAAATGGCCACCCCCTGTTTATGTTTACAAAATGCTATAAAATTCATATATATTAAAACATTTTTCTACTTTCATTGACTTGATTTTTTAAATTAGCACCATTAGCATACAAATGATGAAACCTAATATTTCCTTTTGTCATCATTGCAGGTCAGTAACAGTAACAATGATTTATTTTTACTTTGTTTTTTTGTTTTTGTTACATTTTTTCTTTGGTGGGGGGGTGAATGGCTAAAAAGAATATCACACATGGTGTGTTAGTGGGCAGAAAAGCAATTTAATGACCAAATGACCCAATAAAATGATCAAAATTTATATTCCAGTGTGTGCTTCTGTGTGCATCCTCATTAGCAGCAGGATGTACTAACCACATTAGAGTGGTTTTTGTAGGCACACTTTCTACACCTGAGGGGCTGCTGTTCCAATCCTGGAGGTGTGCCTTTTTGCACCTTCTTCTCATTTTGTTGGTGGGGTGTGGGTCACACTCTGGGTCACACTCTGGGTCACACTCTGGGTCAGACTGTATCTTGAGATCAATGGCAGAAGTGGCTGAGAATCAGGGACAAGTGTGTCTTGCAGTTGTTGAGGTCACCAGCATGTGTCCCAGCTCTCCCAGCATCACTCTTCATTTGTAGGTTGTAGATTACTCCCCCACTTCAGTGAAGTTGAATACGTTACAGAATACATTTTGGGGCATGTATTCTGTAATGGAATACATTTTAAAAGTAACCTTCCCAACACTGCCGGCAGGACAAAGACATCGTATCCCAAGACATCCAGGAGATTGGAGAAAAGAGCCATCAGCCATCAGTTAGTTTTCCTTCAACAGCTCGAGGTGCCAACATCCTCTAAGTTATCCAAGCTGTATTTGTGCGTATTGTAGTCCAGGACTGCTTCTTGCTTTCACGCATCCTTTATTCCCCGTCACTGACTGCTGGTTCCTTGTGTGTTGCTGTCAAAAGAAGCACATTCCTCCGTTGCTTTGGCATGTGGGATATTGTCGTGGTAGTTTTGGTGAAGCCAAAGACAGACAACAAAATCTTCCTCTGTTGCATCTGGAGGAGCTGGGGAGGAAGCTCTGGGTTGTTTCCTCTGTGCCAGTTTTCATCTGAGGAGTTCTTCTGCCAAGGTGACCGAAGGAAAGACGTTGTCCTCGGAGCTCCTCCGTCAGTTGGAGTCTGAACCCCATGCCTTCTTTACTTCCTGAGAACTTCCAGTGTTGTCATCCAACATGCTATGTATTGCTTTATTGTGGTTTAGGCTCACATCTCCACTTCATCTATAATCCTCCAGTCCTCACACCTTGGCCTCCCGTGCAGGTTTGTAAGGTGCACAGCAGCTAAAAGATCTCCTTTGTTATAAAAGCAGATCTCAGGCTGCTAATGCAGAAAACTGCATACAGGCTGAGCCCTGGTTTGATACCAGTGGGTACTGGATTGTAGAGCAGTCTCTCTTCAGTGGTGGGACCCACATGGTTTTCCTTTCATGAGGGATCCACTCAGTCACCGGCTCCTCGGTCTCAGAAAATGCTCCTATGTTCTTTTCCATCAGCTGCTCGGCCTCCACCTCCATGCCCCCCAACCCCAACCCTCCCCCAAAGAAGAGGATTCAGGCACTGGCTAGTACTCTTCATCAGTGGTGATGCTGTCAGCCTCTTTGGAGATTGGCCCCTCATCTTCTGGAGAGGAAGTTTCTTCATCTTGGGCAGATGTCTTTTCTTCAAGGGCAGAGGACTGCTGCTGTCCTTGCTCTCTGACCAGATCATACAGACCGTGCTTGAAGCAGTGATGACCTTCTTGCCATACAGCCAGAATAAATGATCTGGAAGCTGTTAGGCTTACTTACAGCAGTAGCTCTGTCTGCACCTGCAGAAACTCCAGGACACGTTTACAGTGTTTGTTGTTGTTTGCGCTGCAGCTGCAGGTTTGAACTCTGCAAAATGTCCTGTGATTGGAAGTGTGGGCCTGTACATCTTCAACCTGAGCCTGAGCCTGGAGAGGGTTCCTGAACTGTGGAAGACTTCCTGTGTGGTTCCGGTGCCAAAAATCGCACACCCCAGGGAGCCCAACCACTTCAGGCCTGTTGCTTTGACTTCTCATCTGATGAAGACCATGGAAAGGCTCATCCTGCACCACCTTCGGCCACTGGTGGGCTCAGTGATGGACCCCCTGCAGTTTGCCTACCGTTCTGGAATTGGGGTGGATGACGCTGTCATCTACCTGGTACACCGATCCCTCTCTCACCTAGAGCAGGCGGGGAGCACTGTGAGGATCATGTTTTTTGACTTCTCCAGTGCTTTCAACACCATCCAACCCGCACTACTGAGAGGGAAGCTGGAGGGAGCCGGAGTAGGCACACAGCTGACTGCATGGACCGTCGACTACCTTATCAACAGACCACAGTATGTGAGGCTCCATGACTGTGTGTCTGAGGTGGTAATCTGCAGCACGGGGGCACCACAGGGCACGGTTCTCTCACCTTTCCTGTTCAGCCTTTACACTTCAGACTTCTGTTATAATTCGGACGATTGCCATCCACAGAAGTTCTCAGATGATACAGCCATCATTGGATGCGTATCAGACGGGAATGATCAGGAATACAGGGGGGTCATCAGTGACTTTGTTGGCTGGTGTGAGACCAACGTACTCCAAATCAACGCCAGCAAGACAAAGGAGATGATCATAGACTTCAGGAGGAAGTCCCCCCCCTGCAACACCGGTGAACATCCAAGGGAAAGACATTGAGATAGTGGACTCTTATAAGTACCTGGGTGTTCACCTCAACAATAAACTGGACTGGACTACAAATACAGACGTCCTGTATAAGAAGGGCCAGAGTCGACTCCACCTGCTGAGGAGACTGAGGTCCTTCGGAGTCTGCAGGACTCTGTTATTCTATGACACTGTGGTAGCATCTGCCCTTTTCTATGCAGTGGCCTGCTCGGGGAGTGGCTGCACGGACAGGGACAGGAGCAGGATTGACAAACTGGTGCGGAGGTCTGGCTCCGTGCTGGGATGTCCCCTGGAGTCTGTGGAGGTGGTTGGTGAGGGGAGGATGTTAGTAAAGCTGACATCCATCATGAACAACCCACATCACCCACTGCATGAGTCTGTGAGTGGGCTGAGCAGCTCCTTTAGTCAGAGACTGAAACACCCTCGCTGCAGGAAGGAGCGCTTTCGCAGATCATTCATCCCAACAGCAGTTAGGCTCTATAACTCCTCAATCACGATGTCATGAGTCACTGGACACTGTGAACATCCACGGTCACCACTTCATGCATAATGGACCCTCCATGTGTACGGACATGTGCAGGTATATATGTATGTATATGTATACATACATACAGGGAGTGCAGAATTATTAGGCAAGTTGTATTTTTGAGGAATAATTTTATTATTGAACAACAACCATGTTCTCAATGAACCCAAAAAACTCATTAATATCAAAGCTGAATGTTTTTGGAAGTAGTTTTTAGTTTGTTTTTAGTTTTAGCTATTTTAGGGGGATATCTGTGTGTGCAGGTGACTATTACTGTGCAGAATTATTAGGCAACTTAACAAAAAACAAATATATACCCATTTCAATCATTTATTTTTACCAGTGAAACCAATATAACATCTCCACATTCACAAATATACATTTCTGACATTCAAAAACAAAACAAAAACAAATCAGCGACCAATATAGCCACCTTTCTTTGCAAGGACACTCAAAAGCCTGCCATCCATGGATTCTGTCAGTGTTTTGATCTGTTCACCATCAACATTGCGTGCAGCAGCAACCACAGCCTCCCAGACACTGTTCAGAGAGGTGTACTGTTTTCCCTCCTTGTAAATCTCACATTTGATGATGGACCACAGGTTCTCAATGGGGTTCAGATCAGGTGAACAAGGAGGCCATGTCATTAGTTTTTCTTCTTTTATACCCTTTCTTGCAGCCACGCTGTGGAGTACTTGGACGCGTGTGATGGAGCATTGTCCTGCATGAAAATCATGTTTTTCTTGAAGGATGCAGACTTCTTCCTGTACCACTGCTTGAAGAAGGTGTCTTCCAGAAACTGGCAGTAGGACTGGGAGTTGAGCTTGACTCCATCCTCAACCCGAAAAGGCCCCACAAGCTCATCTTTGATGATACCAGCCCAAACCAGTACTCCACCTCCACCTTGCTGGCGTCTGAGTGGGACTGGAGCTCTCTGCCCTTTACCAATCCAGCCACGGGCCCATCCATCTGGCCCATCAAGACTCACTCTCATTTCATCAGTCCATAAAACCTTAGAAAAACCAGTCTTGAGATATTTCTTGGCCCAGTCTTGACGTTTCAGTTTGTGTGTCTTGTTCAGTGGTGGTCGTCTTTCAGCCTTTCTTACCTTGGCCATGTCTCTGAGTATTGCACACCTTGTGCTTTTGGGCACTCCAGTGATGTTGCAGCTCTGAAATATGGCCAAACTGGTGGCAAGTGGCATCTTGGCAGCTGCACGCTTGACTTTTCTCAGTTCATGGGCAGTTATTTTGCGCCTTGGTTTTTCCACACGCTTCTTGCGACCCTGTTGACTATTTTGAATGAAACGCTTGATTGTTCGATGATCACGCTTCAGAAGCTTTGCAATTTTGAGACTGCTGCATCCCTCTGCAAGATATCTCACTATTTTTGACTTTTCTGAGCCTGTCAAGTCCTTCTTTTGACCCATTTTGCCAAAGGAAAGGACGTTGCCTAATAATTATGCACACCTGATATAGGGTGTTGATGTCATTAGACCACACCCCTTCTCATTACAGAGATGCACATCACCTAATATGCTTAATTGGTAGTAGGCTTTCGAGCCTATACAGCTTGGAGTAAGACAACATGCATGAAGAGGATGATGTGGACAAAATTCTCATTTGCCTAATAATTCTGCACTCCCTGTAGATTTAGTGTATACATGTCTATAAATAGGAATAGTAGTGGTACAATAGCTATGTCAAGCTATATAGTTTATGTCCATATTTCCAACCATATCCATAATCACATACTGTGTATGCTACCATTGTATATAGTGTATTATCTTACTTTTTTTCATCGATTGTACTTATTTGTATTTTTGTATTTCCTTCTGATATCTGTACCTGAGCTGAGGTGACGCAAAAAAATTTCCCCGCTGTGGGATCAATAAAGTCTTATCTTATCTTTGATTGGGGTTGTTTTGTTTTTGTTTCTAGAGTTAATATTTTGGGTATGGTGTCTTTTTATGATAAATACAAGAGTAAAAGTGCTTTTAACATGTGCTTCAAAGCTGAGTTTGACTGGGAAGCTCAACAACCTGCATCCACAGAAACTCACTGCAGCCTATGTAATGTTTGATGCATCATTATTTATTCCAGTCTATCTTGCAAATACATGTTTGTGCTGCAATGTCATGCACAAACACAAACTATTAGATCCTTAAGATCAAACCTATGTCAAAATTGTTTCATTATTTTGGTCCATTGGAGTGTGGTAGGCCATCAAAGGCTGCTACTAGAAACGAGGAATATTACATGAAATCGCTTGTTTGGCCAAAAATGGGTAAATGATGTAATTTGGTAAAAAACATTAAAAACTACAACTTTCATGTGTTGAGTTTAGAATGAAAGCAAATTTACCTAAATCGCAGGATATAGTACTGTCAGTAACAAGGAATCAAAAAGGTGGTTATGATGGGTTTCAATTGGCCAAAATGGCCACGATAGAGTCAAGAGGAACAATTTGGTGTATAGTGAATATTATTGACATTATTAAGGAGCTGATGTTGAAAATTAAAAAATCTGAAAAAAAATACACACATTTGGGAAGTTTCATTCCATTAAGAGAACGAAAATGGTTGAAAAAAGTGAAGTGGCCACCAAGGCCAGAGCCCAGAGGGTTAAATCAGAAAACACCCAAACATGCTTATTGCTACCTGATAAAGTTATCACACATTGTCACTGATGTTTCTCAATATGCAGAGAATCCAACCATCAGTAAGGTCCCTGTAAAGGACAACACACATGAAAACCCAGCAGGTTCTTGCTCCAGCTCCGTGCACGATGGCACCTGCAGGAATCCACTTCCACGCCGTTATCGTCAGCGGTGGATGGCTGTAATGGATAAATGCTGCCAGAGGAGGGCAGCAGCCTTTTTCTGATGATAGTAACCTGTCAGCAAGTGCATCACTTTTTAAAAGCGAGTAGATTCACTCCTACTCACACTTAGTTTCACCCTAATTTGTCCTCTAGTCACACGTGAATTTAGGATTTCATGCCATCGCACACTCATTTTGCATTTTAGGTTTGTTTGTTGTTCTATCCAACCTTGTATTGACCACAGTGAGTGAGTTCTGTTTAACTATAAGCCCATATATAGTACTTTAACTATACGTGTGCACTAAACTTATGAGTCCTGCTGTTCTTGGGAGAAGCATCACGTTTTTACTGCAGTTAACTTTCAAAGTTTCTGATACTTCTCATTTTATTAAACCTGAATAAGTGTCTAGTTTCTAACAGCCCACTGAATCTGTGATGTTTCACACTGATCATGTTATTGTTTATATATGTTTTATACATGTAGCCCTCAGAGGAGGTTCATGTGAAGGAGGCCAGGGTGAGGGTGAGCTGGAGGCAGGTGGGTTATGTTAAAGGTCAGCAATCCAGCATTTCCTGAAAGTCTCGTCACATGTAAGTCGTTCCTCCCGAGGCAAAGAACTGGATTCAACATTTACTCGTAATCCTGCGGTCGTGATAAATGAGACTAGTGTCTTCATTTAGTATCACAGACACCTTACAAGTTACAATCAGCCTATTAATGTTCATGGCTTCCTTATTTGCAGCATACTGACAGGAGAACACCTGCTGATGCCAGACTGCAGCATGAACCACACACAAGAGACTGTCCAAGTAGTCTGATGTGGCTTTGGCAGCTTTTATCAGCAGTCCATGAGTCTGCAGTCGTCCTCCTGGGTCAGAAGATACAAGTAAACTGTTTTCTTCTACTAGCTTTGCTTTGTACAAGACAGAAAACTATCAGTGTGACTGAGAAGCTAACAACTGTCCACTGAGTGGCTGTGCAGGCTATACAGGCATGTTTGTTTATTCCTCTGGTTTCCAAGCTAACAGTCAAGGTCCCACAAAACTGTTGCCAGAAACAGTCAAGAGGTTATAAAACTCCTGATCTTAATGCAACTCAACACACACAGAGCTGAAACTCAAAGATCAAAAACAAAACCCATCACACAGCGGAAACATAAAAACAAAATGAGGGACTCAGTCGTACCAGGTGAAAGTTCTTTAATTCACTTGTTGAGCCATCCAAACATGTCAAACACACATGATAGAAGCAGGCACAAGCAGAGGAGTACGCCTCAGTGGAGTTTGTAGAATAACCCCATGGCGCGGGGTCCACGGGGAGCAGCCACGGCCGGTTCAGCTCCTCCAAACTAAAATCTGTGAAAACTCTTTTTTCAAACATCTCACTATCATTTTTTTTAAGCAGGGATCTAAAAGTCTAACCTAAGGTGAAGTCCCCCCTCTATTCACAAACCAACAGTATGCACCACCTCTGGCTCCTCCACCACTCCCAGGTTTTTATCCCCCCCCCCCACTTCATTCTTCCACCCCGCCCCCCCAATCATGCTGACTCCACCCACTCCTCTTCCCTCCCACCAGCGCGGTTCAGGTGTTCAGCTGTCGACGGTGCGCCCCGACCAGGTTTCGTGTTTGGTCCCAGGTTTGAGATGGGTGATGGTCACCTCCACTGCCTGGATCTTCTCGAGTTTAGGAGGGATGCAGCAAACCTTGTAGCTCACTTCATCGCCTTCCACCGGCACATACTCGCCCTCGATGCTGAGGAGACAGAGACAGAGGGGTTCAAACCCAGCTGGATTTTACAGACACGCTGAACTCTTGTCCTGCTTCAGCCTCCCGAGTGCTGGATGAGCTGTAGATGGAATCAAATACAGTTTGGTGCTCACTGCTGATTCAGGGGAGACAGAACCAGTCACACAGCTCAGTCTCATCAGCACAGGCTTGTTAGGTAGAAGGACTTCAGCTGTAGAGACAAACGATCACTCTGCCTCTCAAGTGGCCATTTGACACCCAGTTTGTGCCTCTCATGTTCTACTACGTTAGCCACAGAGCAAAGGAGAGGAGAGCCTAAAAAGGCATACCTCTCTGATTCAAAAACACACGATACACCAGACGATGAGACACTTCCTGTTGAAGAGGACATGAACAATAATAAGAAACATTATTATAACAGCTCTCCGGCTTTCTCTGTAGATTTTAGTGAAAGTTAATGAACGGGATTCTCGAGCCATGATTTCTCGTGTGGTTTCGTTTTCATATCCGTCTATGCGCACGACTCCTCGCTCAGCTAATTATTCAAGAAACCCAGCAGCATCAAACATCACAAATCTGGATATTTTTGTGACAAACACTGTTTAGATATGATGTGTGGGCTCAAAGTGCAGACAGTTCAACGCTGAACACACAGAGACCACAAAGACACACTGACATGATCAATAAAAGGCTTATTTGTCAGATTTTGCAGGAATGCAACACACTACATCGTCTCCACTGTGTGAGCTTTTCTGTTTTTAATTACTGTCCTACTGGTAGCTCATCTTAGTTTTATTTGACCAAATACTGCAGCGGCCAAACATGTTGGCTGCTTTAACAAGTCTGATTGACACCCCCCACCTTCGCCAGATCCTCCTGTCGCAGGAAAACCAGGCCCATCACAGGTGACCTCTTGCACGCCACTCACCACCTGTTTAACCTGCTGCCCTCTGGTCGGCGTCTCAGCTTCACTAACTTCTTCCCACTTCATGCTGAGTACTGGTTTGTCACTGGTAAATAATAATATAGATTTTTCCTGGACAGTCTTCTTCACATGGCTTTCTTTACCTCAAAAAGGATTTGACAATCATCCCGCACTTTCATGGATGTTAAGGCCAAACTTAGCAGCTTGGCAAGAAGTGCTGGAGTAGTTCTTTACCTCACAACCTACCAAAGTGCTGATGGGGCCCAAAACTCCTTCTCACTCCTGCACACTTACAGGTTTGCACTGAAAGCTCCTTGGACCCTGTGCTTTGAGTTTGCAGAAGAAGTCCCACACTTGAAACGATCTTTCAGCTGATTTATTTATGAAGAAATAACAAAACTTATCCTCCAATATGCACGAAACAACTTTAGCAGGCGAGCGTGTTTAAAAATGGCCCCAATTTCTCAACAATTTATGCAACAGCTTCACCAGCTCCTTTACTTACAGCTGAGAATCTGCACTTCAACACCCCGACTCATAACACAACCATACATTTGAAATGTTTTATTACTATGAGGCCCATAGAGACGCCTGCACAAAGTCTGACAAACCAAAACAAACCTTTGAGTGGGATAGCAACGCCTTTAGGACCGGCCGAGTCAGTTTGGTTCATTCTTAAAAAAGAAAGAATGGATTTATGACCTGAAGGACCAGAGAAGGCTAATGAATCAAGTCTGCATCTAAAAATCACGTTCAATCCAGAAAACGATCGATTCGATTCTGATAAGAGCTCGAGTTGATTAAGGGGAAAAAAAGATGCATGAGTTCAGATTTTGTGCATTTGTGTCAAAGGGTGCAAAACGCATTAAGAGTACAGATGGCAGAGCAAAGGGGGAAGCTTTAACAGATCTCTACATCAAAAAAAGAAAAAGGCCAGAGGAGGGCACGAGGTTATATCAATAACATTATCAATAAACATCACTAGGCTGTGTTGTTGTGTTGCCTTGTTGCTGAGGACGAGCCTGGTCCTGTTATGTTCGACAAACACGTGGAAAAGTCACTCAAAGGCTTCGTGAACTATTTTATTGTTTTGTGCTTAAAAAGTATCCAATGAGCGGTTTGTGTGAACGTAGGTGTTCAAGTGTTCGTGCGCGCCGCTAACGTCTGTGCTTCAGGCCTGTGGGTGATAACAAAGGCACCGCAGTGAAGGTCATCAGATATCCTACACTCTGCGTCGCCTTGCTGTGCGTTTCCTTTCACTCCTACAGAGAGCTGACAAACTTTAACATCAAGCTACACACACCTCATCAGTGACAGAGCAATAAACACATCCTGACCTTTCACCCACAGAACGACGGTGTGAGGCACTCTCCACACCACAGGTGCTTCCCCACGCCGACCTGACCACGAACACATTAATCCACAAAGCACACACACACACACACACTTACTCTGAGATATGGACAAAGATGTCAGCGCCCCCGTCCGATGGCGTGATAAATCCATGGCCTTTGGAGCGCGAGAAATATTTACACATGCCAGTAAACACGGGTCCCTCCGATGCACGAGCCGTCCTACACAGGAAGCACATTACAGAGAGATGGGAGACGTGAACACAGAGCAGACTGATGAACCAGCAGAGGCAGATCCCTCGTAAGACCCGCCATATATGAAATAAGCACTTTATTTTGAAAGGTCGTTGGCTGCTAACCAGCAGATCCAATCCTGCGAGTCAGGACTGCTGCAGGGCAACCTGCACACAGCGCCGGGCTGGCCCCGAGTGAGCTTTTAAAAACATTTACTTTGAAGCAGGTCTTATTATGCTCTTCAACAACCAGAGTAGCTTTGCACGATTCACAGAATACAAACTCTTGTTTACATCATACAGAGCCAAGAGTGAAAGAAACACATGTGCTAATACATAAAATACAGAGTAATGCATGTGCTCATTGTTTGAAAGTTCATGTTTAAAGCGAGTCTTCTGAAGAGCAGCTGACAAACTGTGACACACTGTGCTGGCATGCACTGCTGTTTGTCTGCATCAGCACATACTAATCATTTACACATGCTGCTTGAATGCTGCATGACGTGGTAACAATGAATTATTGCGAAGAGGCAATTCCAGGACACGAACGATGAAAGCTGTGGGTGTTTCATTGTGGTTAGACACAGAAGGTCTCACTGAACATGCTAATCTGACAGTCTGATTAACAAACTGATCACCGTGCAGCGTCCAGCACGAGATTATTGACCAGCAACGACAGCAAGCCTCATAGCAGCGAATATTACACTCGCTTCATTGGCTTGTGAATTTGTTTCCTCTCGTTAACGTCTACAGATGTGTGTGTGTGTGTGTGTGTGTGTGTGTGTCCTCACGCTGAGCAGGTCCTGTTTCTGCGTGTGGGCAGAGGGCTGGGGATGAGGTAGCCTCTCATAGGGGAAGGCGAGCGATCTCTGTGTCTGCAGGCCGGGAGGTGCAGAGATTCTGAAGTGGGGGAAAAAGTCCTCAGTGTGTTACATTGCAACAAATTTCACGCGACAGCATGGCGAGCGGTTAGAGCAGGGACTGTGCCTGTAATGCATGTGCAAATACATGACCCGTGGCCTCGGACAGAGACGCTAATGCTCCCCCGTGCCTGTGAACCACCTCAGCGTGAGCTCGACGCCCTCACACGATGAGTCTGTCACATTAAACATCTCACAGCATCAGGGACGTTTAATTATGAGTGAACCATCCCACCACCACTATAATATTAACAGAACTGGGTTAACTGGCACAGTAGGTTCACATCAGTGCAACACATGCTGTTCGTACTTTGATCTGTTTATAGCGAGCGCTCTAACAGTGCGCGGTTCCTAAATTCCTGCTTATTTGTGTTAGCTCACCTTGCTTCTTCACTCTGTATGTAAATGACTGTGCTAGTTTTTTCTGATGAAGCTTAATTTGCTCACAGCCAACTGATATTTCCATGAAGCAGGACTGCACAGGCCCACCAACTGAGCATCACTTGCACATTAATACAGAAGAAATGATTATAGATCAGTTGGAGAGCAGACACCTGTTAACACGTGGCCATGACATTGGGACAGCTTACTCTGACAGCGCACTTACTTGGCACATGCATATGGAAATGGTCCATCAGTGTCTTTGTTTTCTCTGCAGACTTTGAATGTGGACTCTGTACCAATCACCCCTCTAATACACACTTCTGAAACAATGGTTTAACAGGTGGAGGCCAATGAGATTTTCCCTTGCTCATCTTGTTGACTGGCCCCACGCTCACCTGACCCAAGTCTACCAGAACACCTCTGGGACATCAAGCTTGGGTTCGTCTGACACCAACAGGTCGAACCTCAGACTGTCCAGGAGCTCAGTGATGCTCTGGTCCAGTTTGGGGAAGCAATCAGCCCTGACATCATCTGTTATCTCATTAGGAGCTTGCCCCATGTTGTCAGGCAAGCACGTGGGCGCCATACAAACTGCTGAGTTCCATTTAGAGTTTCTGCGATCAAATTTCATCAAAATGGACGAGGCTAATCTCGTTAAAGTGCTGATGTGCCGTTCACATTGTAGGATGTTGATAGATTTTGCTCTGAAAGTGAGCAAAATCTTCAATGTCAGGTGACACATGAGAGGGTGTTGTGTATTTATGCATATACCTGGAGACCGTGGGGATCTTGGAGAAGGCAGTGGAGGGGTCACAGGTCGAGACCCCTTGATGGCAGTGTCTTGAGAGGACATGTTGGAAGAGGCAGAGTAAAGGATGGGGAGGGAGGAGGGGCGGCTCAAAAGGGAGCACAGCAGAGCGTGTTAACCACCTGGGAAAGGAGGATGACAGACGAGATTTAGAGCGAGTCACACAGCATGCTTACAAAGAACAGGGTTACCTAACTCTCTCCATTTAACACACACACACACACACACACACACACACACACTAGTGTGCCAGTCTCACCCAGGTGTTATGTGCACTTTTTTACTTCAATAGCAGTTCAAGCTGCAAATCCCACTTCCAGCCCCCACCCGCAAAAAACAATCTGTGCTCATGGATCTCGTTGCTGTGGCAACAGCAGTTCGAGTACACGCCGATACGACCTGACAGAGACGGTGGAGAACAACAGTGTCCTTATTCACCTCAGCCCAGGACTAACATCAGCCATTACCTCACCCTCGACTGCACATCGAGCAATTAGGTGGAAAAGAAAACGTGCAGCGGCTTCTGCTTTACAGCTGCATTGTTGAAAGAGAAGAAAAAAGAAGAAGAAAAGAGAAAGACGCAAGAATGTTAAACAAATACATCCAGGAGAACTTCAGCGAGGTTGCGAACGCCAGTGTTTCTGAGTAAAGCTGCAGAAGAAAGTGGAGCAGATTTCCCACGGTGCACAGGTGTTTTCACACAGCAGTTCTGGGCAGCGTGGGGAGAATCAGGTTTCCCCACATTTAACACGCAGCATGAGAGAGCCTGACACATTCTCACAAGAACTTTTTTTAGGAACTACTTTTTGTGATACAGACTTCAGAATATTATCAATCCATCTGCTTCAGCTTATCCGGGGGAACACCGAGGCGTTCCCAGGCCAGCCGAGAGATATAATCTCTCCAGCGTGTCCTGGGTCTGCCCCGGGGCCTCCTCCCGGTGGGACATGCCTGGAACACCTCACCCAGGAGGCGCCCAGGGGGCATCCTTGTCAGATGCCCGAACCACCTCAGCTGGCTCCTTTCGATGTGGAGCAGCAGCTGCTCTACTCTGAGCCCCTCCCGGATGGCCGAACTTCTCACCCTATCTCTAAGGGAGAGGCCAGCCACCCTTCGGAGGAAGCTCATTTCTGCCGCTTGTATCCGCGATCTCGTTCTTTCGGTCACTACCCACAGCTCGTGGCCATAGGTGAGGGTAGGGACGTAGATCGACCGGTAAACTGAGAGCTTCGCTTTTACGCTCAGCTCGCTCTTATAGAATATTAATCGACTCATAATTCATGGCATATTGGTATAGCTTAAGCTAGCAGCATATAAAAGTAATTAAACTGGCTTTTTAAAAATAAATGAACGGGTCAACACAAATATAGAGGTGGCTAGAAGACAGTCTGATGTGTTGGAGCGATGGTCGAGCGAGCTGCATTCATCTCAAGGCCACATGATGGCGATATCTTTGTCCTATAGAAGCCAATGGGACAACTTTTATTTATTTGCTTAGACCGTCACCTTCGGTCACACTGAATAAAATGTCATTTTGAAAAGTCTTGGTTTTGGCCAAAAAGAAGAGTCCATGTTATAAAACATGCTTGTTTTCTAATGACTTGTCGAACAAGTATTCACCAATAAGCATGTGGTTTCACAGTCGGACCTGCTCACTAAGCCCGCCCCAAAAACACTCAAAGGACAATACAGGTTGCATTATAACAATCTAGAAGTTAAGCATCGTCCTAAGAGGAGAGTCTGGCACAAAGGCACATCAAAGCTGGATGCTTGTTCAGATGGATTAATGAGCTCAGTGGAATCTGGTTTCTGTAACCGAGGATGAATAATAGCCATCGAAAGGTTGGAAAACAGCTGCGGATAAACAAAAACACCAAAACAGGACCGACTGTTGCTAATGAACACAAAAACTACAGCACCACGCTCTAAATATCTGAACATGATTAGCGCTCTAACCTTTGATCATTTGACATCAGAGTTTGCTCAGCACACAGCCAGTTGCTTTAAGAACCAGCTACACGCTCTGGCAGCAGTTACACACTTTACGGTTTTGAAGCACAGCTCCGAGTGAGCACGGTGTCTGATTAACTCAATAGACACGAGGTTAATGTAATCACAGCCCCTCAGGACAGCGCGCTTCCTTTATGACCATCAACACGTCTGTCTCCGTTTACACTGTGACCAAAGCAACCTCCTTCCCAAAGGAATAGCGAGCCGCTAAAGTTAAAAAAGGAAAAGCTTTTACAGGATGACGGAGAGAACAGACAAACAAAACAGAGGGTCTTTCCAAGGAGAGGAGGTGGGACAGGGAGAAAGTGGCAGATAAGACACAGCACTCAGGGAAAGGTTGGAAAACAAGATAAGGTGAGTGCAGACTTAGCTCACCTCGTTACTACTGCTGCTGTTAAAAGGGCCACCATCACCTTCCTGCACAACACACTACAAACTCTGCTTCCTTAAAACAATGCTGGAACTGAATTTTTAAAATGAATATTTTTAAATTTGTCATAATTTTCCAGCATTTTCAAACCTGTAGTTGTGTCACTCTGGTCTGAATCATGAGTTTGTGATTACAGAGAGCAAAATCCAAAGCAAAAGCAAAATGCGTCAGTAGAAATAATGTGCAGGCCATTATTATTATTGGCTGGATGTTTCTGTGGCAGGAGCAACAGAAGTAACTACAGGAAGAAGGTGCCGTGTCCCCCTCCCCTCCCCGAGGTTTCTTCCTGTTTAAAGGGAGTTTTTCCTTCCTGCTGTCGCCAAAGTGCTGCTCACAGGGGGTTTGTGTGATTTTTGAGGTTTCCTCTCCATTGTTAAACCTTACAATATAAAGCAACTTCAGGCGACTGTTGTTATTATTTGGCACCTAAGTGAAACTGAATTGAACCGTTCCTTGGTTGTGCATCACCAAGTTCAGGTTCCTGGAGGACTTCCCGTGACTCTTCACTGCCACTCGTAATGTGTTTTACATCATTGTTTCAGTTGTGAACTTATATTTGCCTCCTTTCATTTTAGCCTTGCTTCGGCCACCCTGAGCACGCCTGCTCTTGTCTGATCTCAGAAGCTAAACACAAAATCATGCCAAACAGGTTCTGGAACATAACAATCAGTTCACCGAACTCAAGTGGCTTCCACAGTCACCAGATCTCAATCTGAAAGGTGGAGCACCTCTGGGATGTGGTGGAACTGGAGACTGGCATCAGAAAGTGTGTGATGGTGTGTGTGTTTTGGCATGCTGCTGTAAAAACAGTGAAGCTGAACACGTTCAAGTACCAGCAGTGGAAGTTTGCCATTTATAAAAGGGAGCAAAAACCATTATTGCAATAATGTTATTGTAAAAACTGGCCCTTTTTTCTCACAGTACATTGCAGGTTATACATGCAACACTAATCAAGTTTAACAACAAGAAATACCCCAGGTAGATTCAAAATATAAGGTAAAATGTGAAAATATACACGCTTTCCATGCTCAAATAAAAATGCTGAGTCATTAGAGGTGTGAAGCAAACGTGAGGAGACCAAGATAAGAGCAGGGGACAGTAAGAGGCCACACACGATAACAGACCCGACATGCATGCACCGATCTTTATAGTCACAGAAACCACAGCTGGCATCGAACTCTCTGCAACACAAGAACGAAGGTTACAGTCGGCAAAATGTTTGAAAATTAAAGCTGCAATATTGTTTAGTGGAAAAGCGACTGCAGCCTTGACCTTAGAGATTACTGCTCCCTTTAGCATGAACCTCTCAGAGGTGCCAGATTCGTCCACCAGCCCTCGTCATCATCTACTGAAATCTGAACACTCTTACATCCAAAATGCTTCATAGTGATGTTTTTATCCCCTCAGACTCAAAGGAATCCACAGATTTTATTGTTCTTAAATGATCCCACAGTAACTCTGATTTTGGTGTCAAAAATGTACGACTTAGCAACGATGGGAAAATCTTCGTCTGTGATTGTGCGTCGCTTGAAAGCCTTAGCAGATCACTTACACTCGATCCTTCGGGTCTGGGAAAAAACCCTCAAACCTGGCTACGTCCACATCTTCAGGGGAACGCCACACTCCAGACGTCAGAGATTTAAATAAGACGGCATCCAGCTGTCACTCACTAAGAAGGCTCTATTTACTGGCACCCAATCTACGACGAAGCTGGACTCTAATTTTATCGATTTGAAAGGCTGCCATGTGAGTCTGTGTCGCAAAGCATTAGCAACCTGCTGCGATGCTGATGAAACATCAAAGTGTAATGACGCAGATTAAGTTTGATAGAAATTTAGTAATAATAACTCAGTTATTCAACACTTTAGCATCTCAAAGGAAGTTCAGCACTCCCATGCTGCACGTATACGGACACATAAGCATCCTAGCGTGTGTTGCAGTCCATGCATCCTCAAGTATATGATCATGTGACTCTGCTTCAATCCAAACTACAGACATGCAGGACAACAGGAACGACTTCTTGTCCGCTGTGTCCCAGGCTGCCGTTGTGTATTTTGAAGGGAGGGCGACAGATTTGTGACATTTAGCATGTTTGGAGTGTATAGCTAGTGTGCATTGTAGTTTAGTTAGTGTCTAACTTTTCTGCTTTTTTGTGGAAAAAAAAAAGAAACTGAGATTCTGGGTTCATCCCATCTATCTATCTATCTATAAAATATAGACATATTCAGGATGTCAGTGAGACAGTTTCAGTGCTTGTTGGCAGAGATGATACTGTATGTAAGGAGGCAGAGAAATCATCGAGAACTGACTTACCCAAAGCAGTTTGTAGCTGTTAAAATGTATTATTTTAAATATCATTGTATATTCAGTACTGAAGCGCGTTTTGATTGGTCAGATCAGTTTATTTGTATTTTAAAAAACTAAACAAAAACCATAAATCAATCAAGCTTGAAAAAATGAAATGTTGCACATTCGTCCAGTGAAATTACACGGTTGGTATGAACGGCTGCATTAAGAATAGATGAGCTGAAACAATATTTTCAACACAAGATATTTGCATGGATTTTGCCCATCCAGTGGGACCACTTCTGTCTCTCTAACAAACTCAAACAATAGCCACTCTATCATCACACACACAGACACACACACACTAGATAAAACCCATGTCCAGTGGAATTTTCCATGATAGTTCTCTGAACAACACGCCACCAGTGACCCTGCTGACACAGCAAATACCAACGCTACACACACAGTCCACACAGACATCGTCGGTCAGGCCGAATCCCACACAGCCAGCTTTGGTGTGATAAACAGCATCCATGTGATGAGGTTGTTGTACTATACAAGTCAGAAACAAATGCATACAGATTCTGTCCCTGTTTAGTTTCAGCCTCCTCAAGGTGACGTCTGTTCATCTTGAGCTGCACCCACAGAGATCTCAGTGTTCCAGCGTCGGTCCCTGACATGTCTATAAGAGCAAGTGCGCTACGTGCTGATTTTCTGCACTAGCTGCTCAAGAGCCTTCAGAGTTTTTCTGCTGCTCTCCTAGTATTAGTGCCAGTAAATTTAATTAGGCTTGAAGTACGTGGAGGAGCTCGTAGGGTGAGCAGAAGACAAATCTCTAATCTTATTCTACCTGGAGTCATCAGACCTAAACTGAATTAACATTTTGGAAATAAATGTATTTGCAATTCAGCTCAGGGTTACACGAGAAATTAATGCCTCTCATATCCGTAAGTTTAATGATTAGCTAACTGTGACGATGTTAAAGCTCACTGACGCTGATCATTCACACCAACGGTGGCACATTTATAAATCATCCCACATCATGTGACCCTGTCGGAGGTGGGCTGGCATTTACATAAGCGTGGACGTATTGGTGCAGGTTGCCGGTCTAGAATCCGCCTGACTTCATGAGGTGGTGGTGCAGATAAACACAGCAACAGGTGGCTGACTGGAGCTACTCCACGAAGTTGTCAGAATGTTGGGATCATCGGATTTCTTGGTTATGTCAGGTGAGATTCCTGACTATGGAGTGTATACACCGCGTGTTTAGTTAACACGTGACGTGTGGCTTGCCTGCAGTGTGGCTTACGGTTTGTTTTAAAAATGTGTGAAAAACCAGTGAAACAGGGACCAACAAAGACAAGAGCATAAAATAAAGTGCAGAGACTGACAGACGAGAAACTCTGCTTTGAAAGCTTTTATGGGAATATCCGGCTCCGAACATCGAATACAATCAATCGGCCTTTTATCCAATCGAGACACGAGAGCAGGAAATGGAAGAGGAGAAAATGAAATCAAACCAAACATGAGGTCAAACCAGTACAGTGTGCATTTAGAAAAAAGAAACATGACAGATGGAAATGTGTTGAAGAGCGAAGAAAAGGAGAGTTGATATAACAGGATAACCATGTGGGAAAGTAAAGATTCTGCTTTTCCATCGCTCCTTGCTTCGTCTTTTTCTTTACCCCCGACTTCCCTTCTCTCTCTCAGAGGTTCACTCAGTTCCTCGTTCACACCGGGGGGCAGAGAAAGATGAAATGTCCCCGAGGACAAGATGACACAAAGGCAAAGCAAGGACATGAAATTAGCAGGAACTTTGCAGAAACTTGGAGAGTCCAAGGCTGGAAAACTGTAACTGTGGGTGACACAACTACGTCCAGGTGACTGACCTCAGAACAGTCTCCTCTTTGTTTCTGAGCTCCAGATTGAAACATTTTACCTTTAGCTTTGCCCAAAAGCTGCACTTGGCAATAAAAAGCAGCTGTTTAGAGGAACCATTTAGCTTTCTTGCTAACTGTAATGTTGCAAGACTGGTGTCATAGTGTGAGTCTCTACCATGAACAAGAGAATAGGAATGCAGCTTGACCAGTATTCAGTGTTACGAAACTAAAGTTACCCTTTAAGATTAAAAACTATAAATCCTAGAATCCCGAGGAAAACAAAAAAGAAAGCTGGTCTTACTAATACATCGATGCAACGATACACAAACATGTCACACTGAGCGCTCCTAGTGAGCTGTTAAACACGGCGACTATCCAGCATCCAGTAAAGTGTGGCTTGTCAACTATTTGGGAGCATTTCCGGTTTAGTCTTCTCGTTAAAGGTGAGACAGCAAAAACAGGAAAAGATTGTGCAGTGTGCCGTCACCGCCGCGACTTCCTTTCTGTTCTAACGAATCCTCCATCCAGACTGTTTTTAGATTGATTACATGGAAATTAAAAGAACGAGTTGCATTACTCAGAGCGTGGAGAGCATTAGCAGCGAGAGCATTAGCAGCGAGAGCATTAGCAGCGAGAGCATTAGCAGCGAGAGCATTAGCAGCGAGAGCATTAGCAGCCTTCTTTACTCATAGGTCAATATCCATATGTTATTATGTACTGTTCTATAAGGGGTTGTGACAGATTATAATATAGGCAGTATAAATTTTCCATGATATAAAAAAATGCCATATGACAATATTATTGCTTAAACAATACAACACCTTTACATGTGCACAACAGTGGGACAAGGCGAGGCTATAACACCTTACAAGTCGTTATAAATCCCGCTGCCTGCAAGCACCAATAAAACATTTTTCCCGTAACAATAGAAATATTTTCTTGAAATACTGCGATATTATTTCGAGGCTCTATTATCCACCCATAACCCCACATGTCTGCTTATTTTGACAAAAGGCATCCAAATACTTTATAGCTCAAAAAACTTCATCTTTCTCATCGACAACATGCAATCTGTGTATTAGCAGAGATGTGTAATGCAGCTGCAGGCGCATGTCTGCTGTGTTACACAACCGCTGTAATATAGTGATAACATCACTAATTCATTTAAACAAAAAACCCAAGAAGGGGTTGCAATATTGAACCCTTCAGTCAGCTAATAACCATCGCATCCCTAGCTACAATAACCATCAACAGCTCAGCTCCCCCTAAACGAAACACTCATTTATCATCCGCCCCTGTGAGGTGCCAGGAAGTATAAAGGTATGAACAAAGCAGCCCCTTAAATGCACCGCTTTAAGGGGAGTTTGATTTCAATCTCGCACTGGTCTCACTGAGTTAAAGATTCCTGGCTGACATAAACCACGGTCACATGTTTGCATCTGCACTGCGACATTCTGCGAGGACCTTGAGCCGCTGCAGCTGATGGAGGCAGAGTCATTGTTGCATCTCCACTCTTAAGCGGTCGAGATGAATGAAGTGGACGGCGGATGCAAATGGCTCCAGGCCCCTTATTGAAGACCTCAAAGCGCGCACACAAAGAATAACGCAATCTGCTTTACAAACATTATGAGCCTGTGTTGAATGCAGAAAGCAACCTTAAGTGTAACATGTGAAGCTCTCTGTGGAAGCCACTGTGGGTGGGTGTGTTTGTGGTACTGTGGATGCGTGTGTGGCTGAAAGTGAATTGCATTTGTGTGATGGCAAAAGATGGTCCCGATCTCTCCATTTGATGACTCACTCCCTCGATGTGCATCACTGGATTTGGTGTTTTAAACATTACAAACTTGTGAGGGCTGACCATGACCGTCAGCAAACTCCTGCTTCACACCTGTTTACACGAGGAGCCGTATGAATGCAGCTACAGACCTGAGCCCCCACCCACCCATACACCCAGGAATCCACTGTATAGCTTCCAGGTGCACGTCACCCCTGCTTCCCCCACCTCTCAGAACCCACTGTCACCCAGACACAGGCCTGAAACAATACATACGTTTTAAAATGGGTCAGTTAGGCTGCGAGGGTTTGTTGAAGTTCAAGCTTTTTTTTAAAAGCGATCAGCTAATGCAGAACTGAGACTACAACAGAAAACCAAAAAGCATCCGGTATCAAAAACCTCGCCTCCAGATTAGTTCAGCACCAAAACAAGCAGCAGCTATTATAAGTTACTATACTGTGAACAGCTCAAATCACTTTTCACTCAAATTGCTGCAGTTTCATTTTCATATGAGAGGTTTACATTTTTCTTGATTTAAAGGAGTTGGACTCAAACAGCATTATACTGTCCTCGGTGCACAAAGTGTCAGAATTACACCACTTGCAAAATAATTATGTTTTTTTTGGTACATTAGCATACTGTTTTAACATTGCTTAAAAAATAAAAAGCATAAAAACAATGTTTTCATGGGCTTTAGGCACCATGTCTCTTGTATATTGATGAGGATCATCACACAGAAATCAAAAGAAGTGGCTCATTTGAAGCAGTGATTTATTCATGTGTTCTTGTGGTCGAGAGCAGGTGAGGAGTCACGACTTCGCTTTGGATTCAATTGGTAATTTTGTTGTTAATCTCATGAACTATCTGCTTAATTTTAAATAAAGCAAAAAAAACAAAACAAAACTAAATTATTACTTTTTTGCCTCCTAATGCAATACTGTGTAAAACTGTTACAGGCTTTGTAACAATCTTTTTACAAGCAGGTCTTCACTGTGTTTATATTGTACAAGCTGCAGTCTCAGATTATCCTTCTGTTGACATGAAAACTGCACTGGGGAGCTGAAGCCTTCTTCCTTTTCTTCAGGCGAACATGCTCACAGTTCTGCCCTCTCCTGTGGGTGTCGTAACCACAGCTGGTGATTCTTCCTGGATAAAGTAGGAAAAAGGAAGCGACCTGTTCAGTCACTGGACAGGGGAAATGCTTTTACTGCCATGTGTGATTTGCATTCTGAATCTCTTCAAGCTCATCTGGGCAGCCAACATTCTCCTCTTATACCATCTTTTATAATGATTTGACTTTATTTTTGGCCCCAAAACAATAAGAAAAAATAAAAGATAACTTAACAGAAAGATGCATCGAAAGTAAGAAACCTGAAACCTTTGGACACCATGTGTAAGTATTTTTCTTCCTCCTTTGGGTCTTAACTTCCCGACATTCCCCATGTCTATCTTACACGTCTAAATCTCCTGGAAAATATTGACAGTATGATGCACAGACTGCTGGAGAAACATATTACACTGGAATCCAGTTAAACAGCAGCACAAACTCACTGCAACATACAGTAATGTTGCTTGTTATTGATGTACTGGGATTCTTATGCTTGGCTTTCAAATTGCCCAGAATCACAGCTGCAACAGCCAATAAAAAACCGACACAATCATGCCAGACGCCACTTCTGCTCCACTGCAATTTTGGACGTGCAATTTCCACACCGCAATAACCACAAGCTCCTGAAAACAGTGATTTGGGTAATTTAGTTATAGTCGCTTGAAGAGAACTTAAAGCAGCAGATAAGCAAGATCATATCAAGATCAGGTCAAAGGAGAAATAATCACTCATACCACTTAACTCATATTAAAGTTTCTTTTTTTTTTTTTTTTAAATATATACATACAACATATCTAAAGTGTGACGGTTGCATTTATGAGGATTCAAACATATGGTTTGAAATAAACGACCAGCAGATTTGATGGTTATAGCTGTAGGACAACAAAAGACCAACATGCTGCTAGATCAATACTGGATTAGCAAACTGACAACTGTATAACTGAATCATGGGAATTTCTCTATAACATGACAGTATATCCACGTAAACAACCATCAACAGGTTTTATGCATTGGGGATTAAATTGTCCTCGCAGACTGATTATGTTTCAGAAACTCGATTTATTTTTCAAACTAGCTAGAAGAGCAGCAACAACATTGTTTAGTGTTTAGGAGCCACTGCTCAAAAACAGAAGGTTTGAGAAAACAGGTTTAGGTGAACTCTGCTCTCGACCTGAATGAATATCCTTTGCTGCACTGAAGGGCATCCACAAACGTCTTTGACCTTGGAGAGCTCTTTAGATTTTTGAGTGATTAAGTCTCTCACTTCAGTGGGAAAGATAAGAGCAGGTCGTAAACGTTTAAGTGTTTCGATAAGACGGCTCTGCACTAAAACTAAGGTGGTTTGAGTCATGAGCACCAGGTCTGATTTTAAGTAGTCGAGTACATTTTTGTCCATGTTCATTATCTGTTTGTTTTTTTTCTCATCCAATAAGATGAAATATTTGTTCAAATATTGTCTCAACTTCAAAGTGCAAAGGTGGATGTTCTCATTTTGATAAATCCACTAAAAATAGGCAGTCTGTGTTTCTCAGCGGTAGCAATCATCAGCTACTGGATGGATGCAGAACTATTAGAGCGCTCTGGACACAACACATGAAACAAACAACGAGCAATTAAAATCATTATGTCGACAATAAGGGCACAGAAACGGAAAATTACATCTGCTGGCTGCTCACAAAGCTCTCTCATCAATCGTTAAATCACACGTCTGTTAATAACAATGTTGAAATGAAGTTTGCAGTGAATCCATTTCCCCCGTAATCATTTACTTTGGCATCATTCAGAGCATCCAGCAGGAAATCTGACACCCAAATGGTCGATGTTGGATACGGAAATAATTCCCGTTGATCCTTTGGACGGATAAAGCTACAGTTTGTTACAACATCGATGTTCAGATGTTGACACATTTTCATAAAACATGACGGTTTTTGTGCACTGAAATCAGTCATTTTAAATTCAGCAGTAAATTCGGCTTCTATTGCCCGATTTACACGACTGACCCCTCCTTTTAATCATTTGAGCCAATAGAATCACGGTAACGTCACTGCGAAGCGGTGAACATTTGTTTTGGATGCAAGACAGCACAAGTAAGAAAGTTTGTGCTGCTGTTTTTCCAAATGCGATGCGTAATTTTGGTCTTCGTTTATGGTTGATTTAGTGAATTTTGTTCAGAGCGTGACGAAATTTGCAGTTTTGGAAACTGTGAGATGTCAGCGTTTAGTAGAGGCGTTACTCATCCGCGTACGTGAATCTGGGTTATGCCTGTATTTGGCGTCGCGGCCCATTAAACTGGACGTCCCCCTCTCGCCCCAGCTAGTTGGAAAAAAGCTGCCTTAGAAGTTAGCATGTGGGGAAGTTGGGGGTTGTTGGCAGACAGGCTGATTAAAAACACTTTGGACAGCAAAGCCGGCGGCAGACATGGAGACGGGAAAAAGCAGGCCTGGGTGAGGACGAGAAACTGTAGCTGTGTGAGAAAGGCTAAGAAAACAAAAGAGTGAGGGGAGTTTGTGGGGTCACTGAGCAATGCAGCTTTCTTTGAATGGAGCACAGATTTATTGCTGTTGACAGTTTGGATAAGAGCCACATTTTGATTTGTCACCTGTTGTGATTAATGATGTCCTCGCAGTAATTGTTACTTGCATATCAAATATGAAACTTTAAAGCTTGTAAGATCAGGGGGATAAAATGTGTTTGTATATTTATTAAGTAAGGTGTGTTTTATGTTTGGAGGTCTAGAGAATCTCATTTTACACCCTGCTGCACATTCAAAACTTCACCTGCTGCAGACAAACAAAATACACACATCGAAGTCAAACAGTGCAACCTGGTCCTGTGGTACCATCACTCAGCCCATGTATACTTTTACAGCTTCCCACAGGATGCATCTTCCTTGACAGAGAAAATTTGGGGGATTTTGGAGGTCCCAAAGCGTTTTAACCGAAGCCAAAGTTAACTCACCAGCAGCTCTAAAGCTGTGGTGGCTACATTTACTCAAACAGTCAGAAATCAAAGGAAAATGATCTCTATCAAACATTGTATCATTTAATTACTGCAAATTGTATTTACTAATGTAGTCGCACCCAAATGGCTCCTTGTCAACCAGGAAAGTCTCTGCAAACCAACATGGCATGTCTAAACAAAGAATAATACACGTAAGCGCTATGAGAGAGGAGTTCACCTGCATAAAGACTCCATTATCACTTAAATTGTTTGCTGGCTTTGTGCGTTTCCATCAGTGGCGTCAGATGACTTTCACAGAAAGGTAAGCAGAGATGATGGATTAATATTACTGCTGCATATGTTTGAGAAATATTCTGTTTATTCACAGCATCATAACCTATAATTCATGTTTGTTGTCCTGTAAGGACAAGTATCTCTTGCTACAATGGCTGAGCACAGCCCTACATCTTCATTTAAAAACAACAACAACAGTCAGTGGCATAAACAGGCTAGCTGTGTTTCCACACAAAGCTAGCTGCGCTGCCTCACTTCTTAAAGCAACTAGGTTGATGAAAAAGACGAGAGCAGTTACTGAGGTCAGTTACAGGACACATAATGCACTCTCAGCATTACAGAGGTGAGTGACAACAAACACATGGCCTGTAAAAGCAAAGATTCCTTAGGAGAGAAATGAAAGCTTGCACACATACAAGGTAATACCTGCACTTTGTTCCAGTCACTCACGGCATTTTGTTCAACTGTATATAAAAGAAAGTGGCTTTGGCGGTGATCTGAACCATAGTCCAGAGGACTGTACTACGAAACCAGATTACTGGATTAGCAAACCAGGTCTCGCTTCAAGTCAGAGTTTTCTGCGTCACGAGAGAGGCTCGGTTTTTACCTGGCTAAATCACCATGGTAACTTATACTGACAATAAAATCTGTTCATAGATTTGGTTTGTTTTTAACTCTTCTGGTCTTTACTGTATGTTTTAAATTTGATAGATTCTCTTCCAGGGGAATAAAATTTAAGTTGTTGAGTCGTATCTCACTAAAACCACTGAATGAAGCATTGCATTGTCACATTAACGTATAAATGTGGTACTTGATTCGAGTCTCTTTCACACTGCTGGAACTGCAGCTACCACAACAGAGGACACACACCAAGATTACCTGCTCAATCAATATTACAATTTGATCTGCAACAAACTACAGTGATTTCCATGCCTCTGTTATTAGGCTATGGGACAATAACACGTAATGTCTAAATATATCCAGCTTAAAGTTCAGAGCCCTAATGTGCAGCAGCAATCTTAGAAATAAACAGCAACACGTTATCATCTGATAACGTCTGACTAGAGTAGGCGCCGCACAGGGACCATTTCGGGTCTAAGAAGAATGACATTTTGGGGGTTGTCCCAAAACGTTTTAACGTTTGCAAAATGCAAATTTTTATGAGAGCACGCTCGCAACCTGAAGCAGAAAGGCTGGCTTAACAGGGAAAGTTGATCGCTAGCATCATGATACTTGTTACCTAGCTGGGTTTTTAGAATTTGTTGAGCCAGCTAATGCAAGGTAAGCTTTTCTGTGTTGAACTTGTGGGTAGAATACTCCTCGGTATCATCGCTTACGACTGACGCTGTTCTTGTCTGTGTTGTTGTCCGTTGTCATCAGTCGTCTGTTTGTTTTGAAAATGTGCATTTCATTTAGTCGCGCACTGCAGACTAAACCTACCTCGTCGTAGGCCAGACGAGGATCCATCAGAGCACTGCTCTACACCCTCCATTAAACCCAGTGTGAGACCAAAACACAAAAACCACAGTAGCATATAGGTGAGAGAAATGTGCCACAATGAATACATAAATTCAGAGAGATGAGGCAGACAAGCATCTCTGCAAATGCAGTCACATTACACTCTAATATGTAAATCAAACCAGCAGTCAGAAGTCAAAACTATCCTCTTGCTTTCTGTCATGTGATGACAGATCAGTATTCCCACTCCAAACACACACAGACACACAAACCAGTCCACGCATGAATCTATTTGCATGCACTCAGATGCATGTTTGCTGCAGGTGTCTATATGAAAATAGAATGAGGCAGAAAACAATGTCATCTCAATAATGATGACATCATTTGAAGACATTATTGGGGAAATTAGGTAAAAATGTCACTGACTGGCTAGCTACTGCCATCACTTTGACTACCACTGATCTAACAGCTCTAGGTGACACAGTCTGCAAGTCTTCCAATCGGTGCTAGCGACAGGATTTAACAGGCATCGCATGACAGGTGATGGCAAGCTGGCAGCACTCATTCGTACAAGCGAGTATGTGAAAGTATGATTTATGCGTCAGCTCCAAATGACGAAACTTGAAGTGTGAAAAAGTATCCAGCACGCTGACATGATTACAGGTCAGTCAGTTAAACAGTTAATATGATGGTTATTGATACGTGCTATCAGCTGTCCGTCCTTATCAGCTAAATGATTCAGTAATATCAGCACACACAGGCGTGAGATTTTCAGATACTTTGCATATATATAAATAACGAACTCAGTGTGACACAATCACCACAGCATACACAGCTTTTACACTACTGTGACACTCAATGTAGTTAACAGCCAATTTCTTACAAAAATAAAACAGATGAGAAGCAGATTATGGAAAATCACACATATCCAGGTAGAGCACAGTTGCAAAGGAAAAGTCATTACTGAAAAGAAGTCCAACCAACACCAAAATAAAAGTCTGTGTGACCTCTGCCACAGACTGTTCTCACTGCATAACCAGCCCGAATGCTGGGACAAAGACAGGAAACACCTCCTCAGGCTGCAGCATTAGTCCAAACTAAATATCACTGACAAGCTGTCTGGCTGAAAAGTTTGGAAAAACAAAATCTGATTGATGACAAACTTTACATTCTCCTTCTGGCCTTGACTCTAACGTGCATGCAAACACCATGGATATTCAGCCATGACTGCTAAGATGGCTTGTGCTAACCCAGAAAGAGTCGCAGAAAAGGAAGCCAGCAGTATCGCTGTGTCCCCCGACTGCAAACAGTTCCAGCCATGATACGTTTGCATGCAAATCTTAATTTACCAGTTTAACAAAGTGCTTCCTACTTTCCAAAGTGTGAGCGGCGACGTGCCAGGCATAGATCGCAGGAGCCATTCCAGTCACAATTCCCTACCCAGCGTGGAATTTGCTCCCGAGGTAAACAACAGGAAACGCAACTGCGCAAAATTTCACTCGTGCACACACACACACACACACACACACAGGAAAGAGGCCACAAAACATTAGCAGCTCTCTTTTATCTTCTAGTTGTAGCGCGCCGGCTTCCCTCTCCACCTTCAGTTACGCACCGTCATGTTTACTGCACTTTGCTACAGAAACACACGAGCGTTACACTCGATACAGATGAAAATTAAGACTTGAAATGAGATGCAGACAGTTTGGATTTCCATCTGTTTTTGTCCCTCCTCTCTTTGCTGTGTCCTCTTTATGCTATTACACGTCTTTCTCATTGTCTCATGAGAGATTATTACACCCGATCATGTTGCATTCAAACAAGCTCCTTCTGGCTTCACAGCTGTAAAAGGAACAGTCATAAAAAAAACAAAAAAATAATCCACTGGTGAGAGTTAAAGTGGCCTGATGGCACCGTTATCGTCTATGAGGGTAGCTTCTACAGCTTGTGTTGCCGACATTCAAATGAGTGAGTATCTACCGCCATGTGTAAAACACGGTGGAGGCTCTGACCAGAACCTACAGCAGGTGGAGAGCTGGTTCAAATACCACACCCATCTCCAGCTGCAGTCAAAGAGTTTGAGTCTGAGAAGCAGCTCCAAAATTTATTGGGGTGGTTTCTTCACAGTAAGTTGCCCTCAACCTTATGAAAGACATGGCTGATAATTCAATAAATAAGAACTCAATAAAAAATGAGTGAATCCAGAATTGTTAGAGCTCAGCATTAGATCCAAACAGACCCAACAGCAGGGGGTGTCCACTGGCTTCACTGCATTCTACTGTGCAGTTTTATTGGTGGAGGATGGCGTTCATATTTTTGACACAACGTGCTAAATCATCACGTCAGTCAAGCTGACATCGAATGCAGTGTTTATAATAACTCCACTTCAGCGGCCATCTAAAGTAACACCATGACATTTGAGAAGTTGTTCAATAAAACAGAAAAACCACAATAAAGCACTTAACGATGAAGTAGACTGGCAGAGATCGAAATACATCGGAAATTTATTTTCACGTTGGGGAAGTTTGAGGGTCTTATACAGTTTAAAAATACACACAGACATACAGGTGCTGGATAAAACCCAGACCTGCAACTCGCTCTGTAATTTGTGTGCAGCTCTGGAGAGACCTCAGCCTTTAACTGAAAACCACATCCTCAGTGAAACTGTGACGATAGCCAGTCAATACCTTTCCTTAGAAATCGAGGATTTTTCTTCTTCACACACAACCAAACAATAAAACTCAACGATATCTCTTGACCAACACATCTAATGATATTTTTCTTGCTTCAACCAGCAACAGGCAGGAATCAGGGCTCAAAAACACAGGATGATCCTCCACCTTTGCTGTCCTCTGTGGCTAATGCACCCACACCCACACGGAGAGAAACAAACACGCACTTGTCCAATAATGAGCTGCTGATAGATACTGGCAATATCATGCGGCTCTTAAGCGCCCACAGATGCTCGTCTTCCAGGACTTCATTAGCTCTGAATGGGGGGGGGGGGGGGTTGAGAAAAAGCCTTTTCAAGTTTCTGAATGAAAGCCTCTGACTTCCATAAACACACACACCTGTGTGTGTGTGTGTGTGTGTGTGTGTGTGTGTGTGTGTGTGTGTGTGTATTCCCTTGCATGCTTTTGAGCCCCAACCCCCCCCAAAGGAAATGAACGCCAGCTCGCGCCAGGAAAATCCTTGATGGAAAGCAAAGACTGGAAGTCAGTGAACTTTGGCGCCTCCAGTAACTTACAAATACAAACGAGCTTAAATAAAAACCACACATTTCGTCCGCTGAGTTCATTTATATAAACCACAGTGTTTGTCGAGCAGGTGTAAAGTTCACAGCTTCCTTGGGGCAAAAACTATTAGCTAGCTGCTGCAGAAATTAGCCGCGCGCTCACAGAGCAGCGCTGCGTGTGTTCGAGTCTCACCTTGTTACCTCCAACTTCAGCACTGACGTTTCTTCTGAAGCTGGAAAAGTTTCGGCTCTGAACAGTTTGATGTCGTGCTGCGGGTTTGTTCCCCGCTGTAGAGCGTGGTGAGGACGAGCTTCAGCCTCCCGGAGTCCAGCAGAGTAAACTCTTTCACTCTCTCTCGCTCTTTTTTCCTTTTTTCCTTCTTTTTTTTCTCAATGGGCGTAACACCATCGGAGTGACGTCACCTGTTACCGTAACAGGCGCTACAGCGGGACGTCAAAAACGAGCAGCCGTAAATACGCGACACAACACGCAAAGCGGATTTGTTTGTATATTTTATACAGAAAACCACTTTTTACAAGAACAAAGGAATAAATAAAATGTTTATGTTATGTTTGTTGCATTTGTATGCAAGTTACTGTTATTTTATTACGTTTCAAATAAATAGACAAACTCGTGTTGCGTGGGAATAATAAACAGCATTGTCTGCACGCTGTTTATTTCCTGAATCCTTAAGGCTTCTGAATGCCATGCAATGAATTATCTATTTCTATCGTTTCCTATTTCTGTATTGTTGGTACACAGGATTAATTCAATATTACATGTAAACTCATTGTATATATCGCACATTTGTACATAGTATAAAACACTTTTGGACTAATAATGCTTGATTTTCCCGTCTTTTAGTATATCTTTGATTCGATTTTTCCGTCTGAGGCTCCAGCGCCCCCAGCGTCCCTGAAAAGGATAAGCGGAAGCGAATGGATGGATGGATTTTTCCGTCTGACTTGTGAGCTGCTGTAAGACGTAAATTTCTTAAGTGTGGGATTAATTAAGGTGTCTTATTTTTTTAAAAACGGTCACACCGCCTGACAAAAGAGATTTCATACATTTTTGAACCAAGAAATTGTAATAAACACCTTACGTGGCACAAAGACAGCACTTATTGGAATAAACAGCTAATTTAACACATTTATTACCATTTCATGTTTTGGTGTGCGTTTTATATGAAGCTATACTTATTCTTTGTTTTGGTTTGTTTTTTAAACCATGACTAAAAACAAAATTTAACTTGAAAGGAATGTAACAGGAAATAAGATGGAAAAGGTTCACATGAAGCACTGCCTCACATTCAGCAGAGGGAGACATTTTCATACTTAAGCTCAGAATAAGTGGGAATTAGACATCAGTTATATTTTTGTAACGTTATATCCTGTTAAACACAGTGAGTCAGTGTGTTCTCTTACCACCGTCTATTGATGCTGTCCATACAATCCATGTGGGAAAAACAAAGAGAACAACACATGTACAAAGGAACGAGACTGTGGGAACAAACCTCCATTCAGTTCCATTTGCCCTTTAGATGACAAGAAAAGTGCGGTTTTGCCCGCCAAGTTAACAGTCTGCAAGGTGACCTGCTGTCGAGGCGCACACATGCCCAACCAAACACAGGAAGCTCGCAGTCTAGCATATTCACAATGAAACAAAAAGAGAAAGCTAAGGTCCGGCCTGCTTCTTTACTGAGTTTAAAGAGGCTCCTATGTTGATTTCCCATTTGACACTTTTCATATTTGAATCTACACACCAGGAAAGACATAAAGTAAGGAAGTCATATGGAATTTACTACACTACACATTTAATCCTGCGATACTGAAAGAGAAATGCAATTTTGAGTACATGGTGAAGAAATGCTGCTGCAGTAAAGGAAACTGTCAGCATGACTCTCTGGGAAGAATTCTTAAGAAATAAATGTGTAAAATGACAGAAAAAAGCTCGTGTGTGACTAAATGACACGCAAGACTAAATGGTGCATACGGTAAAATATGCTTTTGTTGACTGGTGGAGGGCTCGGTGTTGAACCACACTGGAAGTGAAAAGGCTTTCTAATCAAATGAATCAGTAAACTATAAACTCCCTGGCCGCTGGTCAACTGCTCATTAACGCAATTATCTAGTCGGCCAATCGCATGGCAGCAACTCAATACATTTGGACAGGAAGACATGGGTAGGACAATCTGCGAAAGTGCAAACGGAGCATCAGGAGGAGGAAATGTGATGTAAGTTCTCTAAGTGACGAGTATTTGTCAAGCAAACCACAAAAACAAAAAACAACTGAAAAACATTTGATTGACAGACTTTTAAATCGTCTGTAAGGATTTGGAAACTGAAAAGCCAAATGACTGTATTGTAGAAGAATGGGTTAACAATTACTGTATCAAAGAGAGTGACAGCATGTGGAATAAAACATTTCCTGTGCAGAGGGCGATCGCGATTATTCATGCTGGATAACTTTGACCTGTGACCTCCTCCCCGCCACAGCATCAGGTGTCCAGTTTGTAGCCCGTCACAGATTAAACCTTCGTAATCAGCTCCTTCAGTCTGTTAGCATCACAAGCTTAAAGCTGCTTCCTTGGCAGACCACAGTAAAGTATCTGATGGAACATTTGCTGCATGTGTTGAAGGATCTGAGCGTCTATAGGAAGTCGAGCCTTCTTGTATGCAGCCTGTGTTGGTCCTTCAGTCCTATCTAATAGGTCCTCATCTCCATGGACCTACAGGGTGCAATATGCACCAAACTACTGTGCTACAAAAATGGGAAATAGATGCAGCAGTTTACTGAAATGAGGCATGAAATTCCCCTTTCTGTTGGCATAGAAACATTTAACTGGACATTTAATCTCTGAGATTTGTCGGTATACGAAGAAAAACTGTGCAACACCAGCAGTAAGTCTCAGTTTTTCTACACGATAAAGATGCTGTAGTTTACTCTGGACACATTATACGATCAAACAAACAATAAAAACAGGAACTTTCATTTAATCATTACTGTACCATGAATGTGTGCACGAGAGGTCTGTATCAGTAGGACAAGCTGGGAAATTAGTTATAAGCCCAAAACTTTGTCCTACTTCAAGATGTCCTTGCTGGGCTGATTCTGGCCCACGGGTCTTATGTTTGACACCCTGGAAAGCAAACAGCACACTAACATACATGCTTTACTGACCACACATTTCGTGCTCATACATCTGCAAGGACGACACAGAACCATCCAACTTAACCACACAACACACAGTCTTTTTTAACTGTAATCTAATTTTAAAGCTGATCTAAAATATTGAGCACGACTTCTACCACCTCACGTTTCTCTCTCTCAGGAAAGCCTAATGTTGGTTGACTGCTGCCGCATGCTTTCAGTTGTGTTACTCTTACAGTCGGGTGAAACATTTCAGGGGAAACATCGGCTCTGAGTGGGTCCTCCTGTTGCCCAAAGAGCATCAATCAGCTAAGTAACACAAACACAACCAGTGCAGAGGACGATGATCTCACCCATGTGTTATAGCTCAAAACCATTTTAATAACCAATTATTAAACCATATGCAGAAACCTCTTAATAGTGCTGTGACCACGCAGAACCATTTTATACGCACTCTATATTAAAAATGAATGAAGCTTAATGAGAAAAGCAGCCCATTTCCCATCATCTGCTTCTGCATCAGTACTTCAGGACTCCATAAGCAACATTTTGGCAGGATGTTAATGCTTCTCTTGTGAATGTATGGCACCAGGCTTCAGGTCGCACATTAGCAAAGCACTGACGCATACATACACAACCCACAATAAGTATGAACTACTATTTATTAAGTCTTATAGCTCTAATATAGCATAATGTGCCTCAGTTAGCGGTGCAGTGGTGCATATCACACTGATAGCAGGATTCATGCTTTTTGAAACAAGGACTCAGGTCTTCTGAGAGCCTTTTGTGAAAGAATCTGTCGTGTCTGCTGAATTCCCATCGTTCAGCACTGTGTCTGCCACGCTTCAGGTCAGTGTTGTCTCCACTGACTTCATCTTAGTCAGTACTGCTGAACCCTGCAGGTCACGAGGATCTAACACAGAGGCATTTAAAAATGTGTTTAACGTGTACACAATATTTAGCTCACCAAAATATTTATAGTGCATTTTTCAGCTCTGGTCCAAGATCCAATGGGAAGATTAACCCAATGATTCTGTCAGTGTTGTCTTTGACTTGAGAAGCTTTAGCTGTTTGTTTAAAGAGGAAGCCCAGAGTGTGGGAATCAGAAAAGTCAGAGGCTGACCTCAAGCTGCACTGTTGGAAGCGTTAGGATGCTGTTTGTTTTAGCTCGACTCATTCACACGTCTTCAATGGCAATGAAGCGGAACACTGAGACACAAACCACTGAAACAGGGCCTGCTTGGAATGAAAACAAGGCTCAAGTTTATGATAATAAGACAATCACAATGAAAACAATAGAACACTGTCGTCCTACAGCAGGGCAACTCCGACTGACTCAGGTTTTACAATCGCTCAGATGACACAAATTTATTGCATAAACAATGTCAGATGTTTTCAGAAACCCTCGGGGCTGGTGAAGTGAGAGATGAACACCCGAACTGTGATTATGTTTTTGTTTTCACAGTCCCCCTGACCTCATTCAGTGCTGTGCCATGTACCAAATCAAACATTGTTGCTCTCTGATACAGTGGAGCAGGTTTTGTGTAAAGTCCAACGGAGCTCTAACAAAATGAAGAAACCTCACCGCTGCTTTCTGACAACATTAATCAGCGATATTTGTCTTTCACCCCCAAACTTTGGCACTTGCTAGGTTCTAATTTTGGGACTCTGTGTGCTTATACGTACACACCTGCATGCATGCAGGCACGTGTGGTGGACGATGTTTTTCTTCAGCTCTTCTACAGGCCGACATAAAAATTTAACCTGGGACAAATTAAAAAAAGAAAACAATCTGAACAAACATTTCTCTACATTAGCAGCAACGTCACAGACCAACTGGGCTGCAGCCAGTTACATTAAAAAACCCCTAAAATAAGCACCCAAGCTACTCTCTCTCATTCCCATCTGGATTATACAAGAGAAACAATGCAGAGTCCTTTTTTTGTTTGCTTAGAAATGTGACCGTACGTTACCATTACAATTACAACAGAGTGCCAATTTCATGAATGTTGTGAAGAAAAATGAAATAAATCTGACTGAACTGCCCCTCAAAGTTTCCTTTCTATAATCACCTTTATTCTTATCTACTTCCCGATTCAGTGTATACTCGTAAAAGAGACAGGGATGGGTTATCTTCCAGCTAGTCCTACTAACAGCATAGAATAGACACACATATTGAGAGCAATGTATATATTATCTTAGTATATATAATATACAACAGTGTACATAGTCTCTGACAGTGGTGGACAGGATGAAGGGAGGCAGGACGATCGGCTGAACCTGTAGTCTCTGTTTGGTTCCCAGTGTGTGTGTTACACCCTTTCCACATCAAAAATACAACCGGTTTTTGCCGTTTGTGCATCAGGGTTGACGTATCTGAAGCAGGTCCTCCACTCCGCGCTGCTGCCTGGCCTCTAAGGGAGGCTGCCACCGCTCGGCTACACTCAGATTACAGCTGGAGCACAAATGGGACAGTGTGATATGTATATATGGGCGAGTAGAGGATCTGATTAAATCAAGAAAACAGTGGTTTGTAACCGTAACTCCCACTGTCTGTCAGTGTGAAAACAACACTGCACATTTCATGACGCTGCAGTGAAACAAACCCTGTAAATCAGTGGGCGCTGAAATATGTGAACGGTCAAATGCAGGTTGAACCTGAGGTCCTGTGTGTCACACAGGGTGTGGAAAGCTGTAGGAGAATGTGAGTGTGCGTGTACATCTCGGCGTGTACAGGGGAAGACTGACGGGAACATCAGTGTGACTGAAAAACAGAAAGGAAAACAAAACCAGTCAGATGAATTAATTTAATATTTAATAATGTGGGTGACATGTGTCACCATAAGCCCCACTCACCATGCTGTGTCACATTGTTCTGCTGTACTGGATGCCGGTCTTGGAGGCGATATTGGACCAGGGGAGCAGCGAGCGCAGCAGGGACTGGGCCTGTCGGTACAGCCTCTGAGGGATGGAGCAGGGGCTCAGGCTGGCCAGGGTTGAACCGATGTGCTGGATATAATCAGTGGGACAGGAAGTCAAGGAAAAAGAAACAATGCAACATTTACTTTTTCTCCTGCAACATCTGGACAAGTATGGCCCAGAGGAAATGAAATAACAGTGAGTAAGTGAAGTATTTTCCTGCTTCCAAAAAAGGATATAATATTGTCCAGGGTGGATGACCCCCGTTGATGTAGAGCACATATGTGAATCCATCTTTGAGGACGCCTCGGATGGAGTAGTAGTAGGGTAGGTAGTGGTGCTGCCTGAAGTCCCTGTTCTCGTAGAAGTTGATGGCAGTGTTGTTCGTGGTGAGAACGTGTAGGTAGATTGCCTTACAGTGGTCCTGGGCTGTCGTCGATATGTGCTCCTTCAAACTGTCCAGCAGCAGTGAGCCTGAATCGTTTCAATCAATATTAATGTACTGCAACATCAAATTTACATCAAGTCTCACAGCAGATGAGTTTTGAGCGTAGTTCCAACATGTGACTCAACAGATCAAATCATTAATGTCTTTGATGAGACAGTGTCTAACCCGCGATTCGTTCAGATTCTTGCTAACTGAATAAAGGGTGTTAAATTAGTTCTGAACAGTTTTTGCCTCATCTTGGTGTTGTGACTTCGAGATGTTACTGGATGTGTTTTCTTTACGTACTTTTCAATTCAATTAAATGTAATTTATATAGTGCCAACTCATAACAGTCACCTGAGGTGGCTTTATATTGTAAGGAAAAGACCCAAATCCAACAATCTGATAATCCCCCATAAGCACCATCTATGACTGTGGGAAGGAAAAACTCCCTTTTAACAGGAAGAGACCTCCAGCAGAAGCTTCAGGAAGGGGCGGAGCCATCTGCTGTGGCTAGTGGTGGTGAAAGAAGATAAAGAAGAAAAAGAAAAAAAAGAGGACTGTTCTAGTACACGTAAAAAAAGCTAGTAAGCCAAAAAATGTTAAAATGTAACAAAACACAAATAAAATTGTATAAACTGGACTTCCTCAGCCTAAATGGCATGGAGGTTGTATAACCCCAGATTAGTTTAAAGGGAAATTATTCATTGCATTTTCTGACCATCAGGTTTAAGGCACTCGTGCCCTGGCTTCACATTTCAGACCTAGAGGCTGTGTTTGTCTTGTACATAAAGCCTTTGGTTTTAGCCACAACTGCAAACAGTGTGTCTGTTTACCTATGCCATGTTTCCTGAACTCTTTGACCACTCCCAGGCTGAGGATGTAGGCTACCTGTGTGTCCACGGGGAAACTGGAGGCCAGGATGTCTCCATCCTAACACGCATACATAGAAAGAAACAGACATATACACAAGTTGATTATTTCAACGTCCACAGTGGGTGACAGAATAAAAACGACACTTCTTCAAGCTTTGTTATCTTAAGTTAATCGTACCGATTTCTCAGATGTTGGAAATGTCACATTGAAAACATGCCAGAAATTTGCATACTGCACATTCAAGTTTGGAGCTTATAGTCTAAACTCATTCAAACAAGATAACATTGATCCCGATCAAAGCAAAATCAAATCCATTGCACTTCGTTTACACAAAATCAAAAAAAGACCACAAGTTACAGCTCTTCTTTCATCAGTTTCTTTCTCATTACCCTCTTCTCCTATATTTCGGGCTAATGAACCTATCTTTACCAAAGGTATCCTTTTTGCCAAAGCAGTGCACTGAAAACAGTCGACTATGTCAGTGATCTACTTATGACATCTCTAAGCAGCAGCAGACATTCACACACTCAGTGACACTATGTCCAGAGAACACAATGTCATATTTTGGAGGAAATCCACATTAAGAACGTGTCTCTTTCTAGCTGCTGCTGCAAAACATTAAAAATATTATACTGCACCTTTGACTGGACTGACAACATGTTACACTTTCTGAGCGAGAGATGGCACATCCAAACTGAACCTCTTACCTCTTTGTGTACTTTGGTCCGACCTTTGATCTCGGCCACAATCATTCCCACGATGCCTCCTCTGTAGGTGGCAGCGAGGGAGAAGAACTTCTTGTTGGAGGTGATGTCCTGATACCATGAGTCTGGGTACCTGGAACCAAACGTCAGACAGGTCTCATATCAGACTATTACTCAGACTCCAGAAGGTCTGCTTAACTTATGGGCCGCTACTTGTTAGCTCACTGGGCATTCAGTTAACAGGAGTCCATTTATGCCAGTCAGTAACAATGAAACAAAGACAGTTCCTATACACACAAATCTCGGCCAATGACACTCTCAGTATGATAACTTACTCGATTGGGAACCAATCACCACAGAGCAGCTTAACGTTCTCTATGTCATCGTGGCAAAGGAAGCGGAGCTGGACTTCACTGAGGGCTGTGGGAGGCACCACGTCACTCATTCACACCTGCAGGTTCCAACAGAGTGCACAGGAGAGATGGTGAGACTGCAAAAGCAGACTAAAAAAAAAAACAACACCCTTTACAATTAAATACAAGGTACTGACTAACACTGAGGCATGCAGACCTCTGCTATTGTGCAGTTCTAGATAACAAAGAGAAGTCAGGTAAGCCCTCGCACAATTAACACGCATTACTGACATTTATAAAGGTTAGAATGACACACATTTAAACGGACCAGCAGAATGAAACGCAATTATGACGTAAAAACCCCCACAAAATTAAACGCAAATATGTAATAGGCATCAAATAAGGTTGCCCATAAAAAGTGAAGTGACCATTAGCAGTCGTGTACACAAACCTCTCAAGTTCTTGTAAATACGAAAACAGTGATGTTATTTCTTTATTTACGTAACATCCCGGCAGAAACGGAGCATGCTGCCACTGGTATCAACAGTGTCACTCTTGTGTCCGCAGGTTTAACCACATTTCAGCGTACAGCACACAGGCTAGTGTTAGCTGCCGCTAGCTAGCGCTCTGATGCTAAGCTAACGTACCTTGTTTCTACACTCGGACCGGAGGAAAGCCGAACACAATTAAATTCCTTGAGTGTCACTCGATACAGTCACCACTGCGGACACAGCATGATAAAGCACTGGTTTATTCCCGACTCTCAAAGCCGTTTCATTACGGAGCCACTGATACAAGGGTTGCTACGCTAACCAGAGCTCTCCGTGCTTTGATAACAGCTGGATGTTTTCTTCCTGTTTGTGGCTGCTACACGAGTGACGTCACTTCTAAGGCGTTTCCTTGTTCTGTTCAGTCCGTTGGCGATTTGTCGCCACCTGCTGGACAGAAGTGTGTTCTACAGGAGTGACTCCTCCATAAAGAAATGGCATGAGAAAAAAAATGAATTAAATTCAGTTTGTTTGTTTGTTTGTTTGTTTGTTTGTTTATCTTAAAAACATACAGATTCATTTGTGTTTTCGTTGTATTAACAAATTATTGCGGAAAGTAAAGACAACAGTGGTTTACTGGACATTAAAATGTTTTCTGAAGTATCAGTACTATCGGCAGTACTGGCCCTGTATTTACTTGCTATCAGACCGGCGCGAACATTTGCAGTATGGCACAGCACAGAGGCGCTGCTTATCATTGATAAATAAGACTTGCTCTGGCTGAATGAAGGGGAGGAGTTCATTTCATGACACATATCAGCGTGCAGATTCAAAACACACTTAACCTGAAATGTTATCAAGTTAAAGTTAGGAGAGTAAGAAAAAAGAAACCGGTAAGAGTGGACATGTTGTCAAAGTCAATAAAGCGATAAAGCCAAGGTAAGGTCTGTATAGCCCCGATTCACTGATGATGATTTCATGCCCCAAACAAAATACATTTGTTGATATGAACTGGTTCGTAGTCATGTTGGAACAAGAAGGGACCATCTCCAAACTGTTCCCACTAAGTTGGGGGTATGAAATTGTCCAAAAATGTTTTGGTATGCTGAAGCATTAAGAGTTCCTCTCACTGGAACAAAGGGGCCGAGCCCAGGTCCTGAAAAACAACTGCACACCGTAATTCCCCTCCACCAAACGGCAACCGCCAAACCCAGACTTATCCATCAGATTGCCAGACTCAGAAGTGTGATTGGTTATTCCAGAGAACAGGTCTTCACTGCTCTAGAGTCCAGGGGTGTGCTTTACACCACTGCAGCTGACGCTTTAGGTTGTGCTTGGTGATGTAAGGCTCCTTTAAGCAAGCACTTGGCGACAGTGCGAAGGAAAAAATCCCCCTTAACAGGAAGAAGCCTCCAGCAGAAGCAGGGTCAGAGAGAAATTTGACTATCATCAACAAAAACAAGTGGACTTTAAAAAAACAGTCAGAAACCCATCTAAAAGACAGAAATGAAAAATGGCCACGTGCACATTCAGTCGGTCACATAATGTCAGCGCGCCCTCTGGTGGTTATCTGCTGGTACTGCAGCAGCACGAAAACCAAGTCAGATTAAATAATTAGTCAGAAAGACACAAGGACTGCAGTTGTATGTCTCCTTTTATTTTTATGTATGTTTTACTTTTATTATAGTGATCAGAATGTTACTGCAACCATTTCAAGCATTTAGATTCAAAGGTCGTTTGCACTGTTGTCTCCTAGTTGGGCTTTTAAACAAAGACATGTCAATAACATACATTATCTGTAAAATGTACATTAAAACACAAAAGTCAAACACATCAATGTATAGACACAGATGCAGCAATAATAATTCATTCAAAGTGAAACCGTCTGGGTCCAGTTTGAGTTCTACTGGTGAGGAATTCTGCATGTTTATAACCCTCATGGAAAACATTTGCTCAAATAAGGATTTCATGTCACAGCACTTTGGAGTTTCCAGTATATGATCTGGCTGAAACCAGAACTCTAACCCACAAGGTCCCTGAGCACCTGCGAGGAATGGTTACTGGGAGGAATGGTTATTATGTTAACGTTTGTATGGCAGTCTTAGATTAGCAATATCAAGACTTTTAATTGCCTGTCTGCTCATCATGGAGATGCTACTCAAGAGATTACAAAGTAATTTGAATGTCTGGTAAAGAAGGAGGGAGCCTAGATCCTTAGAGCCTAGATCAGTCAGGTCAATCCAGGTTTATAGAGCCATTAATGACCTTTTGACATTAAAACCCAGAAAGCTGGTATTTCTCCAGTGATTTACATCATTTATAGCTGGAGCTTCAGTGCTGACAACTATTTCCTGTTTCCACATATTAGCCTCAAGGGGACTGAGTTTTTAGTTTACTGTTTCAGTTCTGTGTACTTGCATGTTCTGACTGTTTTCTCCAGGTTTTTAACGTAGCTCCTTTAAGAGGCTCCTTCACGGTGCTAACCTGTTGGCACACCTGTTCTCCATAATCATCAGTGAGCACAGCAGTTCATCCACCAAAGATCTCTCTGGGATTCGAAGCTGCTTCACAGCAGAGCTTCTCTGAGTTGGTGGGCCTGAGCTCCTTCTAAGGTAAACACCCAGTTTACATTTGCTGGAGTTCTTTTGCATGTTTAGATTAGTTTACCTCTTGAATATTTGTAGCTCAGGTGTCTTTGGAGAAAAGACCACAGAATCAACTCACAGCTTTACTATGACTGCATGGTAGTCTCCTTGTTTGCCATCATGGTTAATGCCAGATCCTGAAGTTAATGAATGCTTTCTAAATAATAAGAGAAGAAGTCAGAGGGATGTCGTGAAGAAGATAAGACCTCTGTAACAGCAGTTGAAGTTCACACTCGGGGATCTGTGGATTTCCTGAGTGAGAAATGAGAAAGACAGGTCAGTGTGATGGGAACCACACAGTTCAGCTGTATCCAGTACAGCAGCAGCTGCAATGACAGAATTAATAAAGCAGACTGTGAGCTATGTTTTGTAACTGCAGAGAGTCACCATCACTACGTTGCAAACATGTTGTTTGTCTGAATATATGGAGTTGCTGTGACTCATCTGCTGTTTTTCTTGCTTGTGTGCAAAATCCTGAAGTTGAGTCGGACCTTGCCAACACGCAAGTGTCTGCCTTTTTAATTTAGTGATTGCACACAACCGGGAAGTCAAATTTAATCCAGTTCTTCGCCTCCTACATCCTCAGCATCAGCATCTTGATGCTTGTCAGGGACATGACGTCCAGCTCTTCTGAAGATCGTAGAATCGTAGAATTCCAGATGCTGAGAAGCTTTTAATCAAAACATTAGTTCAGTTAACAAATCCAGTATTTGTGCGGCGGGACTCTTTCGGTTTCTGTGCAGTTCACTTAGATATCGTATGTTGTCCACACTGACAACAAATGTGGGGAAAGAAATGTTAAAGCTGCCTCCTGGCACGCGCAATCATCAAGGTAAGGGAGTCCCAGAAAGCTGATCCTCTTCATCAGGACGTAGCATTTCCTCACTGATCCGAGTGACTTCCCTGCTCAGTGGCGCTGTCCTTACTGGTTTTTAATCCTACATCTTGCAGTCATCTTGATTTAATCCAGAACAGACTAAATCTTTGTAAAATGTCGGTAATGTGCGTTTTATTCTGGGACTAGGCTCAAGCCTTGTCTGTGAAACTGGCCCAATTAAAATCAGTTTTTCCACAGGTGTTGGGAGGTGAAAAGAGTGCGACGGAAGAGCAGAGGAACGCTGTCGGCCATCTTAGTCCAGCTCAGCCACTGAAGAAGGCAAAAAATGGCTTATTTACAAATGGTGAGACAGCAACACAAAGACGTGATTAAGTAACAGACAAACAGCATACTTGGCTCGCTCTTTGCACAGCACGCAACAAGAATAAAACATTTTCAGTAGAACTTAAATCCTATGGAGGCACTAACACGTCTGCACATGGTTTAACTCATTAAGCTTGCTCCATGACAGCTGTGTCTTTGTCGCTATAGGGACAAACAGACCCGGGCGGGGAATGCTCTCAGGAGGCCGAGGATGCTCGCCCAACGACCAGCGGAGATGAATCCCACACTTGCGATCAGTGTGAAAGGACTTTTGCTACCAAGAGTCGCCTCACAGTACACAAACGGATCCACGCAGATGTAAAACTGTATCGCTGTGACGAGTGCGGGACTTCTTTTTGTCGGAGCAGCAGCTTAAAAAGGCATCGAGTCATCCACAGTGGGCTCAGACCGTACACGTGTGAGCAGTGTGGGAAGACTTTCAATCAGATGAGCATCTTGGAAAGGCATCGACTCCTCCACAGTGGAATTAAACCACACGTCTGTGACGAGTGCGGGCTGGCTTTTACCTGGCTGCCAAGCTTGAGGAGACATCAGCTGTCCCACTCTGGGAGTAAGACATTTTGCTGTGACCTTTTGTGGACAGACTCTTAGCCAGCCAGCAACGCTAGAAGAACACACACAGATTAAGATGGTCCTGTGACCAGTGTGGGGAAAGCATAAAACCAGTTTAGAGACCATTCAAATCTGAAAAGTGTGATTAAACCGCTGCAAAGAGCTCCACACAGGATAAAGGTTACGCAGCCACTGCATACTCTTCAAACTGTCTTTTCTGCCAGACTAATTTTGGCTGTTGGACAGCTCCCCTCAAATTGTGTGGCTTGCTGAGATGATTTTCTTTGTTCCCCTCCTTCAGTAAAGTCCCACTCTTTGCTCTTGCATCGTGCTTCTGTAATACGTATCATAGAGGAGATCTGTTAAACACAGTTTATGACCTTATTCACATTTTCCAAAGCTGCCATGACACTGGATTGTCTCATGAACCTACTTTAAACTCCGTGTGCTGCCAGTGGCTCTGAGCGAAGGTGTTGTTTTTACTACCACTAGTTAGCTCTTCAGCTGGGGCCCTGTTTTTGTTCTTCTTCTCAAGTTTTAAGTGTGATCTTAAAAGTAGAGAGGGTGCCTGTCTCCCAAATCCAAACTGGGCGCTGATTGCACAGGGGCCTGAAAACTGAAGGCTCTGCCTCCCATTCTACTTTTAAATACTCCACGAACAACAAGTAGGCCTCCAGTGTGAGAGCGAAGTGCTCTAATGTGTTGTAATGTCTGCGTCCAGGTCACGGTTGTTTTTGAAATGAAGCCAATTTGACCTCTCATCCTAGAAGTTAAGTAAAGTGGGAGAGTACCAGGAATTTAACCTCTTGTCTTAGACTCTGTCACCAGTGAACTATTCCCAGCATAAAATGACAGACAACCCTAACGTACTTTGTCTTTGTTTTAGTTGCAGACTGAAGCAGATGCATGCAGTGCTGTAGTAGCCACTGTTCTTTACTGGCTTCTTCACAGCGGGCCCCAACTGAAGTACTGAGAAGAACTTGGAAGATGTTTCTCCTCAGAGGCTCATTAAAAGTCCATGGAGTCACCCACAGACAGGAAAAACCGGGAGTTGGGGGTTCCTAGAACTCAAATGTCTTCTTTTCTTTTCTGTGATCTGCAGTATCTGTAATTTCTAAAGTGTCACAGTGAACATTTGGTCACTTGCGTTTCTAACTTTGAACAGTTTTAATGTCCCACTGATTGAGGTGCGCATTCAGATCTCCCATCAATTGAACCTGACCAGTAGTAAAACATCCAGAAAGTAATCAGATCACCAAGTGAAAGCTAAAACTGCTTTTAACTGCTTATTAAACTGACTGCTTCTCTTAAGTAATTGATTAGCTGCTTATAGGAAAAAGTGCCCCCCCCCTCCCCCCCAGCAGTTTAGTATTTATAGTTGAAAGAAATCTGATACTACGGTAACTTTTTGAATCTTAAATTGTATATTTTTTGTATTCACTGTATTTTTTTTTCTTTCTTTTGTTGTTGTTGTTGTTGTTGCATGGAATCAACACATCTGTACATATAGTACTGCAGTAAAGCTGTATTTTTAGCAGTGTTTAAAGTTTGGTTGAGTTGTACTATTGGATCGTGTGTTAACATCTGAACATCATGTATTATGACACGATGCAACATTTTGGAACGACTTGGCTTCTTTCGTGTTTAGGCGGTGCAATGTAGCTACAACATGTCACATGTAATGATCTTCCAGTGGTTTTTCCATAGGTTAAAAATAAAATCCTGTTTATAACTTCAGTTTGTACTGATGGTCAGTGAAACAGTAAAGCTCTCTGACTTGTAGCTCCTCATGTTTGAGGAACACACATTAATTATACAGATTTGATGAAGTTGAAGTGCTGGCAGTCAAACTCATCGTCTACCATCAGTGTAGCGGTGGAAAGTAAAAAAAACCCCACAGACATCAGTATTTCCACTCACAGATGATATACTGTACTTATGTGCACAGAAAGTGTTCTTAAGTTGGTTTGATTTCAGGACGTGAAACCGTAAAAGTGAAATTAGTCTTGTTTCTTATTAGTTTAGCCCCTCCCACCAATGATGCAGGCATAGAGCTCAACAACTTTTATGCTCGTTTTGAGCGAGGGAACCCCACAACCACAACCAAAGCAGACGTGACGCCAGACCACCAACCTCTGACTCTCTCCCCCACCGATGTAGGAGCGGTGCTGAGCAGGATCAATGTCCACAAGGCTGCAGGTCCTGATGGCATCCCCGGGCGTGTTCTCAGAGCGTGTTCTGGGGAGCTTGCAGGAGTGCTGACAGACATATTCAGTCTGTCCTTGGCCCACGCTGTGGTACCGGCCTGCTTCAAATCCACCTCCACCGTCCCGATACCCAAAAACTCCAACCCATCTTGCCTCAATGATTACTGCCCAGTAGCACTCACCCCCATCATCACTAAGTGCTTAGAGCAGCTGGTCCTAGCACACTTCAAATCCTGTCTCCCCCCCACCCTGGACCCCCACCAATTCGCATACCGCCAGAACAGGAGCACAGAGGATGCAGTCTCCATCGCAATGCACTCTGTCCTCTCACACCTGGACAACAACAACACCTACGCCAGAATGCTGTTTATAGACTTCAGTTCAGCATTCAATACAATCCACCCCTCACAACTCATCAGGAAACTGACAGACCTGGGCATCAGTTCCCTCATCTGCAAATGGTTACTGGACTTCCTGACCAACCGCCCCCAACATGTCCGGCTGGATAACCGCTGCTCATCTACCATCACAATGAACACCGGTGTACCACAAGGCTGTGTGATGAGCCCTTTCCTCTACTCCCTCTTCACCCACGACTGCAGACCTGCTGATGGTTCCAACACCATCATTAAGTTTGCAGATGACACCACGGTGATTGGCCTCATCAGTGACAACGATGAGGCCGCGTACAGGGAGGAGGTGGATCGTCTGGCTGAGTGGTGCGACAGAAACAACCTGCTGCTTAACACCGAGAAGACCAAGGAGCTCATCGTGGACTACAGGAGGAATGCTGACCCACATCCACCCATCCACATTAAGGGGACGGCTGTGGAGCGTGTGAGCAGCTTCAAGTTCCTGGGAGTCCACATCTCCGAGGATCTCACCTGGACGACCAACTGCTCCAAGCTGGTCAAGAAGGCTCACCAGCGCCTCTTCTTCTTGAGGACCCTGAGGAAGAACCACCTGTCCTCAGACATCCTGGTGAACTTCTATCGTTGCACCATCGAGAGCATCCTGACCAACTGTATAACAGTCTGGTACGGGAACTGCTCTGCCTCGGACCGGAAGGCGTTGCAGAGGGTCGTGAAAACTGCCCAGCGCATCGCCGGAGCACCACTTCCTGCCATAAAAGACATCTACAGGAAGCGGTGTCTGAAAAGGGCTGGGAAAATCATCAAAGACCCCAGTCACCCATCACATGGACTCTTCACCCTCCTGCCCTCTGGGAGGCGCCACAGGAGCCTCCGGACTAAGACCACCAGGTACCGGAACAGCTTCTTCCCCACAGCTGTCAGACTCCTGAACTCTGCCTCCTGACATCTGACCCACGTTAAACTCATGGACTGAACATACACACACCCACAATGGACAACTGTACCCTCAAACACACAATAATAACATGGACTGAACCACCACTCACAACCACTAGCACTTTATATAGCCTCTGTAGAAACTATCTACACCCTCACTTATCTTAACTGCACTACTGTATAGCTCTGTGTAAATAATCATTCTGTACATACGATAATTTTTAACCCTACAACTGTTTACAACTTGCATAGTTCCCATTTCTGTATAGCTGTATATCCCAGATTCTGTAAAGTTCTTTATTTCATATTCTGTATAGTTTTTCATATTTATATCCTGTTCATAGCCTGTACATAGCTTGTACTCACTACAGCCTGTACATACTTATAGTTATAGAATATTCACAACATACTTCATACCGTGTACATTATAACATACCATAATAGACCCATTTCTGTAATATACTCACATATCTATATTATTGCTAATATATATTGTAATATATCTATATCACTAAAGCACTTCTGGATGGATGCAAACTGCATTTCGTTGCCCTGTACCTGTGCATGTGCAATGACAATAAAGTTGAATTCTATTCTATTCTATTCTATTCTGTAGGAGGTACCACGAGGAGAGGGGAGTCAAGGCAACAGGCCCGTACATCTGTGCCTTGGATTTTCACTTTAAAGTGACATTAAAGCTGAGTTTGAACGCTCTGCATCTAATCAAATTCAAAATGTAGCATAACATGAAAAGCTCTGTTTACATGGAGAGTCGGATCATCAGAGAACCAGCTTTTTGAAGAGCCGTACACAGTTGCTTGTTATCTGTGCTGTGTGCATGCCTATTTATGTGCTGAAGGTGAAAACACTGAGCAAAGGGAGGAGTGTATGATCTGTAGATACTATGGAAGCTGAAGATTGTACCTGACACCCGTTTGCTGCTGCCACCTTCTGGCCTTCAGGTGCTCTGGACGTGCTGTTTTTTGTCCTACAGCTTTAAGAGGCTCTGTCTCGGCTCTTAGTTGTTGGCACACCTGTTCACCATAAGTCATCACAGCACAGCTCATGGGCTGGGCTCCTCCAAAGGTAACCACCAAGCTGATGTTGGTTGGAGTTGTTTTATATGTTTAGATTAGTTTGTTGTCTCCTGCATGCTGTCATCTGCTGCTCTCCCTCAGGTATGTTCCCAGCTCAGGTGTGTTTGTGAGGGAGTGTTAGGGACCCGCAGAGACACTGGAGACAATAACTTGTACGAGCACAACTAAACTCATGGCTGCTGATCATTTAAGGTTTACCTTCAAAGTAGGAACTGCTGTCCTCCCTTAAACTGTGTGTACAGTGACTGGAGAACAATCCTCAGTGCTGGCCTACACCTGGGACACTGCAAACCAGGGTGCTTTGCTAGAAAGCAAGTTCAGCACGTGCAGGATGTGTTTCTGATATCGCGGTTTCGCAATCTAGCTTTGAGCACATTCATGGTTCCTTTCATCCTCGGCACCAGTTGCTGCTTGTTGGGAACATGACCTCCAACTATCTGTCCACTAACTCTTGGGAAGAGCCCATCAGGATGCTTGGTGAAAAACCTCATTTTAAAAACAGCCCTGCACACTGTTCCTTCACCGTGACCAAAGAGTTCCATGATTCCAGATGCTGACAAGTAATGTCGCTCGGTTGTAACAGATCAAGTAGTGTAATTGTGTTTGTGTGCAGTTCTTTATTTATATATTTGTATTGTCCGGGCATACGAGCACAGCTAAACCTACAGCCGCTGATCATTTAACCTTTAGCTTGGCTTCCCAGTTAAAGTGTTTACAGAGAGGGAATGATTGAATCAGGGTGTCATTTCTCATCTGCACGTGTATGTTGTCCATGCTACCTCAGAGATATTTCAAAGGAAAGGTTAGACCTGTCTCCTTGAGGGATTATTTAAAGCTTCAAGTCCTCTGATCCTCCGTCTTGCCATCAGCTCAGTTTAATAGAATAGAATAGAATAGAATTCAACTTTATTGTCATTGCACATGCACAGGTACAGGGCAACGAAATGCAGTTTGCATCCATCCAGAAGTGCTTTAGTGACATAGATATATTACAATATATATTAGCAATAATATAGATATGTAAGTATATTACAGAAATGGGTCTATTATGTTATAATGTACACGGTATGAAGTATGTTGTGAATATTCTATAACTATAAGTATGTACAGGCTGTAGTGAGTACAAGCTATGTACAGGATATAAATATGAAAAACTATACAGAATATGAAATAAATAACTTTACAGAATCTGGGATATACAGCTATACAGAAATGGGAACTATGCAAGTTGTAAACAGTTGTAGGATTAAAAATTATCGTATGTACAGGATGATTATTTACACAGAGCTATACAGTAGTGCAGTTAAGATAAGTGAGGGTGTAGATAGTTTCTACAGAGGCTATATAAAGTGCTAGTGGTTGTGAGTGGTGGTTCAGTCCATGTTATTATTGTGTGTTTGAGGGTACAGTTGTCCATTGTGGGTGTGTGTATGTTCAGTCCATGAGTTTAACGTGGGTCAGATGTCAGGAGGCAGAGTTCAGGAGTCTGACAGCTGTGGGGAAGTAGCTGTTCCGGTACCTGGTGGTCTTAGTCCGGAGGCTCCTGTGGCGCCTCCCAGAGGGCAGGAGGGTGAAGAGTCCATGTGATGGGTGACTGGGGTCTTTGATGATTTTCCCAGCCCTTTTCAGACACCGCTTCCTGTAGATGTCTTTTATGGCAGGAAGTGGTGCTCCGGCGATGCGCTGGGCAGTTTTCACGACCCTCTGCAACGCCTTCCGGTCCGAGGCAGAGCAGTTCCCGTACCAGACTGTTATACAGTTGGTCAGGATGCTCTCGATGGTGCAACGATAGAAGTTCACCAGGATGTCTGAGGACAGGTGGTTCTTCCTCAGAGTCCTCAAGAAGAAGAGGCGCTGGTGAGCCTTCTTGACCAGCTTGGAGCAGTTGGTCGTCCAGGTGAGATCCTCGGAGATGTGGACTCCCAGGAACTTGAAGCTGCTCACACGCTCCACAGCCGTCCCCTTAATGTGGATGGGTGGATGTGGGTCAGCATTCCTCCTGTAGTCCACGATGAGCTCCTTGGTCTTCTCGGTGTTAAGCAGCAGGTTGTTTCTGTCGCACCACTCAGCCAGACGATCCACCTCCTCCCTGTACGCGGCCTCATCGTTGTCACTGATGAGGCCAATCACCGTGGTGTCATCTGCAAACTTAATGATGGTGTTGGAACCATCAGCAGGTCTGCAGTCGTGGGTGAAGAGGGAGTAGAGGAAAGGGCTCATCACACAGCCTTGTGGTACACCGGTGTTCATTGTGATGGTAGATGAGCAGCGGTTATCCAGCCGGACATGTTGGGGGCGGTTGGTCAGGAAGTCCAGTAACCATTTGCACATGAGGGAACTGATGCCCAGGTCTGTCAGTTTCCTGATGAGTTGTGAGGGGTGGATTGTATTGAATGCTGAACTGAAGTCTATAAACAGCATTCTGGCGTAGGTGGTGTTGTTGTCCAGGTGTAGTAGTAGTATAGTAGTAGTATTTATTTATTGTCATTGTCAAGAACAATGAAATTGCGTTTGGGGCTTCCATACAACCCAAAAAAAGAAGAAAATAATAAATACCCCTTAAAACCCAAGTGTACATATTTAACCCAGTGTGACTCCAATGCAATAAGACAATCCTTAGCAATAATGTTCGTAGAAATTCAGACAAAGACCTGAGAAACATGACAAAATACAACAATGCAACCCATTCAATATTATTGTACTGTGAGATATGATATCAGATATGATAGTTATCTATTTAAGAAAGAGGGGGGGCAGGAGGGGGAAGAGAATAAAGATATGATGCACCAATGCAGACCAGTTCATTGCTATTAAGAAGTTGGATATGGTTATTGTCCGTGAGAGGGAGGCAGAGAGTTCAGGAGCCTCACAGCCTGTGGATACAGGCTGTTGGCCAGTCTGGATGTTCTGGCCTGTATAGACCTGTACCTTCTCCCTGAGGGCAGCAGATGGAAAAGGTGGCGCGCAGGGTGATGTTGGTCCCGCAGGATACTGTGCACCCTCCTCAGACAGCGAGTGGGGAAGATATTACTGATCTCTGGCAGACTTGTTCCAATAATTCTGCCAGCTTCTTTCACCACCCGCTGGAGTGCTTGCTGATCGGCCTTGGTGCAGCTGGGGAACCACACTAGAAATCCATATGTCAGAACGCTGCTGATGGCACAGTTGTAGAAGTTCAACATCAGAGATCTGGGAATGTGTGCGCTCCGCAGTCTCCTCAGGTAGTAGAGGCGCTGTTGGGCCTTCCGTACAACTGAGGTGATATGGTTGCCCCAGGACAGGTCCTCGGTCACAGTTACCCCCAAGAATTTAAAACTGCTCACCCTCTCCACCGCCTCACTGCCAATGAAGAGAGGCAGATGGTTGTTATGACCCCTCTTCCGGAAATCTACAATGATCTCCTTGGTCTTTTTGGTGTTTAAGACCAAGTTATTGTCGTGGCACCATGACTCTAGTTGTTGCACCTCTGTCCTATAGTTTGTCTCATCATTGTTGGATATAAGTCCGAGCACTGTAGTGTCATCTGCAAACTTAACGATGAGATTGGACGCGCAGGAGGAAATACAGTCATGGGTGAAGAGAGTGTATAGCAGAGGGCTCAGAACACACCCCTGAGGGGCACCGGTGTTGACCACAAGGGTGGAAGAGGTGTTCTTACCCACTCTGACACTCTGTCTACGGTTAGTGAGGAAGTCCACAATCCAGTTGCACAGAGAGGAGTTAAGTCCCAGTTGGTGGAGTTTGGGACGGAGTTTGTATGGCCGGATGGTATTAAAAGCCGAGCTGTAGTCTACAAAGAGGAGCCGTGCATAGGTGTTCCTGTGTTCCAAGTGCTTCAGTAATGTGTGCAGCACTGTGGCGATCGCATCCTCGGTTGACCGGTTCTCCCTGTATGCAAACTGGTGCGAGTCCAGGGATGGTGGAAAAGCAGCTCTGATGTGTTTAATGACCAGTCTCTCCAGGCATTTGGCGGGAATGGGGGTGAGTGCCACAGGTCTGAAATCGTTCAGACATGTGACATTTGACTGTTTTGGGATGGGAACGATGGTTGCTGCTTTGAAACAGGATGGTACCAGTGAACAGGACAACGAGGTGTTATATATAGAGGTGAAGACGTCCGCCAGGTCCGCAGCACAGTCTTTTAGCACCCGGCCCAGCACTCCATCTGGCCCGGCCGCCTTCCTGGTGTTAATGCTCCGGAACACACGCCTCAGCTCATGAGTGCTCAGGACCGGAGCAGGGTCGGTTGAGGGGAGAGGGGACAGGACAGGGTCGGTGTTCTCCCTATCAAAACGGGCATAAAAGAGATTTAGATCCTCAGCCAGAGTAGAACTGTCGGCTGAGGGTGATGGTGTTCTTCTTTTGTAGTCCGTGATAGCCCTGATGCCCTCCCAGACCTGCCTTGGGTTTCTGTTGTTCTCAAACCTGGCCTCGATACGCCTCCTGTGCTGCTGCTTGGCAGTCTTGATGCCTCTTCTCAGGTTGGCCCTGGCAGCACTGTATGCCTCCTGGTCCCCGGATTTGAAAGCGTTGTTCCTTGTTCGAATAAGTTGTTGAACTCCGTGTGTCATCCAGGGTGGATTATTAGGGAACACACGGAATCGTTTCCAAGTTGTTACATTGTCCACACAGAAACAGATGTAGTCCAAGACAGTGGAGGTGTAACTGTCCAATGCGACACGATTGTCAGTGTCCTGCACCTTGAATACCTCCCAGTCTGTGCAGTGGAAACAGTCCTGAAGCATCGGAATAGCATCCTGCGGCCATGTTCTCACGGTTTTGGTTGTAATCCCAGTGCTCTTGATCTTTTGTGTGTATATTGGGTGTAGCAGAAGGGAGAGATGGTCTGACAGACCCAGGTGGGGATAAGCCTGGGCTCTGTACGCATTCGCCATGTTGGTGTACACCTGGTCCAACGTTCTATCTCCTCTGGTAGCACACTTCACATTACGGTGGAAATTGTGAAGTACAGATTTCAGGTCCGCGTGGTTAAAATCCCCAGCCGCAATAAAGACACTGTCCGGGTGTGCTACCAGGCTGTTATTGATGCTGCTGCTCAATTGTGCTAACGCTAGCTTAGCATTAGCATCTGGTGGAATGTAAACAGCGCAGATGTAAACGGCAGAAAATTCCCGAGGGAGATAGAATGGACAGCACTTTAACACCAACAGTTCTACCTCTGTACTGCAGTCTTTCCGTTACCGTGACGTTCGTGCACCAAAAGTTGTTAATATAGATGCACAGCCCCCCGCCAGTCTTCTTACCCGAGTCCGCAGACCTGTCGGCTCGATAGGCGGTGCGGCCTGCTAGATCAATAGCCGCATCGGGAATGGCGCTGTCCAGCCAGGTTTCAGTGAAAATCATGCACGAACAGTTATTAAAAGTCCGTCGAGTGGCGATCTGCAGTCGTATCTCATCCAGTTTGTAACGGATTGATCGGGAGTGGTGGTTTAAACGGACTAGTCTTTAGCCGTGCCCACAGGCCTCCCCACCTGCCTCTCTTCTGCCTCCGCTCGCAACGTCTGTGAGAGGACAGAGTGCAGTGCAATGGAGACTGCATCCTCTGTGCTCCTGTTCTGGCGGTATGCGAATTGGTGGGGGTCCAGGGTGGGGGGGAGACAGGATTTGAAGTGTGCTAGGACCAGTCGCTCTAAGCACTTAGTGATGATGGGGGTGAGTGCTACTGGGCGGTAATCATTGAGGCAAGATGGGTTGGAGTTTTTGGGTATCGGGACGATGGAGGTGGATTTGAAGCAGGCCGGTACCACAGCGTGGGCCAAGGACAGGTTGAATATGTCTGTCAGCACTCCTGCAAGCTCCCCAGAACACGCTCTGAGAACACGCCTGGGGATGCCATCAGGGCCTGCAGCCTTGTGGACATTGATCCTGCTCAGCACCGCTCCTACATCGGTGGGGGAGAGAGTCAGAGGTTGGTGGTCTGGCGTCACGTCTGCTTCGGTTGTGGTTGTGGGGTTCCCTCGCTCAAAACGAGCATAAAAGTTGTTGAGCTCGTTGAGGAAGGAGACATCAGAGGATGCGGGGGAGGGTTTGGTGGTCCTGTAGTCTGTGATGGTCTGGAGTCCTTGCCACATGCGTCGGGGGTTGGAGTTGGAGAAGTGTTCTTCTACCTTCTTTTTGTAATGGTGTTTGGCTTTTTTGATGCCCTTCTTTAGATTAGCCCTGGCTGTACTGTAGGCGTGTGCATCTCCTGACCTAAAGGCGGTGTTGCGGGCCTTCAGGAGGAGACGAACATCCCGGTTCATCCAAGGCTTCTGGTTGGGGTACATGGTGATCCGTTTCTGGGTGGTGACACTGTCTGTGGTTTTGGAGATGTAATCCAGTACAGATGAGGCGTACTGGTCCAGGTCTGTGTGGGTGAACATATTCCAGTCTGTGTTTTTAAATCTGTCCTGGAGCACTGCCTCTGTCCCCTCTGGCCACACTTTAATTGTCCTCACAGCAGGTTTCACACGTTGGATGAGTGGTGAATACCGAGGTGTGAGGAACATGGAGAGATGGTCCGATTGTCCAATGTGGGGGAGGGGTGTGGCTTTGTAGGCTCCAGCCAGGTTGGAATACACATGGTCTAAAGTCTTGTCTCCTCTGGTGTGGCAGGAGACATGTTGGTGGAATCTGGGGAGGACTGTCTTTAAGTTGGTGTGGTTGAAGTCGCCAGCAACAATAAAAGCAGCCTCGGGGTGTTTATTCTGGTGTTTGTTAATGGCTGCAGAAAGTTCTTTCATGGCCAACCTAGCATTAGCGTCGGGGGGGATATACACGGCAGTGAGTATGATAGAGGTCTAGAGAATCTAGACCAGGCTAAAAGTTTATTATCTTAGGATGGTCTAAGTCATCTGGATGTAAAGTGACTTTAATGTGCGTTTCGGCTCCGGAGCCTAATAAAGCTCTTTCCTGGCAGGTGTTGGTGGGTCGAGCAGTCTGACGGAGGAACGTAGTCGGCCATCTTGGAAAGAAGAAAATGTTTTCTTCACACACGGTGAGAAAAACATCGTTTTTATAAATCATGAGTCCAAACATTTTACAGACTTTTATACGTGAAATTGTTCGTAGTTTATAAACACATCTGGAAGTGCCGTGCAAACCAAGGCCGAGCTGCTTTTAGGAAACGTGAAAAGTCTATCAGTACAACTTTCATGAATGATCATCATTTATTGTCATTATATCATTATGATTATTGTTAACTACCACCCTTTAGTAATTATTTACAGTTTTCCAGAACATGAGAAACTAAATGCATGTTAAGAAAAGAAAATAGTAAATGGAAAGACGAAGGCTTCAGCCTCTTAGACCTTTCCTTATTTCCAACACAGCTGATTTAAATGGTTAAATGACTTCCAGTTCTCCTGGTAACGAACTAATCAATTGATTCAGGTGTGCTGACCCAGGGTGAGATCTAAAACCTGCAGGACACCGGCCCTCGAGGCCTGGAGTTCGACACCCCTGGTCTTACACCAAGGACTAAATGGTTCATTTTTGGCTCGCTGCACTGTAACAGGGACGGGGTGATTTGCAGAGCACTTTGTAAATGAGGACTGTGTGCAAGAGATGCAAGTGCACGGGTGAAGTCGCACTGTCCCCTCTGCATTTGATTGTCCCTCGTTGGGTCGGGCGTAAAGACTGAGCAGGGCAATCAGCTGGTAGAACCGATGTCCACTAGATGCAATCAGCGATGCACTTGTTTAAATGTATTTTATGCAATAATACAGTGTCAGAGTCAGAGAGAGGCCGGCACGACAAAACAAGATTTAACTCAAACACTTATTAAGCTTCTGACTCCCTGCCTGTGTCTTTGTTGCTGTAGGAACAAGACGCCAAAGAGAGCCCAACACCTCAGTGCTCTCAGTTGGCTGAAGATGCTCACTCAAGTGCAAACTTACTTGAGCACTACAGGTGTGATCAGTGTAACAAGAAGTTTCATGCCCCGTCTCACCTCAGAAGACACCAGCGCATCCACAGTGGGGAAAAGCCCTTCAGTTGTGACCAGTGTGGAAAGACTTTTACTCGGAAAAGCAACTTAAAAACACATCACCTCAGCCACAGCGGCGTCAAACCACACATGTGCCACCAGTGTGGAAAGACATTTAGTTTGATGGGCAACTTGAGAACTCATCAGCGCCTACACAGAGGAGTCAAACCATACGCATGTAGCCAGTGTGGGAAGGCTTTTACTCAGATGGGCCACTTACAAACCCATAAGATGGTCCACAGCGGAGAAAAACCCCACATATGTGAGGAGTGCGGAAAGACATTTAGTTTGATGAGCAGCTTGAGAACTCATCAGCGCCTGCACAGAGGAGTCAAACCATACGCATGTAGCCAGTGTGAGAAGGCTTTTACTCGGATGAGCCACTTAAAAATCCATGAGATGGTCCACAGCGGAGAAAAACCCCACACATGTGAGGAGTGCGGAAAGGCTTTTAATCATCAGAGCAACTTAAAGAGACATAAACTGGTCCACAGTGGAGTTAAAGCACACAAGTGTGACCAGTGTGGGAGGGCTTTTGCTTTGAAGTCGAGCTTGGCGACACACAAGCTGGCGCCGCATGTGACCTTTCTGGGAAAGCCTCCAGCCAGCGACCCCAGAAACACGCCAACAGACGCTGATACGTGCAGCAGTTCAGTTTACACAAACTCGAGCTTAAGTCAACCCTACACTTACTGACCATGGACAATAACCAGTGCGACCAGTGTGACAAAGCCTAGAACCAGTTTAGAGGTAATTCAGTCAGTTTTTTTAAACAAGCTAATGTGTATATAAAAGATTTGTTACTGGTAATACAGCAAAACTTTATTGTAGTTTTTAAAGTTCAAGTTAAACCATGTGAAATAAGTTGGATAATACACGGTGTTACATATGGGACACAAACGCAGCGTTTTGGGACAACATGGTTTCTGTTGGGTTTACACAAACTGTAAAAATGTTATTACGATGTTATTACGATGTTATTACGATGTTATTACGATGTTATTACGATGTTATTACGATGTTATTACGATGTTATTACGATGTTATTACGATGTTATTACGGTCAATGTTAGCTCTACATGGGTGTTAGATTTCAAAATAAAATCCTTTTAAACGATCGTCTCGTTTCATTTATCACCAGCAGAACAGTCTCCAACAGTGTCCAACTTTATGGCTCATAATGGGCAAAGACGCGGCTACAACTTTGATGCTAATCTGAAGTGAATAAAACTATAATAGGACATGAAATGCATTTAGATCTGTACATATGCTGTAATGATCACATGATGTGGCGCCATCCTTTCTGAAATTAAACCGACAACAGATTTGTTGTCTGGGGCATTTAACACAAACTGATTTGAATAAAACGACATCATGAATGCAAAAAACGATGCAGCTGCATTCATATTCATATTTCCTCCTCGGTTCCAACTATTAATACAGAAATGCAAATGCATCATTCTTTTCTTGAAATTTAAACACAGGTTTATAAACGGTCTCAGCAGTTCTTAAGTACATTTAGTAAAACAGGTAAACACTTACTAAAACACAGTCATTGTGTCCTTACATGCTGTCGTTTTAGCAGACCCTCAAACCAGTTTCAGTCCAGTAGTGTCCGTATCACTGCCGCCCAAAACCAGTATCACGAGCTCAGTGTGTCACATGGCCTTGCTTGACCAGATGGTGCTATTCAAAATGTTGCCAGAAGGGATAATGAGCATCACTCTCATGCCAACAGTTATGGCAAAGATTTTATTCTGCACGTTTGATCTGAGACACGACTGGTTATCCATCAAAGTTCAACACTTTAAAGTCCACAACTTTCCACACTCTGATAAGCACATCCCAGCGGTGACCGCCCCGCCGGTTCCCAGACTGCAGCCTTGGCGTTCGCTCTGGGGCTTATTTTTAGCTACACACATGGCACTTTTCCATTTTATCATTCTTTATTAAACATCTTACAAAGAAGTATTTAACTTTAATTAGTTTTACCAGAGTGTGCATGTTTATGGATGTTAGAGAAAAATACAAGGTGCAGATACTGCACATCTGCAGTCCCCATCAGGTCACATGTGCATATAACCAAAAGTCAAATACAGAAAATGATCCTGCTACTTTGGCCCTAGTGCAACTCTCTGTTGGTCTTTGGTTTAAACTGCAAGAGTGGCTACAAATCTGTGGTTAAGCTGCACTTCCTGCTGTTTCTCCCTCTGTACTCGTTGCTCTTTAGGTCAGTATGTGGTAGTTTTCCATGTCCCAGTGGAGATTTCCTCTCGTGCAAGCTTTCCTCACGCGCACACTGAGCCCTCATCCTTTCTACACAAAATCCTCTTCGTTTGTCTACTTCATAAACAAGACTAATAGTCAGCAAACATCTTGGCTTCACTTGGATTCTCAAGTTTAAAATACATTGAAAGTTTGGGAAACTATGGTTTACCCTGACGGGAGCATGAATGTGGACAGCAGCGGTGGCACCGAAATTTATTCAGTATTTGCTGAGGCATCAGATTCTCGACAGCTGGCAGTAAAGAAAGAGTCAGGAGGCTGGGTGTAGTGGACACTAGAGGTCTGCGCGGGAATGTTTTTTTAGTCCCGCTCCCGCCCGCTCCCGCAAGGTTTTGTACCGCACCCGACCGCTCCCGCTGTATATTCAGTCTTTGTTCACCCGCTGCCCGCTTAGAATAATTTTCTACCCGACCCGACCGTTCCCGCTAAATTTAGATCTGGTTTCCAAAATCTCACATTTAAATGGGGTACCACCAAAAAATAGAGATAACAGATAAAACTGCAGGTTGTGCAATGATTGTATTTATTTTTCTTAAACAAGATGCATTTATCTGTCAACATGCAACATTTATCTTTTAACATGGAAAACGTGTTGCAAAAATAAAATAAATAAAAACGAATACAGCATTGTGGCCTACTTGTTATTTTTATGTAAAATACAAACGTAACATTTTTCTGTCAACACAGTAGGGAAAGTGTCGCGAAAAAAAAAAAAAGTCACTTAAAATTGTAAACAAAAGAACAAAATAGTTGGCCACTGCGAAATTAAATGGTTGTTTAAACTATCAGTTTAACGAAAAAATGTCCCAATGTCGAATTCAAGGTCTCTCCTACAAAAGAAAATATGCATATATAAATACAACAATAAACGACATCTCAAAATTATAAACTATTAATCAAATGAACGAAACTTACTTAAAAAATCCAAATTATTTTAAATTTCCATGCAGGAAAAGAATGTCACTGACTGATGAGGGTTTCAGTACTGAACGTCTCTCCTCCAAAATCCGACCACAAAGGCTGAATGCTCTCTCGGAAGGTGCACTCGTTGCCGGGATGCAGAGGACAAATCTTGCAAGGTTGCTCAGGGCAGGGAACTGGGAACTGTTGGAATTCCACCACTGCAAAATGTTTTGTTGACTTGATAATTCAAGTTTCATGGTCCTGTACTCCTGAATCTGAACATCTAGTGATTTTGATCCACATGATTCTTCCTCTTCCTCCCAATCTGAAAATTTATGAAGAACAGTAGGCCTTTTGGCAGGTGTTGGTTCAACATCCTCATCATGTGCATGATCAAACTTTAAATCTTCGATCATCTCCTTGACTCCCTGTATCACATTCTGTCGCCCTCTTTCATCTAACATTCTCAGACCTCGCAGATTTGGTGTCAGAAAGGTTGCTATTTTATAAAGCATGTGAACAGAATGGGATGAAGTGCTGTCTGCTGACAGTAATTCTTTCAGCCGTGTTACACAGACGGTTGCAATTTCAGAGAGCAGAGGGTCTTTTGTGGCTGATGTACAGTGCTCAATTAATCGCACAGACCACGGAAGAACAAGTGAGGCACTGGGAGCTGTGTTATCAGTTTCCAAGTCGTCAGTTGCCTCTTTGAAGGGTTTTAGGAATGATACTAGTAACTTAAGAGTACTGATGCTAATGCGTCCGATCTTGTCATAATTATTGCTCTCAGTCAGCACAGATGCAATGTCTTCGTACTGTTCCAAGACAGAATTTAACATGTCAAAGTTAGAGTTCCATCGTGTCTCTATGGATTGTTTCAGTGACTTTTTAAGCTTGCCCTGCTGTCCTGAGTGTTTGAAATATGTAACCAACTTTTTAACATCAGTCAGAAGGCTAGCGATCTCTGGAGACTTTTCGATTATGGCAGTACCAAACGCACTGGAGAGAGTCACGTTTAGTATGTGCGCTGTGCAGTTTAGCCTCGTGTATTCTCGTAAGGCACTGATCATGTTGGCTCCACGATCTGTGACAAAAATAATCTTTTTGCCCATGTCTGTCGCATCAATGCCAAACACTCTGAGATTCTGCAGCAGGTGCCTTCGAATGTTTTCACCTGTCTTTGAGGTGCTTGGGTCAAAAGGGGCAGCAAAAAGCACTCTTGAATGTAGCTCAGATTGCTCATTAACGTAATGGATGGTTGCAGACAAAAAGGACGTTTTTCGATATGTTTCTGTCCATATGTCTGCTGTAACAGCGCATCCAAACTTCGATATTGTTGCAGTGATTTCCTCCACAACATGTTTACGTAGACTCTGAGCCCTCATTTCAACATTTCTTGACACCGTTGTGGGGTGTGGTAGTATCTCACAGACATCGAATTTTCCTATTCTTGCTGCTGTGTCGACCAAATGTTGGGCCAGCTGTGTGAAGCCTTTTCCAGAGATGGTATCATACGGTCGAATGTCTTGGCAAACAAACTGAACACATTTGTCTCTGGTTTCTTTTTTAAACTTCTCTGGCACCAGCAAAGATTTAGTAAATGCCAGTTTTGTTTGCCCCTTTGTGATGGGACATGAGTGCCGCCTTAAACCTGAGGTTCCAGTCTTGTGACTGCAAAAGGGTAAAACTTTGAGGCATTTATCGCATTGTACAAAGGGTAATTTTTTTCCATTTGCGTCTATGACGCATGAAAAAGACTCCCATACATCAGACTTGCCTGATGTGGGTTTCCTTAAAGTAAACTGACCGTTGTCTAATCCCAGCTGAACGTCCTTCAAGGAAATTGCATCTTCAGTTTGCTCTGCCATGTTGGTAAAGCGCGCTCTGATGCAGGTGATGCGCGCACAGAGTCACAGACTGTGCAAGTAAAATGCACGTGCAAAAAGCACTGATCCATGCGCTCAGTGCATGTAACAGGCGTGAGCACTGGCTGTACCAGTGCTCAATTAGAATGAGGAAATCACAGATATGCTGTTCCGAAAAAATGTCGGGCACGCTATATTTTCAGACCGCCCGCTCCCGTTCAAATTACACCAGAGTTACCGACCGCTACCGCATTTTATTTGGAAATTTATTCCCGCGCCGCAAGAAATCTGGTCGGGTCCCGCGGCTCCCGCGGGACAGCCGCGGGAATGCAGACCTCTAGTGGACACCGGTATATGTCTAAGCACCGACCTGGCAGATCTGATTACAATGTTAAAAACATAGAGCTTAACCCTCATCAGTAACATGACAACTGTAACATGCTGTAAGTATGAGCACTTTTATGAAACTTCACTAAAGTGTATTATTGTGTTGTCAAGCTTGAATGCATTGTAAGTGAATGGATTCTGTTTGTTCAGCTACAACTGGGAAGAAAAACTTTCTGACCAATAAGGTGGAGACGGTGGCATACTTGTGTTGTATCAGCCTATCGGAAGGTTTTTGAAGGTCTGATTTCAAGATATAACACTGGGACAGATGATAGTTTAACAAGGCTGTAGCAATATTACTGTTGTTATTGCTAATGACTGTTACGTGTCTCTGCTGGAGCAGACCTAGAGTAGATATTATGTTTTGTCTGTCCCTGCTCTCATGAACAAGACATCTTTCAAACTGCTTGAAGGAATTTCTTCAGTTTCCGTAAGGATTTTGCCAAAGTTTAAGGTCATCCCAACACTGCGACACTCATTCTGAGTTCATTTGTGAAGTGTGACAGAACTTCACACAAATGCCAAACAGGACAACAGCAAGTTAAAACAATGCTGAAGTGTTTTTATTGTATGACGAGCAGAAAAGAATTTGAGGTTGCAACGTTATCCTTGTTGCACTGCAATCTTGGGATGTGAGAACCTGAAAGCCTGAAATCTGTACCCCATCCACAACACACCTTTTCTCTGTACTCCTCCCCAGCACCCTGCAGTCACATGCGCCTGCAGGTAGATAAAAACCTCAAAAGAGACACTGGTCGCCATTCTGCTCAGAAGCTTTTCAGGAGCTTTCAGAAGATTCACGAGTTCAGGCGTCTCCACCGTGCAGACATACAGGAGCAGGTATGGACCTCTCACTCGCTACAAAAACATCTGAGCTGTATTCGGTGCAATACTGTGAGCCAGTTTCTTGTTTAGAGTGGATGTTTCAGGCTACAGCAGCATTACAGTAACTTTTGTGCATTTTTCCTGCAGTAATTGTGCGTTTACAAACACATTTCAGCAGCACATGCAAACCATCACAGTATAAATGCAGCTCTCTGTTTCCATATTTGGCAACCTTTGGTCTTCCACAACAGCTCCAGGACGGTGTAACCAGGGCAACAGAGTAATATATTGTCCTAAAAGGATAATATTTTACCAAGCCTTGCAACATGCTGCAAATAGCGACGCGCTAAATAGCATGTTAGATAAACTGCCAAAAATACATCCAGAGGAGCAGGTGTTTGGTCTCTCACTCTCATGTCATGAGCTCTCAGCAGATGGTGGAACATGAGCCGCTTTGTTTTGGACTAACCTCCATGTTAAACTGGACTTTATGACAGAGAAATATGGAGTGAAAGGAAAGGCCTTACTTCAGCCTGCAAATCGGTTTTTAATGCACAGGACAGATAAAAATAAGAAAACTTTAACTTCAAAGTTGAAATATGTAAGATGTGTGAATTCTTTGAAAAACTAGGGGGTATCTAGGAATGCCTCGAGTATAAACGTAATGAACAAAAAAACACAAAGAAGAAGAAGCAAAGAGCAATGGAAACATGGACGTGTATAACATAGAACAATTACTTCTAGGCTCTGAACACAAACCCTCTGTTGTCAGATCTAGCAGATCCAGTTGTAGTAAAAACTACCACAACTTACAGGCCAATTAAACCACAATATCCCTTAAGCACAGAAGCAAAAACAGGGATCAGGCCAGTAATTGCAGATATGGAAAAAGCAGGCATTTTAGTAAAAACAACTGAAACAACCTGTAACACTCCGATTTTCCCAGTGAAAAACGCAAACACGGGGAAATATTGACTAGTACATGACCTTAGATCAATGAATGACATAACAGAACAAATCCCACCTGTGGTGGCAAATCCACACACCATTTTAAATCAAGTAATACCAAAAGAACAGTGCTTTTCTGTAATAGACCTATCAAATGCTTTCTTTTCCATACCACTACACTTTGACTCACAAAAGTTATTTGGATTCACTTTTGGCAACCAGAAGTATACCTATACAAGGTTGCCTCAGGGATTCCAGAATAGCCCCACTCTTTATGCAGAAGCTCTAAGAAAATCCATGTCATTTTGCACGCTTCCTGCCCCAGGTAAACTCCTGCTATACGTTGATGATATTTTGATTACAGGCTACACACAGACTAATTGCGTAGCAAACACACTGACAGTTTTGCAACATCTAGCGAAGCAAGGCCATAAAGTCTCACAGCATAAATTGCACTTGTGGAGCCAAGAAGTAACGTACCTTGGCCACAAACTGACAGGACAAGGCAGACAGCTGTTAGACAGCAGAATAGTAGCTGTACAAAACGCTCCTAAGCCTGTCACCAAACAACAAATGATGAGTTATTTAGGTCTCTGCAACTTTTGCAGATGTTGGATACCTGAATATGCACTGCTGGACCAACCTTTGCAAAACCTGATCTATGGCAAACACTTAGCTCTGAAAGATGAAATAGAATGGACACCAGAGGCAGACAAAGCATTTATTGACTTAAAACTTGCCCTGCAAACAAGCACAGTTTTAGCTTTGCCTGTCGGTGACAAGCACTCTCCTTCCTGCGGAAGTAGATGGTGCCGAACACAGCTGTATGCTGAAGCTAACTGAAAAAATGAAACCCCGACCAGACATTTTTAGTACACTGCAGCCTACTGTTTTAGAAGTGAAAGCTCTTACTTCCTCTTTTTCAGCACAGAGTGCAGAACTAGCGGCTATCATACGTGCATGCTGCGCAAAGGTCGAGAAATAGAAATATATAAATATTCACACTGACAGTCAATATGCGTTGCACACCAAAAAAGATAATTCAGAAATTACTGAAGGCAATAACTTTGCAGACCGAGCAGCAAAGAGGGCAGCACAGCAACCTGTACAGACTTTGATGTCTGAAACCTCACATCTAATACCACTTGATGTACTTAAAGATGGACAGAAAGCCGCACCCATCGCAGAGCAAAAGAAGTGGTTAAAGTGTGGAGCACGGCTACAAAATGACCTGTAATGGCGAACCAATACTGCCAAAATTGCTACACAAGACAGCAGCATTAGTGACACATAGCTTAACGCATTTGTCAAGGGGTGGAATGATGAATATCCTCCCCAAACACTTCTATACTCAAAATTTTGAAGCTTCAGCACAAGAGTTTATCAGAACATGCATGATTTGCCAGAAACATATTGCACAGGGGAACCTCAGGCCTAAAAGAGGCTTTTCCCCAACACCACCGCACCCATTTCACACAATCCACATGGATTTTATTAAACTGAACGAATGTCAAGCATCAAAATACGCTCTAGTAATTGTGGATGTGTTCTCAAAATGGCCAGAAATCTATCCAGTAAAAAGAGCAGATGCAATCTCAGTAGCAAAATGTTTATGCAACCATTTTATTCCTACTTACGGCATTCCTACTCTGATAAGATCAGACAATGGCCTGAGTGTTTGGGCCTGGTGAAGATGTGGATGCGACTAACCCAGGGTTCGCAAAAGCTCACACCCTTTGAAATCGTTCACGGGAGGCAATTTCCGCTTCCTCTCACTAGTGAGCCTATTAATAAGTCTATAAGAGAAACCACTCTAGCAGAGTGGATGACTAAATTATTTGAGAATAAAGAGATTGTGCTAACAATAAACTGCCGAGCGATATCTCTCCAGTTTCTTGCAGGTTGCACCCAGGTGATTGGATCCTGATCAAAGTGCTCCAGAGGAAAAATTGGAGTTCACCAAGGTGGGAAGGCCAATATCAGGCCCACCACACTGACTGCCTGCAAAATAGCAGAAAGACCATCTTGGATCCACCAAAGCCACTGCAAAAAAGTGAGTGACAACACAAGCATAGACGCCGGTTCCCCCGACTCCTAGGTGTTCCCTGGTGGAGGAAAGGGCTGTTTGGGTATATCCCGCCCTTTTGTCTTCTCGCCAGTGGTCTACTCACCTGGAGCCCGGGTGTGCCTGGTCATCATGAAGAACCTTGTCCTCATAATGACTGGCATTGCGCTCCTAGAGAGCCTACTGATACTCACCTGGAAAGACGAGGACCCACAGCACCACCTGCAGAAGAAATGGTCATATAACAACTTACACCTAAAGGATATGGATAAAGAGCACAACCACCCCTGGCTGAACAATGCCTGGTACTGGTACGTCTACAACCGAGTACATACAGAAGACAACCACACTGGCTGCCACGTCTGTTCACACCTCCCAACAACAGCAATGCAAGCCACCCTATATGGAAAATCACCCAGCCTTTCTGAAGCCCTATGTATATTCTACAAAGCCACCAGCGGAACATGTTCCCCCGAAGACATCTTCGCCTTCAAGTTTGAGTTAAAAAGACAAGGGAAAATCTTTCAATGTCAGGAGGGAACCAGGAATACAACATCCAATGTGTTTCACCTTCGCATACGGCAACAGAAAGCTGGGGATGAACCAAAACTGCTCCCAGACTTTCCGGATGCCGCAGGAAAGACAAGGACCAACCAAGACGCAAGAGGAGCACTGATGACGTGCAACCTCATGATCCAATCTGGGGCAGTGATGTGCCAGCGGAGTTCAAGTTGTGGACCACTGGACAGAAAGTCCTGCACTCACTTTTCCCATGGATCGGGAATGGAAAAAACATGCTAAGGATCGAGACTCTTGACTACCGATTTGGACTTTTCCTGAACAGCTCAACATGGATAAAACAAGGCTCAGAATGAGGAAATCGACGCGATCAGAACAGTGGTCATGCAACAAAGAGTCGCCCTGGACATGATTCTCGCTGAGAGAGGGGGCCTCTGTGTCTTATTCAACACCACTTGCTGCACCCATATTCCAGATAGCGTGCATTCCTTGACCATGACCACCGCCCTGGAGAAGTTACGACAACTGAGCAATGCACAGCAACAAGACTATGTCATGAACACAGAGGACTGGCTGACCTGGCTGCTGAGCGGCAGCTGGAGGACCCTCGTGATCAAAGGACTTGTCTTGATAGGAGATCTTCTTTTATTGCTTTGCATGTTCTCTACATGCATTCTACCCTGTATCAGATCAATGATTGGCAAGATGGTACAGGCCACAGTGATCACATATGTTGGACTGCCACAAGAAGATGAACCGGACGAAGAAGATTTAGTATAGGAACACACACACTCACACATACTGAATGATGCTACAATTGAAAAGGTTATAAGCAAGTGATTGTTGGCTGATAATAAAGTATGATTGAAGTGGTGAAATACGGTAACAACAGGAGGGAATGTCAGGGAGTTTTTATTGTTTTATTTGCTTATGCTTCAAAAGTTATGTTATACATATTTCACCAGACACAGTTTTCTGTTAAAACAGGAAGCTGACCCTGTGACACTGACAAGAGATCAGTACAGAAATACACATCTGCAGAAGTTGACTCGCAGTATATTATTCTTAGAAATTGACTTGCAACACACATACTTTGTGACAAACACACACACACACACACACACACACAGACAGCATCAGGACCTGCGTAACAGGAAATATATTTGCATATTGACGATGTAACCTATAAAAATAAACGAATACTGCAGTTCGGGGTGATTTGCTCTGAGCTTTTCACCCGTGCAGCACGTTAACCTACACAAGTGTCTCAGTGTTGTTTATTCACCTGACTGTTTGTTAACTGTAAATCTCTGACAACCTGAAAATTATTAACCTGATAACCTGGGAAGTCATTAGCTTACATACGTGTAAAATAAATATGAAATCATTTGTAAGCGTCAGTGTTTCATGTGATTTCTAAGTCATTTTTAACATGTAACCTGTTTGGTGTAGGATGCATTTGGTGGGCACTTTGGGGCTTTTTCTGACCTTGCTGCATCTCTCTAACTCGCTGCTGCTGGGAGCCTTTAACATCAAATCCTTCGGAGACACCAAAGCCTCCAACACCACTCTGATGAACATCATTACCAAGGTCTGGGACTTTTCCCTCTTTGGTAGATATGACAGTTTGTACAAAATGTTTACATCCACCCATTTGTAATGCAATTTTGGTCAGAGTGCTTTCAAAACCAATCCAGAAGTGTTATCTTGTGTGTGCGTTTTGAAATAGTTTGAACTGAATTTTGAGAAATGCTTTGGATGATTTGGCCTGTTGCAGAAGTAAACCTGAATATTCCCAGAATATTCCCACCTCTATGCTTAAGGAATGATCAATGAAATAACTGGATGTGCAACAGCTGTAGTGTTGCCTTTACAATCTAAAGCTTAACACATGAATTTTTTCGTGCAAGGTAAAATATAAACAAACGTGATGTTGCAAGATGGACAATCAGCTGATTCATTTTCATTTTTTATGTGTGTTTTGCAGATTGTCCAACGCTATGACGTCATTCTGATCCAAGAGGTCAGAGACGGTGATCTCTCAGCAGTGTTGGACGGTGTTGGATCATCATCACTTAGACCTCAGAGGGTTAAAGAACCTCCCATAAGTTTCTCAAATAACCATTCAAAACAACTTGATTAAAAATTTATATTTCCAGCATGTTTGTAGTGTTTGAGGCATGTTTGAAGTAATTTAACGGCAAATCCTCCGTCTTTGTTCTGGCATAAACATACATCTTATACACACTCAGAATTCAGAAGAAGTGATTTAAAAAAAGGGGAAAAGCAGAACTACAATAAATTTGTCCCGAGAAGCAACTGGACATGTTTAGAAATGAAGTACACACTGGCAGCAAATGAAAAGGTGGTGATTTTCTTCACAGGGAGGCGCTGGTATCGGTGGCAAAAAGCTACACCTATGATGACGGCCCGGAGGAAACTGGACAAGACGCCTTTAGCAGGGAGCCGTTTGTCGTAATGTTCTCCTCCAAACACACTGGTAGGTGCTGTGGCTCGAGCTATACAGCTGTTTCTGCATCACACTGATAATGATGTGGATCCTCATTCAAACATTTGTGCGTGGTAGTTCCTGGGACATGTTAGTCACTAGTCCTTTATCATTCTCATGCGGTGTAAGCGCCTCCGTCACTGTCAACACTCCTTCGTTCCCTTCTCTTCTGTAGCTGTGAGAGACTTTACTCTGATCCCTCAGCACACCTCCCCAGAATCAGCTGTTCGGGAGCTAAATGCTCTCTATGACGTGGTGGCAGATGTCCGCGCTCGCTGGAACAATGATGTATTTACAGCCTACAAGTAAAAATCATTTATTTGGTGGAAAAACACACATTCGGTAAATGCGACTCACACTACTCTCCCTGCAGGACATCGTGCTGCTGGGTGACTTCAACGCAGGCTGTAGTTATGTGTCCGGGTCTGACTGGCAGCAGATCCGCATCTTCACTGACAAGACTTTCCATTGGCTGATCACTGATGCGGCCGACACTACCGTGTCGCAAACTGTCTGCCCTTACGACAGGTAGACAGATTGTGTCAGGTCGTTCTGATGTGTGCACGCAAACTCTAAACTCTAATCATCTTTCTGTGTTTGCAGGATTGTGGTCACTGCGGACATGATGAGAGGAGTGGTGAAAGATAGTGCGAAGGTGTATAACTACATGACGGACCTGAATGTCAAACAAGATCTGGTAACAGATGAATTTCAATCCTTATCTCTGTAAGAATTCATTTGAACTAAAAAGCACAACCTGCCTCATTCCCCGCTGACACTAATGGAAACGTCAATATAAAAAGTTAACATAATGCTGTATTCACTGCAACTGAGACCATAGACTCGTCAGCAAAATGTTTACTGAGCTCCAATCAGAAGAGAGGCATTCTACACAAAGGGCAAAGCAGTCGCCCCATCAGAAATCATGCAGTTTTAAAGCACTTTTGCTTTTTTAATATCAGCTTTGAGCTACAGAAAATCGAGCAACTTTGTAAAGCAGTGGCTGTAGTAACGACCACAGAGATGCAAACAAAATCATAATGCAGTGTATACTGTAGTGATGGCATTACCATGCAGGCACGTTGAGTTTTTCAGCACTGGAAAGAAACCTGTGGAAACTGAAGCCGTCTGCAGCACAAACTGTGAGCCACTAAAAGAAGGGTTTCTCTGTCTCTCAGGCGTTGGCTGTCAGCGACCACTTCCCCGTGGAGGTGAAGCTGAGCGGTTAGGCTCACGTTGCTTGAACCGTGACTTCCACAAGCTTTCCACACATCGTGCTCAATCTGCAGCCAGCACAATGATCATTCAGTTGGGGACTACTGTCAGCCACAGCTTCATGAAATGCAAATGCACAATAAAGCCACTAAAAGAATTTCACTGAAAACTTGTGTGTTGTAAAGAATTCGGCTTCTTGTTGCAGTGGAGCACATTTGTCTGGAACATTTACTGAGACCCTTTGTTGATTTGGAAACCTTTAATAACGCGTGTGTATTTTATTTCACTTCCTTTGTCTGCTTAAATGTCTTCAGAGTTTAAAGTTTTTTAATTAATTTCCCAAAACAGCTCAAACACACAGCAAAACACTAACCTGCAAAACTGAGCCAAAAATGTTGAAAAAACATAAAAGAGCGGTAGAGTAATACAATCAGTCATCTTCAGTTACTCCTGTAAAGCTGAAATGTGTTCACCACATATGTTAACCTGTGATTTTTAAACACTGAAATGGAAAATCAGGTTGTCTGCATACAAAAAGCTAAAGACGCCTGGGAAATAGAGACACTAGAGTTTCTAATAGCGTCCAAGAGAAGTGTGCTTGGAGAGACGATAGCTGACTGCAGCCTCAAGATGGCAGTGATGTAGAAGCACATCACTTATGCTTTGGTATAACTGACTAGACAAGCACTGCTTGTCCTGGCTGAACAGTTGAGTTGGGGTTGCTGTAGTTCAGTTCTACTAATTGGAAGGTTTGCAGTTCAATACCAAGCTGCTGCAAAATACTTAGCCTCCCCCCCGAGGATGTAATATTAAAGTGAATACACGTGCTGATTTCATCTCTTTACATGAAAGAACATTTACTTTTCCAGGAGTCACATTAGTGACTTGTAGCTTTAGGCTTAGTAGACGACTCACACTGACAAATCCAAACACATTTGAGGGTAATACTCTTAAATGTGTAAATGTAGTGCTCAAAGAAAACAGGGAGCACCACAGCAGAGGTCATTCATGTCTGTCACACACAGGACGTGACAGTGAAAAGTGTGGAGACAATGCACACCTGAAGTTTAGCCGATTGTGTTGCGCTGACACTCAGGTCCTTTTGAAGTGTCGTATATTGATTCAATTGTCCAAAACACAAACATACAAAGAATGAAAAATGCTCCTTGTTATAAGAATGCAAGATTCATTTTGATTTGGTTGTCCGCTGAATTTTTAACTCCTGGCTGACCCTTAAAAATGCATCCCTTTAGAGCCCTGGGGACCATAAATGGTCCCGCCCCAAAAGTGCAATAAAAAGATTATATATTCATATTTTTTTCCACTTTAAATTGGTCAGTCTTTTAAAACTACTTCTCCCTGAAATATTCATATAAAGTTTTAATTCGATTTTCGTTGTTTTAACCCTTTAAATCCCAGTTTTATTACATGAGCGTCCTGTTTTTTTAGCCCCAAAAAACTAAATATTTTCCAAAAAAAACATTTGAAGTAATATTTGTTTGTTATTATAATTAGGCCTTTAGATGGACCAAAGATTGGCACCAACATTCATTTTGATCGCCTTTTATTTTTTTTGCAGGAGCGCATTTCATAAAATGCACACACTATCGGTCCTAATCGACCACGCCCAAAAAAGTGCTATAAAAAATTTATATATTAATATTTTATTCCACTTTAAATTAGCCAATCTTTTAGACCTACTTCTCCTTGAAATATTCATGTCAAGTTTTAATTACATTTCGCGGATTTTAACGCTTTATATCCCGGTTTCGTCACATGAGCGCACTGCTTTTTTTGCCCCAAAAAACATAAAACTTGAATATTTTCCAAAAAAAACATTTGAGGTAATATTCAATTGTTATTATAATTAGGCCTTTAGATGGACTAAAGATTGGCACCAACATTCATTTCGATCGCCTTTTATTATTTTTTTCAGGACCAGAAAATGGTCTCCAGGTGGCAAATGCTTCTCCTCTCGGCCGAAATAAGTGCATCTTCCCGGGGTAAGTCGCGACGATGACCGGGGCACGATCACCGGGGACTCCTTTTTCCAGCACATACGTCCGGTACCACGTGACAACAAATACGTCATTTCCTGTTGACTAAAAAAAAAAAGCACCCTCTCATGGTCCTAGGGACCGAAAATGGTCCCGCCCGATCAGCGGGCGAAGCCACTGCTGCACGCCGGAAATGAGGCTTCATTTCCCGCAGGTCTGTCCAAGCAGCCCGCTGTTTTCCAGCAGGGATCAAATGTGGAGCAAGGGCGCCACCCGGTGGACAAATAAAAAAATTACAACTCTAAGGCTCATAGACCAAAACGAAACGGAAACATAAGTAATCACCAAGACATTAACGGTAATAATTCTGCAGTGAAAAATAGCGTTTATAATGGAAGTCAATGGGTCAAAAATGGTCCCTAGGGCTCTAAGAGGATGTGTATTGTTAGCTTAGCCACTGAAGCTAATTTAAGGAAGTCAGACTTGAATTTTGAAATGAAATTATGCCAAACTTTTTTTTAGAGAATTTGGCTATATTCCATTCAACACAGTGCAAATGGCTTGTAACTGAAAAACTAAAATGTACAAAAATGGTCCCAGGGCCTCTTAACATTCTCCACTGTCATTTGAATGTAGAGACGTCTGAGTTACAGAGATAATGAATGAGAACCACACGCTTTAATCCATTTAATGTATGAATCCAGACATTTATTTGGATATTTCACAGTAAAAACCAAACATTTGTTAGAGATGACAAAGGCTTTGCCACATTTAGATGCACTAAAGGTCAGATTTGCTGTTAGTCCTTCATATGTGAGACTCTTTTGCAACAATTAGCAGTTTGCTCGCGTAAGCATACTGCAGGTAATGCTGAGTGATGGAGAAGGCTCGGCAGGTTGCCCGAGTGTACGGCTCTTCAAACCAAAACAAAAAGTCACACCCTAACCTCGAGTGTTTTTATTAACACCTTGAGGGGTAAATGCTGGGTTTTATCCCCCAAACATGTAGACTGCTCACTGCCTGATGTCAGATCACATCTGTAGCTGGTGCTACAAAGTGTGCAAACATGTTTCCCCTCTCTAAGCCTTTCTTCTCTTAAGCATCTCCAGATACATCCCCAGGGACTTCTGAATAGAGTCCTTGGTGATGAACTTGACAAAGTTATTGACATCAGCCTCTCTGTTAGCCGCCAGCTTGTCTATGGTTGGCTTCCTCATCATGGACTTTGTGAGCTGTCTGGCGTGATCTGCAAATGAAACAAATGCACATGTAAGGAAGCTGTGCATTCATATACACTTTCTTCTATGAATACTGACATGGGCTTCAATTCATTGCAAAATATATTCAATTGCAGCACTATTGTGGAGCACCTTTTATTTCTTATGTGGGAAAGTGACATTTCTAACAGGTGCTGAAAGCTTATGCTCTTTCTCTGCCTCCTGCACATCCTGCAAAGTACCAGGATGTACTAAATACTGCTGTACAGATGGAAATACACCCATATCGACACTTCTGAGGTACGAGGTTACATCTCCCTACATGCGGGTTCGTGGCACCTCACCTTAAAACAAACATACACTGATAGCAGCTCATTTTTTTCCTACCTGCCTTGGAAATGTTACCTGCAATTTTATTACCCAAATGGTAAATGGACTGGTTCTTATGTAGCGCGTTTCTACTCATCTGAGCGCTCAAAGCACTGATGAGGCCAATCACCGTGATGTCATCTGCAAACTTAATGATGGTGTTGGAACCATCAGCAGGTCTGCAGTCGTGGGTGAAGAGGGAGTAGAGGAAAGGGCTCATCACACAGCCTTGTGGTACACCGGTGTTCATTGTGATGGTAGATGAGCAGCGGTTATCCAGCCGGACATGTTGGGGGCGGTTGGTCAGGAAGTCCAGTGACCATTTGCAGATGAGGGAACTGATGCCCAGGTCTGTCAGTTTCCTGATGAGTTGTGAGGGGTGGATTGTATTGAACGCTGCACTGAAGTCTATAAACAGCATTCTGGCGTAGGTGTTGTTGTTGTCCAGGTGTGAGAGGACAGAGTGCAGTGCGATGGAGACTGCATCCTCTGTGCTCCTGTTCTGGCGGTATGCGAATTGGTGGGGGTCCAGGGTGGGGGGGAGACAGGATTTGAAGTGTGCTAGGACCAGCTGCTCTAAGCACTTAGTGATGATGGGGGTGAGTGCTACTGGGCGGTAATCATTGAGGCAAGATGGGTTGGAGGTTTTGGGTGTCGGGACGATGGAGGTGGAGTTGAAGCAGGCCGGTACCACAGCGTGGGCCAAGGACAGATTGAATATGTCTGTCAGCACTCCTGCAAGCTCCCCAGAACACGCTCTGAGAACACGCCCGGGGATGCCATCAGGACCTGCAGCCTTGTGGACACTGATCCTGCTCAGCACCGCTCCTACATCGGTGGGGGAGAGAGTCAGAGGTTGGTGGTCTGGCGTCACGTCTGCTTTGGTTGTGGTTGTGGGGTTCCCTCGCTCAAAACGAGCATAAAAGTTGTTGAGCTCATTGAGGAAGGAGACATCAGAGGATGCGGGGGAGGGTTTGGTGGTCCTGTAGTCTGTGATGGTCTGGAGTCCTTGCCACATGCGTCGGGGGTTGGAGTTGGAGAAGTGTTCTTCTACCTTCTTTTTGTAATGGTGTTTGGCTTTTTTGATGCCCTTCTTTAGATTAGCCCTGGCTGTACTGTAGGCGTGTGCATCTCCTGACCTAAAGGCGGTGTTGCGGGCCTTCAGGAAGAGACGAAGATCCCGGTTCATCCAAGGCTTCTGGTTGGGGTACATGGTGATCCGTTTCTGGGTGTAAAGTAAAGTGTGCATGTTAGTCCCCGTAGGGATATAGTTCCTCTGCATTTAACCCATTCACCCAGTGAAGCAGTGGGCAGCCACCAATGCAGCGCCCGGGGAGCAGTGTGTAGGGACGGTACCTTGCTCAGGGGTACCTCAGGGTAGCCGTTCAGTGGAGTCGAACCACCGACCTTCCGATCATGGTGCCACCACTCTACCTACTGAGCTATCCCTGCCCACTGTCAGGTGGTGACACTGTCTGTGGTTTTGGAGATGTAATCCAGTACAGATGAGGCGTACTGGTCCAGGTCTGTGTGGGTGAACATATTCCAGTCTGTTGGTGTGGTTGAAGTTCACCTTTATGTGCTGAAGGTGAAAACACTGAGCAAAGGGAGGAGTGTATGATCTGTAGATACTATGGAAGCTGAAGATTGTACCTGACACCCGTTTGCTGCTGCCACCTTCTGGCCTTCAGGTGCTCTGGACGTGCTGTTTTTTGTCCTACAGCTTTAAGAGGCTCTGTCTCGGCTCTTAGTTGTTGGCACACCTGTTCACCATAAGTCATCACAGCACAGCTCATGGGCTGGGCTCCTCCAAAGGTAACCACCAAGCTGATGTTGGTTGGAGTTGTTTTATATGTTTAGATTAGTTTGTTGTCTCCTGCATGCTGTCATCTGCTGCTCTCCCTCAGGTATGTTCCCAGCTCAGGTGTGTTTGTGAGGGAGTGTTAGGGACCCGCAGAGACACTGGAGACAATAACTTGTACGAACACAACTAAACTCATGGCTGCTGATCATTTAAGGTTTACCTTCAAAGTAGGAACTGCTGTCCTCCCTTAAACTGTGTGTACAGTGACTGGAGAACAATCCTCAGTGCTGGCCTACACCTGGGACACTGCAAACCAGGGTGCTTTGCTAGAAAGCAAGTTCAGCACATGCAGGATGTGTTTCTGATATCGCGGTTTCGCAATCTAGCTTTGAGCACATTCATGGTTCCTTTCATCCTCGGCACCAGTTGCTGCTTGTTGGGAACATGACCTCCAATCTGTCCACTAACTCTTGGGAAGAGCCCATCAGGATGCTTGGTGAAAAACCTCATTTTAAAACAGCCCTGCACACTGTTCGCCGTGACCAAAGAGTTCCATGATTCCAGATGCTGACAAGTAATGTCGCTCGATTGTAACAGATCAAGTAGTGTAATTGTGTTTGTGTGCAGTTCTTTATTTATATATTTGTATTGTCCGGGCATACGAGCACAGCTAAACCTACAGCCGCTGATCATTTAACCTTTAGCTTGGCTTCCCAGTTAAAGTGTTTACAGAGAGGGAATGATTGAATCAGGGTGTCATTTCTCATCTGCACGTGTATGTTGTCCATGCTACCTCAGAGATATTTCAAAGGAAAGGTTAGACCTGTCTCCTTGAGGGATTATTTAAAGCTTCAAGTCCTCTGATCCTCCGTCTTGCCATCAGCTCAGTTTAATCTAGACCAGGCTAAAAGTTTATTATCTTAGGACGGTCTAAGTCATCTGGATGTAAAGTGACTTTAATGTGCATTTCGGCTCCGGAGCCTAATAAAGCTCTTTCCTGGCAGGTGTTGGTGGGTCGAGCAGTCTGACGGAGGAACGTAGTCGGCCATCTTGGAAAGAAGAAAATGTTTTCTTCACACACGGTGAGAAAAACATCGTTTTTATAAATCATGAGTCCGAACATTTTACAGACTTTTATACGTGAAATTGTTCGTAGTTTATAAACACATCTGGAAGTGCCGTGCAAACCAAGGCCGAGCTGCTTTTAGGAAACGTGAAAAGTCTATCAGTACAACTTTCATGAATGATCATCATTTATTGTCATTATATCATTATGATTATTGTTAACTACCACCCTTTAGTAATTATTTACAGTTTTCCAGAACATGAGAAACTAAATGCATGTTAAGAAAAGAAAATAGTAAATGGAAAGACGAAGGCTTCAACCTCTTAGACCTTTCCTTATTTCCAACACAGCTGATTTAAATGGTTAAATGACTTCCAGTTCTCCTGGTAACGAACTAATCAATTGATTCAGGTGTGCTGACCCAGGGTGAGATCTAAAACCTGCAGGACACCGGCCCTCGAGGCCTGGAGTTCGACACCCCTGGTCTTACACCAAGGACTAAATGGTTCATTTTTGGCTCGCTGCACTGTAACAGGGACGGGGTGATTTGCAGAGCACTTTGTAAATGAGGACTGTGTGCAAGAGGTGCAAGTGCACGGGTGAAGTCGCACTGTCCCCTCTGCATTTGATTGTCCCTCGTTGGGTCGGGCGTAAAGACTGAGCAGGGCAATCAGCTGGTAGAACCGATGTCCACAAGATGCAATCAGCGATGCACTTGTTTAAATGTATTTTATGCAATAATACAGTCTTTCTTTTCCAAAACGCATCCAAACAATTTACAACACAACAGGTTACTATTATGGGCATCATCCAACAAACAGGTTTCTTATCGAAGCAGAGAGGCCGGCACGACAAAACAAGATTTAACTCAAACACTTATTAAGCTTCTGACTCCCTGCCTGTGTCTTTGTTGCTGTAGGAACAAGACGCCAAAGAGAGCCCAACACCTCAGTGCTCTCAGTTGGCTGAAGATGCTCACTCAAGTGCAAACTTACTTGAGCACTACAGGTGTGATCAGTGTAACAAGAAGTTTCATGCCCCGTGTCACCTCAGAAGACACCAGCGCATCCACAGTGGGGAAAAGCCCTTCAGTTGTGACCAGTGTGGAAAGACTTTTACTCGGAAAAGCAACTTAAAAACACATCACCTCAGCCACAGCGGCGTCAAACCACACATATGCCACCAGTGTGGAAAGACATTTCGTTCTATGGGCAACTTGAGAACTCATCAGCGCCTGCACAGAGGAGTCAAACCATACGCATGTAGCCAGTGTGGCAAGGCTTTTACTCAGATGAGCCACTTACAAACCCATAAGATGGTCCACAGCGGAGAAAAACCCCACACATGTGAGGAGTGCGGAAAGACATTTAGTTTGATGGGCAACTTGAGAACTCATCAGCGCCTGCACAGAGGAGTCAAACCATACGCATGTAGCCAGTGTGAGAAGGCTTTTACTCGGATGAGCCACTTAAAAATCCATGAGATGGTCCACAGCGGAGAAAAACCCCACACATGTGAGGAGTGCGGAAAGGCTTTTAATTATAAGAGCAACTTAAAGAGACATAAACTGGTCCACAGTGGAGTTAAAGCACACAAGTGTGACCAGTGTGGGAGGGCTTTTGCTTTGAAGTCGAGCTTGGCGACACACAAGCTGGCGCCGCATGTGACCTTTCTGGGAAAGCCTCCAGCCAGCGACCCCAGAAACACACCAACAGACGCTGATACGTGATCGGTGCAGCAGTTCAGTTTACACAAACTCGAGCTTAAGTCAACTCTACGCTTACTGACCATGGACACGCACCAGTGCGACCAGTGTGACAAAGCCTAGAACCAGTTTAGAGGTAATTCAGTCAGTTTTTTTAAACAAGCTAATGTGTATATAAAAGATTTGTTACTGGTAATACAGCAAAACTTTATTGTAGTTTTTAAAGTTCAAGTTAAACCATGTGAAATAAGTTGGATAATACACGGTGTTACATATGGGACACAAACGCAGCGTTTTGGGACAACATGGTTTCTGTTGGGTTTACACAAACTGTAAAGATGTTATTACGATGTTATTACGATGTTATTACGATGTTATTACGATGTTATTACGATGTTATTACGATGTTATTACGATGTTATTACGATGTTATTACGATGTTATTACGATCAATGTTAGCTCTACATGGGTGTTAGATTTCAAAATAAAATCCTTTTAAACGATCGTCTCGTTTCATTTATCACCAGCAGAACAGTCTCCAACAGTGTCCAACTTTATGGCTCATAATGGGCAAAGACGCGGCTACAACTTTGATGCTAATCTGAAGTGAATAAAACTATAATAGGACATGAAATGCATTTAGATCTGTACATATGCTGTAATGATCACATGATGTGGCGCCATCCTTTCTGAAATTAAACCGACAACAGATTTGTTGTCTGGGGCATTTAACACAAACTGATTTGAATAAAACGACATCATGAATGCAAAAAACGATGCAGCTGCATTCATATTCATATTTCCTCCTCGGTTCCAACTATTAATACAGAAATGCAAATGCATCATTCTTTTCTTGAAATTTAAACACAGGTTTATAAACGGTCTCAGCAGTTCTTAAGTACATTTAGTAAAACAGGTAAACACTTACTATTTGTAATTTATTTTATAAATTTTCCTTCTGACGATGCTGTCTGTGTTGAGCGCTCAGTGAATCTGTGTTCGACTACTCCGCCTAGGCTGCACTGTCCAGCGCAGATCCACTGAGCGCTCAACACAGACAGCATAGTCAGAAGGAAGAGCGCAGGGCAAGCTAGCGAGACAGAAGCTAAGCTCTCCTTGCAACAGGCAAATTGAACCTCATTCAGATCTGGCATTTGGAATTATTTTGGTTTTCATGTAACGTATGACCCTGAAGGTAAGCGAGTCATGGACTAAAGTAAAACAGTATGTTGGATGTGCCATGCAATGCTCAATTACATGGGTGGGAACTAGTGTGTTAGCGCAGTTAGCTCGTTAACGTGTTGGCCGTCTAGCCCCATGCACGGGGCGATCGGCGGTAGCTCGTTAACGGAGATTTGCCGTGTTGTGGCGTTAAGGTCATTTCAACGAGATTAACCTGAAAGCACTAGTGGGAACACAACGAATATGACTGCACATTTACGCCGACATCATCCTAGTGCAAAGACAAAAACAACAAGCATGCTACTAACTTTAGCCGAGTCATTTAGACAGCTGTTAGCACATGATTCTCCTTATGCTGCTGAGAATATAGCCCAGAAGAAGCGGATAGTATAGCTTTTATTTTGGAAAGAGCCATTTCTCTGTAATAAACTCTCTTTTCCAAAGATGAGTGATTCCTCAATCAGATACAGGGCTCGCAATATCGCTAGCCCGACGTCCCGGAGCTAGCGATTTTTCCAGTCGGGCTACCAAAATCTATCTCTGCCCTGCCCGTCGGGCTATTGTAGGAAGGAAAAATATATGTGAGAGGTTGATCGCGCAGAGAATCGCTGAGCTTATGTGAGTGAGCGTGTAAAAGCATTTCAGTTCTGCTGAGCCAAATAAGACAGGTCAGGGTGAAGAAGTGACAGCCAAAGAAAAGCTTACCACAAAACGGAGAAGTTATGACAAATCAGACTATAAGGCAAAAAGAAAGTGCAGCTTTATGGTTTCATGGACAAAAGAATTTCTGTGGCTGCAATATGACGAGCTAAATAACCAGGGCTGCACATAAGTGGTCCGCAGGTGCGCATTCGCTGTCAAAATAAAAAACACGCACAAGGGTTAGGGTTAAATTTAAAAACTGTACTTTTGAGTTAAAATATATATTTATAATTTTAATAAATGACAAATTAAAAATGCATGAACATTTTTTTGTATCGAAAAAATATCGAAACGTGACACCAAAGTATCGAACCGAACCGAACCGTGAATTTTGTGTATCGTTGCACCCCTACTGGTTATCCATCAAAGTTCAACACTTTAAAGTCCACAACTTTCCACACTCTGATAAGCACATCCCAGCGGTGACCGCCCCGCCGGTTCCCAGACTGCAGCCTTGGCGTTCGCTCTGGGGCTTATTTTTAGCTACACACATGGCACTTTTCCATTTTATCATTCTTTATTAAACATCTTACAAAGAAGTATTTAACTTTAATTAGTTTTACCAGAGTGTGCATGTTTATGGATGTTAGAGAAAAATATAATATAAAATAAAATATAAATATAAGGTGCAGATACTGCACATCTGCAGTCCCCATCAGGTCACATGTGCATATAACCAAAAGTCAAATACAGAAAATGATCCTGCTACTTTGGCCCTAGTGCAACTCTCTGTTGGTCTTTGGTTTAAACTGCAAGAGTGGCTACAAATCTGTGGTTAAGCTGCACTTCCTGCTGTTTCTCCCTCTGTACTCGTTGCTCTTTAGGTCAGTATGTGGTAGTTTTCCATGTCCCAGTGGAGATTTCCTCTCGTGCAAGCTTTCCTCACGCGCACACTGAGCCCTCATCCTTTCTACACAAAATTCGTTTGTCTACTTCATAAACAAGACTAATAGTCAGCAAACATCTTGGCTTCACTTGGATTCTCAAGTTTAAAATACATGGAAAGTTTGGGAAGCTATGGTTTACCCTGACGGGAGCATGAATGTGGACAGCAGCGGTGGCACCGAAATTTATTCAGTATTTGCTGAGGCATCAGATTCTCGACAGCTGGCAGTAAAGAAAGAGTCAGGAGGCTGGGTGTAGTGGACACCGTATATGTCTAAGCACCGACCTGGCAGATCTGATTACAATGTTAAAAACATAGAGCTTAACCCTCATCAGTAACATGACAACTGTAACATGCTGTAAGTATGAGCACTTTTATGAAACTTCACTAAAGTGTATTATTGTGTTGTCAAGCTTGAATGCATTGTAAGTGAATGGATTCTGTTTGTTCAGCTACAACTGGGAAGAAAAACTTTCTGACCAATAAGGTGGAGACGGTGGCATACTTGTGTTGTATCAGCCTATCGGAAGGTTTTTGAAGGTCTGATTTCAAATCAAATCAAATCAAATCACTTTTACTGTCATATCACATGTGCAGGTACATTGGTACAGCACATGCGAGTGAAATTCTTGTGTGCGAGCTTCACAAGCAACAGAGTTGTGCAAAATACAATAATGTAAACAAGCAAAATACAAGAATGGCTACATCTGAAACTAATAAATATATGTACAATATATAATAGTATATGCATTCCTGGATGTGTATACTAAATATTTTTCTACGTGTGTGTGTGTGTGTGTGTGTGTACACATATTTTACAAATTAAATAGAGTAAACAATAAATAAAATATATAAAATAAAATATACAGAGTGAGACATGTGCAAAACAGTGGCATTACTGTACAGTATGGAGTGCATAATGTTGAAGTTCCAGTAGTGAAGCTGAGGTGTCTATGACGTGTTCAGCAGTCTGATGGCCTGATGGAAAAAGCTGTCTCTCAGTCTGCTGGTACGGGACCGGATGCTTCAGAACCTCCTTCCTGATGGAAGCAGTCTGAACAGTTTATGGCTGGGGTGACTGGAGTCCTTGATGATCCTCCCCGCTTTCCTCAGGCAGCGCTTCCTGTAGATGTCTTGGAGGGAGGGAAGCTCACCTCCAATTATCCGTTCAGAGCACCGCACTACTCGCTGGAGAGCTTTGCAGTTGTAGGCGGTGCTGTTGCCGTACCAGGTGGTGATGCATCCAGTGAAGATGCTCTCAATGGCACAGTGATAGAAGGTCCTGAGGATGCGGGGGCTCATGCCGAATCTTTTCAGTCTCCTGAGAAAGAAGAGGCGCTGCTGCGCCTTCTTCACTGTTTTGTTTGTGTGTACTGACCACGTAAGATCCTCAGCCAGATGTACTCCAAGGAACCGGAAGCTGCTCAGTCTCTCCACAGCAGCGCCGCTGATGGTGATGGGGGTGTGTACTTCTCTGCACCTCCGGAAGTCCACTATCAACTCCTTTGTCTTTGCGACGTTGAGGGTGAGATGGTTGTCTTGACACCAGTGGGTCAGGGCGCTGACCTCCTCCCTGTAAGCCGTCTCATCACCGTTGGTGATAAGACCCACCACTGTAGTGTTGTCCGCAAACTTCACAATGATGTTGGAGCTGTTAGTGGCCGTGCAGTCGTAGGTGTAGAGTGAGTACAGGAGAGGGCTCAGTACACACCCCTGTGGAGCACCAGTGTTCAGTGTGATGGGGGATGAGGTGATGCTGCCCAGTCTGACCACTTGGCGTCTGTCAGACAGGAAGCTAAGGATCCAGCTGCAGAGGGAGCTGCTCAGTCCTAGATCCTGCAGTTTCCTGTCCAGCTTCGAGGGAACGATGGTATTGAATGCTGAGCTGTAATCTACAAACAGCATTCTCACATACGTGTCTCTCTTCTCCAGGTGTGACAGGGCAGTATGTAGTGTCAGGGCTATGGCATCATCAGTGGACCTGTTGTGGCGGTATGCAAACTGTAGAGGGTCCAGTGAGTCGGGTAGTGCAGAGCAGATGAAGTCCCTGACCAGCTTCTCGAAGCATTTGCTCATGATGGGGGTCAGGGCTACAGGTCGCCAGTCGTTCAATGAGGAGATGGTGGAGGATTTGGGTACAGGGACGATGGTGGCCATTTTGAAGCAGGCTGGGACTACAGACAGAGAGAGGGAAAGGTTGAAGATGTGCGTGAACACTCCAGCCAGCTGAGCCGCGCATGACCTGAGGACGCGGCCGGGAATCCCGTCCGGACCAGTAGCTTTGCGCGCGTTCACCTTCCTGAAGCACCTCCGCACATCCTCCTCAGACACAGTGTGCGCACTGACGTCATCCGCGGTGCGCACACTGTCCGGTCTCATGGTGTTCGCTGTGTCGAATCTAGCATAGAATACATTTAGATCCTCACACAGAGAGGCCGTGGTCTGCGGTGTGCTGGTTTTCCCTCTAAAGTCTGTGATCGTGTTTAGTCCCTGCCACATACTCCGAGGGTTGTCAAACTGTTGCTCCACCCTGTCCCTGTACTCACGTTTGGCTGCTTTGATCGTCTTCCGGAGTTGGTAATGTGCGTGTTTGTAGTCCGATGTGTTCGCGGAGGCAAAGGCGGTGTTCCGTGCCGCCAGTGCCGCGCGAACATCTCCGTTAATCCAGGGTTTTTGATTTGGGAAGGATTTGACTGTTCTGGATGGGACGACATCTTCCACGCATTTCCTGATAAATCCACAGACTGAGTCTGTGTATTCATTAATGTCCCTAGTAGCCACGTGAAACATTTCCCAGTCCGCGTGATCAAAACAGTCCCGCAGAGCAGACTCCGATTGGTCCGTCCAACAGTGCACCGCCCTCCGGGTTGGAGCTTCCTGTTTCAGCTTCTGCCTGTAGGCGGGCAGGAGCAGGATGGAGCGGTGATCTGATTGGCCGAATGGGGCGCGGGGGAGGGCTTTGTACGCATCCCGGAAAGAGGTGTAGCAGTGGTCGAGTAGCCGGTCTCCACGGGTGTTAAAATGGATGTGTTGGTGGAGTTTGGGTGAGACTTTCTTCAGGTTTCCCTTATTAAAGTCTCCGGCTGTGATAAACGCTGCCTCTGGGTGTGCGGTTTCTTCGCTGCTGATCGCGCTGTACAGTTCCCTGAGTGCACGGTCAGTGTCGGCTTGTGGGGGAATGTAAACAGCCGTAATAATCACTGCTGTAAATTCCCTCGGTAGCCAGAATGGCCGGCACTTAATCATCAGGTACTCCAGGTCCGGTGAGCAGAAGGATTTGACCGGGTGCACGTTCGCATAATCACACCAGCTGTTGTTGATCATGAAACACACACCACCGCCTCTGCTTTTCCCAGTAAGATCCTGTGACCTGTCCGCGCAGTGCACAGAGAACCCCGGCAGTTGTATTGCGGAGTCCGGTACCTTGTCCGATAGCCAGGTTTCTGTGAGGCAGATCACGCAGCAGTCCCGCATCTCTCGCTGGAATGAGATCCGTGCCCGAAGCTCGCACAGCTTGTTCTCCAGAGACTGCATATTAGCCAGTAATAAACTGGGTAACGGTGGTCTGTTAGTGCGCCGTCTCAGTCGAACCAGAACGCCAGATCTTCTCCCTCTGCGTCGGCGTTTGCGGCCTCCAGGACCAGAGAACAAAGGCGTCTCAGGTGAGATGAATGGGGGGTCTGCAAACGGAGCATCCATGTTGCAAAACTTGAACTCCGGAAAGTTATAAGAAAGACCGTCTTTTATGTCCAGTAAGGTTTGGCGGTCGTAGACAAGGAGACATGTGCTACTCGCGAAAAAATGAAGGAAAAGTAAAATTAAACACAGAAAAAAGCCGTTGCTTGGGGGAGCTCGCGACGAGGCTGCCATACTCGGCGCCATCTTGGATGATATAAGATATAACACTGGGACAGATGATAGTTTAACAAGGCTGTAGCAATATTACTGTTGTTATTGCTAATGACTGTTACGTGTCTCTGCTGGAGCAGACCTAGAGTAGATATTATGTTTTGTCTGTCCCTGCTCTCATGAACAAGGCATCTTTCAAACTGCTTGAAGGAATTTCTTCAGTTTCCGTAAGGATTTTGCCAAAGTTTAAGGTCATCCCAACACTGCGACACTCATTCTGAGTTCATTTGTGAAGTGTGACAGAACTTCACACAAATGCCAAACAGGACAACAGCAAGTTAAAACAATGCTGAAGTGTTTTTATTGTATGACGAGCAGAAAAGAATTTGAGGTTGCAACGTTATCCTTGTTGCACTGCAATCTTGGGATGTGAGAACCTGAAAGCCTGAAATCTGTACCCCATCCACAACACACCTTTTCTCTGTACTCCTCCCCAGCACCCTGCAGTCACATGCGCCTGCAGGTAGATAAAAACCTCAAAAGAGACACTGGTCGCCATTCTGCTCAGAAGCTTTTCAGGAGCTTTCAGAAGATTCACGAGTTCAGGCGTCTCCACCGTGCAGACATACAGGAGCAGGTATGGACCTCTCACTCGCTACAAAAACATCTGAGCTGTATTCGGTGCAATACTGTGAGCCAGTTTCTTGTTTAGAGTGGATGTTTCAGGCTACAGCAGCATTACAGTAACTTTTGTGCATTTTTCCTGCAGTAATTGTGCGTTTACAAACACATTTCAGCAGCACATGCAAACCATCACAGTATAAATGCAGCTCTCTGTTTCCATATTTGGCAACCTTTGGTCTTCCACAACAGCTCCAGGACGGTGTAACCAGGGCAACAGAGTAATATATTGTCCTAAAAGGATAATATTTTACCAAGCCTTGCAACATGCTGCAAATAGCGACGCGCTAAATAGCATGTTAGATAAACTGCCAAAAATACATCCAGAGGAGCAGGTGTTTGGTCTCTCACTCTCATGTCATGAGCTCTCAGCAGATGGTGGAACATGAGCCGCTTTGTTTTGGACTAACCTCCATGTTAAACTGGACTTTATGACAGAGAAATATGGAGTGAAAGGAAAGGCCTTACTTCAGCCTGCAAATCGGTTTTTAATGCACAGGAACTGGAAATTATTAACCTGGGAAGTCATTAGCTTACATACGTGTAAAATAAATATGAAATCATTTGTAAGCGTCAGTGTTTCATGTGATTTCTAAGTCATTTTTAACATGTAACCTGTTTGGTGTAGGATGCATTTGGTGGGCACTTTGGGGCTTTTTCTGACCTTGCTGCATCTCTCTAACTCGCTGCTGCTGGGAGCCTTTAACATCAAATCCTTCGGAGACACCAAAGCCTCCAACACCACTCTGATGAACATCATTACCAAGGTCTGGGACTTTTCCCTCTTTGGTAGATATGACAGTTTGTACAAAATGTTTACATCCACCCATTTGTAATGCAATTTTGGTCAGAGTGCTTTCAAAACCAATCCAGAAGTGTTATCTTGTGTGTGCGTTTTGAAATAGTTTGAACTGAATTTTGAGAAATGCTTTGGATGATTTGGCCTGTTGCAGAAGTAAACCTGAATATTCCTAGAATATTCCCACCTCTATGCTTAAGGAATGATCAATGAAATAACTGGATGTGCAACAGCTGTAGCGTTGCCTTTACAATCTAAAGCTTAACACATGAATTTTTTCGTGCAAGGTAAAATATAAACAAACGTGATGTTGCAAGATGGACAATCAGCTGATTCATTTTCATTTTTTATGTGTGTTTTGCAGATTGTCCAACGCTATGACGTCATTCTGATCCAAGAGGTCAGAGACGGTGATCTCTCAGCAACCCAAAAACTCATGGAGTACGTCAACAAGTGAGTCCACACACCGAACATGGAACATTCAGAGTAACACTGAGCATGAAATGCAAACGTATGGAAACATAAAAGTGTGTGTTTGTTTCCCCCCAGAGATTCTCCTCAGTACAAATACATCGTCAGCGAGCCTCTCGGTGCGAGCACCTATAAAGAGCGATATCGCTTCCTTTACAGGTGCACCACGATGAAAAAAATAAGTCTCTACTCTACACACAGTGAAATGATATTTATTCAGTTCAATTTTATTTACACAGCGCCAAATCACAACAAGAGTCGCCTCAAGGCGCTTTATACTGTCAGGTAGACCCTACAATAACACATACAGAGAAAAACCCAACAATCAAATGACCCCTATGAGCAGCACTTTGGCAACAGTGGGAAGGAAAAACTCCCTTTTGACAGGAAGAAACCTCCGGCAGAGTCAGGCTCAGGGAGGGGCGGCTGTTTGCAACAAAACATGGTTCGTTGCAGTGATGCCGTGTAAAAAGCATTTTTAGTTCTTGCTCTAAATATGTATTTTGTAGAAAGGGAAAAAGTCTTTTTCATGGCAGAATGTGAATAGTTTGATTGTTTTCTTTGTTTCTTAAAGCCAAACAATTTAACAAAAATAAAAATGACTTGTTCACGTTGCCCGGGGTTAAAGTCAGGATTGGTGTTGGATCATCATCACTTAGACCTCAGAGGGTTAAAGAACCTCCCATAAGTTTCTCAAATAACCATTCAAAACAACTTGATTAAAAATTTATATTTCCAGCATGTTTGTAGTGTTTGAGGCATGTTTGAAGTAATTTAACGGCAAATCCTCCGTCTTTGTTCTGGCATAAACATACATCTTATACACACTCAGAATTCAGAAGAAGTGATTTTAAAAAAGGGGAAAAGCAGAACTACAATAAATTTGTCCCGAGAAGCAACTGGACATGTTTAGAAATGAAGTACACACTGGCAGCAAATGAAAAGGTGGTGATTTTCTCCACAGGGAGGCGCTGGTATCGGTGGCAAAAAGCTACACCTATGACGACGGCCCGGAGGAAACTGGACAAGACGCCTTTAGCAGGGAGCCGTTTGTCGTAATGTTCTCCTCCAAACACACTGGTAGGTGCTGTGGCTCGAGCTATACAGCTGTTTCTGCATCACACTGATAATGATGTGGATCCTCATTCAAACATTTGTGCGTGGTAGTTCCTGGGACATGTTAGTCACTAGTCCTTTATCATTCTCATGCGGTGTAAGCGCCTCCGTCACTGTCAACACTCCTTCGTTCCCTTCTCTTCTGTAGCTGTGAGAGACTTTACTCTGATCCCTCAGCACACCTCCCCAGAATCAGCTGTTCGGGAGCTAAATGCTCTCTATGACGTGGTGGCAGATGTCCGCGCTCGCTGGAACAATGATGTATTTACAGCCTACAAGTAAAAATCATTTATTTGGTGGAAAAACACACATTCGGTAAATGCGACTCACACTACTCTCCCTGCAGGACATCGTGCTGCTGGGTGACTTCAACGCAGGCTGTAGTTATGTGTCCGGGTCTGACTGGCAGCAGATCCGCATCTTCACTGACAAGACTTTCCATTGGCTGATCACTGATGCGGCCGACACTACCGTGTCGCAAACTGTCTGCCCTTACGACAGGTAGACAGATTGTGGCAGGTCGTTCTGATGTGTGCACGCAAACTCTAAACTCTAATCATCTTTCTGTGTTTGCAGGATTGTGGTCACTGCGGACATGATGAGAGGAGTGGTGAAAGATAGTGCGAAGGTGTATAACTACATGACGGACCTGAATCTCAAACAAGATCTGGTAACAGATGAATTTCAATCCTTATCTCTGTAAGAATTCATTTGAACTAAAAAGCACAACCTGCCTCATTCCCCGCTGACACTAATGGAAACGTCAATATAAAAAGTTAACATAATGCTGTATTCACTGCAACTGAGACCATAGACTCGTCAGCAAAATGTTTACTGAGCTCCAATCAGAAGAGAGGCATTCTACACAAAGGGCAAAGCAGTCGCCCCATCAGAAATCATGCAGTTTTAAAGCACTTTTGCTTTTTTAATATCAGCTTTGAGCTACAGAAAATCGAGCAACTTTGTAAAGCAGTGGCTGTAGTAACGACCACAGAGATGCAAACAAAATCATAATGCAGTGTATACTGTAGTGATGGCATTACCATGCAGGCACGTTGAGTTTTTCAGCACTGGAAAGAAACCTGTGGAAACTGAAGCCGTCTGCAGCACAAACTGTGAGCCACTAAAAGAAGGGTTTCTCTGTCTCTCAGGCGTTGGCTGTCAGCGACCACTTCCCCGTGGAGGTGAAGCTGAGCGGTTAGGCTCACGTTGCTTGAACCGTGACTTCCACAAGCTTTCCACACATCGTGCTCAATCTGCAGCCAGCACAATGATCATTCAGTTGGGGACTACTGTCAGCCACAGCTTCATGAAATGCAAATGCACAATAAAGCCACTAAAAGAATTTCACTGAAAACTTGTGTGTTGTAAAGAATTCGGCTTCTTGTTGCAGTGGAGCACATTTGTCTGGAACATTTACTGAGACCCTTTGTTGATTTGGAAACCTTTAATAACGCGTGTGTATTTTATTTCACTTCTTTTGTCTGCTTAAATGTCTTCAGAGTTTAAAGTTTTTTAATTAATTTCCCAAAACAGCTCAAACACACAGCAAAACACTAACCTGCAAAACTGAGCCAAAAATGTTGAAAAAACATAAAAGAGCGGTAGAGTAATACAATCAGTCATCTTCAGTTACTCCTGTAAAGCTGAAATGTGTTCACCACATATGTTAACCTGTGATTTTTAAACACTGAAATGGAAAATCAGGTTGTCTGCATACAAAAAGCTAAAGACGCCTGGGAAATAGAGACACTAGAGTTTCTAATAGCGTCCAAGAGAAGTGTGCTTGGAGAGACGATAGCTGACTGCAGCCTCAAGATGGCAGTGATGTAGAAGCACATCACTTATGCTTTGGTATAACTGACTAGACAAGCACTGCTTGTCCTGGCTGAACAGTTGAGTTGGGGTTGCTGTAGTTCAGTTCTACTAATTGGAAGGTTTGCAGTTCAATACCAAGCTGCTGCAAAATACTTAGCCTCCCCCCCGAGGATGTAATATTAAAGTGAATACACGTGCTGATTTCATCTCTTTACATGAAAGAACATTTACTTTTCCAGGAGTCACATTAGTGACTTGTAGCTTTAGGCTTAGTAGACGACTCACACATTGACAAATCCAAACACATTTGAGGGTAATACTCTTAAATGTGTAAATGTAGTGCTCAAAGAAAACAGGGAGCACCACAGCAGAGGTCATTCATGTCTGTCACACACAGGACGTGACAGTGAAAAGTGTGGAGACAATGCACACCTGAAGTTTAGCCGATTGTGTTGCGCTGACACTCAGGTCCTTTTGAAGTGTCGTATATTGATTCAATTGTCCAAAACACAAACATACAAAGAATGAAAAATGCTCCTTGTTATAAGAATGCAAGATTCATTTTGATTTGGTTGTCCGCTGAATTTTTAACTCCTGGCTGACCCTTAAAAATGCATCCCTTTAGAGCCCTGGGGACCAAAAATGGTCCCGCCCCAAAAGTGCAATAAAAAGATTATATATTCATATTTTTTTCCACTTTAAATTGGTCAGTCTTTTAAAACTACTTCTCCCTGAAATATTCATATAAAGGTTTAATTCGATTTTCGTTGTTTTAACCCTTTAAATCCCAGTTTTATTACATGAGCGTCCTGTTTTTTTAGCCCCAAAAAACTAAATATTTTCCAAAAAAAACATTTGAAGTAATATTTGTTTGTTATTATAATTAGGCCTTTAGATGGAGCAAAGATTGGCACCAACATTCATTTTGATCGCCTTTTATTTTTTTTGCAGGAGCGCATTTCATAAAATGCACACACTATCGGTCCTAATCGACCACGCCCAAAAAAGTGCTATAAAAAATTTATATATTAATATTTTATTCCACTTTAAATTAGCCAATCTTTTAGACCTACTTCTCCTTGAAATATTCATGTCAAGTTTTAATTACATTTCGCGGATTTTAACCCTTTATATCCCGGTTTCGTCACATGAGCGCACTGCTTTTTTTGCCCCAAAAAACATAAAACTTGAATATTTTCCAAAAAAAACATTTGAGGTAATATTCAATTGTTATTATAATTAGGCCTTTAGATGGACTAAAGATTGGCACCAACATTCATTTCGATCGCCTTTTATTATTTTTTTCAGGACCAGAAAATGGTCTCCAGGTGGCAAATGCTTCTCCTCTCGGCCGAAATAAGTGCATCTTCCCGGGGTAAGTCGCGACGATGACCGGGGCACGATGACCGGGGACTCCTTTTTCCAGCACATACGTCCGGTACCACGTGACAACAAATACGTCATTTCCTGTTGACTAAAAAAAAAAAGCACCCTCTCACGGTCCTAGGGACCGAAAATGGTCCCGCCCGATCAGCGGGCGAAGCCGCTGCTGCATGCCGGAAATGAGGCTTCATTTCCCGCAGGTCTGTCCAAGCAGCCCGCTGTTTTCCAGCAGGGATCAAATGTGGAGCAAGGGCGCCACCCGGTGGACAAATAAAAAAAATTACAACTCTAAGGCTCATAGACCAAAACGAAACGGAAACATAAGTAATCACCAAGACATTAACGGTAATAATTCTGCAGTGAAAAATAGCGTTTATAATGGAAGTCAATGGGTCAAAAATGGTCCCTAGGGCTCTAAGAGGATGTGTATTGTTAGCTTAGCCACTGAAGCTAATTTAAGGAAGTCAGACTTGAATTTTGAAATGAAATTATGCCAAACTTTTTTTTAGAGAATTTGGCTATATTCCATTCAACACAGTGCAAATGGCTTGTAACTGAAAAACTAAAATGTACAAAAATGGTCCCAGGGCCTCTTAACATTCTCCACTGTCATTTGAATGTAGAGACGTCTGAGTTACAGAGATAATGAATGAGAACCACACGCTTTAATCCATTTAATGTATGAATCCAGACATTTATTTGGATATTTCACAGTAAAAACCAAACATTTGTTAGAGATGACAAAGGCTTTGCCACATTTAGATGCACTAAAGGTCAGATTTGCTGTTAGTCCTTCATATGTGAGACTCTTTTGCAACAATTAGCAGTTTGCTCGCGTAAGCATACTGCAGGTAATGCTGAGTGATGGAGAAGGCTCGGCAGGTTGCCCGAGTGTACGGCTCTTCAAACCAAAACAAAAAGTCACACCCTAACCTCGAGTGTTTTTATTAACACCTTGAGGGGTAAATGCTGGGTTTTATCCCCCAAACATGTAGACTGCTCACTGCCTGATGTCAGATCACATCTGTAGCTGGTGCTACAAAGTGTGCAAACATGTTTCCCCTCTCTAAGCCTTTCTTCTCTTAAGCATCTCCAGATACATCCCCAGGGACTTCTGAATAGAGTCCTTGGTGATGAACTTGACAAAGTTATTGACATCAGCCTCTCTGTTAGCCGCCAGCTTGTCTATGGTTGGCTTCCTCATCATGGACTTTGTGAGCTGTCTGGCGTGATCTGCAAATGAAACAAATGCACATGTAAGGAAGCTGTGCATTCATATACAATTTCTTCTATGAATACTGACATGGGCTTCAATTCATTGCAAAATATATTCAATTGCAGCACTATTGTGGAGCACCTTTTATTTCTTATGTGGGAAAGTGACATTTCTAACAGGTGCTGAAAGCTTATGCTCTTTCTCTGCCTCCTGCACATCCTGCCAAGTACCAGGATGTACTAAATACTGCTGTACAGATGGAAATACACCCATATCGACACTTCTGAGGTACGAGGTTACATCTCCCTACATGCGGGTTCGTGCCACCTCACCTTAAAACAAACATACACTGATAGCAGCTCATTTTTTTCCTACCTGCCTTGGAAATGTTACCTGCAATTTTATTACCCAAATGGTAAATGGACTGGGTCTTATGTAGCGCGTTTCTACTCATCTGAGCGCTCAAAGCACTGATGAGGCCAATCACCGTGATGTCATCTGCAAACTTAATGATGGTGTTGGAACCATCAGCAGGTCTGCAGTCGTGGGTGAAGAGGGAGTAGAGGAAAGGGCTCATCACGCAGCCTTGTGGTACACCGGTGTTCATTGTGATGGTAGATGAGCAGCGGTTATCCAGCCGGACATGTTGGGGGCGGTTGGTCAGGAAGTCCAGTAACCATTTGCAGATGAGGGAACTGATGCCCAGGTCTGTCAGTTTCCTGATGAGTTGTGAGGGGTGGATTGTATTGAATGCTGAACTGAAGTCTATAAACAGCATTCTGGCGTAGGTGTTGTTGTTGTTGTGGGATTATAATATTATTTTATGCCATGTTAGACCCCTAATTAAAGATTGTGAATTATTATGTAGTTTTAGTTTGCATTATTCTCCTGAATTAGAAGAAGGTGATAACTCTTGCATTAGTTTGCATTACATTAGACTGCTGATTTATTGTGGATGAATGATATTGTTTTATGATGCATTATACTGCTGAGTTATAAGAAATACTGTTCGCAGAAAGTCATCGCCTTATTTGTCTGATTAGAAGAGAACATGCTGGAGTTTTCTGCCCCATCTCAGCAGGAGCAGATAACCGGGGAGCCAAGGTCGTCGCTTAGGCGCTGTGTGAGAGAAAGCATGTGAATGTTTAGGCTTTTTATGATAAGGTGGAGGCATCAGAGGCTATAAGAGTTTGATCAATGCTCCAATATTTTGAGATCTGATGCTGTCTGCGTACGGTGTCCATCTCCCACGCGTGTGATCATTAAAATCATCGTTTGACTCAACCCGGCCGGACCAGTGTTGTTATTGTGGTTTTTCCTCTTGTCTCCATCCCCAATATTTGAACTCGTAACATTGTCCAGGTGTGAGACAGACAGAGTGCAGTGCGATGGAGACTGCATCCTCTGTGCTCCTGTTCTGGCGGTATGCGAATTGGTGGGGGTCCAGGGTGGGGGGGAGACAGGATTTGAAGTGTGCTAGGACCAGCTGCTCTAAGCACTTAGTGATGATGGGGGTGAGTGCTACTGGGCGGTAATCATTGAGGCAAGATGGGTTGGAGTTTTTCTGTAACGGGACGATGGAGGTGGATTTGAAGCAGGCCGGTACCACAGCGTGGGCCAAGGACAGATTGAATATGTCTGTCAGCACTCCTGCAAGCTCCCCAGAACACGCTCTGAGAACACGCCCGGGGATGCCATCAGGGCCTGCAGCCTTGTGGACATTGATCCTGCTCAGCACCGCTCCTACATCGGTGGGGGAGAGAGTCAGAGGTTGGTGGTCTGGCGTCACGTCTGCTTTGGTTGTGATTGTGGGGTTCCCTCGCTCAAAACGAGCATAAAAGTTGTTGAGCTCGTTGAGGAAGGAGACATCAGAGGATGCGGGGGAGGGTTTGGTGGTCCTGTAGTCTGTGATGGTCTGGAGTCCTTGCCACATGCGTCGGGGGTTGGAGTTGGAGAAGTGTTCTTCTACCTTCTTTTTGTAATGGTGTTTGGCTTTTTTGATGCCCTTCTTTAGATTAGCCCTGGCTGTACTGTAGGCGTGTGCATCTCCTGACCTAAAGGCGGTGTTGCGGGCCTTCAGGAGGAGACGAACATCCCGGTTCATCCAAGGCTTCTGGTTGGGGTACATGGTGATCTGTTTCTGGGTGGTGACACTGTCTGTGGTTTTGGAGATGTAATCCAGTACAGATGAGGCGTACTGGTCCAGGTCTGTGTGGGTGAACATATTCCAGTCTGTTGGTGTGGTTGAAGTTCACCTTTATGTGCTGAAGGTGAAAACACTGAGCAAAGGGAGGAGTGTATGATCTGTAGATACTATGGAAGCTGAAGATTGTACCTGACACCCGTTTGCTGCTGCCACCTTCTGGCCTTCAGGTGCTCTGGACGTGCTGTTTTTTGTCCTACAGCTTTAAGAGGCTCTGTCTCGGCTCTTAGTTGTTGGCACACCTGTTCACCATAAGTCATCACAGCACAGCTCATGGGCTGGGCTCCTCCAAAGGTAACCACCAAGCTGATGTTGGTTGGAGTTGTTTTATATGTTTAGATTAGTTTGTTGTCTCCTGCATGCTGTCATCTGCTGCTCTCCCTCAGGTATGTTCCCAGCTCAGGTGTGTTTGTGAGGGAGTGTTAGGGACCCGCAGAGACACTGGAGACAATAACTTGTACGAGCACAACTAAACTCATGGCTGCTGATCATTTAAGGTTTACCTTCAAAGTAGGAACTGCTGTCCTCCCTTAAACTGTGTGTACAGTGACTGGAGAACAATCCTCAGTGCTGGCCTACACCTGGGACACTGCAAACCAGGGTGCTTTGCTAGAAAGCAAGTTCAGCACATGCAGGATGTGTTTCTGATATCGCGGTTTCGCAATCTAGCTTTGAGCACATTCATGGTTCCTTTCATCCTCGGCACCAGTTGCTGCTTGTTGGGAACATGACCTCCAACTATCTGTCCACTAACTCTTGGGAAGAGCCCATCAGGATGCTTGGTGAAAAACCTCATTTTAAAAACAGCCCTGCACACTGTTCCTTCACCGTGACCAAAGAGTTCCATGATTCCAGATGCTGACAAGTAATGTCGCTCGATTGTAACAGATCAAGTAGTGTAATTGTGTTTGTGTGCAGTTCTTTATTTATATATTTGTATTGTCCGGGCATACGAGCACAGCTAAACCTACAGCCGCTGATCATTTAACCTTTAGCTTGGCTTCCCAGTTAAAGTGTTTACAGAGAGGGAATGATTGAATCAGGGTGTCATTTCTCATCTGCACGTGTATGTTGTCCATGCTACCTCAGAGATATTTCAAAGGAAAGGTTAGACCTGTCTCCTTGAGGGATTATTTAAAGCTTCAAGTCCTCTGATCCTCCGTCTTGCCATCAGCTCAGTTTAATCTAGACCAGGCTAAAAGTTTATTATCTTAGGACGGTCTAAGTCATCTGGATGTAAAGTGACTTTAATGTGCATTTCGGCTCCGGAGCCTAATAAAGCTCTTTCCTGGCAGGTGTTGGTGGGTCGAGCAGTCTGACGGAGGAACGTAGTCGGCCATCTTGGAAAGAAGAAAATGTTTTCTTCACACACGGTGAGAAAAACATCGTTTTTATAAATCATGAGTCCGAACATTTTACAGACTTTTATACGTGAAATTGTTCGTAGTTTATAAACACATCTGGAAGTGCCGTGCAAACCAAGGCCGAGCTGCTTTTAGGAAACGTGAAAAGTCTATCAGTACAACTTTCATGAATGATCATCATTTATTGTCATTATATCATTATGATTATTGTTAACTACCACCCTTTAGTAATTATTTACAGTTTTCCAGAACATGAGAAACTAAATGCATGTTAAGAAAAGAAAATAGTAAATGGAAAGACGAAGGCTTCAACCTCTTAGACCTTTCCTTATTTCCACTTTGTAAATGAGGACTGTGTGCAAGAGGTGCAAGTGCACGGGTGAAGTCGCACTGTCCCCTCTGCATTTGATTGTCCCTCGTTGGGTCAGGCGTAAAGACTGAGCAGGGCAATCAGCTGGTAGAACCGATGTCCACTAGATGCAATCAGCGATGCACTTGTTTAAATGTATTTTATGCAATAATACAGTCTTTCTTTTCCAAAACGCATCCAAACAATTTACAGCACAACAGGTTACTATTATGGGCATCATCCAACAAACATGTTTCTTATCGAAGCAGAGAGAGGCCGGCACGACAAAACAAGATTTAACTCAAACACTTATTAAGCTTCTGACTCCCTGCCTGTGTCTTTGTTGCTGTAGGAACAAGACGCCAAAGAGAGCCCAACACCTCAGTGCTCTCAGTTGGCTGAAGATGCTCACTCAAGTGCAAACTTACTTGAGCACTACAGGTGTGATCAGTGTAACAAGAAGTTTCATGCCCCGTGTCACCTCAGAAGACACCAGCGCATCCACAGTGGGGAAAAGCCCTTCAGTTGTGACCAGTGTGGAAAGACTTTTACTCGGAAAGGCAACTTAAAAACACATCACCTCAGCCACAGCGGCGTCAAACCACACATGTGCCACCAGTGTGGAAAGACATTTAGTTTGATGGGCAACTTGAGAACTCATCAGCGCCTACACAGAGGAGTCAAACCATACGCATGTAGCCAGTGTGAGAAGGCTTTTACTCAGATGAGATACTTAAAAATCCATGAGATGGTCCACAGCGGAGAAAAACCCCACACATGTGAGGAGTGCGGAAAGACATTTAGTTTGATGGGCAACTTGAGAACTCATCAGCGCCTGCACAGAGGAGTCAAACCATACGCATGTAGCCAGTGTGGGAAGGCTTTTGCTCAGATGAGCTACTTAAAAATCCATGAGATGGTCCACAGCGGAGAAAAACCCCACACATGTGAGGAGTGCGGAAAGGCTTTTAATCATCAGAGCAACTTAAAGAGACACAAACTGGTCCACAGTGGAGTTAAAGCACACAAGTGTGACCAGTGTGGGAGGGCTTTTGCTTTGAAGTCGAGCTTGGCGACACACAAGCTGGCGCCGCATGTGACCTTTCTGGGAAAATCTCCAGCCAGCGACCCCAGAAACACACCAACAGACGCTGATACGTGATCGGTGCAGCAGTTCAGTTTACACAAACTCGAGCTTAAGTCAACCCTACACTTACTGACCATGGACAATAACCAGTGCGACCAGTGTGACAAAGCCTAGAACCAGTTTAGAGGTAATTCAGTCAGTTTTTTTAAACAAGCTAATGTGTATATAAAAGATTTGTTACTGGTAATACAGCAAAACTTTATTGTAGTTTTTAAAGTTCAAGTTAAACCATGTGAAATAAGTTGGATAATACACGGTGTTACATATGGGACACAAACGCAGCGTTTTGGGACAACATGGTTTCTGTTGGGTTTACACAAACTGTAAAAATGTTATTACAATGTTATTACAATGTTATTACAATGTTATTACAATGTTATTACAATGTTATTACAATGTTATTACAATGTTATTACAATGTTATTACAATGTTATTACAATGTTATTACAATGTTATTACAATGTTATTACAATGTTATTACAATGTTATTACAATGTTATTACAATGTTATTACAATGTTATTACAATGTTATTACAATCAATGTTAGCTCTACATGGGTGTTAGATTTCAAAATAAAATCCTTTTAAACGATCGTCTCGTTTCATTCATCACCAGCAGAACAGTCTCCAACAGTGTCCAACTTTATGGCTCATAATGGGCAAAGACGCGGCTACAACTTTGATGCTAATCTGAAGTGAATAAAACTATAATAGGACATGAAATGCATTTAGATCTGTACATATGCTGTAATGATCACATGATGTGGCGCCATCCTTTCTGAAATTAAACCGACAACAGATTTGTTGTCTGGGGCATTTAACACAAACTGATTTGAATAAAACGACATCATGAATGCAAAAAACGATGCAGCTGCATTCATATTCATATTTCCTCCTCGGTTCCAACTATTAATACAGAAATGCAAATGCATCATTCTTTTCTTGAAATTTAAACACAGGTTTATAAACGGTCTCAGCAGTTCTTAAGTACATTTAGTAAAACAGGTAAACACTTACTAAAACACAGTCATTGTGTCCTTACATGCTGTCGTTTTAGCAGACTCTCAAACCAGTTTCAGTCCAGTAGTGTCCGTATCACTGCCGCCCAAAATCAGTATCACGAGCTCAGTGTGTCACATGGCCTTGCTTGACCAGATGGTGCTATTCAAAATGTTGCCAGAAGGGATAATGAGCATCACTCTCATGCCAACAGTTATGGCAAAGATTTTATTCTGCACGTTTGATCTGAGACACGACTGGTTATTAGGGGTGCAACGATATTCGTATCGATATTGAACCGTTCGATACAGTGCTTTCGGTTCGGTACGCATATGTATCGAACAATACAACATTTGTAATTTATTTTATCAATTTTCCTTCTGACGATGCTGTCTGTGTTGAGCGCTCAGTGAATCTGTGTTCGACTACTCCGCCTAGGCTGCACTGTCCAGCGCAGATCCACTGAGCGCTCAACACAGACAGCATCGTCAGAAGGAAGAGCGCAGGGCACCTCCCCCACCCTCATTCAGATCTGGTGTTTGGAATTATTTTGGTTTTCATGTGACGTATGACCCTGAAGGTAAGCGAGTCATGGACTAAAGTAAAACAGTATGTTGGATGTGCCATGCAATGCTCAATTACATGGGTGGGAACTAGTGTGTTAGCGCAGTTAGCTCGTTAACGTGTTGGCCGTCTAGCCCCATGCACGGGGCGATCGGCGGTAGCTCGTTAACGGAGATTTGCCGTGTTGTGGCGTTAAGGTCATTTCAACGAGATTAACCTGAAAGCACTAGTGGGAACACAACGAATATGACTGCACATTTACGCCGACATCATCCTAGTGCAAAGACAAAAAAAGCAAGCATGCTACTAACTTTAGCCGAGTCATTTAGACAGCTGTTAGCACATGATTCTCCTTATGCTGCTGAGAATATAGCCCAGAAGAAGCGGATAGTATAGCTTTTATTTTGGAAAGAGCCATTTCTCTGTAATAAACTCTCTTTTCCAAAGATGAGTGATTCCTCAATCAGATACAGGGCTCGCAATATCGCTAGCCCGACGTCCCGGAGCTAGCGATTTTTCCAGTCGGGCTACCAAAATCTATCTCTGCCCTGCCCGTCGGGCTATTGTAGGAAGGAAAAATATATGTCAATGCTTTTGCATTCTTTCAGAAATGTAGCTGGGTAATTATGTCATTGGCATCGGTGAGCCACTGTCAATATGTGACATATTGAAGTCGCGTTTGAATTTGCGCTTGTTTTTTTGCTTTCACTTTGCAATCGTGTGAACTGTGTATAGAGAGCGACAGCACTGATCTGTGAGTGATGATAATTTGTGCACCAATTCCTCTGACATCGTCTTATTAATCGTTAGCTTACTATGCAAACATGACAAGTGAAATCTCCCGCAGCTTAAACATGTGAGAGGTTGATCGCGCAGAGAATCGCTGAGCTTATGTGAGTGCGTGTGTAAAAGCAGCAGTATATATATTTTAGTTCTGCTGAGCCAAATAAGACAGGTCAGGGTGAAGAAGTGACAGCCAAAGAAAAGCTTACCACAAAACGGAGAAGTTATGACAAATCAGACTATAAGGCAAAAAGAAAGTGCAGCTTTATGGTTTCATGGACAAAAGAATTTCTGTGGCTGCAATATGATGAGCTAAATAACCAGGGCTGCACATAAGTGGTCCGCAGGTGCGCATTCGCTGTCAAAATAAAAAACATGCACAAGGGTTAGGGTTAAATTTAAAAACTATACTTTTGAGTTAAAATATATATTTATAATTTTAATAAATGACAAATTAAAAATGCATGAACATTTTTTTGTATCGAAAAAATATCGAAACGTGACACCAAAGTATCGAACCGAACCGAACCGTGAATTTTGTGTATCGTTGCACCCCTACTGGTTATCCATCAAAGTTCAACACTTTAAAGTCCACAACTTTCCACACTCTGATAAGCACATCCCAGCGGTGACCGCCCCGCCGGTTCCCAGACTGCAGCCTTGGCGTTCGCTCTGGGGCTTATTTTTAGCTACACACATGGCACTTTTCCATTTTATCATTCTTTATTAAACATCTTACAAAGAAGTATTTAACTTTAATTAGTTTTACCAGAGTGTGCATGTTTATGGATGTTAGAGAAAAATACAAGGTGCAGATACTGCACATCTGCAGTCCCCATCAGGTCACATGTGCATATAACCAAAAGTCAAATACAGAAAATGATCCTGCTACTTTGGCCCTAGTGCAACTCTCTGTTGGTCTTTGGTTTAAACTGCAAGAGTGGCTACAAATCTGTGGTTAAGCTGCACTTCCTGCTGTTTCTCCCTCTGTACTCGTTGCTCTTTAGGTCAGTATGTGGTAGTTTTCCATGTCCCAGTGGAGATTTCCTCTCGTGCAAGCTTTCCTCACGCGCACACTGAGCCCTCATCCTTTCTACACAAAATTCGTTTGTCTACTTCATAAACAAGACTAATAGTCAGCAAACATCTTGGCTTCACTTGGATTCTCAAGTTTAAAATACATGGAAAGTTTGGGAAACTATGGTTTACCCTGACGGGAGCATGAATGTGGACAGCAGCGGTGGCACCGAAATTTATTCAGTATTTGCTGAGGCATCAGATTCTCGACAGCTGGCAGTAAAGAAAGAGTCAGGAGGCTGGGTGTAGTGGATACCGGTATATGTCTAAGCACCGACCTGGCAGATCTGATTACAATGTTAAAAACATAGAGCTTAACCCTCATCAGTAACATGACAACTGTAACATGCTGTAAGTATGAGCACTTTTATGAAACTTCACTAAAGTGTATTATTGTGTTGTCAAGCTTGAATGCATTGTAAGTGAATGGGTTCTGTTTGTTCAGCTACAACTGGGAAGAAAAACTTTCTGACCAATAAGGTGGAGACGGTGGCATACTTGTGTTGTATCAGCCTATCGGAAGGTTTTTGAAGGTCTGATTTCAAGATATAACACTGGGACAGATGATTGTTTAACAAGGCTGTAGCAATATTACTGTTGTTATTGCTAATGACTGTTACGTGTCTCTGCTGGAGCAGACCTAGAGTAGATATTATGTTTTGTCTGTCCCTGCTCTCATGAACAAGGCATCTTTCAAACTGCTTGAAGGAATTTCTTCAGTTTCCGTAAGGATTTTGCCAAAGTTTAAGGTCATCCCAACACTGCGACACTCATTCTGAGTTCATTTGTGAAGTGTGACAGAACTTCACACAAATGCCAAACAGGACAACAGCAAGTTAAAACAATGCTGAAGTGTTTTTATTGTATGACGAGCAGAAAAGAATTTGAGGTTGCAACGTTATCCTTGTTGCACTGCAATCTTGGGATGTGAGAACCTGAAAGCCTGAAATCTGTACCCCATCCACAACACACCTTTTCTCTGTACTCCTCCCCAGCACCCTGCAGTCACATGCGCCTGCAGGTAGATAAAAACCTCAAAAGAGACACTGGTCGCCATTCTGCTCAGAAGCTTTTCAGGAGCTTTCAGAAGATTCACGAGTTCAGGCGTCTCCACCGTGCAGACATACAGGAGCAGGTATGGACCTCTCACTCGCTACAAAAACATCTGAGCTGTATTCGGTGCAATACTGTGAGCCAGTTTCTTGTTTAGAGTGGATGTTTCAGGCTACAGCAGCATTACAGTAACTTTTGTGCATTTTTCCTGCAGTAATTGTGCGTTTACAAACACATTTCAGCAGCACATGCAAACCATCACAGTATAAATGCAGCTCTCTGTTTCCATATTTGGCAACCTTTGGTCTTCCACAACAGCTCCAGGACGGTGTAACCAGGGCAACAGAGTAATATATTGTCCTAAAAGGATAATATTTTACCAAGCCTTGCAACATGCTGCAAATAGCGACGCGCTAAATAGCATGTTAGATAAACTGCCAAAAATACATCCAGAGGAGCAGGTGTTTGGTCTCTCACTCTCATGTCATGAGCTCTCAGCAGATGGTGGAACATGAGCCGCTTTGTTTTGGACTAACCTCCATGTTAAACTGGACTTTATGACAGAGAAATATGGAGTGAAAGGAAAGGCCTTACTTCAGCCTGCAAATCGGTTTTTAATGCACAGGAACTGGAAATTATTAACCTGGGAAGTCATTAGCTTACATACGTGTAAAATAAATATGAAATCATTTGTAAGCGTCAGTGTTTCATGTGATTTCTAAGTCATTTTTAACATGTGACCTGTTTGGTGTAGGATGCATTTGGTGGGCACTTTGGGGCTTTTTCTGACCTTGCTGCATCTCTCTAACTCGCTGCTGCTGGGAGCCTTTAACATCAAATCCTTCGGAGACACCAAAGCCTCCAACACCACTCTGATGAACATCATTACCAAGGTCTGGGACTTTTCCCTCTTTGGTAGATATGACAGTTTGTACAAAATGTTTACATCCACCCATTTGTAATGCAATTTTGGTCAGAGTGCTTTCAAAACCAATCCAGAAGTGTTATCTTGTGTGTGCGTTTTGAAATAGTTTGAACTGAATTTTGAGAAATGCTTTGGATGATTTGGCCTGTTGCAGAAGTAAACCTGAATATTCCTAGAATATTCCCACCTCTATGCTTAAGGAATGATCAATGAAATAACTGGATGTGCAACAGCTGTAGCGTTGCCTTTACAATCTAAAGCTTAACACATGAATTTTTTCGTGCAAGGTAAAATATAAACAAACGTGATGTTGCAAGATGGACAATCAGCTGATTCATTTTCATTTTTTATTTGTTTTGCAGATTGTCCAACGCTATGACGTCATTCTGATCCAAGAGGTCAGAGACGGTGATCTCTCAGCAACCCAAAAACTCATGGAGTACGTCAACAAGTGAGTCCACACACCGAACATGGAACATTCAGAGTAACACTGAGCATGAAATGCAAACATATGGAAACATAAAAGTGTGTGTTTGTTTCCCCCCAGAGATTCTCCTCAGTACAAATACATCGTCAGCGAGCCTCTCGGTGCGAGCACCTATAAAGAGCGATATCTCTTCCTTTACAGGTGCACCACGATGAAAAAAATAAGTCTCTACTCTACACACAGTGAAATGATATTTATTCAGTTCAATTTTATTTACACAGCGCCAAATCACAACAAGAGTCGCCTCAAGGCGCTTTATACTGTCAGGTAGACCCTACAATAACACATACAGAGAAAAACCCAACAATCATATGACCCCTATGAGCAGCACTTTGGCAACAGTGGGAAGGAAAAACTCCCTTTTGACAGGAAGAAACCTCCGGCAGAGTCAGGCTCAGGGAGGGGCGGCTGTTTGCAACAAAACATGGTTCGTTGCAGTGATGCCGTGTAAAAAGCATTTTTAGTTCTTGCTCTAAATATGTATTTTGTAGAAAGGGAAAAAGTCTTTTTCATGGCAGAATGTGAATAGTTTGATTGTTTTCTTTGTTTCTTAAAGCCAAACAATTTAACAAAAATAAAAATGACATGTTCACGTTGCCCGGGGTTAAAGTCAGGATTGGTGTTGGATCATCATCACTTAGACCTCAGAGGGTTAAAGAACCTCCCATAAGTTTCTCAAATAACCATTCAAAACAACTTGATTAAAAATTTATATTTCCAGCATGTTTGTAGTGTTTGAGGCATGTTTGAAGTAATTTAACGGCAAATCCTCCGTCTTTGTTCTGGCATAAACATACATCTTATACACACTCAGAATTCAGAAGAAGTGATTTTAAAAAAGGGGAAAAGCAGAACTACAATAAATTTGTCCCGAGAAGCAACTGGACATGTTTAGAAAGGAAGTACACACTGGCAGCAAATGAAAAGGTGGTGATTTTCTCCACAGGGAGGCGCTGGTATCGGTGGCAAAAAGCTACACCTATGACGACGGCCCGGAGGAAACTGGACAAGACGCCTTTAGCAGGGAGCCGTTTGTCGTAATGTTCTCCTCCAAACACACTGGTAGGTGCTGTGGCTCGAGCTATACAGCTGTTTCTGCATCACACTGATAATGATGTGGATCCTCATTCAAACATTTGTGCGTGGTAGTTCCTGGGACATGTTAGTCACTAGTCCTTTATCATTCTCATGCGGTGTAAGCGCCTCCGTCACTGTCAACACTCCTTCGTTCCCTTCTCTTCTGTAGCTGTGAGAGACTTTACTCTGATCCCTCAGCACACCTCCCCAGAATCAGCTGTTCGGGAGCTAAATGCTCTCTATGACGTGGTGGCAGATGTCCGCGCTCGCTGGAACAATGATGTATTTACAGCCTACAAGTAAAAATCATTTATTTGGTGGAAAAACACACATTCGGTAAATGCGACTCACACTACTCTCCCTGCAGGACATCGTGCTGCTGGGTGACTTCAACGCAGGCTGTAGTTATGTGTCCGGGTCTGACTGGCAGCAGATCCGCATCTTCACTGACAAGACTTTCCATTGGCTGATCACTGATGCGGCCGACACTACCGTGTCGCAAACTGTCTGCCCTTACGACAGGTAGACAGATTGTGGCAGGTCGTTCTGATGTGTGCACGCAAACTCTAAACTCTAATCATCTTTCTGTGTTTGCAGGATTGTGGTCACTGCGGACATGATGAGAGGAGTGGTGAAAGATAGTGCGAAGGTGTATAACTACATGACGGACCTGAATCTCAAACAAGATCTGGTAACAGATGAATTTCAATCCTTATCTCTGTAAGAATTCATTTGAACTAAAAAGCACAACCTGCCTCATTCCCCGCGGACACTAATGGAAACGTCAATATAAAAAGATAACATAATGCTGTATTCACTGCAACTGAGACCATAGACTCGTCAGCAAAATGTTTACTGAGCTCCAATCAGAAGAGAGGCATTCTACACAAAGGGCAAAGCAGTCGCCCCATCAGAAATCATGCAGTTTTAAAGCACTTTTGCTTTTTTAATATCAGCTTTGAGCTACAGAAAATCGAGCAACTTTGTAAAGCAGTGGCTGTAGTAACGACCACAGAGATGCAAACAAAATCATAATGCAGTGTATACTGTAGTGATGGCATTACCATGCAGGCACGTTGAGTTTTTCAGCACTGGAAAGAAACCTGTGGAAACTGAAGCCGTCTGCAGCACAAACTGTGAGCCACTAAAAGAAGGGTTTCTCTGTCTCTCAGGCGTTGGCTGTCAGCGACCACTTCCCCGTGGAGGTGAAGCTGAGCGGTTAGGCTCACGTTGCTTGAACCGTGACTTCCACAAGCTTTCCACACATCGTGCTCAATCTGCAGCCAGCACAATGATCATTCAGTTGGGGACTACTGTCAGCCACAGCTTCATGAAATGCAAATGCACAATAAAGCCACTAAAAGAATTTCACTGAAAACTTGTGTGTTGTAAAGAATTCGGCTTCTTGTTGCAGTGGAGCACATTTGTCTGGAACAAGTCTGAACATTTACTGAGACCCTTTGTTGATTTGGAAACCTTTAATAACGCGTGTGTATTTTATTTCACTTCTTTTGTCTGCTTAAATGTCTTCAGAGTTTTGAGTTACTGAAGTTTTTTAATTAATTTCCCAAAACAGCTCAGACACACAGCAAAACACTAACCTGCAAAACTGAGCCAAAAATGTTGAAAAAACATAAAAGAGCGGTAGAGTAATACATCTGTAGGGGAGACCGGGGATAGTTGTCACATCTTTGACATTTCTGTCTGTAAATTGGAGCTCTTTTAAGGTAGTGGATTCAAAATGTAATGCAAAGTATTTACATGTCTCTGCTATTAAATATTGCAGCTACTTTCTCTGCAGCACAATTACCCATTGCATGGTATGGCCTCAAACACGAAGAGTGAAATGTTACAATTAACCCCATAGTCTGGGTTAGTTGTAACATATCCTGGGGTGAAATGTAACACAATGAAATAAGGGTACTAACAAAACATTAACATGTAATCTTTGTTTATTCAACACATGAATGCACTTACATCCATTTATGCAACTATGTGTGTGTGTGACAGAATGCAGAAATCTAGCTTTTGAACATATTCCAACCCCCCAAAAAAGACAAATTATGGAATTTTCTGCAACTGAATATTTCATTAATTTTGGTTGGTCTTCCTTGAGTTTGGCCTCATTGGCTCAGTGGACATTATAACCTACAACTCTTGCACCAACTTTGAACATAACAATGAAGCTGAAAAAATGTAGCTGTGCACCAGCATCGCAATTCCATTACTTTTTTTCATGGCTTACCTTGGTGTGGTTTGCAAAGTGCTTCAGAAAGATGAGTGTTGTGTTCCGTAATGTTTATATCATATTGCACCACTAGAGGGTGGTGTCGCAAAATAAGAGGTAAAGCGGAGCCGGAAAAGGTTTAGAGAATAGAAAGAGATAGAATACAGTTAGGTGGCTAGCTGATAGCCGATGTGTGTCACTGCTATCCCTTGGATGTTAGTCTGTGCTGAATTCATTAAAGAGCACTGTTCTTCATGAGGACTGGTTATTACCGCCCACCATTACATTTTGGCGACGAGTAACCCTGCGTGTTTTTTTTTCTCTGCTTTGAGTTTTTTTGCCGAGTCATCATGACTGCAAACGTCCATCCGCCACCGATGTTTTTGCCTTGCCCTGGAGACCCTCCTTTGCCATTCAACATGTGGATGCGTATGTTCAACAATTATTTGCTTGTGATCAATGCAACAGGGAATGCTTGGCCTGAAGCACGAAGAAGAGCTACTTTACTTCACTGCTTAGGAACTGAGGGACAAAGGATTTTCTACTCACTGCCAAATACAGGTGACACTTTTGCCTCTGCTGTTACTGCCCTAGAACAATACTTTTCACCCAAGGTAAATGTTGTTGTGGAAAGACATGCTTTCAGACAGCGAACACAAGCTTCACATGAGACTGTTATCCAGTATGTGGCCAGCTTGCGTGACCTTGCTTCTAAATGTGAGTTTGATGACAGGACAGAAGAAATGATCCGTGATCAGCTAGTTGAACATGTGTCTAGCCCCAGCATAAGAGAAAGCCTCTTGCTTGAACCTGATTTGACACTAGATAAAGCTGTTACACTGGCAACACAAATGGAATCTGCAGTCCAACAAGCTAAATCCATAGCTGCAGACAGCAGTACTCCAGTCCAAGCTGTGCAGTCTCACTCGCACTCCATGCAGAGGAAACATAAGTACAATGCTCACCCTGCAAAGCCATCTCATGCAACAAAAACATCTAAGAACTGTTTTAGATGTGGTTCAAACAGTCATTTAGCCAACTTTCGTCAGTGTCCTGCTGCCAAAGCTACTTGTAAACTGTGTCATAAAATTGGACATTTTGCTCGTGTCTGCTGCTCATCCAAGACAAGAGATGTACGGGAAGTCCATTTACCAAAACTCACAGTCCTTTACTTAACAGATCCTTCTCATGCATCAAAAGGATTGCAATGCAGCATAAATGTGAGCACACCTACGTCATCAGCTAAGGATATTGAACTGATTGTGGACACAGGTTCTGCAGTTTCTATCCTGCCTAACCACATCTACGAAGAGCACTTCAGTGGTACGCCACTAAAACCACCTGACCTTCAACTAGTTACATACACAAAGAAAACAATCCCTGTGTTAGGCTGCCTGCAAGTCACAGTGAGCAGAGGAAATGCATCTGCCTCAGCTGTGTTCTTTGTTGTAAGAAAAGGAACTCCTCTTCTTGGAAGAGATCTGATGGAAGCGCTGAATGTCAGCATTGCAGGCAATACTGTTCTACCTCCATGTAGTGAGCCTACTGCTTCTGTGATGTCTACAAACCCATCACCTGCTTCTTGCATCCCTGCTGCCCCAGATATTGGCTGTGTGCGTGCCTTTGTGCATAAAGTGAAAGTTGACCCAACAGTCAAACCTGTGTGTCAGAAGCTGCGACGTCTCCCGTTTGCTGTGAGGGCTTCAGTTTCAGCAGAACTGGATCGTTTACTCAAAGCTGGTGTCATTGAACGGATTGATGCATCACCATGGGTATCCCCAATTGTTGTGACAGGACGGAAAACTGGTGGAATAAGGCTGTGTGCAGACCTCCGTGAACCAAACAAAGCTGTGATCACTGATTGCTACCCCTTACCACATGTGGATGAATTGTTTGCCAGCTTACAGGGTGCAAAAGTGTTTTCTACAATTGATCTTGCAAATGCATACTACCAGCTGCCCCTGCATGAAGATAGCAGAGATTTGACAGCATTCATTACACATGATGGACTCTTCAAATTCTGTAGAGTACCTTATGGACTGGCCTCTGCCCCCTCAGCTTTTCAGAAAATGATGGCTGAAATTCTTAAAATGGTAAATGGCCTGCATTTGTATAGCGCTTTTCTAGTCCCTAAGGACCCCAAAGCGCTTCACACTACATTCAGTCATTCACCCATTCACACACAGGCGATGGCAAGCTACATTGTAGCCACAGCTGCCCTGGGGCGCACTGACAGAGGCGAGGCTGCCGGACACTGGCGCCACCGGGCCCTCTGACCACCACCAGTAGGCAAACATGGGGTTAGTATCTTGCCCAAGGATATTTGGCATGCAGCCAGGAGGCAGCCTGGGATCGAACCACCGACCTTCTGATTAGTGGCTGACCTGCTCTGCCACCTAAGCTACAGCCACCCTTAAAAACCTCCCAGGTGTCCAAAACTACCTGGATGACCTTATTGTCTACAGTAAAAGTGCAGCTGAGCATGACCAAAACCTTAGCACTGTCCTGCAGAAGCTCAAAGATGCTGGACTTGTGCTTAACGAAAACAAATGCCATTTTAGGAAGACATCGCTACGCTTCCTAGGTCATGTTGTCACTGCTGATGGCATTCTTCCTGATGAGGAGCATATTGATGCTGTTTTGAGAGCCCCTCCCCCATCTGATGCTGTTGCTCTGAGATCCTTCCTGGGCTTGGTGTCATGGTACTCCAAGTTCTTGCCAAACTTTGCAACTGTTGTAGCCCCTATGCCTGCCTGTGCTAATGACAAGAACACCTTCACATGGACTTTAGATGCACAAGCGAGCTTTGAAGAAGTAAAAAAACTCCTGGTGAATAGTCCTGCACTGGCACTGTTTGACCCTGCCTTGCGTGTCGTGATCTCTACTGATGCAAGTGACTATGGGCTTGGTGCTGTATTTGCTCAAGTGCAACCTGATGCCACAGAAAAACCTGTGGCGTTTGCTTCCCGCACACTGTCTGCAACAGAACAAAAGTACTCAACTGTTGAAAAAGAAGCTTATGCTTGTGTGTGGGCTGCAGAGAAATGGAGAACGTATTTGTGGGGCCGACGTTTTACTCTGCGGACAGACCACCAAGCTCTGACAACACTGCTGAGCACCAAAGGGATTAATAGGGCTGGAATGCGCATCGCCCGCTGGTCTGCCCGCCTCCTGTGTTTTGACTATGATGTTATTTACCGCCCAGGTTCTCAGAACTATACAGCTGACTGTCTCTCTCGCCTGCCCCTGCCTGTTTCTTCCCATCCTACATCAGATGCAGATCATGAAATGGTAGCCCAAGTCTCTGCTGCCATGTCCTCACTTCCAGTTGCGGACTTTGACTCTGCCTGTTCAACTTGCCCTGAACTGGTTGCTTTGCGTTCACAAATACAAAGCGACTGGCCTGCCTCAATCAAAGCACTTGATGTCACGCTTGCACCTTACTACAAAATCCGTAATGAACTTTCAACCCTAAGTGATTATGTTCTCAGAGGCTCAAGGCTCATTGCACCACTTTCAGTGAGACTTAAACTGATTGCACTGGCACATGAAAGTCATCAAGGGATTGTGCGCACAAAACAAAGACTACGAGACCTCTACTGGTGGCCAAAAATGGACTCACAAGTTCAGTCTGCCATAACCTCATGCCTCCTCTGTCAGTCCAATGACAAAACTGCACATACTAACCCTGCTCCTCTCCAACCCGTCCCACTGCCTGATGGACCGTGGAAGAAATTTGGTCTTGACATTGTTGGGCCTTTTGATACTGCTATACCTGCTTGTAGATATGTCATAACATTGACTGACTACTACTCCAAATGGCCTGAGCTTGCCTTTTCACCTTCTGCTACTACTGATGATGTCATTCAGTTTCTCTCATCTGTCTTTAGTCGTCATGGCAACCCAGAGAACATCGTGACTGACAATGGTACACAGTTCACCTCTGTAATGTTCACCTCATTCCTCCAGAATAGAGGCATCTCCCACAGCAGAACATCTGTCTACTACTCAGCTTCAAACGGAGCAATCGAACGGTTTCATCGTGCTCTCCACACCTGTATCCAGACAGCAATCCAGCAGTCGAAACCATGGAAGGCGACTGTGCTGGATTGGCTTCAAGTTTACCGTGCAACACAGCATGCAACTACTTCCCTCGCTCCCTATGAACTCCTGTATGGCAGGAAGATGCGTACTAAACTGGATGTCCTCCCTTTGCCTCCTGCTGTGTCTCCACTGGATGACGTTGCACGTCGCTCAGTTCAGAAATATCAGTTGAAAATGCAACGTTACACTGATGGTAGGCGTCACGCACGGAAACCTTCTTTTCTACCAGGAGAGAGTGTGAGGATAAGGAAACCCCACCATGTCCCTAAAGGACATCCCAGATTTACCCCTCCTGTAACAGTAACAAAAGCCAAAGGCTCGAATGCCTTCTTGCTGAGTGATGGGAAGATTTGGAATGCCACTCATCTAGCACGCTGTCGCCCAGTGACTGAAAAGAACGCTGACACTGCTAGGTTGCACCACACCCAGACTGGCTCACCTACTGCTAGAAGACTGCCACGCGTCAAGTACAAGCCTCGTTGGCACAAAGACTATATTGTACCATAATAGGTTGCTTGAAAAGGACATTAGAGAAATGTCATTACTTGTTCTATTTTGGGTTTAAGAAGAACTGATTTCCTGTCACCAATGCACTAGAGAAAAATATTGTAATGGAAAAACGGGAATAATTTCTTTTCATTTTACAATGTCAGGCTTATTTAGCTTTTCTAGCTGTAGTATTCTGATGTTATAACTATTGCGACATTTAAGTTCACCAGTGTATGTTTGGTTTGCTAAACAGTGAATTACTTTATTTCTGTACTATGCTATTTGGTGAACTCGTTTTATAAAGAGAGAGGAGATGTTGTGTTCCGTAATGTTTATATCATATTGCACCACTAGAGGGTGGTGTCGCAAAATAAGAGGTAAAGCGGAGCCGGAAAAGGTTTAGAGAATAGAAAGAGATAGAATACAGTTAGGTGGCTAGCTGATAGCCGATGTGTGTCACTGCTATCCCTTGGATGTTAGTCTGTGCTGAATTCATTAAAGAGCACTGTTCTTCATGAGGACTGGTTAGTACCGCCCACCATTACAATGAGGAAATCTGTTTCTTGCACCCATCCTGATTTATTTCCACTACCAGTACTTCCTGCTGGTCCATCTCTGACACAGTGGTCAGCATAATGTATGTGTGGGAACACAAACAGTGGAGGAATTGTGTTGCCAATGGCATTAACCGCATATACAAAGGTGACCAGTGAACCTCTCTCTGCTGATGTCGTTGCCCCAACTTGTTTAATATAAGTTAAAGTAATAGTGTGGTAAGTTGTAACATCTGCGTTATTGTTACAACTGACCCCGACTGTAGCTGTTACAACTGACCCAGACTCCTATAGCCATGAACTAGCTAACATTACAGCCAACAGCTAAAACATTAGCACTAAAGACCTACACAGAATATATCCCCATAGACATACAAATAACACAATTTAAGTTTGATGAGTTTAACTGCAAAGCAGATAATGCTATTAGAAATTGAAATAAAGTAGAAAAACTTACTTTTTGGCATACAAATGACTTTTTTTCATGTTAAATTGTCTGTGTTTGACAAAATGTGCTGATTTTTCACATGTGATAGCAGAACTGAGTTGGGCATGCACAGGATGAGTCACATCATTTGAAACTTAGCCCTGATTGGAGAAACTGGAAGTGTTACAACTGACCCACGTTACAACTATCCCCGGTCTCCCCTACACAAAAGAAGAAACAATGTATTCATTAAAGATTATTTTCAGTCATCTTCAGTTACTCCTGTAAAGCTGAAATGTGTTCACCACATATGTTAACCTGTGATTTTTAAACACTGAAATGGAAAATCAGGTTGTCTGCATACAAAAAGCTAAAGACGCCTGGGAAATAGAGACACTAGAGTTTCTAATAGCGTCCAAGAGAAGTGTGCTTGGAGAGACGATAGCTGACTGCAGCCTCAAGATGGCAGTGATGTAGAAGCACATCACTTATGCTTTGGTATAACTGACTAGACAAGCACTGCTTGTCCTGGCTGAACAGTTGAGTTGGGGTTGCTGTAGTTCAGTTCTACTAATTGGAAGGTTTGCAGTTCAATACCAAGCTGCTGCAAAATACTTAGCCTCCCCCCCGAGGATGTAATATTAAAGTGAATACACGTGCTGATTTCATCTCTTTACATGAAAGAACATTTACTTTTCCAGGAGTCACATTAGTGACTTGTAGCTTTAGGCTTAGTAGACGACTCACACATTGACAAATCCAAACACATTTGAGGGTAATACTCTTAAATGTGTAAATGTAGTGCTCAAAGAAAACAGGGAGCACCACAGCAGAGGTCATTCATGTCTGTCACACACAGGACGTGACAGTGAAAAGTGTGGAGACAATGCACACCTGAAGTTTAGCCGATTGTGTTGCGCTGACACTCAGGTCCTTTTGAAGTGTCGTATATTGATTCAATTGTCCAAAACACAAACATACAAAGAATGAAAAATGCTCCTTGTTATAAGAATGCAAGATTCATTTTGATTTGGTTGTCCGCTGAATTTTTAACATTCTCAACTGTCATTTGAATGTAGAGACGTCTGAGTTACAGAGATAATGAATGAGAACCACACGCTTTAATCCATTTAATGTATGAATCCAGACATTTATTTGGATATTTCACAGTAAAAACCAAACATTTGTTAGAGATGACAAAGGCTTTGCCACATTTAGATGCACTAAAGGTCAGATTTGCTGTTAGTCCTTCATATGTGAGACTCTTTTGCAACAATTAGCAGTTTGCTCGCGTAAGCATACTGCAGGTAATGCTGAGTGATGGAGAAGGCTCGGCAGGTTGCCCGAGTGTACGGCTCTTCAAACCAAAACAAAAAGTCACACCCTAACCTCGAGTGTTTTTATTAACACCTTGAGGGGTAAATGCTGGGTTTTATCCCCCAAACATGTAGACTGCTCACTGCCTGATGTCAGATCACATCTGTAGCTGGTGCTACAAAGTGTGCAAACATGTTTCCCCTCTCTAAGCCTTTCTTCTCTTAAGCATCTCCAGATACATCCCCAGGGACTTCTGAATAGAGTCCTTGGTGATGAACTTGACAAAGTTATTGACATCAGCCTCTCTGTTAGCCGCCAGCTTGTCTATGGTTGGCTTCCTCATCATGGACTTTGTGAGCTGTCTGGCGTGATCTGCAAATGAAACAAATGCACATGTAAGGAAGCTGTGCATTCATATACAATTTCTTCTATGAATACTGACATGGGCTTCAATTCATTGCAAAATATATTCAATTGCAGCACTATTGTGGAGCACCTTTTATTTCTTATGTGGGAAAGTGACATTTCTAACAGGTGCTGAAAGCTTATGCTCTTTCTCTGCCTCCTGCACATCCTGCCAAGTACCAGGATGTACTAAATACTGCTGTACAGATGGAAATACACCCATATCGACACTTCTGAGGTACGAGGTTACATCTCCCTACATGCGGGTTCGTGCCACCTCACCTTAAAACAAACATACACTGATAGCAGCTCATTTTTTTCCTACCTGCCTTGGAAATGTTACCTGCAATTTTATTACCCAAATGGTAAATGGACTGGTTCTTATGTAGCGCGTTTCTACTCATCTGAGCGCTCAAAGCACTGATGAGGCCAATCACCGTGATGTCATCTGCAAACTTAATGATGGTGTTGGAACCATCAGCAGGTCTGCAGTCGTGGGTGAAGAGGGAGTAGAGGAAAGGGCTCATCACGCAGCCTTGTGGTACACCGGTGTTCATTGTGATGGTAGATGAGCAGCGGTTATCCAGCCGGACATGTTGGGGGCGGTTGGTCAGGAAGTCCAGTAACCATTTGCAGATGAGGGAACTGATGCCCAGGTCTGTCAGTTTCCTGATGAGTTGTGAGGGGTGGATTGTATTGAACGCTGCACTGAAGTCTATAAACAGCATTCTGGCGTAGGTGGTGTTGTTGTTGTGAGATTATAATATTATTTTATGCCATGTTAGACCCCTAATTAAAGATTGTGAATTATTATGTAGCTTTAGTTTGCATTATTCTCCTGAATTAGAAGAAGGTGATAACTCTTGCATTAGTTTGCATTACATTAGACTGCTGATTTATTGTGGATGAATGATATTGTTTTATGATGCATTATACTGCTGAGTTATAAGAAATACTGTTCGCAGAAAGTCATCGCCTTATTTGTCTGATTAGAAGAGAACATGCTGGAGTTTTCTGCCCCATCTCAGCAGGAGCAGATAACCGGGGAGCCAAGGTCGTAGCTTAGGCGCTGTGTGAGAGAAAGCATGTGAATGTTTAGGCTTTTTATGATAAGGTGGAGGCACCAGAGGCTATAAGAGTTTGAGCAATGCTCCACCATTTTGAGATCTGATGCTGTCTGCGTACGGTGTCCATCTCCCACGCGTGTGATCATTAAAATCATCGTTTGACTCAACCCGGCCGGACCAGTGTTGTTATTGTGGTTTTTCCTCTTGTCTCCATCCCCAATATTTGAACTCGTAACATTGTCCAGGTGTGAGAGGACAGAGTGCAGTGCGATGGAGACTGCATCCTCTGTGCTCCTGTTCTGGCGGTATGCGAATTGGTGGGGGTCCAGGGTGGGGGGGAGACAGGATTTGAAGTGTGCTAGGACCAGCTGCTCTAAGCACTTAGTGATGATGGGGGTGAGTGCTACTGGGCGGTAGTCATTGAGGCAAGATGGGTTTATCGATATAGTTCCTCTGCATTTAACCCATTCACCCAGTGAAGCAGTGGGCAGCCACCAATGCAGCGCCCGGGGAGCAGTGTGTAGGGACGGTACCTTGCTCAAGGGTACCTCAGGGTAGCCGTTCAGTGGAGTCGAACCACCGACCTTCCGATCATGGTGCCACCACTCTACCTACTGAGCTATCCCTGCCCACTGTCAGGTGGTGACACTGTCTGTGGTTTTGGAGATGTAATCCAGTACAGATGAGGCGTACTGGTCCAGGTCTGTGTGGGTGAACATATTCCAGTCTGTTGGTGTGGTTGAAGTTCACCTTTATGTGCTGAAGGTGAAAACACTGAGCAAAGGGAGGAGTGTATGATCTGTAGATACTATGGAAGCTGAAGATTGTACCTGACACCCGTTTGCTGCTGCCACCTTCTGGCCTTCAGGTGCTCTGGACGTGCTGTTTTTTGTCCTACAGCTTTAAGAGGCTCTGTCTCGGCTCTTAGTTGTTGGCACACCTGTTCACCATAAGTCATCACAGCACAGCTCATGGGCTGGGCTCCTCCAAAGGTAACCACCAAGCTGATGTTGGTTGGAGTTGTTTTATATGTTTAGATTAGTTTGTTGTCTCCTGCATGCTGTCATCTGCTGCTCTCCCTCAGGTATGTTCCCAGCTCAGGTGTGTTTGTGAGGGAGTGTTAGGGACCCGCAGAGACACTGGAGACAATAACTTGTACGAGCACAACTAAACTCATGGCTGCTGATCATTTAAGGTTTACCTTCAAAGTAGGAACTGCTGTCCTCCCTTAAACTGTGTGTACAGTGACTGGAGAACAATCCTCAGTGCTGGCCTACACCTGGGACACTGCAAACCAGGGTGCTTTGCTAGAAAGCAAGTTCAGCACATGCAGGATGTGTTTCTGATATCGCGGTTTCGCAATCTAGCTTTGAGCACATTCATGGTTCCTTTCATCCTCGGCACCAGTTGCTGCTTGTTGGGAACATGACCTCCAACTATCTGTCCACTAACTCTTGGGAAGAGCCCATCAGGATGCTTGGTGAAAAACCTCATTTTAAAAACAGCCCTGCACACTGTTCCTTCACCGTGACCAAAGAGTTCCATGATTCCAGATGCTGACAAGTAATGTCGCTCGATTGTAACAGATCAAGTAGTGTAATTGTGTTTGTGTGCAGTTCTTTATTTATATATTTGTATTGTCCGGGCATACGAGCACAGCTAAACCTACAGCCGCTGATCATTTAACCTTTAGCTTGGCTTCCCAGTTAAAGTGTTTACAGAGAGGGAATGATTGAATCAGGGTGTCATTTCTCATCTGCACGTGTATGTTGTCCATGCTACCTCAGAGATATTTCAAAGGAAAGGTTAGACCTGTCTCCTTGAGGGATTATTTAAAGCTTCAAGTCCTCTGATCCTCCGTCTTGCCATCAGCTCAGTTTAATCTAGACCAGGCTAAAAGTTTATTATCTTAGGACGGTCTAAGTCATCTGGATGTAAAGTGACTTTAATGTGCATTTCGGCTCCGGAGCCTAATAAAGCTCTTTCCTGGCAGGTGTTGGTGGGTCGAGCAGTCTGACGGAGGAACGTAGTCGGCCATCTTGGAAAGAAGAAAATGTTTTCTTCACACACGGTGAGAAAAACATCGTTTTTATAAATCATGAGTCCGAACATTTTACAGACTTTTATACGTGAAATTGTTCGTAGTTTATAAACACATCTGGAAGTGCCATGCAAACCAAGGCCGAGCTGCTTTTAGGAAACGTGAAAAGTCTATCAGTACAACTTTCATGAATGATCATCATTTATTGTCATTATATCATTATGATTATTGTTAACTACCACCCTTTAGTAATTATTTACAGTTTTCCAGAACATGAGAAACTAAATGCATGTTAAGAAAAGAAAATAGTAAATGGAAAGACGAAGGCTTCAACCTCTTAGACCTTTCCTTATTTCCAACACAGCTGATTTAAATGGTTAAATGACTTCCAGTTCTCCTGGTAACGAACTAATCAATTGATTCAGGTGTGCTGACCCAGGGTGAGATCTAAAACCTGCAGGACACCGGCCCTCGAGGCCTGGAGTTCGACACCCCTGGTCTTACACCAAGGACTAAATGGTTCATTTTTGGCTCGCTGCACTGTAACAGGGACGGGGTGATTTGCAGAGCACTTTGTAAATGAGGACTGTGTGCAAGAGGTGCAAGTGCACGGGTGAAGTCGCACTGTCCCCTCTGCATTTGATTGTCCCTCGTTGGGTCGGGCGTAAAGACTGAGCAGGGCAATCAGCTGGTAGAACCGATGTCCACAAGATGCAATCAGCGATGCACTTGTTTAAATGTATTTTATGCAATAATACAGTCTTTCTTTTCCAAAACGCATCCAAACAATTTACAACACAACAGGTTACTATTATGGGCATCATCCAACAAACAGGTTTCTTATCGAAGCAGAGAGGCCGGCACGACAAAACAAGATTTAACTCAAACACTTATTAAGCTTCTGACTCCCTGCCTGTGTCTTTGTTGCTGTAGGAACAAGACGACAAAGAGAGCCCAACACCTCAGTGCTCTCAGTTGGCTGAAGATGCTCACTCAAGTGCAAACTTACTTGAGCACTACAGGTGTGATCAGTGTAACAAGAAGTTTCATGCCCCGTGTCACCTCAGAAGACACCAGCGCATCCACAGTGGGGAAAAGCCCTTCAGTTGTGACCAGTGTGGAAAGACTTTTACTCGGAAAAGCAACTTAAAAACACATCACCTCAGCCACAGCGGCGTCAAACCACACATATGCCACCAGTGTGGAAAGACATTTCGTTCTATGGGCAACTTGAGAACTCATCAGCGCCTGCACAGAGGAGTCAAACCATACGCATGTAGCCAGTGTGGCAAGGCTTTTACTCAGATGAGCCACTTACAAACCCATAAGATGGTCCACAGCGGAGAAAAACCCCACACATGTGAGGAGTGCGGAAAGACATTTAGTTTGATGGGCAACTTGAGAACTCATCAGCGCCTGCACAGAGGAGTCAAACCATACGCATGTAGCCAGTGTGAGAAGGCTTTTACTCGGATGAGCCACTTAAAAATCCATGAGATGGTCCACAGCGGAGAAAAACCCCACACATGTGAGGAGTGCGGAAAGGCTTTTAATTATAAGAGCAACTTAAAGAGACATAAACTGGTCCACAGTGGAGTTAAAGCACACAAGTGTGACCAGTGTGGGAGGGCTTTTGCTTTGAAGTCGAGCTTGGCGACACACAAGCTGGCGCAGCATGTGACCTTTCTGGGAAAGCCTCCAGCCAGCGACCCCAGAAACACACCAACAGACGCTGATACGTGATCGGTGCAGCAGTTCAGTTTACACAAACTCGAGCTTAAGTCAACTCTACGCTTACTGACCATGGACACGCACCAGTGCGACCAGTGTGACAAAGCCTAGAACCAGTTTAGAGGTAATTCAGTCAGTTTTTTTAAACAAGCTAATGTGTATATAAAAGATTTGTTACTGGTAATACAGCAAAACTTTATTGTAGTTTTTAAAGTTCAAGTTAAACCATGTGAAATAAGTTGGATAATACACGGTGTTACATATGGGACACAAACGCAGCGTTTTGGGACAACATGGTTTCTGTTGGGTTTACACAAACTGTAAAGATGTTATTACGATGTTATTACGATGTTATTACGATGTTATTACGATGTTATTACGATGTTATTACGATGTTATTACGATGTTATTACGGTCAATGTTAGCTCTACATGGGTGTTAGATTTCAAAATAAAATCCTTTTAAACGATCGTCTCGTTTCATTTATCACCAGCAGAACAGTCTCCAACAGTGTCCAACTTTATGGCTCATAATGGGCAAAGACGCGGCTACAACTTTGATGCTAATCTGAAGTGAATAAAACTATAATAGGACATGAAATGCATTTAGATCTGTACATATGCTGTAATGATCACATGATGTGGCGCCATCCTTTCTGAAATTAAACCGACAACAGATTTGTTGTCTGGGGCATTTAACACAAACTGATTTGAATAAAACGACATCATGAATGCAAAAAACGATGCAGCTGCATTCATATTCATATTTCCTCCTCGGTTCCAACTATTAATACAGAAATGCAAATGCATCATTCTTTTCTTGAAATTTAAACACAGGTTTATAAACGGTCTCAGCAGTTCTTAAGTACATTTAGTAAAACAGGTAAACACTTACTATTTGTAATTTATTTTATAAATTTTCCTTCTGACGATGCTGTCTGTGTTGAGCGCTCAGTGAATCTGTGTTCGACTACTCCGCCTAGGCTGCACTGTCCAGCGCAGATCCACTGAGCGCTCAACACAGACAGCATAGTCAGAAGGAAGAGCGCAGGGCAAGCTAGCGAGACAGAAGCTAAGCTCTCCTTGCAACAGGCAAATTGAACCTCATTCAGATCTGGCGTTTGGAATTATTTTGGTTTTCATGTAACGTATGACCCTGAAGGTAAGCGAGTCATGGACTAAAGTAAAACAGTATGTTGGATGTGCCATGCAATGCTCAATTACATGGGTGGGAACTAGTGTGTTAGCGCAGTTAGCTCGTTAACGTGTTGGCCGTCTAGCCCCATGCACGGGGCGATCGGCGGTAGCTCGTTAACGGAGATTTGCCGTGTTGTGGCGTTAAGGTCATTTCAACGAGATTAACCTGAAAGCACTAGTGGGAACACAACGAATATGACTGCACATTTACGCCGACATCATCCTAGTGCAAAGACAAAAACAACAAGCATGCTACTAACTTTAGCCGAGTCATTTAGACAGCTGTTAGCACATGATTCTCCTTATGCTGCTGAGAATATAGCCCAGAAGAAGCGGATAGTATAGCTTTTATTTTGGAAAGAGCCATTTCTCTGTAATAAACTCTCTTTTCCAAAGATGAGTGATTCCTCAATCAGATACAGGGCTCGCAATATCGCTAGCCCGACGTCCCGGAGCTAGCGATTTTTCCAGTCGGGCTACCAAAATCTATCTCTGCCCTGCCCGTCGGGCTATTGTAGGAAGGAAAAATATATGTGAGAGGTTGATCGCGCAGAGAATCGCTGAGCTTATGTGAGTGCGTGTGTAAAAGCATTTCAGTTCTGCTGAGCCAAATAAGACAGGTCAGGGTGAAGAAGTGACAGCCAAAGAAAAGCTTACCACAAAACGGAGAAGTTATGACAAATCAGACTATAAGGCAAAAAGAAAGTGCAGCTTTATGGTTTCATGGACAAAAGAATTTCTGTGGCTGCAATATGACGAGCTAAATAACCAGGGCTGCACATAAGTGGTCCGCAGGTGCGCATTCGCTGTCAAAATAAAAAACACGCACAAGGGTTAGGGTTAAATTTAAAAACTGTACTTTTGAGTTAAAATATATATTTATAATTTTAATAAATGACAAATTAAAAATGCATGAACATTTTTTTGTATCGAAAAAATATCGAAACGTGACACCAAAGTATCGAACCGAACCGAACCGTGAATTTTGTGTATCGTTGCACCCCTACTGGTTATCCATCAAAGTTCAACACTTTAAAGTCCACAACTTTCCACACTCTGATAAGCACATCCCAGCGGTGACCGCCCCGCCGGTTCCCAGACTGCAGCCTTGGCGTTCGCTCTGGGGCTTATTTTTAGCTACACACATGGCACTTTTCCATTTTATCATTCTTTATTAAACATCTTACAAAGAAGTATTTAACTTTAATTAGTTTTACCAGAGTGTGCATGTTTATGGATGTTAGAGAAAAATATAATATAAAATAAAATATAAATATAAGGTGCAGATACTGCACATCTGCAGTCCCCATCAGGTCACATGTGCATATAACCAAAAGTCAAATACAGAAAATGATCCTGCTACTTTGGCCCTAGTGCAACTCTCTGTTGGTCTTTGGTTTAAACTGCAAGAGTGGCTACAAATCTGTGGTTAAGCTGCACTTCCTGCTGTTTCTCCCTCTGTACTCGTTGCTCTTTAGGTCAGTATGTGGTAGTTTTCCATGTCCCAGTGGAGATTTCCTCTCGTGCAAGCTTTCCTCACGCGCACACTGAGCCCTCATCCTTTCTACACAAAATTCGTTTGTCTACTTCATAAACAAGACTAATAGTCAGCAAACATCTTGGCTTCACTTGGATTCTCAAGTTTAAAATACATGGAAAGTTTGGGAAACTATGGTTTACCCTGACGGGAGCATGAATGTGGACAGCAGCGGTGACACCGAAATTTATTCAGTATTTGCTGAGGCATCAGATTCTCGACAGCTGGCAGTAAAGAAAGAGTCAGGAGGCTGGGTGTAGTGGATACCGGTATATGTCTAAGCACCGACCTGGCAGATCTGATTACAATGTTAAAAACATAGAGCTTAACCCTCATCAGTAACATGACAACTGTAACATGCTGTAAGTATGAGCACTTTTATGAAACTTCACTAAAGTGTATTATTGTGTTGTCAAGCTTGAATGCATTGTAAGTGAATGGGTTCTGTTTGTTCAGCTACAACTGGGAAGAAAAACTTTCTGACCAATAAGGTGGAGACGGTGGCATACTTGTGTTGTATCAGCCTATCGGAAGGTTTTTGAAGGTCTGATTTCAAGATATAACACTGGGACAGATGATAGTTTAACAAGGCTGTAGCAATATTACTGTTGTTATTGCTAATGACTGTTACGTGTCTCTGCTGGAGCAGACCTAGAGTAGATATTATGTTTTGTCTGTCCCTGCTCTCATGAACAAGGCATCTTTCAAACTGCTTGAAGGAATTTCTTCAGTTTCCGTAAGGATTTTGCCAAAGTTTAAGGTCATCCCAACACTGCGACACTCATTCTGAGTTCATTTGTGAAGTGTGACAGAACTTCACACAAATGCCAAACAGGACAACAGCAAGTTAAAACAATGCTGAAGTGTTTTTATTGTATGACGAGCAGAAAAGAATTTGAGGTTGCAACGTTATCCTTGTTGCACTGCAATCTTGGGATGTGAGAACCTGAAAGCCTGAAATCTGTACCCCATCCACAACACACCTTTTCTCTGTACTCCTCCCCAGCACCCTGCAGTCACATGCGCCTGCAGGTAGATAAAAACCTCAAAAGAGACACTGGTCGCCATTCTGCTCAGAAGCTTTTCAGGAGCTTTCAGAAGATTCACGAGTTCAGGCGTCTCCACCGTGCAGACATACAGGAGCAGGTATGGACCTCTCACTCGCTACAAAAACATCTGAGCTGTATTCGGTGCAATACTGTGAGCCAGTTTCTTGTTTAGAGTGGATGTTTCAGGCTACAGCAGCATTACAGTAACTTTTGTGCATTTTTCCTGCAGTAATTGTGCGTTTACAAACACATTTCAGCAGCACATGCAAACCATCACAGTATAAATGCAGCTCTCTGTTTCCATATTTGGCAACCTTTGGTCTTCCACAACAGCTCCAGGACGGTGTAACCAGGGCAACAGAGTAATATATTGTCCTAAAAGGATAATATTTTACCAAGCCTTGCAACATGCTGCAAATAGCGACGCGCTAAATAGCATGTTAGATAAACTGCCAAAAATACATCCAGAGGAGCAGGTGTTTGGTCTCTCACTCTCATGTCATGAGCTCTCAGCAGATGGTGGAACATGAGCCGCTTTGTTTTGGACTAACCTCCATGTTAAACTGGACTTTATGACAGAGAAATATGGAGTGAAAGGAAAGGCCTTACTTCAGCCTGCAAATCGGTTTTTAATGCACAGGAACTGGAAATTATTAACCTGGGAAGTCATTAGCTTACATACGTGTAAAATAAATATGAAATCATTTGTAAGCGTCAGTGTTTCATGTGATTTCTAAGTCATTTTTAACATGTGACCTGTTTGGTGTAGGATGCATTTGGTGGGCACTTTGGGGCTTTTTCTGACCTTGCTGCATCTCTCTAACTCGCTGCTGCTGGGAGCCTTTAACATCAAATCCTTCGGAGACACCAAAGCCTCCAACACCACTCTGATGAACATCATTACCAAGGTCTGGGACTTTTCCCTCTTTGGTAGATATGACAGTTTGTACAAAATGTTCACATCCACCCATTTGTAATGCAATTTTGGTCAGAGTGCTTTCAAAACCAATCCAGAAGTGTTATCTTGTGTGTGCGTTTTGAAATAGTTTGAACTGAATTTTGAGAAATGCTTTGGATGATTTGGCCTGTTGCAGAAGTAAACCTGAATATTCCTAGAATATTCCCACCTCTATGCTTAAGGAATGATCAATGAAATAACTGGATGTGCAACAGCTGTAGTGTTGCCTTTACAATCTAAAGCTTAACACATGAATTTTTTCGTGCAAGGTAAAATATAAACAAACGTGATGTTGCAAGATGGACAATCAGCTGATTCATTTTCATTTTTTATGTGTGTTTTGCAGATTGTCCAACGCTATGACGTCATTCTGATCCAAGAGGTCAGAGACGGTGATCTCTCAGCAACCCAAAAACTCATGGAGTACGTCAACAAGTGAGTCCACACACCGAACATGGAACATTCAGAGTAACACTGAGCATGAAATGCAAACGTATGGAAACATAAAAGTGTGTGTTTGTTTCCCCCCAGAGATTCTCCTCAGTACAAATACATCGTCAGCGAGCCTCTCGGTGCGAGCACCTATAAAGAGCGATATCTCTTCCTTTACAGGTGCACCACGATGAAAAAAATAAGTCTCTACTCTACACACAGTGAAATGATATTTATTCAGTTCAATTTTATTTACACAGCGCCAAATCACAACAAGAGTCGCCTCAAGGCGCTTTATACTGTCAGGTAGACCCTACAATAACACATACAGAGAAAAACCCAACAATCATATGACCCCTATGAGCAGCACTTTGGCAACAGTGGGAAGGAAAAACTCCCTTTTGACAGGAAGAAACCTCCGGCAGAGTCAGGCTCAGGGAGGGGCGGCTGTTTGCAACAAAACATGGTTCGTTGCAGTGATGCCGTGTAAAAAGCATTTTTAGTTCTTGCTCTAAATATGTATTTTGTAGAAAGGGAAAAAGTCTTTTTCATGGCAGAATGTGAATAGTTTGATTGTTTTCTTTGTTTCTTAAAGCCAAACAATTTAACAAAAATAAAAATGACTTGTTCACGTTGCCCGGGGTTAAAGTCAGGATTGGTGTTGGATCATCATCACTTAGACCTCAGAGGGTTAAAGAACCTCCCATAAGTTTCTCAAATAACCATTCAAAACAACTTGATTAAAAATTTATATTTCCAGCATGTTTGTAGTGTTTGAGGCATGTTTGAAGTAATTTAACGGCAAATCCTCCGTCTTTGTTCTGGCATAAACATACATCTTATACACACTCAGAATTCAGAAGAAGTGATTTTAAAAAAGGGGAAAAGCAGAACTACAATAAATTTGTCCCGAGAAGCAACTGGACATGTTTAGAAATGAAGTACACACTGGCAGCAAATGAAAAGGTGGTGATTTTCTCCACAGGGAGGCGCTGGTATCGGTGGCAAAAAGCTACACCTATGACGACGGCCCGGAGGAAACTGGACAAGACGCCTTTAGCAGGGAGCCGTTTGTCGTAATGTTCTCCTCCAAACACACTGGTAGGTGCTGTGGCTCGAGCTATACAGCTGTTTCTGCATCACACTGATAATGATGTGGATCCTCATTCAAACATTTGTGCGTGGTAGTTCCTGGGACATGTTAGTCACTAGTCCTTTATCATTCTCATGCGGTGTAAGCGCCTCCGTCACTGTCAACACTCCTTCGTTCCCTTCTCTTCTGTAGCTGTGAGAGACTTTACTCTGATCCCTCAGCACACCTCCCCAGAATCAGCTGTTCGGGAGCTAAATGCTCTCTATGACGTGGTGGCAGATGTCCGCGCTCGCTGGAACAATGATGTATTTACAGCCTACAAGTAAAAATCATTTATTTGGTGGAAAAACACACATTCGGTAAATGCGACTCACACTACTCTCCCTGCAGGACATCGTGCTGCTGGGTGACTTCAACGCAGGCTGTAGTTATGTGTCCGGGTCTGACTGGCAGCAGATCCGCATCTTCACTGACAAGACTTTCCATTGGCTGATCACTGATGCGGCCGACACTACCGTGTCGCAAACTGTCTGCCCTTACGACAGGTAGACAGATTGTGGCAGGTCGTTCTGATGTGTGCACGCAAACTCTAAACTCTAATCATCTTTCTGTGTTTGCAGGATTGTGGTCACTGCGGACATGATGAGAGGAGTGGTGAAAGATAGTGCGAAGGTGTATAACTACATGACGGACCTGAATCTCAAACAAGATCTGGTAACAGATGAATTTCAATCCTTATCTCTGTAAGAATTCATTTGAACTAAAAAGCACAACCTGCCTCATTCCCCGCTGACACTAATGGAAACGTCAATATAAAAAGTTAACATAATGCTGTATTCACTGCAACTGAGACCATAGACTCGTCAGCAAAATGTTTACTGAGCTCCAATCAGAAGAGAGGCATTCTACACAAAGGGCAAAGCAGTCGCCCCATCAGAAATCATGCAGTTTTAAAGCACTTTTGCTTTTTTAATATCAGCTTTGAGCTACAGAAAATCGAGCAACTTTGTAAAGCAGTGGCTGTAGTAACGACCACAGAGATGCAAACAAAATCATAATGCAGTGTATACTGTAGTGATGGCATTACCATGCAGGCACGTTGAGTTTTTCAGCACTGGAAAGAAACCTGTGGAAACTGAAGCCGTCTGCAGCACAAACTGTGAGCCACTAAAAGAAGGGTTTCTCTGTCTCTCAGGCGTTGGCTGTCAGCGACCACTTCCCCGTGGAGGTGAAGCTGAGCGGTTAGGCTCACGTTGCTTGAACCGTGACTTCCACAAGCTTTCCACACATCGTGCTCAATCTGCAGCCAGCACAATGATCATTCAGTTGGGGACTACTGTCAGCCACAGCTTCATGAAATGCAAATGCACAATAAAGCCACTAAAAGAATTTCACTGAAAACTTGTGTGTTGTAAAGAATTCGGCTTCTTGTTGCAGTGGAGCACATTTGTCTGGAACAAGTCTGAACATTTACTGAGACCCTTTGTTGATTTGGAAACCTTTAATAACGCGTGTGTATTTTATTTCACTTCTTTTGTCTGCTTAAATGTCTTCAGAGTTTTGAGTTACTGAAGTTTTTTAATTAATTTCCCAAAACAGCTCAGACACACAGCAAAACACTAACCTGCAAAACTGAGCCAAAAATGTTGAAAAAACATAAAAGAGCGGTAGAGTAATACATCTGTAGGGGAGACCGGGGATAGTTGTCACATCTTTGACATTTCTGTCTGTAAATTGGAGCTCTTTTAAGGTAGTGGATTCAAAATGTAATGCAAAGTATTTACATGTCTCTGCTATTAAATAGTGCAGCTACTTTCTCTGCAGCACAATTACCCATTGCATGGTATGGCCTCAAACACGAAGAGTGAAATGTTACAATTAACCCCATAGTCTGGGTTAGTTGTAACATATCCTGGGGTGAAATGTAACACAATGAAATAAGGGTACTAACAAAACATTAACATGTAATCTTTGTTTATTCAACACATGAATCCACTTAGAGCCATTTATGTAGCTGTGTGTGTGTGTGTGTGTGTGTGTGTGTGTGTGTGTGTGTGTGTGTGTGTGTGTGTGTGTGTGTGTGTGTGTGTGTGTGTGTGTGAGAGAGACAGAATGCAGAAATCTAGCTTAAATTCCAAATTATGGAATTTTCTGCAACTGAATATTTCATTAATTTTGGTTGGTCTTCCTTGAGTTTGGCCTCATTGGCTCAGTGGGCATTATAACCTACAACTCTTGCACCAACTTTGAACATAACAATGAAGCTGAAAAAATGTAGCTGTGCACCAGCATCGCAATTCCATTACTTTTGGGTTTCTTGCACCCATCCTGATTTATTTCCACTACCAGTACTTCCTACTGGTCCATCTCTGACACAGTGGTCTGCATAATGTATGTGTGGGAACACAAACAGTGGAGGAATTGTGTTGCCAATGGCATTAACCGCATATACAAAGGTGACCAGTGAACCTCTCTCTGCTGATGTCGTTGCCCCAACTTGTTTAATATAAGTTAAAGTAATAGTGTGGTAAGTTGTAACATCTGCGTTATTGTTACAACTGACCCCGACTGTAGCTGTTACAACTGACCCAGACTCCTATAGCCATGAACTAGCTAACATTACAGCCAACAGCTAAAACACTAGCACTAAAGACCTACACAGAATATATCCCCATAGACATACAAATAACACAATTTAAGTTTGATGAGTTTAACTGCAAAGCAGATAATGCTATTAGAAATTGAAATAAAGTAGAAAAACTTACTTTTTGGCATACAAATGACTTTTTTTCATGTTAAATTGTCTGTGTTTGACAAAATGTGCTGATTTTTCACATGTGATAGCAGAACTGAGTTGGGCATGCACAGGATGAGTCACATCATTTGAAACTTAGCCCTGATTGGAGAAACTGGAAGTGTTACAACTGACCCACGTTACAACTATCCCCGGTCTCCCCTACACAAAAGAAGAAACAATGTATTCATTAAAGATTATTTTCAGTCATCTTCAGTTACTCCTGTAAAGCTGAAATGTGTTCACCACATATGTTAACCTGTGATTTTTAAACACTGAAATGGAAAATCAGGTTGTCTGCATACAAAAAGCTAAAGACGCCTGGGAAATAGAGACACTAGAGTTTCTAATAGCGTCCAAGAGAAGTGTGCTTGGAGAGACGATAGCTGACTGCAGCCTCAAGATGGCAGTGATGTAGAAGCACATCACTTATGCTTTGGTATAACTGACTAGACAAGCACTGCTTGTCCTGGCTGAACAGTTGAGTTGGGGTTGCTGTAGTTCAGTTCTACTAATTGGAAGGTTTGCAGTTCAATACCAAGCTGCTGCAAAATACTTAGCCTCCCCCCCGAGGATGTAATATTAAAGTGAATACACGTGCTGATTTCATCTCTTTACATGAAAGAACATTTACTTTTCCAGGAGTCACATTAGTGACTTGTAGCTTTAGGCTTAGTAGACGACTCACACATTGACAAATCCAAACACATTTGAGGGTAATACTCTTAAATGTGTAAATGTAGTGCTCAAAGAAAACAGGGAGCACCACAGCAGAGGTCATTCATGTCTGTCACACACAGGACGTGACAGTGAAAAGTGTGGAGACAATGCACACCTGAAGTTTAGCCGATTGTGTTGCGCTGACACTCAGGTCCTTTTGAAGTGTCGTATATTGATTCAATTGTCCAAAACACAAACATACAAAGAATGAAAAATGCTCCTTGTTATAAGAATGCAAGATTCATTTTGATTTGGTTGTCCGCTGAATTTTTAACATTCTCAACTGTCATTTGAATGTAGAGACGTCTGAGTTACAGAGATAATGAATGAGAACCACACGCTTTAATCCATTTAATGTATGAATCCAGACATTTATTTGGATATTTCACAGTAAAAACCAAACATTTGTTAGAGATGACAAAGGCTTTGCCACATTTAGATGCACTAAAGGTCAGATTTGCTGTTAGTCCTTCATATGTGAGACTCTTTTGCAACAATTAGCAGTTTGCTCGCGTAAGCATACTGCAGGTAATGCTGAGTGATGGAGAAGGCTCGGCAGGTTGCCCGAGTGTACGGCTCTTCAAACCAAAACAAAAAGTCACACCCTAACCTCGAGTGTTTTTATTAACACCTTGAGGGGTAAATGCTGGGTTTTATCCCCCAAACATGTAGACTGCTCACTGCCTGATGTCAGATCACATCTGTAGCTGGTGCTACAAAGTGTGCAAACATGTTTCCCCTCTCTAAGCCTTTCTTCTCTTAAGCATCTCCAGATACATCCCCAGGGACTTCTGAATAGAGTCCTTGGTGATGAACTTGACAAAGTTATTGACATCAGCCTCTCTGTTAGCCGCCAGCTTGTCTATGGTTGGCTTCCTCATCATGGACTTTGTGAGCTGTCTGGCGTGATCTGCAAATGAAACAAATGCACATGTAAGGAAGCTGTGCATTCATATACAATTTCTTCTATGAATACTGACATGGGCTTCAATTCATTGCAAAATATATTCAATTGCAGCACTATTGTGGAGCACCTTTTATTTCTTATGTGGGAAAGTGACATTTCTAACAGGTGCTGAAAGCTTATGCTCTTTCTCTGCCTCCTGCACATCCTGCCAAGTACCAGGATGTACTAAATACTGCTGTACAGATGGAAATACACCCATATCGACACTTCTGAGGTACGAGGTTACATCTCCCTACATGCGGGTTCGTGCCACCTCACCTTAAAACAAACATACACTGATAGCAGCTCATTTTTTTCCTACCTGCCTTGGAAATGTTACCTGCAATTATATTACCCAAATGGTAAATGGACTGGTTCTTATGTAGCGCGTTTCTACTCATCTGAGCGCTCAAAGCACTTTACACAACTTGTGCAATCACCCATTCGCACAAGCACATCTTTCTAAGTGCTTCATAGCTAATGTTCACACACATTCAGAGCAATTTGGGGTTAGTATCTTGCCCAAGGATATTTGGCACATAGACCAGGGGAAGCCAGGAGTCGAGCCACCAACCTTCCGATCAGTGGATGACCTGCTCCACCACCTGAGCTACACAAATAAATCTACTTTAAATAAAACATCATTTCCTTGTCTTTGATAGTGTGCAGGAACCCTGGTTTTACTCCCCATGATGCAGTAGACTGCAGAACTACCTTGAACAGCAATAAAGTCGTTATTGACTGCACGACTTTCAGTCTCACATCGTCGGAGGAGTTTTGGCCCGTTTGTCTTTATAGTGCGACTCCAGCTCATTGAGGTTTGGGGAGAATTCTTTCATAAGGTCGCAGCATTTCAATCCAGCTGACGTCTGGACTTTGACGGGGCCACTGCAAAACCTCGATTCTTTTCATTTCCAGCACGTCTGTTGTAGGTTGGCTGCTGTGAAGGGATCGTGGCACAATTTGGGCAAAGCTTTCGATATTGGATAGATGCATGACGTGCTTATGATCGACTCACTGACTGCACCATGCAACATTATGTTCAAACGTTTCCGCTTTGGTGTCAAATGAGTCATGCTTGTCTGGTCTTGAAATGTTGACAAGTGCTAACATGCTAACTGAGCCTGTAGTCTCAGACATGTAGCTCGTTTTGTTTGTTGTAGAGTGTTGTAGTTCGACCTTGTGAAGACCATGGAATTAACCACCTGAATACTCCAAAACCTCAACGTGCCAAAACGTCTGATTTTACAGAGGTGATCACACATTTCCATCTAACATCTGTTTGACTGAAAAAAACCCACAGCAGCATTGAGATAATAGGACGACCGATTAAACTTTGTTCTAGGTTCTCCTGTGTTGATTATGACACATATGAGCAGCACAGCAGCGAAGAGGACAGGCGGAGACATTTTTACCTTGACTTCAAAATGTGGTCAAATGACCAAAGAGCTGTCAGACTTTTTACTTTATCTTGAATAGAAACAAGATTAGAAATCTTGACTCAGGTGAATCTTTTTGGCAGCAATAACCTGACATACACATGAACATATTGTGCAGACCAAGTTGCAGCACCACAGGTGGAAAAAATGACAAGTATAACTGATGTTTAGTATACCTGGAATAGCCAACCACTTGGTCATGGTCTCTGTGGCTGTAGTGAGGACCTGGTCTTCATGCACCAGCTGGTCCACCAATCCTATCTTCAAGGCCTCTGCAGGGCTGTAGAGCAGCCCCAACTGTAGGGCCATCTCTGTGGCCCGATGTCCGACTGTGTTTACCATAGTGTCCTTAAACCTGCAGGAGCAGTTTTACAGTGACAAGACAAAACAAAGATGGGTGTGAAATGTTAATAAAACAGTTTTTAAACTGAGAAGTTGTATTGGTTTTAGGGGCTTTGGCACAAAATTATACAAACCCCGATTCAAAAAGATGAACCGCAGTGAGACTGAAATGAGTTCTTTGTTTTTATCTCCACAACATGAGCAGCGGCGTTACAGCGCAGGAGAACCATGCAAGAAGAAGCTAACTGCAAACCTCTCGCATTCACTGAGCTTAAATGAGACTAATGCATGTAAACTGTGTTTCTACCTTGCTGCTGGTACTATCAATTATTATTGTAATTAGTGTTGGTGTAATTTCTTACCAAAAAGGTGCTACAATGCCGAGCTTGGTCTCATTGAGACCGATGCTGTAACGAGGGTTATCCGCCATTATTCTGTAGTCACATGTCATCGACAGCAGGCAGCCTCCTGCAGGACTGGAGCCCTGGGTGACGAGTAACGAGAAGCCCGCAAGCTTATTTCAGTGTGTTTGCCCCCCAGAATGCACCACTCTGTCCTTGTGTGAGGTGCAGACAGTGTGGAGGTAGGTGCTGCGTTGTTCTATACGTACATTGACTGCTGCTATAGTGATCATGTTGGAGCCATAGAACTTGAGCCACATCTCTTGCACAGCTTTCCAGAACTCCGCACAGTGCTCTGGACTCTTCCCATACATGTCCAAGATGTCCAGCCCGGCTGAGAACACCTTGGGCTGGCTCTGGATTTCAGGGTAAAACACATCCAGAAGCTAAACCCGCTGGATAAACTGTCATTATACTTAGCATGTTCAAACTTCAGCTGTGGAACTGTAAACATGAAAGACTTCACTGTAACACAGATGTTAGTCCATCTGCACAAAGCTGCTTTAACTGTACCGAGGTGACGACGAGGCCTCTGCAGCTCTTGTCCATCTCCAGCTTCTCAAGAGCAATGCAGACATCAGTGAGAAACTCTAAACTAAGACTGTTGACAGGAGGACTCTGCATGTGCATCACTGCCACACCTGCAGAGACAGAGGCCATGATCATTCACTTGAATGCTGCAGTGATTGCTGTGCCAGGAAACCTGCGATGGAGATTTTGCATGCTTTGTGTCTGCTGATGATGGCAGCTGAGGTCACACTGGATTAAACTCAAATTAGTGATCCCTGAGAGGAAAGACAAACAACCTGAGCGATCGCCGGCCTGCTGCACTTTGCATCCGACTAATTAAGTCAATGGGGTGAGAGGATATTGATTCATACGGGTGTATCCACCCGCTAAGGTGCTTTAATTGGACTGACAGTGATGTGAGAAACTCACCTCAGCGGTCTCCCAGAGGCTTGGCTCTGCTCTGGATGTGGTGAGAGGAGGGGCTTTGGGGGCCACCACGCTGATAAATTCTTTTCTACTTTAATCGCCCACGTTATTGGATTTCACTCTACACGGCACTGCGGACATCAATATCAATGACACAGCCCTATAAAAGTGTGGGAGAAGCTCCTAGCCTCAGTAAACACTTTCCTGATGACTTTATGGGCTCAGTCAGTCATCGCAGCACCAGATCCACATATTTGATTTGCCAGGTTTTTTTGCCCCTCCCCCCTCTGTCTCCTCGCAGTCAGACTGGGAGGCGAGTAATATATAAGATGATATTTATTATAGCATAATAAATATACTAACATTGTTTTTCTGATGGAGAAGAAGATTTTATCGAAGTGTATTACACCTCCCTGGGTTGGTTAATAGCCTTGAGCATCAACTGTTGTTTTAAATATTCACACAGTTGCTTTTTTGCTGGGTTTGCATTATCCATCACGCTGCTCTAAGCTTGCTACGCGCCTCAGCTTTTAAAAATGCTCCTTTTATGCTGGACAATAACTTTTATTTAATTTCATTACAATGCAGCTTTGGTGAGTCACAGGTATTTCTGTTGTGGCTGCCCTTGATGTAATTTGGCTTCTTCTAGTCCAGCAGACGGACTCCAACTCCTCCTGGTGATCGTGGTGCTCGCTCAGCTCCGAGCTGAACATGCTACAGCTGGAGAACTGCCTCATGTGCCAGCTGGAGTTAAACAGGGGGAGTTAATGTCTGTGGGACAAGAGACTTACAGGCAGAGCCAGCTGAATTTTCCACACATCTGTATTTACATGACCTTCCCCTACATATTTAGAACAACTCACTCACAGTTGTACTTCATGTCTCATTTACAAAGCATCCTTTCACCTGCACAGTCGTATTAGCAAAATGCTCACCTGAGCTCTGGTCAAAATCCACTTTGATCTTCTGTGAGGTGGAGCTGCTGCTCCGCTGAGCAACAAGCGCAGGAGCCCTGCGAGCAGCAGCATGACCGCTGCAGGAGAGCTGGGACAGAAGACCTGCACAGGAACACAGCACACTGGCTCAGTTCAAAGTCATCGGTCACAAAGCAGCAACACACACATTCAAAAGACAGGAAACAGCCATGTAGCATACTTATTATAGAACTTGATATAATACGTATCAATGTGCAGTCGTGTTAATAGTTTGAAGAGATCCAAGTTGAAATGATGCACGAAAACATTTTTTTCTTTCGCTAATGAACAGAAAAACAGTTTCTCATGAGCTTTTGTTTCCGGAGCCTCTGTGACAGACAGCTAAAGCTAACAGCTGGCATGCAGCACATAACAAACACACGCTTCTTTACACGTTCAGCCTCGTATTCGCTCTCAGCTCCCGTGTTGTGGGTGAGTGGAGTTGCACACACCGACATAAAGAGACAAGCGCTGCGACCTTTGCTCCAGTTTCTGCAGCGCACCGTCGGCAGCAGGAGCTCGGTGTGTTTTGAGGAAATAGAGACGCACAAACTCGGACTTTCTCCCCCCGAAACTCTCAAACCTACCTGTTAAACCCGGCTTGGTCCTCAAACATGCCCTCAAAGCCATTTTCATTCGCTCAGACAGTCACGTCCTCCCGTTCTCGTCTTTAGCGTCTGGTCTTCTTCACCGGGTCTTTTAGAAACAGGCTTTTAGTTTGACTGTGTTGTGACGGAATAGCGCCACCTTCTGGTTGGCTGGCTTCATGATTTTCAATCCTGCCAAAGAATCTCCTCCTCAGTAATTTATTTAGTTTTTTTTTTGCTTCTTGAGCCACCAGTCATCTCTTCATGTTTTGTAAGAAAAATATAAAATAAGTGCAGCCATTTAAGCAAACATGCAAATACAGTATATGAGGCAAAAACCGAGTTTGCGCAATTTAGTTAGTTAATATTTGGTGTGAGGCCCTTTATCCTCCAACACAGCCTGAACTCTCTTAGGCAGCTTTCTTGTTGTTTCTTCAGGAATAGTTCCTCTATCCAGGTCTTTTTTTCTGCATTGGCAGTGTGTTTGGGATCATTGCCCTGATGAAAAAAATTAAGGCTTAACCAATCAGACACTTTTCAGATGGTATTGCATGGTGGATTAAACTCTGATAGTACTTTTCTGAATTCATAATCCCATCAGTTTTGACATGAATGCACAACACCACAGGTTCAAATGCACAGAACTGTGCTTTACTATTTGCTGGTTTATTCCTGTTTCTTGAGGACATGACTTCCAGATGCTGTTCATCTGCTGTACATGGGTTTTCAGTCCCGTCACTTCTTCTTTTGTCCTCCACTTGTCCAGTTTCTTCAGACTTTTTGAGGACATGGTGCACATCATCTCGAGATATACATATGATGAGTTTTTACTCGTCTGGATTGTTTTTCTCAAAGGTAATCCTTCTTCCTGCTGCCATGCCTTTTGATTGTGGGTAACTATAGTATTGGTACTGTTCATCCATATATTCATAAAGTGTCACAGACTACAGAAAATCACTCCTATAATTTGCCTCACTGCTCTTGTGCTCCAGTCAGTCATACTCTCTTCATTTAGACCGATGGCCGACTGACTCCAGGAAACACAGGTGATCCACAGAAGCAAGACAGGAAAAACAATCAAAACATTGAGCTCAGTCTAATTAACAGACCGACATCTATACCAAAATAAACAACAGAAACTCATCGTGTGATCAATAATCACACACCCCACTGATAATGTTTGCGAGCCGGGTATAGTGAAACGAGGGATAGAGAATCCAGGATTACCAACTAGCCAACATCCCTGATGCTCAAAGAAACCCTGTATCATAAATCACCATATAATCAATGAAAAATACAAGGTACTTAAAAGCTACTTTTTGTATATTTCTGATCTCCAAACTAGCTAAAAACCTTCAAAATGAAGTAAAGCTATCAAATAATCCAAAAATGTTCAAAAAATCTGTTTTGTGTTGAAGAGACATCAACTGAAGTTGAACTAGAGCGGGGCTGTACTTCTGTGCAAGACCAATTTGTACAAAAACATAGTACATCACATTAATGTAATTCATTATTTAACCAGGCAAGTCACTGAGAAGCATTTTTATTTACTATGGTGACCTGGGAAAAGGAAATCCCGCCCCCAGAAGAAATGGGGGCAGGGCTTTAAAAAATACAGCAGCAGACATCTGAAAACATGCCTGCTGGTAAAACAATGCTTCCTTTGGGGGATTTGGATAAGCATAAGAGAATAGATGGATTAAGAAAGTCCCTTTAAGGACATTATGAGCATCATGTAGATGTACTTTAATTCCATCCTCTTCTGCTTATCCAAGTCAGGGTCATGGGGGGCAAGGAGCCTATCCCAGCTGCCATAAGACCCTGGACAGGTCACCACTTTGTCACACGGCTAACACAGAGAGATTATTCATGCTCACATTCACACCTACCACCATTTTCAAATTAACCTAATCCCAATAACTGCATGTCTGGACTGTGAGCGGAAGCCAGAGTACCACACAAACATGCAAACCCCTGCACGGAAAGGCCAAAGCCAGGACCTTCTTGTTGTGCCACTGTGCTATCTATTTTATGGTCAGTTGATATAAAATTGTATTTATGTAAACTGCTTCAAGTTTTTGTCTATCGAGAAAAGAACACATCATAGACATCATTTTATTGTAGAAGTACTGTGTGGCTGAAACAATTGTTTTCATCGCCAAGTCTGACAGCTAGAAAAACAACCCATTTCCATTCTGCCGGCAACTGACCTGAGCAATGATACGACTTCCTTTAAAAACAAATTATCTCTATGAGCTTCAAAAGCTCATAAGATGGCTCATCCCTTCCAGAAGCGTTTTTTGCTCTAGGCAAAACCACCAACAAAGTCACCAAGCTCCTTACACATGCACATTTCACCCACAGATAACTGTTAACCCTCTGAGGTATAAATCATCATCACTGACTAACCCTGACCTAATTTTTTTATATACTCATTGAATTGTTCTTACAAGTCTTTGCAAACAGATGACGAAAAAAAAAAATAACTCTAGCAAATATCAAAGACTTCCTACCCAATAGGTAGAGCAGGTCATCTACTAACTGGAAGGCTGGTGGTTCAAACCCTGGCTGCTCCAGTCTGCATGCCAATGTATCCTTGGGGAAGATACTCAAACACAAGTTGCTCTTTGATGAATTGGAGAACATCTATCATTCCATGTTCAGAGATTTTTAAGTGCTTCTGTAAATGAGTGAATGAGGCAGGTTATATAAAGCGCTACATAAGAACGCTTACTGTTTACTGTTAGGATTAGGTTTAGACTGCAGACAGAGCAATGGCGTAAACATCCAGATCCAAAAACCCGAAGAGGAGAGTCCTGGCCCCTAGCCCTGCCAGCAGGGCCGGCCCGTGGCATAGGCCGTATAGGCAAACGCTAAGGGCGCCGTCCATCAGGGGGCGCCACGCCAGTGCCACAAATGTTGAAAAAAAAAAAAAAAGTTGGTACTATTATTTCTAAATACAAAAAATAATCCCACGTTAATTAAAATGCAAAGTAAAGCTTATTTAATAGAAATATTATTTGTTACAACATTACGCCCCCCCCCTCCCCGCACGGTGCGCCCCCTCCCTTCCCGTATCATGGTTCCTTTTGGACGTCACCACATCAAAAAATCAACACAAGATGTCAAAACGGCCAAAACTGTCAGGTGCCCAGGGAAGAAAAAAGAGAAAAGAAGAGGAGGAGAAACGAGAAAAAGACAGAGGTAGGTAACGTTAGCCTACATGAAATTATTTGTCTGAATGTGATAGTAACCTAAATTTTTAGCATTAAGCTAATGTTACATGATTCGCTAATTGCTAATCAATAAATAGCTAGTTAACTGTTTTAACGTCAGTTAATATTGTGGAGGGGGCTAAATTGTTATGGAAAATAATAATGTAACATTAGGTAATTACAGTACTCCCACCTTTCCCACCATTCCTCATTTGTATTCATCTTTTAAGCAGGTGTTTTTTGTTTACATTGTTATTGCCTTCTGGTTAGCTAACGTTTACCCTGCAGGTAATAGTCACTTTTCCACCCCTGTATATATTATAGTTGTAAGCCTAGTTGTTAAAGCGCACATCATTAATGTTAATTAAGCAATATCACATGAGAGGGAATGCTGTTTTTTAATATGAGCACTGCTGTGATTCGGTCAAAGATAATCATAACATAACATTCTCATATGATATTATACTGTTACTTTGCATTCTGCTATTCACCATTTCACTGTAATGATGACAATAAATTGAATCTAATCTAATTTGCATATCAGTTAAGATCATACATATATCTCTTTGGTTTTTCATTTATATTATATCATTTCATTTTATTCCTGGAATCATATGTTTTTATTATTAGACTTTAATACTCATGGGCAATTTAGATTTTTCAATTAACCTATCCCCACAAACAAAATCAACAAAATGTGAAAAATGTTATAATTGCTCATGAATTAATTATGCTTCTTGAGAAAACCTTGTTGTATGAGATGACAGTGATATTTTCCATGAGAATATTTGTGCCAAGTTTGAAAACATCACCTTATGACCATTGTGATACATTGTGTTCATGAGTCTTCGTGTTTTATGGCCTCCACCTTTAAGTACAAATTAAAAACTGCTCCAAATAAGGACAGTGATTTGTACATAGTTATGAGACAGAAGTAAATGCTTAGACAACATCTTTGAGTAAAATACATGAATGTATTGTCCTGTTAGGGACCAAGCTGAGCTAACAATCCAAGAGGTTTTTTTAAAACTCAGAAAGTTATTTCTTTTAGAGCTTTAAATTTCCACTTCAGAACTATAAACAGTCACGAGAAAAATAAAGTTTGTCACAAACGAAGAACAACCGTTCTGTATCTGTAACAATCAAGAGAATGAACCTGGTTAACTGATAATCAGCGACTGTGAGCGCACCTACAAAAGCAGAACGTTTGGCAGTTTGCTGGTTTGAAACATTCAGGTATTAACACAATGCCACAATCGTCCCAGGTGTGGACATCTCATCAAATTCACCCCAAGCTCAGACTGTGCAATACTCGGACAAACTCCAAAACACCCAGGAGATACATCGCCAGAATCAGACAAGTTCTGTCAAGCGACACTGCAGAGGTTCTTGTCCATGCATTTGTGTCTTCCTGCATTGATTATTGGCCTACCAAAGAAAAGTTTTAGAGGTCTACAGATGGTGCAAAATGCAGCTGCTCGCATTTTAACAAGAACTGGGAAATTTGAGCACATTACCCCTGTGCTGAGATCTCTGCATTGGCTACCTTGTCAGGTTCTCGTGCTCTCCGATCTCAGGACTCTGGCCTTCTAAAAGTTCATAGAGCCTGAACAAAGACAGTTGGAGAGCTTTTTCTTTTCGTGCCTGTTTCTGTGGAACAACCTCCCTCAAGATATTCAGCAGGCTGCTCTGTGGAGGTTTTTACAGCTAAGTTGAAGACACATTTGTTCATCCTACATGTCTTAATTCTGTGGCTTTTAGTTTTTACATTTTTATTGTTTTTAACTTGTCTTGTGTCTCTTACCTGTGTTGCTATGTATCACTTTTATTTTATTTATCCCTTTAGTTGTACAGCACTTTGTTTGAAAGCACTTTATAAATAAAGTTATTATTATTATTATTATTATCTCACAGGCCTCGATTAACGTGCTGAATGCGAATATTCATGACAGCACAATTAGAAAAAGAACACGAACTTCTCATAATGGACGAGTTGTACGAGAAAGCCTCTTCTGACTGAAACGGCCATCAGAGAAAAGGTTTACAAAGATACATCTGAACAAGAACAAGGTGTCCTGAAACAAGTTTGATTTCATTACGACATGAAACAGCCGGTGGCATCTTAGGAAACATCAGGTGGCGTAGTGTAAAAGAGGTATGTGGTGCGCAGGGTGCTGTACACAGTAAGACATGAGAGAGAGAGGTATAAGAAAGAGAGAGAGAGAGAGATGGTAGGTGTGTAAGTCACGGCCAAGGCAGACGTGTGTCCGCAGCAGCGATACATGACACGCCGAGGCTCAGTCAGTGAGTATTTTAGGTTATAACTGTGTTTTTGCATGTGGCTAATTTTTCAATCTGAAAATGCTAATACAAAAAATATGTATGTTTTTGTTGTTGTTTTCATTGATATTATTTGTTCCACATGGTAACAAAAGTATTGCTTGGAGAAACGGACCATTACAGTCAGTGTTGAATATGCATGTCCCCATATTTGTATACTGGTTTTCTTGATGTTATAAAGTTGTGACTTTGGAGCTAGGGCCGATGTAAACACTGGTGTGTACTCTATAATGTTGTTGTTAACCTTTAATTTAACTGTACTCACTTACATCACCAACACTTTGTCTTGTAAACCCGTCTAAATGTGTTTTTTCTTCGTTCCAACTGGACTGTTTCTCTCCCCTGAACATCGCTGTCAGCGTCGGCCGCTATCGAGCGCCATAGGAAATCCATCAGCGTGCGTCACCTCTGCACCCTGTAACCTGGGGGACATACTCCGCTGCTTTTCCTGCTGTCACTTTTCTTGTCGATGCCCACCCTTTCCCCCCTCGCACCCCACCCATCATGGATTTGATGGATGTAGACGGGGGCCGTGGCTGTGGAGAAAAAAACTGCGGCCTTACGTCCGGCTTCCCGGAGGACTGCTCCAACCAAGAGTGCCACTGGGAGGAACCTATGTTTGGACTGATTGAATTAGGTGGGTAAACACAGTTGTAAAAGTAGTCTTAGAAATAAAATAATAAAAATAAAAACCTGCAGCTACAGCGCATCTTTCTCTTTAGAAAGAAAAAGAACAAATTGTTGATTGAAGGAAATTGTGGTATCTGAATATTTCAAAGTCATATTTTCTCTTACGTTCCATTGGTGTTAAAGTAGTTTGGGTGTATAATGCTGTTTTCTGGGTGATGCTGAGTACTGCTTGATTCACTCCAGGAACCTGATTTGCTCTGTACATGTGGTTTTAGGCTAAATAAAAGGATTGGTTTCATGGGTTGTGCAACTCACATCTAAGCAACTCATCAGCAGTGGATTGTGTTGTGAGATGTTCGTGCAAGCTTGCATGGTTACATGTCCCTGTTAGTTAAATTTGTCAATATCAGTAGTAAACTTTATCTGATGTAAACATGGCACAAGGCACTGAAATCTAATGCCAGAGGCTCGTTTGCTTATCTTAACATATAGCAGGGGTGTCAAACTCAAACACACAGTGGGCCAAAGGTCAAAACTGGAACAAAGTCGCGGGCTAACGTTAATATTTATTGAAATATATTTATTCCTCCAGATTTAAGAATGAATCTTTTCTTATGGACTCAAACACGTTTTGCTGAAAAACTGAATATGCAACAAGCAAAGCTTAATACTAAACAATATATATATTAGCTGTGTAATACCAGTAGGCCAGCTCTAATAGTAATTTGGTATGGCTTCATGGGCCAAATGTAATTAGGCTGCAGGCCAAATTTGGCCCGCGGGCCAGAGTTTGACACCTATGACATATAGGGTTTCCTTTTCTTTTCTTCTTTTTTTGTTTATTAGCTAGCACTCTCCATTTCCACTTTTTGTGTCCAGAGCGTATATAAAAGTGTATATAACAAGAAACACCACACATGGTTATTGAAGTTGTGTTTTGAAAGCTCAAGCTGATGTTTTAAATCCAGACTTTACAAGCAGGGGGCCTGACCTGAATGTCAGTCTGAGGGACACTGCAACCTTAGCCAGTGTTGCCAACTCCTCATTAAGGAAAATCGCTATTGGCTTAAAGCTAAACGATGTCATCGCCTAATTTGCACAATTGGTCATGCTAACGTCATTGTAACCTATGTTGTAGGAGAGAAAAATAACATCGTGGAAGAGACATAAAGTGAGTAAAAAATGCAGTTAGAGTTTATTTAGAACTACAAATTAAATTTCTTTTAGCAATTATTGTTTTTTAATGTCACAATTCCAACCCTGCTCCTTTACCCGGGCTTGGACCGGCTGTGATCCGAAATAGGCGCTCTGGTGGAGGTACTCTGTTTGTGTTTGTGTGTTTATTAGTAGTTTTAAACCTTGTGATCCACAAAACAGCATAAGAGTAAAAGAAGAACTGACTGCGTTACAGTCAGTGCGGGAGCAGCGGCTTCGCTCATGTGCGATTCATTTGCAGTTTGGACGCATAGGGGTGAAAATCACCTGCTGGGGGAGGACTATCCTCCGCCCGTGAGCACTTTGGCACGGGCGAGGTGCCCACGGCAGCACCGCTGCTTGTTGTGAAAAGTCGCTAAGTTGGCAACACTGGCCTTATCATTGACTGGTTTTATTTTCTCCTTGTATGCAGTCAGTGATAAGGAAAGGGGGGCAACTCTTCTAAGAAATAAAAGGTCTGACTCTAATGACGTCCTTATTAGAGTCAGAAGCCTTTCCAGGTATTTCACATGTTGCTAGCCTGTGAAGCCTGTGTTTCCAGGCAGATCCACCCTGCATTCTCCTTGTCGTTTTCTCATTATATCAAGCAGGCAGCGGTGGTAATATGAGGACATGATTCTAGCTACACTCTTTGTCTAGTATCTGGAAATGTTGATCCTTTTTATTATCTGTGCTGAAAAGGCATGTCCACCTTTATGTACAGTCTATGGTTGGTGCTAAGCTAAGCTAACCAGCTGCTGGCTATAGTTTCATTGAATTATTTGTAAAGAAATCTATACAATATGTAAAAAAAATACACACACACACACACACACACGCATATATATACATATATACAGGGCTGCACATAAGTGGTCCGCAGGTGCGCATGCGCTGTCAAAATAAAAGACGCGCACCACATAAGAAATTGCGACGCGCGTTTGCGTACATAAGATTTTCTGGAGGAGGACAGAGTTTGTTTAGAACTCTTAAAGATGTCGAAGAAGCTCCTTTAAGCAATTACTTTGGTTTTCCTCCACCTCCAAACAAATGTCAGGAGTCCGAACCACAAAAGAAGCACGTATTCTCGGAAAAGTGGTTGCAGGAGGTGAGCTGGCTTCAAACAAATGATGAACGCACAGAGAGGTGGTGCCATGAAAATCCCACTCTAGCGGACAACTTCTTATCTGGTGCACGTTTTTTATTTTGACAGCGCATGCACACCTGCGGACCACGTATGTGCAGCCCTGTATATATGTACATATATGTGTGTGTGTGTGTGTGTTATGTATATGAGGAAGATAGATGGAAACAGATCAAATTGAGATCTGATAAAAACAGATAATTATTTCTTCTTGCAGTGTGCGTGACTGTGATTTACATCCCCCTGATGTTATTTGGCCTCCTGGGAAATATACTAACAATTCTGGTGGTTTGGCTGCGTCCACACATGAGAACCTCCACCTACCTCTACCTGAGCAGCATGGCTGTTAGTGATCTGCTGATACTCCTGCTGCTGCCTCTGGATTTATATAAGGTATCTACTGACACAGTGCATATTTTGTAATGCATGCTTGCTTTACTTTGGCCTGAACACCAGACCTACAGCCACGTTGTGGCACTAAGCAATCAGATCATGATGTTAGTTAGGTTTAGTCGAGTCACAGAAAATCACTCCATTGGGTGAACAAAGCAGGCACAATAGATTCGCTTCCTGTTTGTGTTTTCTAGTAATTGTTTAAAGATGTTATTGTTGCCTTCCCCTCAGGGGGACCCCTGCCTCTAAATTAAATCTTGTTACATTGAAAGCTTGTGTCACACTTAGAGAAATCTTAAATCACTCTTCTATCGCAGGCTTGGCACAATCACTTTAAGTATGTGGATAAATAACAAGTCATATTTTTGTTAGTTGCATGGGTTTTTATCATATTCCTTGTGCAGCGTAACTTAATTAACACAAGCAAAGACAGATCTGGCCTTTGATTCTGTAAGACGCCAAGAGCTTGAAGAACAAACGTTACAACTAACCCATATGTTGCCACAATAATAAAGAGCCCTAATAAGTTTTTAATTTTTCTTTCATATATATTGTCAGAATGGCAGACGCTCAGTAAAACATGGTTTACATAACGAGGTCTGTGTACGTACAAACTCAAAGACAGGCTTCAGACTGAGCTGAGCACTGAATTTCCAACAGTTTATTTGTACTTATATAGCCCCAAATCACAGCAACAGGTGCCTCAAGGTGCTTTATATTGTAATGTAAAGATCCTACAGTGGAGAAAATGGAGACAACCCTAAAAATCAGACAACCCTCTATGAGCACACAATTTTGGTGCTAGTAGGAAGGAAAAACTCCCTTATAACAGGAAAGAAACCTCCTGCAGGAGCTGGCTCAGGGAGGAGAGGCCATCTACTGTGACTGGTTGGGGTGAGGGGAGGAAGGCAGCACTCTGTATAATTTCATAAAGAGAAGACATCTTTAAAATAGTCATCTGAAGCATACAGTCAATCAACAGATGGGCCGACAGGATGTGGCATTAAAGGAGCTAAAAGCTCAGTTCAGTGAGGATGATCTGGTCACAGTGGGGCAGTTGTGTGTGGAGTTTGCATGCTCTCGTGTGCCTGTGGGGGTTCGCTCTGGTTAGGTGGGCACTGACTAAAAAACGATACCTTTTGTCTTGATAAGTAGAAAATTATGATTTTCTTATAATAAAGTAGTTTTCAGAATGTTCATTTAAACTAAGCAGCTGAGTTAATATTAAATACTTGTTCTTATCTGAGTCTGTTGACATGCTATGCACTGCTCACATATTCTTTACAGGTTAAAAAAGGTATAAAATGCAATCAGAGGAAAATAATTGTTCTGTCTCTCCAAGCTCTGGAGGCCCCGGCCCTGGCCCCTGGGAGACCTTGCCTGTAAGCTGACTATGTTCCTCTCAGAGTGCTGCACCTTCTGCACCATCCTCCACATCACCTTCCTCTCCCTGGAGAGATACCTGGCAGTCTGCTGGCCGATCACAGCCAAGACAGTAGTGACACGGCGCAGAACCCGGGCCATCATAGGCTGCCTCTGGCTGAGTGCGGCTGTGAGTGCCGCACCAGTGCTGGTCATGGTTGGAGTGGAGGACGTTGGACGAGAAGACCTCGGGCTCATCCAATGGAAAGAAGACGGGGGGTGGACAGGCAGGGAAGGAGATCAGGGAGGGTTTATGATGGGTGGAGGAGAAAAAGAAAGCAGACACATGGATGGAGGCCCAGAGGGAATAAAGTGGGGTGAAAAAGAGACAAAGAGTTGGGAGGAACGAGCTGGTGAACTGAAATGGATCGGAGAAAAAGTGGAGACAGAAACAGCAGAAGTAGATAACAGGCCACCGGAAGACAAAGGTGAAATGAAACTTGAAAAACATACAGTTGAACATGGAAGGGAGGGAGACGGAAAGATGGGATTAGAGGGAGAGCAGCAAAACAAAAAGGAAGACGAGGGAGGAGGAATGGACGGAAGCTCCAATGAAGGCCGTGAGGGAGAGACTGACAAGAGAGAGTGCCGCTGTACACATTTTGCCATCTCCTCTGGCCTGTTGTCAGCCATGATGATTCTCTCCAATTTGTATTTCTTGGTACCTCTCTGCATTCTGGGAGTGGTATATAGTCTGATTGGGCGCACACTGTGGCTCCGCCCAAAAAGCAGCCGTAGAGACCAGAGTCACAGGAACACTGTCAAAATGCTGGGTGAGGAAGCACACACACACACTATGCCTAAACCTAACCATAACCTAATAGTAACCCTGACACTAAAACCATATTTTGAGCCTCAAAAATACCTTCAAACTTGTGGGGACGTGGATTTTATCCCCATAAAGGCTGTTGGTTCCCACAAGCATAGTAAACTTCCAATTTTTGGTCCCCACAAAGATATGTAAGCACACACACACACACACAATTTCAAATTCTTTTAAATTCTCACCAGTATGGCGGCCAGGTGAAAGACATGTTTTTTGTTTTGGGGGGGATATTCAAGCAGTTTTGTTTTTTGTTTTATTTACGTTGGTAGAGTTGTTGATGGGTTAGTTCGTTCTTGGAAGCCTGTCCGTCATGGAGCCGTATAGAAACAGCTTGATACAGAATGGAACCAAAGGGTCACAAACATCCAAAGATGAGCATTCAAAAAGCCTGGAGAACTACTCCTGAAGACTGCTTCAAGAAATTAGACGAAAGCTGCCTGAGAGAGTTCATAAAGGCAGTCATACCTAATACTGACTCAGACGCTCATTCGACCTGTATTTCCATGTATGTTTGTACATGGTTACATTAATGGCTGTGCCTATTTTCCATTTTTTAAAACAACATATAAAAAAACTGAGGGGTGGGCAAAGACGTTTGCATACTGTAGTCCATGTAGTACGTGCCGTGATTGGTCAGGACTCGATCTGGAACGTTGGCGGTTCTGACTTAATGTTCTCATCTTTTTTTCTTCAGGAGTGATCGTCTTGGCGTTCGTCTTGTGTTGGCTGCCGTTCCATGTTGGTCGAACCATATTTTCTCTTTCTCTGGGCACTGGGACTGAGAGACAGGAAACTTACCTGGACACTAACTCCCAGTCAGACACTATCACGCATGTCAGCATGGACAGAAAAGATGTCACCATACCCACTGTTACTAACCCACCTAGCCACTTAGACCTGGACATAAACACTGAAACACTGTCCTTGCACTCTCATATCATGTCACACACAAAAGGGCGACATGAAAAGACCGACATACATAATGGACACACTCAAAATAAAAATGTTTTGGCTCATGTTATTAATACACAACCAGACAACAGAAACACACATAACCAACTGCAAAGAAGCACAAACACAATCACACACAGCCTGCAAAGTAAGCTATCAATTACCGTAAAGTCCCAACATGACAAACCTGAAACAGCGCCTCCCATCCCCACAACTGCCTATTCTGCAGCATCTACAGAGCTGCACTATGACCACACCTACAATGACACAGTCTTCAGCGACACATACGCACCCCCTGATACACACTTGTACTTTTTATATTATCTGTCTCAGTATTTTAATCTTGTGTCCTCCGTGCTCTTCTACCTCAGTGCCGCCGTCAATCCTTTATTGTACAACCTGATGTCTGCCAGATACAGACACGCTGTACGCAGCCTCATACGCACACAGTCTCACGCACAAGCTCGTCGCATGCACACGCTCACCGTGCACCACTCCACAACCACTTTGTGATGGCAAAAAACAAATGGATGCACCCACTGCAAGCAAAAAAGAGGAAACAATCAAACAAACCTCAATTTCTTTTCATTACAATGTGGTACTGTACCACAAATTGAGAATGTTGACATTTATTAATAAAAAATATTTTAGGCATAAATTAAAAAAGGCATATTAATGCTTATGCTTAGACCAATTCTAGCACAAGTAGTTTTAATTCTTTATGTAATTTATGTATAAGAAAACCTCCACATGAACTTCATATACTGGGCAAAAATATTGTGAATGGCATTTCATCAGTACATGGAATAGTTCATGCAATAATGCACAGGCTAAAACACATAGTCCAGTTTTAGCCTGTGCATTATTACATAGCCGGTTTGTTTCACCCAAAAAAATCTATGCACAATGAAAATACACTAAGTCTTTTATTTTGTCTAAAAATGAGTGATGCTAATTCAGTTAGACTTTTGGGCTAGATTTTTATATCCAGAGTCCGCTCGCATAGACTTCAGCCAAAGTCCAAATAAGCTGTGTCCAAATTCAGAGGCCGCATTTGTAGACCGATGACATCACAGCCAGGCGACGAAAGCTGCCCAAATTCAAAGACTCCGACAAATGCGTCCGACAAATGCGTCCTTCATTTCCCCAGATTTGAAGGATGGGTCAGTTGTATCCTTCGATGCCCAACCTGTCCCAGAATTCATAGTGCAGCCAATTCCAGTTTCCATCAACGGAGGCAGCTACTTAGTTTTAATATTCCTCTTTCTGGGTCACAAAATAAACTTTTAACATATTTTCAGGGAGAATGTAGCTGTGTAAACCTCAAATATCTGCTCGATTTATCAAGACATTGCATATTTGCAAAAGCGCTCCGACGTTTTCGGAGACGTCTGTTACCCACCAGCTCGATAGCTAGCCGGGGTTCAAGGCTCACTAGAGCAGGCGGAAACTCCCGGCACATCGTTTTCAGACCCCGCGGTTTTACACTACTCAGGTTAAACATGATACATAAGTCACTTAGACAACTTAAAAATGTTATTATTTGGCTTTTTTCAGTGTTTTATTTGTTCCTGAGTAAATCTGTTTGGCTGAGATTAAAGTTATAGTTTTTACACAGCTGAATAAATGTCAAGCAGACAGCTGATTATCAGAAGTGTGAGATGCTGGAGAATTTACTCCAGTGTCCTGTTATATTTTAGGGAGCAAGGAGCAGACGGCTGATTTTATTAAACTCCACTGAGACAGCGGTGACACAAATCTGAAGGCTAGACCGTCCCATTTCACAGCCTCGCACTTCCAGCCTTCTGGGTCTTCGAAGGACCCGGCCTATGTTGACCGTGAAGGCCGGGTCCTTCGAAGGATGCAGGTCTTGAATTTGGACACAGCAATACTTTCACTCAGGAGCCATCATGGAATACTTCCAGGAACCTTGTCAAAAATCTTTTGGATTGGTTTTCCTAAAAATTCCATTTTCCTATCTTTACAATACAGTTAGGGCTGCCACAAACGATTATTTTGATAGTCGACTAATCAGATCATCATCCATTGGACGTAAAACGTACAGCTTATTGCACCAGCAGCATCTGCTCTTATATAACTATCATTAGCTTACAGCTTTAAGTGTTTGTGCTAACTAAAAATAAAGACAAGATGAGAGTTTATTGAATTTTAATGAAGTTTGCAGATTCTTTCGGTGAAGTTTAATAAACTCCTTGCTATCTAAAATATAACAGGACACCGGAGTAAATTCTGGAGCATCTCACACTTCTGATAATCAGCTGTCTGCTTGACGTTTATTCAGCTGTGTAAAAACTATAACTTTAATCTCAGACAAACCGATTTACTCAGGAACAAATAAAACACTGAAAAAAGCCAAACAATAACATTGTTAAGTTATCTAAGTGACTTATATATCATGTTTAACCTGAGTAGCGAAAGACGGCGGTGGGTTTGAAAACGATTTGCCGGGAGTGCGGTGTTCTCACGGCTCTAGTTAGCCTAGCCCCCCGGCTCGCTATCGAGCTAGTGGGTAACAGACGTCTCCGAAAACGTCGGAGCGCTTTTGAAAATATGTGGTGTCCTGATAAACTGAGCAGATATTTGAGGTTTACACAGCTACATTCTTGCCTGAAAATATGTTAAACGTTTATTTTGTGACCCAGAAAGAATAATAAGAGTAATATTAAAACTAGCTAGCTGCCGCCATTGTTGGAAACTGAGGTGGGCCGCACTATGAATTCTGGGACACAGCTTCTTCTTCTTCTTCGGGGTTTAACGGCAGCTGGCATCCTTGTACATGCAGTGCTGCCATCTTCTGTTTCAGTCCGTTATTACACTCTTAAATCCTGCTACTTATTCCTGCGTCTTTTGGGATCTTACAAAGCTTCAAACGACGCGTCGACTATTAAATCAGTCGTCGACGAGTTTGATAGTCGATGTAATCGTGACTAGTCGACCAATCGTGGCAGCCCTAAATACAGGGTTAGTGTTACCACCTATAATAGCTCAGACCTGAGAAGGTTAACCAGACCTGAATCCTAACTTTAGATGAGTTATTAATGACCAGCTGAATGTCAAAAAGTTAAAACATGTTTTTCCCTGAAACTTTTATTTCCACTGTACCACCATCTTTGCTGATGTGAAACAATCCCCAGTAGTTCTATTAGGGATATTTGAGTGTCATGTCTCCTCTGTCATCTCTGTTAGTCTTATTGATTTATAATTATGTTTGTTTTTTTCTCCCACAGTCAACAATTATATTGACTATTTGTATGATCACAACGCGGTACATCTGTTTGGTGTACAAAGACTTATTATTATTAAATGTAAGAAACATGTTAATCTTATTTATGTTCATCCACTTGTAAATTAAATTGGTGTCACTGTGTGTCACATGATGAGCTTATTTGCTTTTTTTTGGTGAGTCTATGAACTACAAACTGTAGCTCTAGTCCATAATATCATCATATTTTCTCAGTGGCTGAATAACTCAGCAGGTTAAGAGCTGAACTAGCAGTAAGAAGTCATAATTTTGAGACTTGGGTTTCTGTTATATAACTGCATCATAGGTGCTGAACCAGCATGATTCAGCGTCATGCTCGATATAACTGGACTTTAGGCTACATCTCTATGTACCATTCAAACCAAAGGCAGGCAATTAATTTTCCCGAGGTGCTCCTGGGACTCTTGTAGAGTGCTGCACCAATAAGCTGAACTCAGTTTCGTATAATATTACTTTTATCTCCATAATACATAAATTATTATTATATAAAGCTGCCAATGGTAAGAGTGGATGCTGTAGGGAATGAAAATATGAGACAGGCATTGTAAAAATGCAAACATTTTATCACTATTTAATCAAATCCAGAAAAACAACTGTAAACAAAATGTCTTGATGCATTCTCAATAATCAAGGTAAGTAAATCTCCAAAAGTTGATTCTGTTCATCTGGACGTTTCTGCCACTGAAAACGCTACGTCCAGAGACCTGTAAACAAAATGTGCATGTTCTGGCAAAATGTTAAAGATTTGAAGTGCTGTTGCAACTTTGCATTTAGTTTTTTAGTTTATCTGGTATTTTTCAGTTATTTTTTTCTTGTTAAGTGAAGAAATACTTGCCTGTTTTAGGCTTGAATAAGTGCAACAAGAGGTCGAAATACAATGGACACTGGACAGGTGATCATCGCCAAGAGAGAGGATCTGTACCTGGACTTGTGAAATTTTATAAGTAAGAATGTTTGTTCACGTGTAAAGGTAGATCCAAAGACAGCCAACATCTTCTGAGCACGTCTCCTTATGTGTGCAAAGATCTTTTCTTTGAGAGAATCCAGCAGTTATCCTGACTTGAAAATACAGTGAAGGAACTGTTGGAAGTCCAGAAAGCACTGGACAAGGAACCGTTAGACGGGAAGAAACAGAAGTAGAAAGGTGAGACACTAAGCTGCCAACTAAGCTGCCTTTCCAGCACAACCTCACGTGTCTGAATTTACAGTTATGTTTTCATGTTGACATACTGTATTAACACAACTGATCTAAAATCAGACAAAAAACATGAAATCAGAGTAGAAAAAGTAATTTTTTTACTGTAACAACCACAAACATGTTTAATGAATCATATTTCATAACTTTAAATGTTTTAAAGTTTAAAATCATATGCACAAGTTTTGCAAACAACAAAGTTATTTGCAGCCAATTACCTTTTACCCTTTTTTTAATAACCACATCTATTTACATAACCATCAGCTGTTCTGCATTCAATAAGATGCCACACAAATATTTGTGCCACTCCTAAAACATAATTTCTGTCCACTATAAAGGAGAACATCACAGCCTGATACCTGCAGGTCTGACAGCAGCAGGTGTATCACTCCTGTTTCTACCTGGAGACAGCAGTCGCCTCATTGTTCTGACACAACACAAAACTATCCACAACTCTACACACTAACTACACAAGACAACACATTAACTACACACTCCAAACACGCTAAACGTCACAAATCTCTCACATCTCAAAACTCGCGCTCTCTCTCTCTCGCCGTCACTCCTAAATCTTCCCCCTCTTCCTAAACAGCCAAATGTCATGTCGCCATATTATTTTTTGATTGGTCGACATGGTGCATTTTCCCACACACGTTTTTTGTTTTGTTTTATTTTTTTTGCTCATAAGCAGAGAGTGCTCGCTGCTGTCCTTAGACAGTAAACGTGACGAAACTATTCAGGAAAAAACACGCGTATATATTGTTCATCATAACTCTGGTTTTACGTGGCCTATCAACACAATGTACTGTAAAAACTGGCATATATCACCTTGTTGCCCTGTCATCTTAAAGTGGTCATGTGATTGGGTTACCACGACTACTTTATTCTTCCTCAGTTAAACAGCAGCACTCATTTTGGCCCCTAGCTGCAGGTGTTGTGCCAAAAAGTGATCGTCTGTCAGACAGCGATTGCTGTCTGCGGGAGCGCACAGCTGCTTAAAGCTGCAGCTCCCAGATTACTTACAGCTACTTGCTACAGCAACTGATATAAGATGCGGTAAGCTGAACACAGCTTCAACCGTCTGTTTGTTGAAAAATAGTTACGCGACCGCATTTTTTGTTCGTAATGGTAATGGCGTTGTAACGATTGCAATAATAATTAGTTACATTACTCGTTACTGAAAAAAGTACCGCCATTACTAAAGCCATTACCTGTAACGCCGTTATTCCCATCACTGGGAACAAATCAAATCTTCTGGAAAAAACTGCAAAATGTTGCTGGGGAAAAGTACATCTGGAATAAGCTGCCTACCCTGCAACCATCAACAGATTTCAGTTAAGCAGAAGAAAATCAAAATTACAAATAAATGTAATCGTTCAAGCGTGAATGTGAAAACTTAAATCTGAGTTACTCAAGTCCAGTACGTCTTCTTATATATATTGACTATTTGGAACATTGTTTTATATTACTTTAGCTTAGCAGCTAATAAATACAGATGTGAAAAGCATGGCTAAGTAATTAGCTTAGCATTTGGATCTCCAGCATACACAGGCAGACAGAAAAAGCCGGTTATTGATGCATTACTAGCATAAGTTTAGGACTAAAACATATTTTATCTGTTAATAGTATTGAATTTAAGATCCTCAGGCATTTTTCAATGTGACACCTATCTTCTTATTTGTTTAAGAAACTTACTATCAGCAACTAATCTAAGAGCCTCCAGTGATGTTTGCTGCTTCAATGTGTGCGTTTTAGCTTAGTGTGTGTTTGCAACTTATACAATGCTATGCGGTTGTTCAGTCTGACGTCACTAGCCGTGTCTGGGCCTAAACTCCGCTGCAGGTCCATATATCAAACGATCACTATGGCATTACTGAGAGTTGAAAAACAGTCTAAAGTCTTTCATCTTTAATAAAATGATCAGCGTTCTGCTCTACCAGGTGTAACAATTGAGTTTAACATCCAGGCATCCATGAAAACGGAATTTATGACATTTAACGGAGTTAGAAGTTAGCAGGGAGTTAGCTCGCTAGCTTCTATCTAAATACAATATAGCATGTCCTGACTGCGGGGTTTTGGAAACAAATTAAAACGTACAGCTCTGCTATCACTTCCAGCATAAATGAAGACAGAAAACTAAACAGCAGTGACGTTTGTAGGGTTACTGAAGTTGGGCTAGCTGGTATATAATGATGTGCTACGTGACCGCTAGCGACACAGCTATGTTAGCATAATATAAACAAGCTAACTTTTTTTCCACTCGATAAAAGTTACCGTGAGTGTTCTCGGTGGTCAGGAACAAATGTAATCGCATGGCAGGATGCTGTAAAAGGACCAAACTTCAGCCAGGAGAACAACTGAGATAATCCATCCACAATACGAGGTTAGTCATTCATATACTGCTGCATGGGCTGGGCTGTAGTTACATCCTAAGGTTTTAAAAACTGACCTTAAATAAATGATTAGCGGTAATAAAAGCCGAGGGAGGTCAACAGTGATCACTGACTGTTTTAGGAGCTTTTTGAGATTAAATAGAAGAAAATACATAACATTAAACATGTTAACAACACAAAAGCCATATTAAACGCAGACTACTTTAGGCCCGGAAGTAGGATTCGTCACGTCATCACTTAACCATTTTACACCACCAAGTGTAAATACTGTATTAACGTTCCTAAGCACACTAAAGCACAAAACTTTGGTTGGTATTGTGGGGAGAACCCTGACAATTTGACAGGGTTCTCTTTCTTTCTTTAATTTACAGAGTTGGAGTGTGCTGTAAGTGTTCTCAAAATGTAATGAAGACAGACACACACACACACACACACACACACACACACACACACACACACACACACACACACACACACACACACACACAAGGAAGAGGGCTATCATGTTGATTCATGTAGTTTAATAGAGGCTGATGTGTTTTATGTAATATATATGACGTTTCATATACTGCGGTGTCAGATACTGATATAAATGCCTTTGTTTGATTCACAGTTGAGGGTTTATCTCCCTTGTGAAAGAGGTTATGCTTTCTTCCATGCTAGTCTGTCTGCCAGCAGAAATGGATTTCTTGAAGTTTGGTGGACAGACTGGCCTTAGGCTAAGGGACAATTGATTTGATTATATCAATATTCCAGGCCATTTCTGCTATGAGATCAGGTCTTTTTTTGAGAACTATGTGAAAAAGAAGCTGTCTTTTTTCAAATCATATGCGTATGACAAATCTCTCAAATTTATAAAGTTATCAAATTATGAAGTTACCTCTTTTCCTCACTCTTTTAGTCACTTAAATACTAAATTGTAGCCTTATAATACTTTTGATTCCAGAGTATATGTCACGATCCTGGGCCATTTGGCTCAGCGTTTTGAGTGTATATATATTTTGATGTTTTTTGTCTTATATTTAAGTTCTTTAAGTTACCTAAGTTCTTTCCTGTCATGCCCAGGTTGTTGCTGTAGTTCATTGTTTCTTAGATTTCCTTTGTGTCTTCTCCTCTATGTTTAAGTCTCCCTTGCCTCTCATGTGTTTCATGTCTGTGTGTCTTATGTTGTCAAGTTCATGTTGTCACGTCTGTGTCTCATTATGTTTCCTGTTTTATTTTGAAGAGGTCCTGTGTTCTACGTTCAGTGTGTTTAGTTTTACTCCTCCCCCGTGACGTCGTTATGTTCATGTGTGTCAGCTGTTTCCCCATGTGTTGTCACTTCCCCTGATCACCTCCTGTGTATTTAGTCTGTGTGTTTTCAGCTATTCCTTGGTGGACCGTCTGTGGTTTTTCCACGCCATGTCATGCTTTCGGGTTTCCATATGACATTGCCATGTTCAGAGTCTTTCTTGTTTGTTTTTCTATTCACCAGGGTTTTTCATGGTTCATTTCACCTTTCTAGTTTACCCAGTTTAGGTTATTGTTTAGTTTTGCATTTTGTTGGCCATTTTATTTTTGTACCATTTTGTCTGCCTTAATAAACAGCTCATCTTCAGTTAAAGTTGAGTTTTAGTATGTCCGCACCTGGGTCCACTCTTCGCACTTCACACAGTTTGTCCCGGTACACAGAGACACTGGGAAATCACACACAGGTGGGAGACACAGCTGGACCTGGTTAACCTGACGAGACAGGGGAACACTGACACCAGGGACCAATAGAGGGAGCACAAACTCAGAACCCAGTACCTAAAATCCCAAAACACAAACCATCCCAAAACAGCCCATGAATAATAAAGAGAATAATAACAATAAAGAACACAAACACAAAGTCACCGAGTCATGGTCGCAGGACCATGACAGTACCCCCCCCCCCCCCTCAAGGGCTGGCCCCCGACAGCCACAGAAACACACCACCAGATCCGGGCGGGCGGCAGGGGGCGCAGGACGGAGGGACTGGGCCATGACCAAAGATGGAGGCCCCAGAGTCCCAAAAAAAAAAAAAAAAAAAAAAAGGCGAAGAGGGTCTGGGGGCCGGCCGTGCAGAAGGCAACGGCGACCACTCAGGCGAAGAGGGTCCGGGGGCCGGCCGTGCGGAAGGCAACGGCGGCCGCTCAGGCAATGGCGGTCCGGGGGCCGGCCGTGCGGAAGGCAACGGCGGCCGCTCAGGCAATGACGGTCCGGGGGCCGGCCGTGCGGAAGGCAACGGCGGCCGCTCAGGCAATGGCGGTCCGGGGGCCGGCCGTGCGGAAGGCAACGGCGGCCAGTCAGGCGACGGCGCCCGGCCAGTAGCCTAGCCAGCGGTCTAGAAAACGGCCGTTTAGCTCCAGACCCAAACGAGGCTGGGCCAGGCGAGGCTGAAGGCACGGAAGCCGGGGCCGCAGCGGGCGAAGATGCTGAAGACGCTGCTGCAGGCGATGATGCGGATGCTGAAGACGCTGCTGCAGGCGATGGTGCGGATGCTGAAGACGCTGCTGCAGGCGATGGTGCGGATGCTGAAGACGCTGCTGCAGGCGAAGATGCAGACACGAAGGCTGGACCAGACGAACATGCAGACACGAGGGCTGGACCAGACGAAGATGCAGACACGAAGGCTGGACCAGATGAAGATGCAGACACGAAGGCTGGACCAGACGAAGACGCAGACACGAAGGCTGGACCAGACGAGGACGCAGACACGAAGGCTGGACCAGATGAGGACGCAGACACGAAGGCTGGACCAGACGAGGGTGAAGCTGGGCCGGGCGAGGACGAAGCTGTAGCTGAAGCCGGGCCAGGCGAGGATGAAGCTGAAGCTGGACCAGGCGAGGATGAAGCTGGGCCAGGCGTGGATGAAACCGGGCCAGGCGTGGATGAAACCGGGCCAGGCGTGGATGAAACCGGGCCAGGCGAGGATGAAGCCGGGCCAGGCGAGGCTGCGTCCTCAGGGTGAGGCGTGGCAGTAGCAGGTGGTAGCGCTGCAGGTGGTGGTACTGCAGGAGGCGGCGCTGCAGCCACGGGTGGTGAAGCAGCCACAGGTGGAGAAGCAGCCACAGGTCACAGAAGTCAATTCGCCTGTCCGCCGAATTTGAAGTCAATTTAGGATACTTTCCTTTAATAAACGGTAAGCATTATACATATGTTCCTCACTTGGCTTGCTGTTTGTTTGCTAGCGATAGGCTACTTGACGACAGCATTAGCTAACCAGTGTTCTCTAGACCAGCGTTCCCCAACTTTTTGGGTGTTTCGTGGCCCGGGGGTTGGGTCAGGCAAAATTGCAGTAGCTTCCCTGATCATTTTACAAACATAAGTGAAGAGAATCTGGACTAAAAGGCCTAGACTTATGGTTGTGTGCTGAATCTATGAATCAAACTATCACCTGGAAACATAATTAACTGGTCCATAGCTGTGAAACTGGACATGAGTTCTTGATTCTATGGAGATTAACAGTAATCCAGAAATTTACAAATTTGTCCCAGGGGCATCGCGTAAATGTTGTCCCTGGGACATCGCGTAAATGTTGTCCCTGGGACATTGTGTAAATGTTGTCCCTGGGACATCGCGTAAATGTTGTCCCTGGGACATCATGTAGAAGTTGCCCTGGGACATCGTGTAGATGTTGTCCCATGTGATTGCAGCCAAAGACCAGGTACACTATGACATGTCCTTAGCCATATAGATTGTTTATTTAATGGACTTTGTTCATTTGTTTTTTGTTTGTTTATTTCTTCTTCTTCTTCTTTTTTTTTTTAATTCACAGGTGCAGTGCCAGAAATGTGGTGCCTACAAGCACATGCGTTGTTCAAAGTCTGTTTGTGGCATCTGTATCTTCTGTGAGAGTAAGTCACAATATAACTAAACAATGTCCAAAAATGTTTAAAGTGAATTTTTTTTTCGTAATTTTGCCTTTGCACACCAGGACTGTGTAATTAAAGTGGACGTTTCAAGATCCAGTTTTTACACAAAACTATTTTAGACATAACTGTGTCGTATTGTGGGGATTTCTCTTCACAATTAAATTGATATAGTGCTGTTTATATCATTCTTCTTTATGTAACAGCACAGTGCAGCACAGCAGAGGGAAAGGAGTTGTGCAGCATAGTAGGTGGCTATACAGGAGGAGCAATAGAAGTAGCCAGTGAAGAATGTCATCAGGGAAAGCATCAGGCAGCGAATGACAAAGGAAAAGTTCCTAAGGGAGAGAACATCTGCAGCAAATCGACAAGTAACAGTGAGATAGGAGGACTGACAGTCAGAGATGAAGGTACACAGACTGAAAGAGATGAAGGTACACAGACTGAAGACAACGAAAAAGAAGCAGAAGTATACGGCACAAGTCTGAGTACAGATAATGCTGCTGCTGATGATGTTGACAGGATCGATGCAGATGCAGAATTTCAAACTGATTCAGAAGGAACTAGTACAGTTTACAGAGTGCATGGTCGCTTATCTGTACCAAGCTCAAAAAAGAAAACCTACACAATAACAGAAGACGAGATCAAGCGCAGAATCAACGCAGAGAACATGTCAGTTCATGTTTTCAGAGGTTTGATTGGGGTAGGTATACATTTCGTGATTTTGATGTCACCTGAAATAAATCCGGGTTACTCGTATCAATGAAGTGACAATGTGGCTGGAAATTGTGCATTTGCTGCAACATATACACAATTACACCATGTAAACAAAAGCATTTAACTTTGTGCGCGTGTGTGTGTCTCTCTCTGCTCTTTTGGTGTTTGCACTTTTTCTTTTTTAGGGCCGTAAAGCCAAACTGCCCGCAATGATTCTTGACAGGCCTAAGAAGGCCAAAACTAAAGTAACAGTGTTTAGTGTTCTGAGTGAAGAGGAGGCTGGGGAGCTAGCCCTCGGGTTTGCCGGAAGATTGGCCTGCGATGTCACAACAGACATGGTCTGTAAAGGCATCGACCATTCAAGTGCTGATATGACAAAGTAAGTTAGTAAAACAATATGAAAGTTGTATCTTTTTTGGTATTATTTGTCATTTCCCCGTATTTGGGTTATTGGTGTAACATCGTTAATCTTACTTTCTAATAACAGACAGACTCTTCTCAAAATCCAACACAATCTTAAACATGAGCTGACTGATTCCTCAACCTTCAGTTTGCTGACACACACCTTTGGCCCCGCTGCACTGGATTCTGTCATTTCATTCCTGTGTGAAAAACTTGATCTTGTCTCTTAAATAATGAAACCTTTTGTGACTTTTGTTTGTTCTGTAAATCAGAATCTTGAAAATTGTTCATTGTTGTTCTAAGTTTGTGTTAACTATTTGGCAAAAATGATTGGTTCCTAATCCAAACAGCATAATGACTGTTCTAACACATACAGTGGGGCAAAAAAGTATTTAGTCAGCCACCGATTGTGCAAGTTCCCCCACCTAAAATGATGACAGAGGTCAGTAATTTGCACCAGAGGTACACTTCAACTGTGAGAGACAGAATGTGAAAAAAAAAATCCATGAATCCACATGGTAGGATTTGTAAAGAATTTATTCGTAAATCAGGGTGGAAAATAAGTATTTGGTCAATAACAAAAATACAACTCAATACTTTGTAACATAACCTTTGTTGGCAATAACAGAGGTCAAACGTTTACTATAGGTCTTTACCAGGTTTGCACACACAGTAGCTGGTATTTTGGCCCATTCCTCCATGCAGATCTTCTCGAGAGCAGTGATGTTTTGGGGCTGTCGCCGAGCAACACGGACTTTCAACTCCCGCCACAGATTTTCTATGGGGTTGAGGTCTGGAGACTGGCTAGGCCACTCCAGGACTTTCAAATGCTTCTTACGGAGCCACTCCTTTGTTGCCCGGGCGGTGTGTTTTGGATCATTGTCATGTTGGAAGACCCAGCCTCGTTTCATCTTCAAAGTTCTCACTGATGGAAGGAGGTTTTGGCTCAAAATCTCACGATACATGGCCCCATTCATTCTGTCCTTAACACGGATCAGTCGTCCTGTCCCCTTGGCAGAAAAACAGCCCCATAGCATGATGTTTCCACCCCCATGCTTCACAGTAGGTATGGTGTTCTTGGGATGCAACTCAGTATTCTTCTTCCTCCAAACACGACGAGTTGAGTTTATACCAAAGAGTTCTACTTTGGTTTCATCTGACCACATGACATTCTCCCAATCCTCTGCTGTATCATCCATGTGCTCTCTGGCAAACTTCAGACGGGCCTGGACATGCACTGGCTTCAGCAGCGGAACACGTCTGGCACTGCGGGATTTGATTCCCTGCCGTTGTAGTGTGTTACTGATGGTGACCTTTGTTACTTTGGTCCCAGCTCTCTGCAGGTCATTCACCAGGTCCCCCCGTGTGGTTCTGGGATCTTTGCTCACCGTTCTCATGATCATTCTGACCCCACGGGATGAGATCTTGCGTGGAGCCCCAGATCGAGGGAGATTATCAGTGGTCTTGTATGTCTTCCATTTTCTGATGATTGCTCCCACAGTTGATTTTTTCACACCAAGCTGCTTGCCTATTGTAGATTCACTCTTCCCAGTCTGGTGCAGGTCTACAATACTTTTCCTGGTGTCCTTCGAAAGCTCTTTGGTCTTGGCCATGGCGGAGTTTGGAGTCTGACTGTTTGAGGCTGTGGACAGGTGTCTTTTATACAGATGATGAGTTCAAACAGGTGCCATTCATACAGGTAACGAGTGGGGGACAGAAAAGCTTCTTACAGAAGACGTTACAGGTCTGTGAGAGCCAGAGATTTTCCTTGTTTGAGGTGACCAAATACTTATTTTCCACCCTAATTTACGTATAAATTCTTTACAAATCCTACCATGTGAATTCATGGATTTTTTTTTCACATTCTGTCTCTCACAGTTGCAGTGTACCTCTGGTGCAAATTACTGACCTCTGTCATCATTTTAAGTGGGGGAACTTGCACAATCGGTGGCTGACTAAATACTTTTTTGCCCCACTGTATCTTAAAAATGCTACAAAGAAAGAAAATTATCACATATGTTTCAATATGAATGTAATTGTGTCACACTCGGTTTGTAGTAGCTTTCCTGTTTTATTTTGAGTTTTGGTATGTTTACACTGTTATTTTTATTTCCCGTGTGTTCGTCTTCCCTTATTAGTTTTACTGTATTTAATTAGTCTGATTTAATAACTTATAATTATTTACTTTCCAGTGTGTATATATGCTCCTCGTTTGGATTATTGTTTGTTTGAGTTCTGCCTGTCTTTTCTATTAAAGATTTGGACTTTTGGACTATTAGTGGACCTCGTAGGTTTTTATTCTGTTCAATTGGTAATTGACTGGGTTTAATTTAGTGGCCTGGAAAACAGGCCGGAGGGGTCTGGTCATTTTAACCCCCTAAGACCCGAAATCTTCCATGGCATGCATTTTTAATTTCTCTTTGATATTTGGGCCGATTGGAACCCGATGAATGTAAAAAGAGGTTTTGTTTTTTTTTACCTAATTTTTGTTTCTGAGAAAAATGAGAGCCACATATGAGGACATTCATTTGAAATTTCGATAGAACAGTTGCAGTATAATGTCCTCATAACTGTATATCAGGCACTTGTTGATCAAGATTTAGTATTTTGGTCTAAATAACCCAAAATGTGATGTCCACATGTGTGGACGCCAGGCTGGAGTAAAGTGTTAGAGCTATTTATACCTATGTAAACTTTTATACGCTGGTTTTTACCTGTCTTGTTTCAGAAAGGTTTAAAAGGGTAATGTCCACAGTTTATTTGTTTATTTATTTGTTTGAATTCAACATATTTTATTAAAGTAATTGAGCTTGAACACAGAAAAAACTGAATCAAATAATCATAAAATCAAATCACTTGCACTATACTGAAGTCTAATCTACTCTGAGCTAATGCCGGTTTCCAACACTAATGATCGGGTGAAGGAGAGAGATGAGGGTGTGCACGGCCACTGGTGCTCTTATCCCTGTTCTTTGTGATACAATCCAACAGGAAAGCAGTCAAACCCTTGGACATTAGCCAAGTTAACGTTCACAAATATATACACACAGAGGAACTCTGAGCCCCAATGTCAGCATTAGCACAAACATGCCACTTCATACCAAATCTCAGTGTGAGGTCAGGTGTTAGTCTCATTCCATTATTCTGGCTATATTTTCTTACTCATTACTATTAAACTTATACTTAAGACTAACTATTAACAAAATCACACCCCAATAACTCTGTTATTACACTTTGTATTTAATCATAAAAAGGCTGGATGTTGAAACCTTTTACTTCTATTTTGCATGAGCCAGGATTCTCAACAGCTGATACTCTATGTCCAAAAAGTGACAGGTACCATTTTATGGAGCAAAAAACTTAAGAGCGCATATTTTATAAATAATACCAACAATTGCAAATGCAGACCTTTAATAGTAATAAGTAATCCTTTATTTATAATGCATAGCAATATAAAAATAGTAACATATGAAAATATTACAATGGGCACAGATGAATTTGTATCAAAAACAGCAACCAAGCCAAAGTAATGAATAACACACATAAATAACAACTGCTTGAGAGAGCAAACAATTTCTTTTCATCTGTTCCTTGGCAGAAAGTTAAGACAGCTTTAGTTTCAATAAACAGAAGTAATGGATGCAGTCCCTTTGAAATGTCTACACAAAAGTCTACTTGTGCATATACTTAGCTTTAACTCTTCTCTTTTTTGTTTTGTATTCCAAAAGGTTTTCATTTTCTCCAGAGGATGTCTCTCTTTCAGTGGTTATCGACTGTTCACATTCATTTTCACAGACTGCTGGAATGTCGATGCTGGCCGAACGTTTCTTGCTAGAATACAATGGCCTAATTTTGCGTGCATTATCTGTCGTCTTTATTTCGTACTGGCATATACTTTTGCCTACTTGTTTTGTTTTTAAGACATTTGTATGCAGTTCATCTATCATTGCAGTAATACCCTCTGGAATGAATGCCCACTGTTTAACTGTGTCTAAAACAGCATTTAGTTTTCCAACCGCATCTTCTGTGCATTTTTTGTCTGTGCTTTCAACTACAGGAGTGTCATTCAAAGTTGATAGAGGACTTTTCAGAGAGTTTTTCATTTGTTTAAAATGGCTACAAGCCACCTTCAGGCAAGCACATGTGTTATAGAGAGAGAACGTACAACAAGTGCACTGAAGTGTTTCAGCCGATGCAAAAAAACACAGATTTCCAAACAAACTTGGCATTTTTATCACTTTCAAGTCCTCACAGTGTACAAAGTAATGCCTTTCTTTCACTGCAATTCTTGCCAAGGTAGAAATGTCTGTTTCCATGTTTGGATAGATGTCATTGTCAACCTCTGCTAATTTTGCAAGTAACACTAGATGCTTGCAAAGAAGTCCTCGTAAGCCATATGTACAGTTGCAGTAGGACTCAACAGGGCAGACATCATACACCATGTCTTCTCTAGACTCAGATGGGACTTGATATGCATTAACTCCATGGCTGTTCTGGACTGTAATTTTAAGAGCCCAACCACTTTCCATCAGTCTTGAAGCAGAGTCTGAAACTTGAGACAAGGTGTCAGCAAACCTGTTTTTCATGCGGCCCACATCTTGCAGGGTTTTTATGACTGAGAAGTAGTCGTCGGCCTTCCCTAGGAGCACTTCAATCAGATCATCCAGACGCCTATTCTTGTAGCCAGATAAAAACTGGTATTTCAGGCGGTGGAAAAATCTGAACAAAAGTTATTTGAAATGATTAGTAACTGTAATTGAAGGAATTTAAAGTTTTAATCAAGACTGTATTATTTTTTTAAAAATTGGAATACCTATTGCACACGTCTTTTATAAAGGAATGCTCTGTGCCGGTTTAGCTGATTTAGGCAAATCCACCTACTCTGTTTTTTGTTGTGATAACATAAAAAACGCTGCTAGAATTTAAAGGATTTGCCTAAAACCTGTTCTGGCAATGACATGACGAACCTACTCAGTTTAGCCTCTTGGATTAAAGCATAATATCTTTTTTTCAGCAATACAATTGAATGAGGTCAAAATAATAAATCATACCTTTCAATCACATTGTTTGTTTCAGAACGAGCGTGACTGAAGTGACGGCCGTAGTCACACCACATGTGGCCAATGCCTTCCCAGTGCTTCTGAAAATACTGGCACACCAAAGGGTATTGCTTAAATGTCTGGCAGAACTCTGCTGATGTGGCTTTAAAGTCGTCCTCCTAAGAGAATTGGATGCAACAGAATATATTTCAATCCATTTAACAGACCTATTGAAATCTTTAATATTATGTATTGAAGCCCTTTTCCTTTTATTGAATAACATTAAGAATTTTAAGTTATTAATAATATGTCGTGTTTTTGTATTAAGAAGCAATTATTTCTTCCCTTACAATGGCTAAGAAGGAACACTAAACCTATAAGCATATTTGGTTTCAGCATCTGTCTGTGAAAGAATCCCACTCACAAGTTCTACTGCATAGTGGGTGACACAATGATGTTCTGCACAGCTTAAGTACTTGTTTTGATAAGCAAGATAAGAAGCCAGTTTTAGAAATTGTTTCAAAAATCTATTTTGTATCTCTCTGTAACTTCTTTTAGCAACTGAAAGTTATTATGCTCTTAGTGTAATCAAGAAATCAAAATGTGAAATAGACAAATTACACTTACAGATGTGCAAGCTTTCAGCTTACAAAAGAAAGAAATGATTTCATTTCTCTTTTGGGTGTTAGAAAGCCCATGGACCCCGGACTCTGATTTTGAAAGCCATCGATTAACAGCCTGTGAATGTAAGAGAAAAAAAGTTAATCTGGAGAGAGAGACAGAGGAGCAGCTGTACAAAAAGCATAAAAGAAAGCTGACGTCCAAAAATAACTTTGTCACTCACTGGACAAGAGGACCTGTGCATTACAGAAATCAACCAGGCAAACATATTTTTAAATGTCAAAAAGAGCTTTGGGAAGCAGCCACCAGAAGATGAGTGCACTGTGGTCTTAAATGGATGGACATAGTCACTCAACATTTTATCCCTTTATATTCATTAACCTGAGTAGGTGAATATCACAATGAGGCAAATCATAACAACAGGACCCTGTTGTAAAAATGTGTTTCAGGTGCATCTTAGACAACGTGAAAAGAAAACAATGTGGTTTACCTGCAAGACATGGTACCAGCATAGAAGGATAGCTGACTCTGGAAAAACCTTCTGCAAAGCATTTATTTCCACAAAGTCTTTGTCAACCATAAATGCTCTACAGAAAAAAAGAAAACACTAAATGAGATTAAACAGTATGAAAATGTTTTTGCTATCTCAAAGCACCACTTCAATGCCAAATTAAACATTTCAACTCACAAGTAGATATATAAAATACTGCATACAGCCTATAGGAATAACTTTAACAACTGGAAAGGAAAGTTTTTTGCAGCCCATGCTGCAGCTATAGCATTAGATTCTGGCATGTTATAACTTTTTTGAACCGCTAGCCTTGGGGAGGCTAGCGGTTGAGCTACAGACTGGGAGGTTTGTGGCTGGACACAGAACTGAGCCGGAGAATGGCGATAAAGTCCTGGCTCAGAGGGGGCGGCAGAGAAACAGTCTCTTGGTTTTACAGAGGGTTTGTACACGCCCACTTGCGAAGGATCTGTTACCACGAAGGTGGGTAAGCGACCCGTACAGTCTCCCATCCCGCTCTGAATAGCCCCAGAAAACAAAGTCCTGTAGCCGCCTCTCTATAGCGCGCTGGGACTCCCCGCCCGGGTTTTCCAGCCACAGGTCGATGAGCTCCTGTGTGGCATCGATGAGATTCTCCCGTAGCTCCTTAGTCGGATTAAGCGCTGCTGGGTCCATTTCGTGGTCGCGTCGTACTGTCACGGTTCGGGGCAGCGGCCGTGTGAAGAGTGGAAGGAGGACTCAAATGCAGCACTTATTCAGACGTGAAGGGTGATTTATTAACAATACCAGACATAAAGTGGAGATGGCAAACAGAACTAAGGACGAACTAAACTGGGATAAACTACACAAAGGAGTGGCAAACCTGAACATGAAGGGAGAACAGCAGGGAGAGCACGCAGGGGATTTCACAAGTTATGAATACAGACGACGCGACGAGGAGCAGAGGAAAACACACACTATAAGTACACAGAGACACTGGGAAATCACACACAGGTGGGAGACACAGCTGGACCTGGTTAACCTGACGAGACAGGGGAACACTAACACCAGGGACCAATAGAGGGAGCACAAACTCAGAACCCAGTACCTAAAATCCCAAAACACAAACCATCCCAAAACAGCCCATGAATAATAAAGAGAATAATAACAATAAAGAACACAAACACAAAGTCACTGAGTCATGGTCGCAGGACCATGACAGTTATGGTTTTTGGTCTTAGTACCTTTAGTGTTTTGTTTCTTAGTGTTTTGCCAGTTTGTTTTGGTTTCCTGGTCTTCCCTTGCCGTTATCATTAAAGGATCACTTTTCTGTTGAAACTTACTACTCCTCGTCCTCATCTGCTTTTGGGTCCCTTTTTCCATTACACAGCGGCGCACCCCGCCGTGACAGAACGACCCGACCAGTATGGACCCAGCGGATGTCTGCGAGGATTTTTTTGAGTTCAGCGCACGTGTGACCATCCTCCAGGGACAATGGAACATCTATTCTGTATGCAGACAGGAGAGTGAGGCGGAGTCAGTTAAAGTTCGGCTTCTCCAGATCCTGTCTGCTTACCCTGTCTACACGGCAGAATTGTCGGAGGATGTGCAGGATTTCGTTCGCACTGTTTTTTCACTTCAACAACATCAGGACTGTGAACAGGAATCGCTGCCGCTGCCTTGCGTGCCTGAGACAGTTCGTGTCGGCTCGCTGAGACTCGCTGCAGCGTCCCCACCTCACAGCTCACCAGTTTCCACGCCCTCGTCACAGTCTCGCCATGCTCTTGCCACGGTCCAGTGCGGGGAAGCACTGGACACCATAGACTTGGACCACGACGAGCGCCAGTTAATATTCTGCGCTCTATTGGAGGAGGAGCTCCGGTGGAAGCCATGGCTCATTCCGGAGCACAAGCCCTCTTTCCGGGGAACTCGACTGGCTCTCGGGGGACCTCGGAGTTACCAGGGACTTCCACCTATCGCTCCGCCGTCTTCCACTCCCAAGAAGAAACGGCGTGCGCGCCACCGACGCTCCGCACCACGAACGCAAGTGAGTGACTATGTTTTGTCTCCTCATGTTTTTTCTTCAGAGGTTATGGAAACTGACACTGCTTTTCCGGTTCATGAGCCCGGCTGTAAAGAGACTGTTTGCACAGGAAATGCTAGCCATCAGGCTCAGCTAAGCTGTTGTGGGACTGCTATCCAGGCCGTTTTGGAGCCGGGGACGGAGGTGCAGCTTGTGCAGCCTTTTTTAGTGTTAGCTGGAGGGCCCGAGGAGCCCGTCCGGCCTCACGTTTCGTCTGCTGGAGGTTCGGGAGAACCCAGCCAGCTTCATGTTTCATCTGCTGCAGGTTCGGGAGAACCCTGCCAGCTTCATGCTTCGTCTGCTGGAGGTTCTTTATTCTCTTCCCCCTCCTGCCCCCCCCCCTCTTTCTTAAATAGATAACTATCATATCTGATATCATATCTCACAGTACAATAATATTGAATGGGTTGCATTGTTGTATTTTGTCATGTTTCTCAGGTCTTTGTCTGAATTTCTACGAACATTATTGCTAAGGATTGTCTTATTGCATTGGAGTCACACTGGGTTAAATATGTACACTTGGGTTTTAAGGGGTATTTATTATTTTCTTCTTTTTTTTGGGTTGTATGGAAGCCCCAAACGCAATTTCATTGTTCTTGACAATGACAATAAATAAATAAATACTAATACTAAAATACTAAATACTAACCCAGCCAGCTTCATGTTTCATCAGCTGGAGGGCCCGAGGAGCCCGTCCAGCCTCATGCCTCGTCAGCTGGAGGGCCCGAGGAGCCCGTCCAGCTTCACGCCACGTCAGCTGGAGGGCCCGAGGAGCCCGTCCAGCTTCACGCCTCGTCTGCTGAAGGGCCCGAGGAGCCCGTTCAGTCTCACACCACGTCAGCTGGAGGGCCTGAGGAGCCTGTCCAGTTTCACACCTCGTTAGCTGGTGGGCCCAAGGAACCCGTCCGGCCACCTTCTGCTTCACCACCTGTGGCTGTAGTGCCACCACCTGCGGCTCCCGCGCCGCCGCCTGCAGGACCACCACCTGCTGCGCTACCGCTTGCTGCTTCTGCGCCTCAGCCTGAGGACGACACCTCGCCTGGTTCTGCCACACCTCAGTCTGAGAACTCATACAAACTCATTTCACCCACGATAGACTGTGTGTTGCTGCAACTTACACAGCCTCTTGCCACGTCAGCTGGGGGGCCCGAGGAGCCCGTCCAGCCACCACCTGTGGCTGCCTCACTGTCACCTGGTTCTGCCTCTGCTACGCCTGGTCCAGCCTCTGCCTCTGCTATGCCTGGTCCAGTTTCTGCTACGCCTGGTCCAGCCTCTGCTTCTGCTACGCCTGGTCCAGCCTCTGCTTCTGCTACGCCTGGTCCAGTTTCTGCTACGCCTGGTCCAGCCTCTGCTTCTGCTACGCCTGGTCCAGCCTCTGCTTCTGCTACGCCTGGTCCAGCTTCTGCTTCTGCTACGCCTGGTCCAGCCTCTGCTTCTGCTACGCCTGGTCCAGCCTCTGCTTCTGCTACGCCTGGTCCAGCTTCTGCCTCTGCTTCTGCTTCGCCTGGTCCAGCTTCTGCCTCTGCTTCGCCTGGTCCAGCTTCGGTTTCTGCTTCTGCTTCGCCTGGTCCAGCTTCAGCCTGTGCTTCGCCTGGTCCAGCTTCGGCTTCTGCTTCTGCTTTGCCTGGTCCAGCTTCGGCTTCTGCTTCGCCTGGTCCAGCCTCAGCATCAGCTCCTGCTTCGCCATCGTCAGGTCCAGCATCGGCCTCTGTTCCTGCTTCGCCTCTGCCTGGTCCAGCTTCGGCCTCAGCTTCTGCTTCGCCTGGTCCGGCTTCGGCCTCTGCTTCTGCCTCGTCTGGTCCAGCTTCTGCCTGTGCTTCGCCTGGTCCAGCTTCGGCCTGAGCTTCTGCTTCGCCTGGTCCGGCTTCGGCCTCAGCTTCTGCTTCGCCTGGTCCGGCTTCGGCCTCAGCTCCTGCTTCGCCGTCGTCGGGTCCGGCTTCGGCCTCAGCTTCTGCTTCGCCTGGTCCGGCTTCGGCCTGAGCTTCTGCTTCGCCTGGTCCGGCCTCGGCCTCAGCTCCTGCTTCGCCGTCGTCGGGTCCGGCTTCGGCCTCTGTTCCTGCTTCGCCTCCGCCTGGTCCAGCTTCGGCCTCGGCTTCTGCTTCGCCATCGCCTGGCTCTATTAATAAAAATAGTGTACATGTACATACGTGTACATACCTTAATAAAAACAAGCAGGTGAGATGTTAGAATGCTTTTATTTTTATTTTAGTGGACACTCAATACAATAGACAGCTGCTGGGGTTTGGGGTTTGTTTAACCTGAGTAGCGAAAAGACCGCGGGGGGGTTGAAAACGATGTGCCGGGAGTCCGCTGTTCTCGCCGGCTCTAATAATCCTCGACCTCGCTGTCTGCTATGGAGCTGGCGGGTCACAGATGTCTCCGAGTCGGAGCGCGTTTGGAAATATATGATGTCTTGATAAATCGAGCAGATATTTGAAGTTTACACAGCTACATTGTCGCTTGAAAATAACTTAAAAGTTTCTTTTGTGACCCAGAAAGAGTAATATTTAAAAGTTTTCAGCCCCGCTCGTCCGCCATTGTGAAAGAAGTGTGAATTTGAGAAACTGAACCAGTTAAAAAGAGTATATTTCACTGAGGTTGTGAAATAAGTAAATGTAATTGATGTGAATGAGGAACCAGCTGAACAGTATATTGAAAGCTCATGTTTAGTGTTTATATAGCATTTATTTGTGTGAAATAAATCAGACAGACACGTTCTGGAGGAAAGCAGAGACGCATCGTGTCTTCCTTATTCTGCTCTTCACCTGCTTTTACAGGTAACATATTTGTCATCGTGGTCTTCATCCTTGGGACCCGTAACATTTTCACCCGTACCTACTCCTCAGGTGGGAGCAACTAGTGTCCAGCAGGTGCCTGTACCCATTCCTGTTTCCGGTGGAGGCTCAGGTGAGCCCATCCAGCAGTTTTCCTCGTGTTCTGGAGGCTCAGGGGTCCTAGTTCAGCTAACTGCTTATCCACTGCCACTACAACCTTCATTATAACAACCACCTCTACAAACTCTACTCCAGTCTCTAGCCCTGTTGTCAACTCTGTTACCTGTTCAGTCTTTAGCTCTGGCATCAGCTCTGTTTCCAGCTCAGTCAGTAGCTCAGCCACCTGTTCAGCCACTTCCATCCTCTGCTGGAAGCTCCAAGGAGCTCATTCAGCCAGCAGGGGACCGCATCTCGCTAATAAATCCTTGACAGACTGTTTGCCGTTGCAACCTGAGCCAGCTGTGTGCCTTGTGCAGCTACAGTTAGCTCCACCCATGCCAGAGGTCTCTGCACCCGCTGGCCCTGCCTTTGTTCCTGCTGGGGGTTCAGGAGAACCGCTCCAGCCTCATGCCATGTCGCCCAGCACCTCTCCGTTTCCTCTCCGTGCTGGAATCTACTGGGGTAGACAGTGACACTGCAGAGCCTGTGACGATTTTTGAGGTTAACAAACTAACTGGACTATTGAGACATTCTCAGGACATTTACAGACTCCCATGTTATAATGTGCCCAAAGGGGCCACAATATGGAGCTCCTTACATTAAGGAACAGTAATATTTGGGAATCTTTATGGGAGCATTAAGAGGCGACCTTGGAATTGAGTCTTTCCAGTACTTTCTAACAATATTTGCAGAACCCTGTGCCATGTCTAGTGAAACGTGCCTACCCAAAATGCAGACTTTGATATGAGTAAATGAACAAAAGCAAACTTTTGGTGAAGCAAAAGTCCAAAAGGCAGCAAACGACAAAATCCATACATTCTATCAGGCGGAGAACAATGGAAACTCACATGCAGACAAATGATACAAAACAGTATGACAAGACTGTGGAGCAGTTCTGAGTCACTGGCTGTGGATCATTGCAGGAATGCCCACGTGGGGGCGCGTAGAGAAAGCAAATCTGTTAAGGGGGACGGCTGGGTGGGCAGCAGTGGAGCAACTCAGCAGGGAGGCTGGGAGACCAGTGATGGAAATGGAGCTTAACTACTGCTGTTGGTGATGACAGGGGAACTGTTGCACTCCCAGTCTCCTCAGACTTGTGCCTTTTTCAACTGTGTAGCACCTAAATGTGCATCACGTTAGCAACACAGCATTTGTATGTGACACAAACACAACACAACAATGGAGGATGTGATGGTATACCTGCTGCTTATATGTGTATATAATATATATCTATAGCTTTTTGTCAGGTTTTTGTGCAGCTTTTTAAGCAGGTGCTTAAAAAGTACCAGAGAAAACCCTAAAAACTGAGTCGAATCAGGTCAAGCCGAGTAGGTTTTAGTGGAAAAGGCCTGATACGGTCAAAGTTTCAGCTGGCTCTAGAAGCTTTGCAGGTTCAGGGTCCTCTTGCTTGTTATGAGCTGGCTTCACCACATGAGGTACAGGAATAATAAAAGTGTCTGGGCTGGCACAGAGGCTGTATTATCTTGCTTCACCATCTCGTGGTACAAATCAGTATTACAAGAAAGAACAACCTGGCCCTCGTTCAGCCTCTTCAAGAGATATTCAGATATAAAGTTACATCTGCTGTTTCTTCACATTTTGTTCATAGCTTTAGTTAATTATGGAAAACTATTTTCTAATTCACCAATAATGAATTAATTCAGCCCTTTAACAGGAAATCATTTAATTAATTCACAAATTCAAGTGATAAACATATTATAGACCAGTGTGAGCATCCTGAGAAGGCCACACTCACAACAAGATGTTAAACATGTTTCAGGTTGTGCCTCATAATAATTAGCACTAGCATCATACTCATATCCTGTCTGATATATAATCTGAATGTGAAGTTCTTCACAGTCACATATTTAACGGTGGATGTAAGAGCTGTGCTCCACCACTAGATGATGTTGTGGATCAAGGTTTGTAATGGAGCAGCTGGTCCACTGTGAATCACTGCACCTTTGTGTTTGTTTGTTTTATGAAGATTTGTGACTGAACAGAGATTTAAACACTGAAATAGTCACGACTCAGTCACGTTAATGTGCAAACATATTGATGCCTGTTAATTAGGGCAACTCTCTTAGGTGCTCAACTCACGTGAAACCCGGGGACACGATGCTTTAACACTGCATTGCAACATTATCACATTTTATTATAACAATACTTTTCTTAAGAGAGTATAGATAATTCTACTAATCCACTTAATATTAATGTAATTACTAATAACCTAATCCTCCATATATATTATTTCTAATAGCTGCATCGATATATTTTTATTGTCCTTATTTTGACTTTTTTAGCGCTGAATGCAAATAGTAATAACAGTCAAGTTACAATTATGTCCTGATAGATTTGTTGTAATTTTCTTTGCACAATACTGGCTCACTGCACTGGTACATAAAATGTTTGTCCTATCTACGGTAAACAAAATACTGTACAGTGCTGATGTAATTAGCAGATAATAAGTCATGCGTTATTCTAAATTTTGTTGTGTATACCAGCTCGTGCAAGTCCCTCCTCTTGAAAACATGTGCCCTCTCCACACTAAGAGGCTTTAAACAAAGACAGCAGTGAGACCAGTGTCAGCACTGGTCTTGTTTCCTGAACTGGAGCAGCTGTTAAAAGAGCTTCAGTGTTTGGCTCCCGTTTGTTGATGCTTGTGCTGATCTGATGATTCTGAAGGTCAGAACGTCCTTCAAAGGCCGCCGTGTTTAACACAAGAGACATGAGAAATATCGTCATTCATTCCCCGCCTTCCTCTCTTTTTGTTGACACAGCTGTGTCATTTTGAATTTACCCAAATTAAATATCACTTCCGTCCTTCTCCAGCATCTTTGTGATTGTGACCCAGTTAACGAAATAAAAGCAATGTCAAGCTCATTTTCAAATTCTTTATTAGCAATTTTAATGACATTATGCGGAGCAGATGTTTACCAAACCACCAGAGAGGAGTCTTATTAAGCTATTAGTTAGCAGAGGTTAACCCGGCAGTGGCAGGGCATGAATTCAAGAACCTTATCTGCATGTGTTGACCTTCACTCGAGGAAACATGGTTGTTTGTTTTGGACACCAGTGTAGAGCATTTCCTTATATATCATCCGCAGGCCTAGATGTCAAGAAAAGACATTCAGCTGACAGTCAGCGCCAAAATGTTTGTTATCACTTCTCTCCCAGTAAATAATGTGTATATTTCTCATTGTTCGCATAATTAAACTCCTGAGTACATACATTTCATTACAGTACACAAGCACATGCTAAAAACACACAAACAAGCAGATGTTAAAATACTATCCTACACTCAAACACTGCACACAGGCGTGCTGTAACTCTCCCTCCCCCAAAGCAGGGCCAGCATCTCTGCAGCAAATGATTTAGCAATCTAATTATAAAGTGTGGGGAAACATCCTTTCATGTTTACTACCAGTATTCATTACCTGTAGAGGTGCAGCTCAGGGAGAAGCATTTCAGTGGAGACCCGTAAGATTTAGAGCAAGTTAATGTGATAGGAATTCAGCACTTCAGGGTGGAAAAAACACTGGAAGCTGTTTAGCTTTATAACTTTCAAGCTTTGCAGTAAATGTCTTCAAGTAAACGGCCATATTTTTGACTCTACTAAAATTATTGAAACATTTAGATACATTAAAAATATATGTAAAAATGTACAACTTAATGGTTGGTGGACATAACATATATTAATCTATTAGGGTAGCTTTGCTTGATTCACAGTTGAAATAATGTTTATTTGCTTTAAACCAGGCCGTGGTGTGCCTGAGGTGACCATATTCAGGATATCCCCTCTGTTCAACAACATTTGGATGTTCACAATAAGGACAAATGTATTACAAATCAACAGGGTTTGCCAAGTGCTGAGCCAAATAATGCTCAATAGCTCCAAACCTCCTCTGGAATTAACTTTAGCACCACAACTTTGCACAGAGAGCTTAGTGGCATGAGTTTCCACACCCAAGCAGCTCCTGTAGGTGTAAGATGGCCCAGCACTTTTGTCCATGTAAGGATGAAATGATCACATTATGTGTAACTTTGCCCAATTTTACTATGTGTATGCACCAATGGAAAAAACATTTCCCAGTTTCTTTTCAACAAAAAAGATCACATTGATTGTTTTTTTTTAAGTTAACTGCAATCGTTGAGTGTAATAATTCGATTACGGTAAATAACGTTAAACAACCCCTAAGCACCTCCACAGAGGTCCAGGTGAGTCACAGCTATTTTGGCTGCAGTGGAGCCTGCGAGCAGGTATACAATGTATACCCTGTTGTACTCACAGAGATTTATAGTTTGCCTATAAATATTAAATAATAAATAATAAAAGGCTGCGGGATCTAAAGGAGCAGTTGCTCCTTTTTGACAGCACAGCTCCCTAAAATGTAATAAACCTGCAGACAGGAGCAAGGAGACAAGGGGCATCAAATCCATTTAGAATGATTTAGACTGAACCCTGCAGACATGCTTGAATGAATGAAATGGATTACAATGGATATGATCCTGGTCCTGTCCTTTCTCTCGTTGTTCTATAACCTGTGAGCATCATGGCAGGTATAAAATGAATTCACATTTAAAACGCCAGCTGATCAGGAGCACACATGTACAAATATAAAAATATGAATCAACATGATCATCAAATCTGGGGCTCAAAGTGGGTGTGCGAAGTTCCTCCAGTGGCTGCTTGAGTCTGACTCCTGTGGTAAAATGTCCTGCTTAACAACATTATAAAGCATGTTTACAGCCTGGTGCAAAGAATGGCTTGGACTAGTTAAATTTACCCTTTTTAATTTTTCATATTTATTTCCTATCTTATTCATAGCCTTTTCCTTTTTTGTTTTCTTTAGGTCACGAGCAGTTGTCCAAGCATTTCACTACATATCGTACTGTGTATGACTGTGTACGTGACAAATAAAATTTGAATTTGAATTTGAATTTGAAATTTGACTTGTGTGGTTTCCTCCTCTGACACCAGACAATGGTTGATGTCATGGTGCTTTTATGCACCCGCAGATTTTAATTGAAGTAGTTGTCATGCTGACATCAGTATTTGCTCAAAGCACTTTTTCTTAAACATTAATTTAACTCAGCAGGAGCAATAAGCTGCGTAAATGAATGAGTCCGTTCCATGAACAGCAGGTTTCCCATATCTGACAATTTTGTAGCAGGTGGGACTTGTTTGCTCTTCTCTGCTAAACTTAGATTTTCATGCTTGTTAATAAAACGCGCAGCTTTAAGTCCTGCCATATGTAAAAAACAAAAGACGGGCAGAAGGAAGAGCTTTCAGGCAAAAACCTGCTTCCCTGATATGTTCTGTATGTAATACGACGCTATCCAGTGTCGTGCTTTGATGCGATCTACACTGTGCCAATACTGCGCCTGTTACCGTGCTTGTGGCTGTGCTCCGGTCTCTGCAGCTTGCTCACTTGGGTTTGCATTTGCAATTTTTTTGCTTTTTAGCCTGACGAAGCGAAAGAGAGCATATGAGAGACATGAGAGATGAGAGCAGTCCAATCCAACAAATAAAAGCTGATTGGATCTGCAGCTGGCAGCATGACAGGAGGCTGCCTCTTTTCACCTCCAATTCTGGACCTCAGCATTCCTTCCAATTTTGACCAGCGATGGCTTATTTACAAGTTGGCCACACACAAATTTGTTTTTCTTTCTGCTATACCCGCGTCACTTTGTGTTGTTTGAAATAAGTGGGAACATCTATAAAGTCACACAGTAATAGAAGCCGCGCAGCTGAAGTCACGACGCAGCCTAAATGAAGTGTGTCATAGTCCCAATAACTCTTATGTGCATAAATATAGTGGTGGACAACTTGTAATGTAAACCCAGACTGATTGTTACTAAAGGTATAAGTGAAGTTAGTGAGCATAACTGGGCCTGAATGTCAGCAATATCTTAGTTTTAAAGCCTGTTGTAATGTTAGTCTGTCTGCCTGGTCTTAAGACCATTTAACTGTTGAAGACAGCAGAGCTGATACCAGCATCAAACCATTCAGTTCATTTACATATTAATGTTAGTTAAATTAAACATTTGAACAATGTATTTCATCAGTTATTAACTTATGTTGCCAGCCTTTTGCTTTGACAATGTGTATGATTTAAATTTCATTTACTTAGTATTGGTAACCAAATTGTGCATTTTTAAAACGGTCCCTTAGATTTCATTTTTAAATGAAATTAGCTGGAATCACAGCTGTCGTTAGCTGTCAATGTACCCATCTTTAAGTAACAATGTCACCATGTTTCAATCAAGCAACAATGTCCTCGGCTGAAAAATTAAGCCTGGTTGGAAATGACCAACACTGCAGTTCCAGGAATGACCACTAGAGGCTGGCTTCCAAAGAGATTCAGTTCTTATACCATGTTTATACCCAGGTACAAAAAAATGCTTTAGTTTCTTCTGGATAGAGATCTAAGATGTAATTCCCTGACAGCGACATCAATCACCAAAGCCTTCTTCCTCTGGCATTTTTGCACAGCCTGAACCTGGTTTAAAGTTAGCCATTTAAACTGAGTGTGACAGACAGGGAGTTTTTCCTTCCCACTGTCGCTAAAGAGCTTGCTCATAGAGGTCATGTGGTTGTTGGGTTTTTCTCTGCATGTATTATTGTAGGGTCTATCCTACACTGAAAAAAAAAAGTTCTTTCAATTTACTTGATTTTATTGTGTACATCGGTCCCACATAATATGAATAAGTATGACTGACTTAATTTTCCACTTTCCCTCAAGTAATTAATGCTTGTCAGATCAAAGTATTTTATTTATATCAGATTACTTTAAAAAATCATGTTTGATGTACTAATATTAATCTATTATCATAATATCAATGTATTGCATAATGTCAATATATTTTAATGTTTAACACCAACTTATTTTTATTTGCCAGTGGTACGCAATGATATTATGTAATGTAAACACATTGCAATTATGTTCCTGCAACACAAATTATGGCTTTAAATCCTACTTAATTTTTTCAATTGAAATATTAACTGATTATTATTGACAAAAAAGGCAAAGACTGTGAGTGCTACTGAACAATTCACCTTTATTAAACTGTAACAGCAGTGAAAGCAGCAATTCTGCCATGAACAAGTCCAAAATCACATCCATGTAAACTTGTTAACACATTTTTAAAGATAGCCTGCAGAAATAACTAAAAGAAAAAGTTAGTTTGAGAATATATTTGCAAATATTTCACAAAAAACTGACCTTAGCAGCAAATAAAAGAAAGTGCTTATAGATGATCCTGTCATCTCTTACATATAAAACATTTGTATTAATTACACAATTGAAAATGTAAACTAAATTAAGACTACCTGAAAAAAAAGCAACACGCTTTTATGAATAAACAGATTTACCCAAATATAACTTGTGTGTTATTTGACAACAGTTTCAGCTTCTGTACATGTATTTACCTGTACAAGATTTCAACTAAGTTGAGCCTTAAATGACATTGTTACATAACTAATACCAAACACCTACATGAATTTTAATCTTCATTTTAAACATGTAAGCAGGACATTAAGGTTGACTTAGAACATATTGCTAAAAATCGTCAGTAAAAATTTCTTACAACATGATACCAAAAGGAAAAATTATCCTGCATTGCAGTCACATGAGGGGAAAGCAATAAAAACATAAGCAGTATAACATTACTGAACACAAAATGAAAAACTGCAAAGAATTGCAGAAGTGCAGTCTTTGACTTCTCAATGAAACAGATGGTTTTTGAAAGCAAGAACTTTAGAGAGTTTAGCTCCATCCAGTTCCATGAAAACCTTCTGGAAAACGTCAAAGTTGTAGCAAAGGTCAGCAGGGTAGGCAAGGTTTAATGCATACATGAGTCCAAATAGCATTATCACAGCAAATGCTACATTATCCAAAGTCTTCGCCACCCTGATGCCTGCAAGGACAACTCTTGTTCATCTGCTGAAGCTTGCTCTTTAAGAAGATAAATTCAAACAGTGGTGTCTTCAACAGTCTCACTGATGGCACGTTCTTCCATGCCCTGTAAAAAAGAAGCCATGTTAGTCATTTCCAAGTAAGTAATATGACACACTGTGGAAAGTCCAAAAAAAAAAAAAAAAAAGACAAGTACATACCACATACTCATGGATAAGCATGCCAGGGTCTTCACCCATGTAGATACACACTCCCTTAACACACTCAGCATCAACATCTTCACACTGAAATGAAATGTATGTAATTAGCATCTTCATTCAGCTCTTGTCCTTCATTTAAGTTTTAATAGTGTACTTTACATGAATGTTTTTAAAGTAAAGGCACACAAATTAATAATAGGTTTACTGGCAATTAATAATAAGTTGACAAAGTGAAGGTTAAAAAAAACAAGTAGATGTAAAAATACAAAATGAGAGAATTTATCATGGGAAACATTTGAAATCTTCCACAATTATAAAATTTCATCCAAAGAGGATCATGTTAAGTGAATGTTGAGGCTTTATCACTTACATTATCCATTTATGCCACAATTCTTTTCAGTATTAGTCCAAGCTCTCCTCTTCTGTTGACCAACTTCACCAGGTTGTCCAAGTGGAGAGCCAGCTGAGCCAGGAACTTTGTTTGAGGGGGGATAGTGGCAATTCTCTTAAACTCAGCGTTGATCTGAAAACATGAGCACAGAGAAATGAGCTTCAAAGGTTTAATGCCTGGAAGAAGGCCGCAATCACTCATGCTGAAGAAATGGGCTGTCAAATAACAACTGTGCCTTAACCATTTTAGGCTAATACCACAAGAACACCGTGTATGAGGCAAACCTTACCTCATGGAAATCAAATAGAGCAGGCCATCTTGCCATGAAAGCCTCCACCATTGGTGCATCACGAACAACTTCATGTCTTCTGTATGAAAAAGTCTTTTCCATCTTGAGTTTCACCAACTCTGTTACTCTTTTTTATGTCCATGTGGTGGGCTTTGACATGTCAATAGCTTTAAGAGTCCCCTTGTCTGCTACTTCTGAAACTGAGGTAAGGTTAAGAAACTCATTCCCAAACAAGGAATCCATAAACTGAAGCTGCCCTGAAGACAACACTGTCTCTTGACTTCAACGATGAGATCCTCAGTTGATTCAGGCGCTTCATTAGAGAGTGAGCCTTCGACAGGTTCCGTCAGCCAAAACAGTCTTTAGGACCATAGGACTCCCCATAGGACTCTGTAGGAAAAAAAGAATTACATATCAGACATTCAGAAAGAATCCTTTCAGTTTAGTTTTCATAAAGCTATCCATACCCAATACTCAAAGTTATAAAGATCAGACATAAAAAAGTAGAATTTATCTAATGAAATACATGCGACTGAACCTATTACACTTATATGAACACCTTTTATTTCTATATGCCTTTTTAAAGTCACAATGTGGACTGATCCAATCTCATAGTCAACCAATGGATAAGTATCAAGGAGTTCACAGAGCGAAGCGAGAGTGAATATTCTTGTGGATACTGGGCGGAGCTCAAAAGCTCTGTCGTGCTCTCTGTACCAGCCACCAAGCTCTCTGACAATGTAGAATATGCTGTGGTACAATGCAGATATGGTTTTTCAGTATTCTGGCAATCCACCTGCTGCCCTTTGGGCCAGTACCATTCCATTTCTATAAGTTATACTCTTTATGTCACACACTGTGCAAGGTTGACCTCTAGAATGTCAGGGAATATGTACCTAATGACTTAAGCTATCTCCTCTTTAAGCAAATCCACTAGAAAGGCCGATACAGCTGAGCTCTCTAATTCAGACTTGCCAAGAGATGGGGAGTTTAGATGGTAAGCTATAATCATCTGATGTTTTGACTTCTGTAATTATAAAGGTAAAAATTCCACCATCACAAAAAACATTAATTTTAATTGAAAAAAGGTATTCCAGTCCAGAAGAGCATCAATGGTTTCTTTAAAGTACCAATCTTTCCCTCATTTATACATAATGTTTTGAGAAGCAGCTCACATACGTTCTACACAAACTAGAAAAAAAGAGGGGGGGAAAGGGTCCTAATTTGTTTTGGGCCGATTTTGGAAAATTCACTATACATCACTTAATAAGACATAGTCTGTTGAACAAACTTATCTCCTTGTAGATATCTGCTGTATTATTTGGGCATGGTGGCAGGATCCTTCTTATAACTTGAGTGCATGTCATCAGCAAGAATTAAGGTATGGCACTGTGGCCCTCCCAGCTTCTGAAACTCTGACGGTTACAGCCGGACTAATTAACCAATGTAGCCATAGCTAGCACGAGTAACACAAACACTATTGCGCTCTCAGTGACGTTTTAACTTGCTAAGCCATCAAAAACGTCAGTGCTCTCTGTAACATGCATAAATTCCATATCTGACCGACAACAGCTGCTTTCTCCCGACTATGTGCAATTTGTTAATATTTTTCAGCTTTAGCCACAAAGCTAATACCAAATTTAGCTAGCACTGTAAAAACAACATGTAGATGCATTACAGATTACGTTTCATATAGCATGCACTACAACAATTCTGTGAAAACGTACCCAACTAAAACAAATGTATTTAAATTACTTACCTTCTCACTATGCCTGACTCAGTGCCAAAGGTTGCATGTGGCTGAACAGTCTTCCAGAATCTGGCGGTCAATTGCGCTCTCCTTAAATTATGTTGTTGTCTTATTGGATAAGACTCTAGGTCTTATTATCCAATCGCATTTAGTTGTTGTCTTTGAATATATTGCATCATTTCCGGTTGTGGTCAAACATGATTACAATGGTTTTAGTATTCTAATTTAGTCACTTTAAATCAATGCAAGAAAAATGAGTAGTCTCAGTATTGTTTATAATCAAGTAAATGGTACTTTATTTAATCATGTAAATAAGAGAAACATGAGAGGCTTGTGTAGCATTAACTAAATTCATTTGTGCAAATTCAAAAGCCTGCCAATTCCCATTTTTTCAGTGTACAATATAAAGCACCTGAGGCGACTGTTGTTGTAATTTGGCGCTCTATAAATAAAATTATATTGAATTGAAGGATGTGGTTATGGATTTAATAAGGAAATGGGCACTTTGTGGGACAGGTGGTATTCATTTAAGCTCTAGCTGTCTGCTAGGTATCCCTTACCTGCACCAGCCAGCCAGAATGAAATGTCAGCATTTTATTGATATGTCACAATAATTAGCAGGTACTGGTATCTGTGTGATATGCTTGCTAGCTGATGTTAGCTCTCTGTCCTCTTGTTTAAATATGGACACTTACTGAAAAACAAAAACAAGTAAAAATAGATGATGATGATGATGATGATGGCCTAATGGGAGTTTACAAACGACTGGGTGACAACACTGTGCTTTTTCCATCTTTTATCTATACTCTATACTTTATGTATATTCTAGATGTGCTTAATATAGCAAAGGGCTTTTTTAGAACAAGCACCAAAATGAAAATTGAGGAAAACAAAAGTAAACATCATCATTAATCATTCATTTCTATCATTTCTTACGTCGCTTTTGACATTTCGAGCTTCCAGCCACACTGGAAAACATTTCATATGACTAGTACACCCAATAATAGCAGCAATAATTTGAATTGATCCTTTCCTTTTCTCAGTATCTCACACCATTTTGGAGGAATTTTACTCTGGAATATTTTGGTATACAGAGGAGTTCACGGTCGACTCAATGCCAAAGCACTGAGGTCCTGTAGCTGCAAAACGAACCCTAATCATCACCTCTCTGCCACCATGTTTATCAGTTTTATATAAGCCACAGCTGTGCTGTGTTTGTTAGAGACAGCATCCCTTCCACACAGGCAACACTTGTTCAAGTTTTTGAACACTGCACAGTTTGACCTTGGGGTGAATTTGTTGGGATGTCCACTCTTGGGAAGACTGTGTGTTAACACCTGAATGTTTCAAAAACATCTGCTTTTCTAGAAGTGCTCACGCCTGCGGATGATTAATTAGTCATGTGAATTTGATGAGCAGCTGCTACCCTTAAATTCCTGTGGAAGTAGTTTTTCACAGGATTGTAGAACAAAACAGCTAAATAAATAATTTAAGGTTTGGACTGTCACAGTCTGGCAGAGGCAGACTGTAGGAATTTGACGTGGAGGACCCAAAATGCTCCACGTCAAACGAAGGAACTTGGACCAAAACTTGAATATTAACAAAAAGTGAGCCGTTTAATAAGGCTTTTAAAAAAGGTACAAACAAAGGGCAAGACAAACTGAAGTAAAACTAACATCAACCTAAACTGGGAGAACTAAATAAACAACAAGAAAAACCTGGACATGAAACTTGGAAACACGGCATGGAAAACGTGGCGTGAACAACAGGCGACCTGACAAAGAACGAACAGAAACACACAGACTAAATACACACAAGGGGGGTTAGGGGAAGTGGAAACACATGAGGAAACAGCTGACACTAGTCTGACATAACGAGACAAAGGAAGCAAAGCTGACTGCACTGACATAGGACACAGACCTTCAAAATAAAAGAGGAAACAAAAAATGCAGACATGACAATATGAACTTGACAACATAAGACACGCAGGATGAAACACAAAGGGTGAGGGAAACTTAAACACAGGGGAAGAAAACACAAGGAGTCTAATAACCAAACGAACTTCGCTAATCTAATGAACTCAAACATAAACAACATCCAAATAAACTAAAACTTAAAACGCTGCGTCAACACACCCAGGAACCTGACACTTGGCAACTCAAGGAGTGTTAGATTACATTTCCAGATAAATGGTAGAAAACGTCAGGTGGAAATTGTGCAGCAGTTTTATGTAAACTGCTTTACAACTATCTGGCAAAGGCATAAAAACGGGATTTTGTGGCATGTTTCAGTTGTTACTTTGAATTACTTTCCTGGGTCTTGTGCACCTTCCAAACTTCAGTGTTGTTAACACACAAGGAAGAAAAAGTAATTAGCAGTTAACCCTAAATAGGTTACAGAAAAAGTAGTGTGCTGTCTCTGCTTACCCCTGGAGAAAGTGGTGACAGACTGCGTCTCCCAGGAACTGCTCCTGTGGTTGTTTACAGGATTCAGGTTGAGCTTCATCTCTGTCCACAGACTGTACAAAGAAAAAGCTGTGAGACACTAAAGGAACGACTGAGAGAGAAAGGGGGGGGGAAAGTATTTTTTTATTTTGAAAGAATTTTCTTTGCCTACAAGTCGATTATTGTGAGAGGAGCATAAGAAAAACGGTTTTGTCTTGTTGAAAACAGTTTGTCACAGCTGAGAGCTTTTTCGTTGGACTCTTCTGAGGTCCTGACTGTTAGCAGCTGCTAAACATCACCAACTTTCCTTCTCCTCTCTCACTCCTCACAATGTGCCGGTGAGTCGTCCAAAATCATATAATAAATATAATAGTAGAGCAGCGGGCCTCTTTAGTCCTTCATATTGTGTCACTGATGAAAATTAAACCTTATCCCACCAACATATTTACATATATACTTGATCAAAAAAAGAAAGTTCAATTCTAAGAGTAGGCTGTCATGATCTTCGGTAGCCGATTGAATGGAGGGAGAGTGAGGACCTAAATGCAGACACTGCAGGCAGAAGTTAAACGAGAAGTTTCTTTTTTTCAAGCTGACTGTTGAAAGTAAACTAATCAGGAAAACTAAACTGGGAGAAACCTCAGAAACCTGGGACACAGGGATAAGTGTACAGGTGTTCTGACAAAGGACTGAGGGACACAGCCACTGTATACAATGAGGGGCGATCAGGGAAGTGGAAACACAGCAGGAACAAATTAGACATAACAAGACAGGGGAAGCAAAACCGAACACAATGCTCATAAGACTATCAAAATAAGACAGGAAGCAGCACGAACACTGAGACCCAGACACACAAGCTTGACTCTAAGGCGGGAACACAGAAGAACATGGGAAAAGGTGAGGGAGACAAAGAGACAGACAGAGGAGACACGGGGATAAGTGAACACGGAGACATCGTCTTCCACAGGAAGACACTGAGGACAAAACACTGAGAAAGGGAAACGATAAGGGAATTTAACCTGAATCACAACAGACAAACATAATAATTAGGAAATTTATAAGCACAAGAAAAGTAAACTAGGAAAGATAAGTCTAAGAACACAACAATAACGACTAAACACGATTCAAAAGTCCACAGACACAAAACATTGGGTCAAAGACCCAGAACCATGACATAGGATGTCTGTCCAAACTGGGAGCTGGACTGGTTTCTGATACCTGACAGCTCTGTCTACACAAGTAGAGCCTAGAGTAAGTATTTCATTAGGATACAATGTTACGGTATGGACCTATGCAGATGTAAGAAAGTGAAGTATTTGAGCCTGAAGTTAAAGTGAAGACACAAGATAAATGCACTGCCAAAACAGGAAATGATTAACAACCAATGCTAAAAACAAAAATAAGGATGAGACACCAGAAAATGCTGAGGGGACCAATGAACTTCACAAACACAGACAGTGATTTACCAAATACAGCCAGGACGAAAGAGAGAGGATCAAGCAATGAAGAACGATATTAAACTGAAAAAAGACTGAGAACCCTGAGAAAAGACCAGCGATCACGAGGAGCCCTGGTCTGCTGATCAGCTGAAGGCGTTTAGAGCAGCCTGACAACAGAGACGCGACAAATGGATGAACACGTTTTTCAGCATCTGTGTCAGATACGACGTTCCTAATTGGGACAATATGTGCAGATGAGATAAGACAGTCTTTACAGTTGTTTAATGTGAGGCAACAGCTTGATTAAAAGTGACTTTGATTTCTCACAATATTTTAGCCAAAGTAATGGCGTTCAGGGCCTGGTCAGAGATTTACTTTATGTAGCCAAATATCAAAATGTCCATTTTGTGCCCTTCTGTGATATGATTCTACTATGAGGTCTGTATGATGTGATAGTGCCTGCTCCGTATGTGAGGAGAAAGAATTTAAAGCACGTGTGGGAGCCAAGTTAAGATAGTTCATATGTTTTAGTATTTATATTTCGCTGTTGTTAAGCTTGTTTGTGTAATTAATAATTTTAGGAAATAGATGCATGTTTATGGTGGAACTAGGTTACGTAGTACCATGAATACATGTGCCTTAAAGACTCGTGTTTATAGTAAAATCCGGGCATCACGGATGTATGCAAATTAGTGCATGCGGTGCGGGAGGGGGGAGAGAGAGAGAAAAGGAGTTAACACGGCATAAGCTATACGGGGCAGCAGGGTAGAACAGAGCCACACGGTTTTCCTACCGTAGTAGGTTATTTTGTTGAGGACAAGTTAAACCTGACCACTCCTGTAAGATGCAAAAACTGTGGAATAAATTTTTTGTTACATCTTTTCACATCGGAGTCCCGTGGAGTTCTTTTTCCTCTTCAAACTGACGTACGCGAGTGAATCACGGGAAAACTGGTCTCACGGCTTACACATTTTGTAGGAAAACCTGCTCGTTGTGGAGTAATTGACGCGACTAAAGAAGGAAAAAACCCGAGCTGCTGCAGCGACAACAAACGTGAGTAAGTGGAGCTAATTCACGAGGAAAAATTGCTGAGTCATGGTGGATGCTGAACTGTGTGGTAGCCAACCTGCATGATTTTTGGATGATAAAATAAGGATTTTGGTGTTGCTATTCGGGAAATTAATAGCATGAACAACGAAGAAGAAGACACAGTAGCAGAATTGGAAGCTAGGGCGGTGAAAATCACACCTAAAGCTATGGAGGAAAGGCTGCAACGTATTATCAATTTACGGAAGGCCAAGCTAGCCAAATTAACAGGCACAGTGAAACAAGTGCGCCAGCTGATGGAAAATGAATGTGATACCAGCCTAACAGAAGTAACACAGTTAATGAAGGATTTTAATGAGCGGTTTGGAGAGTTTTGTGGTTTGAACACAAATGTTAAAGAGGTGCTCCAGCAAATGCCGGAGGAGGATTTAACTAAAGACCAGGAAAATTGGTTTGAACCTAAGGCTGATTCCTTTAAGGCTTTTGCTGAGACAGCTTCGGCTTGGATTGACAAGATGGCCATGCGCGCTGTGGAGGCTGAAAAATGCAATGAAGATGTGGATCCATCTGACAGCATATCTAATGCATCTGTCTCAAAACGCAGTGATAAGGCATTGTCAGAACGCGGCTCCTGCGCTTCGTCATCGGTGTCGTCCACACGCATGAAGGCAGAGGTGGAGCGAGCTACCTTATTGATTAAGGCATCGTCTTTAAGACAGAAACGCTTGCTGGAGGAAAGGGAGGCTAAGCTCCAAGCTGAAAAGGAGGAGCTAGAAATACAAACAGCTCTTGCAGCAAATGAGGCAAAGATCAAGATCTTATCGGAATACGAAAGTCGTGCATCCAAGGCATCCAGTCGCGTATCCACTCGGGATGGAATGAACTCCTACGTGGCATCACATAAGGTTGGAGATTTATTTACTTCACAGCAGTCAAATAGCCCATCCCCCACACGAGAAAGACAAGCGCAGAAGAAGAACATTCTCCAAAACGCACAGCAAACACACACTGTTACCTCCCAGCCATCGCAGACACCAAGTGCTCTACAGGATGTGGTCGAAGCGCTAACTAAGCAACAGAAGTTAGCTACGTTGCCCCCGCAGAACATTTCTGTGTTTAAAGGGGACCCATTAGAGTATCGGCTGTTCATGCGAGCTTTTGAACATGGTGTGGAGGACAGAACAGAGAGCGACAAGGATCGATTGTACTACATGGAACAATACACAAGTGGGCAACCACGAGAATTGATACGGAGTTGTCTTCATATGGAACCTACACATGGATATCAAACGGCTAAGAGACTGTTGGAAGAGCACTTTGGAAATGCCTACAAGATATCAGTGGCATACATTCACAAGGCTCTTAACTGGCCAACCATCAAGTCAGATGATGGAGAGGCTCTGCATGCTTTCGGCCTCTATCTTACTGGATGTCGTAATGCAATGATGGATGTGGAGTACATGGAGGAGTTGGATAACACGGCCAACATGCGTGCTATCGTTTCCAAGCTTCCGTACAAGCTGAGAGAAAGGTGGAGAACATATGCTTGTGGGGTCTTAGACAAGGCAAAACGCAGAGTCACATTTGCAGATCTGGTGGAGTTTGTCAATAAGCAGGCCAAAGAAGTTTTGCATCCATTGTTCGGTGATATAAAGGACAGCACATTAAAGGTCCAAGTTAGAGGGCAAGTGGATGAGAGGTTGCAAAGGAGAAGTGGAAACAGAAAAGGATTCACTGCAGCTGCAACTATCACCACTACACAGGACGTACCCTCTAAAGAAAGGAACAAGGTCAGCGGGAAGCAGGTGTGTGCATTTTCCAAACCCTGTCTTTTCTGTCGTGGTGAAGAGCACACCATGGAACAGTGCAAGAGGATGAAGAAGTCACTTCATAAGGAAAAGATTGACTTCATGCGAACTAAAGGACTATGCTTCAGCTGTCTTAAGCAGGGACACATGAGTGGTTCGTGCCAAGAAAAGGCAAGTTGTCAGGTTTGTGCACAACTGCACCCCACAGTGTTACACATGAAGACTAAGCCCAGTGCTACAAGCAAAAGGGTAGCTTCTGAAGTGGAATCATTAGAAAGAGAAGACCAAACAGAGTCAATCGTGAATGGATTTGTTGAAATGGAAGCACCTGCTCACGCTGCAGAGAAAACAGAGCACATTTTGGCAATAGTTCCAGTACAAGTGAAACCTAAAAGAGGACAAAAGGTGACACACACTTATGCTTTTCTGGACCCTGGCAGTACTGCCTGCTTTTGTACTGAAGAGTTAATGCATGAGCTTAACTTGTCTGGCAGAAAGACAAAGATTTTGCTGAAAACAATGGGAGAGGAAAAGGTCGTCAGTAGCCACATTGTGTCTGGGTTGGAAATAAGCAGCTTAGACAGCAATGACTTCTTTGAGTTGCCAGAAATGTACAGTCACAGTGACATTCCTGCTTCTGCCGACAATGCTCCTTCTCAAGACTACGTGAACAGGTGGACCTACCTTCAGCAGGTGTCTATACCTAGGATTGAAGCAAAGATTGGACTGCTAATCGGGGCTAATGCACCTAAAGCTGTTGAACCTTGGCAAGTTATAGCCAGCGAGAATGGCGGTCCATATGCTGTGAAGACAAGGCTCGGTTGGACCATCAGCGAACCCCTCCAAGGAAGCAGTTCACAAAAGGCACCATGCGGACTGATTCAGGTTGCAGCAAACCGAATATCAGTTAGCAAACTGGATGAACTCTGGGACCAGCAGTTTAAAAGTGACTTCCCTGAGCGTGAAAGAAACGAGAAACAGGAAATGTCAAGAGAGGATTTGCAGTTTCTGGAGATAGCGACAGAGTCAGCTACTAATGTGGACGGACACTACAGCATCGCTCTGCCATTGCGGAACAAGCGCATTAAGATGCCCAACAACCGCAAAGTGGCTGAGCAACGTGCGTTACACCTAAAGCGGAAGTTGGAGAGGAATACTTCATTCCACGCAGAGTACTCGGCTTTCATGAGTAACGTCATAACCAACGGTTACGCAGTGAAAGTGCCAGAACAGGACCTTGATCGTGACGATGGAAAGGTTTGGTACCTACCGCACCACGGAGTTTACCATCCCAAGAAACACAAGCTTCGAGTGGTCTTTGACTGTGGAGCATCGTACAAAGGCACCACCTTAAATGATCAGCTGTTACAAGGACCAAATCTTACCAGTACCCTTCTTGGGGTAATTATCCGGTTCAGACAAGAGGAAGTGGTCATCATGGCAGATGTGGAAGCAATGTTCCACCAAGTAAAGGTGCCTGATGAGGATTCTGACCTTCTTCGGTTCCTGTGGTGGACATCTGGTGACATTACTCAGAATATGGTGGAGTACAAGATGGTGGTTCACATTTTTGGTGCAACTTCGTCACCAAGCTGCGCCAGCTTTGCTCTGCGCAAATGTGCTGAAGACAACCGAGATCCAGCCAACAACCAAGCGGTTGACACAGTCCTGCACAATGTGGACGACTGTTTGAAGGCTGTGAGCTCAGAAGAGGAAGCCATACAGTTATACCACACTCTTAGAGCTGTATGTCAGAGGGGTGGATTCAGGCTCACAAAATGGATAAGCAATAGCAGAGCAGTTCTGTCTGCTATTCCAGAAGAAGAAAGGGCATCGGAGGTTAAAGATCTCGATCTGGATCAGGACACACTCCCCATTGAGAGAGCGCTGGGAGTCCAATGGTGTATTCAATCTGACAGCTTCAGGTTCAAGATTGTAATGCCAGACAAGGCATCCACTCGGAGGAACCTTCTGTCCACTGTGAGTTCTGTCTACGACCCACTGGGTATCTTGTCACCAGTCACGCTTCAAGCAAAGAAGATTCTGCAAGAGCTTTGCAGGAGAAAGATTGGCTGGGATGTCATCATACCTGCAGACCTAGCTCACAAGTGGCACAAGTGGAAGACCCAGCTCCGCCAGCTAGGGAACATAAGTGTTCCAAGATGTTTTAAACCTGTGGGCTTTGGAGAGTCAGTATACAATCAGCTGCAACACTTTGCTGATGCCAGTGAAGAGGGCTACGGTACAGTAAGCTACTTGCTACAGAGGAACAGCCGTAACGAAGTCCACTGCGCATTCATGTTGGGAAAGGCAAGAGTGGCCCCACTTAAGCCCATTACAGTTCCCCGCATGGAACTTACCGCAGCAACCATGGCAGCACGCATAGACAGGGTTCTGACATCTGAATTGCAGCTTCCGCTCCAACCATCTGTATTTTGGTCAGATAGTACCACGGTACTCAAGTATATCAGCAATCAAACAAGTAGATTCCGTACCTTTGTTGCTAACCGTGTGGATGCAATCTTGAAATGCTCCAGTCCAGAGCAATGGAGGTATATCAACACCTCACTGAATCCTGCCGACTTTGCATCAAGGGGGCTCCGAGCAGAGAGCTTCATGCAATCCCACACATGGTTACAGGGGCCGGATTTTCTCACCAAACCCATGGAAGAGTGGCCAGAAGAGGTGCACCCAGTTGAAGGCCTGACTACAGATGACCCAGAGGTAAAGGGTAACCTGGTGTGTGCTAGTACAATCAAGGAATGTGAAGATGTAGTGCTGGAGTTCCTGCACTACTTCTCATCCTGGTTTAAACTTAAAAGGGCAGTGGCATGGATGCTTAAAGTCAAGAGCATTCTGCTACAATTGTGTCGCAAAAGGAAGGAGTTGTGTGCTGTTAAAACACAACCTGAAGTCGAGAGGGATATGGAAGGTTTCAAGGACAGCCTGTTTCAAGGGGACACCAACAAGCTAACGGTAGAGAACCTTGCGAAGGCTGAAGAAGCAATCATTCGCTACTGTCAGAGAAAGACATTTCCTAAGGAGATCAGCGTACTTTCTAAAGGTCAGGGGGTGAAGAGGACTAGTAGTCTTTTCAAACTGAGTCCAGTACTTGAACAAGGCATCCTTAGGGTCGGAGGGCGACTCAGCAGAGCAGCACTACCCGAGGAGGCTAAGCGGCCAGCAATCCTGAGCAAGGATCTTCACGTCACGAAGCTTATCCTCAGAGAAATACATGAGAACTTGGCTCATAGTGGTCGCAATCATGTTATCTCCAAGTTGAGAACAAAGTTTTGGGTACCCGGTGCCAACTCTGCAGTACGAAAAATACTCGCTAGGTGTATTGCCTGTCGGCGTGAGCATGGAGTTGCAGGACAGCAGCAAATGGCCGACCTACCCCGAGACAGAGTTCTGCCAGATGACCCTCCATTTACTAACTGCGGAGTGGACTACTTTGGTCCGTTCGAGATCAAACGTGGTCGAAGTACGGTGAAGAGGTATGGAGTCATTTTCACCTGCCTAACCACTCGTGCAATACACTTGGAGATGGCAGCCTCGCTGGACACAGATTCCTTCATCCATGCTCTCCGTCGAGTCATAGCCAGACGAGGCCAGATAAAGACCCTTCGTTCTGACAATGGAACTAACTTCATTGGTGCAGAGCGTGAACTTAAAAGAGCCATTGCTGAATGGAATGTGTCCAAAATTGAAGACCACCTAAAACAACAAGGCATTCAGTGGATGTTCAACCCTCCCTCAGGACCCCATCATGGAGGGGTCTGGGAGAGATTGATCAAGTCAGTGAAGAAAATCCTAAACGTTACCTTGAGGCTGCAGACACTGGATGAAGAGAGCCTGCATACACTTCCGTGTGAGGCGGAGGCCATTATTAACAGTCGGCCAATAACCAAAGCGTCCAGTGATCCAAATGATCTGGAAGTACTCACTCCCAATCACCTGTTGCTGCTCAGGAACAAACCATCTCTTCCTCCCGGATTGTTCGACAGGCAAGATCTCTACGCAAGAAGAAGATGGAGGCAAGTGCAATACATGTCGGAAATATTCTGGAAACGATGGGCAAGGGAATATTTACCACAACTTCAAGAGAGGCAAAGGTGGACCCGTCCATCTCGCAACTTTTTGGTTGGAGACATTGTGCTTATTGTTGACGATACAGCCCCACGCAACTCTTGGATTACAGGGAAAGTAATCCATGCTATCTCAGACAAGGCAGGAATGGTGCGGCAGGTTAGGATCAAAACCAAGACGAGTGTACTGGACAGGCCCATTACGAAGATTTGCCTTCTGCAGGAATCGGACTGAAGTAATCAACTGCAGAGACTGAAGTTTGTGTACCTTGGCTCCACAAGTGTAATTTGGTAATTGTGTAATAGGGTCACAATTAGGGGCCGGTATGTGGGAGCCAAGTTAAGATAGTTCATATGTTTTAGTATTTATATTTCGCTGTTGTTAAGCTTGTTTGTGTAATTAATAATTTTAGGAAATAGATGCATGTTTATGGTGGAACTAGGTTACGTAGTACCATGAATACATGTGCCTTAAAGACTCGTGTTTATAGTAAAATCCGGGCATCACGGATGTATGCAAATTAGTGCATGCGGTGCGGGAGGGGGGAGAGAGAGAGAAAAGGAGTTAACACGGCATAAGCTATACGGGGCAGCAGGGTAGAACAGAGCCACACGGTTTTCCTACCGTAGTAGGTTATTTTGTTGAGGACAAGTTAAACCTGACCACTCCTGTAAGATGCAAAAACTGTGGAATAAATTTTTTGTTACATCTTTTCACATCGGAGTCCCGTGGAGTTCTTTTTCCTCTTCAAACTGACGTACGCGAGTGAATCACGGGAAAACTGGTCTCACGGCTTACACAGCACGCTAAACAGCATCAGCATCTTAGCACTGTCCCTGTGATCACGCTAGCATGTTAACAGCAGCTGTAAAATGCACAGACGCACAAAGCTGCCAGGTTAGCTGTCAGTTCATAAAGGTCGTCTTTTTCTTCTGGATCAGGCATGATGCTCACTTCCATTTATAATGGACACTGATTGAAAAGAGACTGATTGCACGATTGTACTTTTTTTAAAGAACACAAAACAATGAGAGATGCAGAAGCTTGTGCCACTGTCATTAGAGCAAAGACACCCCTCTATAAATGACTGATCAACTGGTCCAAGTGTAACACAGTTTGAAGGCAGCTGATTAAGGGTCAGCTCCGGCCTGGACTGGAGCGTGGATGAAGAAAACACAGTGATGGGGGCCATCGTGGTTTTTGCTCCCGTTGGGGAGAAGGTGCAATTTCTCCCAAATGAGCATCTGCACACACTGGCTTTATGATGTTTCTGGGAACAGGATGCATTTCTTTTTACAATTTGCTTTGACGGTGTTTGATGAGTATTCTTAGAACAGATGTATTTTTAGATGATGTGTTTCCATAAGCTGAAACACACATTACAACATTACAAAGAACATTTAAGACAGAAGAACCAGAGGCTCACTGAACGCTTTAAATATCTGTTTATCTATTTATCGTACATGATGAACTAATAACCAGAAGATATGGTTTCAAAGAAAGGGAAAAAAGAAAAGAGTTTTTAGACACTCGTCTGACATGTGCGTACAGTTGTGTGCCTGTGTTTCAATCACCTGTTTGAGGATTACTTCTTCTTCTTCTTGTGTGTACTTCTTTGGAACCCCAGACTAATTTCCCAGCACTCCCAGCACAGCAGAAGGATGGGAGTCTTTTAATGAAGCTCAAAAAACCCTCCCTTGTGATCATGAAGGTTAAGAGTTAGTGAGGCTGATCCCTGCTCAGGCAACAGACGGAGTGTCAGCAAAAATGTCAAATACGGCAGTGAAACATAACCGAGTCCGTCCTCTGGGAGGAATGAGTGAAATAACAGGGAAATAATTTCTATGCAGTAACTGTTAATGGATAACATGGATCAATCAAAGCACACAAGGCTGAATAGAAATGTGACGTAAAGAGTGAATCCATCCATCTTCTTCACCACTTGTCCAGTCCAGGATCAGCAGTGATCAGGCCGTCACAGTAACAATGTCCCGTTCCTGAGTCTGGTTTTTGATGATCAGTATTCTTGGTTTCTGTTCGTTTCTGGTTCGACTTTATTGATTTTTAGATCTTGGGTTTTGCACCTCCCGTGTGTTCCACGTGTCACGTCGAGTCAGTTGTGCTTTCTTGTCTATGTTCGTGTGCTCAATGTTCGCCTCCACTGTCAGCCGTGTCGCCTTTTCAAGTCTGCGTCTCCTGATTTCTGTTTCCTGTTTTACTTTGATAGTCTCGTATCCTGTTTTCAGTGTGCTGAGTTTTGCTTCCCCGTTGTCTCATTATGTCAGATTAGTCTTGCTGTGTTTCCCTCCTGTTTCCCATTCCCTCGTTACTCCCTCGTGTATTTAAGTCCTTTGTCTTCCTCTTTTTGTTGCTGGATCTTCTGCATTTTCTGTCCCTCATCTCTGATTTTCACGTTTTATGTTCTTACTTTCTTTATACTTGTTCGTAGTTTTCCCCAGTTTAGGTTTTTGTTAGTTTTTCGCAGTCTCCCGTCGCCTTTTGTTTTTGGTGTTTTTTTGCCGCCCAATATAAAGGCTCACTCTTTGTTAAACATCCACCTGCATCTCTGTGTCTGCGTTTCGGTCCACATTCGATTAGGCCTCCCAAAATGCATTGGACTCAAATGCAGCAGTCTGGAGAAAAGTTTCAGTTTATTTCCCAAACACAGCTCACATGGTGAAGGTAAAGGTGTCCAGTCAGTGAAGTCCAAGGCCCAGAAAGAACAAGAAAATCCACACCTTAGCTCCACAGAATCGAGACCTCTTTCTGTCTCTCTAAGATCTCAAAGGCCTTCTGCACAGAGACACACAAAGCAAGCAGCAAACACTGAGCGAGAAAGCCTGCTTCACTAACTGTGGTCAGTTCAATGATCCAGCAAAGCCTGAAGACGATCTTAAGTAGCAGCTGATTGCAAATGGGTGAGCTCATTACCTGCAGGTGAGAGGAACCGAAGGGTGTTAACCCAGGACACGTCCCGCTCCTGAAACACAACGCTGAGGTCAGCTCACTCACACAAAACAACAGAAGGATAGAAAATGGTGAGCCAGCACAGGAGGACTGAGGGACCATGGCAATTTTCTTTGATTCTGGAAGGTGCTACTTAATGGTTCCCTTGTATCCCCACGTTCAATACCCTGCAGGTTATCATATGAGAAATGTGAGGAAGGGTTCAAATTAAGTGGACACACATCTCCAGGAAGAAAGCTGTTTCGCTTCTTTCTGTAGTTTTTCTCCTTTAGGATTATTTTCTTTTTACCCTCAGGGTGTTTAAAAAAAACCCTGTCAGACCTGCAGTTCTCTATAAAACAGAAAGTAATGCGGCTCTAGTCGCTACTTCGTGTCTAACCATCCCCATTTTATTCAGTTAATACAACATTACATAGATTTAAGTTCACGTGTGGCAGAAGACTAATGTAAGCGTTCTTCTGGCCTGTGATTTAAAAACAATGGTTCAGGTTGAGTAAATGTATTTATTTGAACACAAATGCACAAACGAACACAATCGCAGTAACATTAGACTCCATTAAGCTCCTGTTGGTCCTCTGACATCTCTGAAAGGCTTGACTGCCATCCAGAAGTCCAACAAACGCTCACTAAGGTTGACAAGTCAGGTAGATTCAAGGCCTGCACTCCGTCCTACTGTGGAGTCCCTGGAGAGGAGAATTACTTTCTTTCTTTCTTTCTGCAAGTTTATTCATGCAGGGAATCCTATGTATGCAATTCCAAGCAGGAAAACACTCTCCCAAAATATCATCCCAGGCCTACATGACAGAGAATGTGCATCTTCTCTTTTGTTTTCATATTTTAATTTATATTTGATTGTGTTGTGGTTTGCAGTGTTTTGTGTCGTTTCACTTAAATTTGTTTAAAAGGAAAAAGCTGAAAATTTAAATAGTTAAAAGTTGAAATGTAAATTGTTGGTTTTTGTATTTTAACATTTATTTATTACGTTTTATGTGGAGTGAATAAATAAAAGTATATTTACGGTGGCCCCTACAAAGCACGTAGTGCGTCGTTCACTTCAAAGAGCCATTTCGTTTGCGACCGACACATCACTATTACCAAGCCCAGCATGTCAGCTATGATTTGGAAGGGGATCCTTACAACACCTACTGAATAGCTGCCTTGACCAGATGCTGAAGGCGGTTCCAGAAAGTAGTAGGCAACGCCATGGCAAACTCCATCTTGGCCCAAAGACAAGACTCGCCCTTGTCAAAGCTGGAGAAGAGCCCTGTCGGTAGCAAAGAATAAGGTCAGGTCTCCTCTATACAGCCTCGGACTGGCAGCTGCAGGATGACCTAAGGATGCAGTTGATGTTCTCTCAGCACATCACTGAAACATCACTTCAACCAGACATGTTTATGTCTCAAAGGCAACAAAACAGCTTATTGTCCTCGATCTCGCCACGTCCTGGGAAGAGCATATGGAAGAGGGAAATGAAAGAAGTAAAGAAGTGCCGGGAAGGCGGCTTGAAGATGTACTATGAGCCAATAGAGGTGGGCTCTATCACTCTAAAAAGTAATTCATCAAGCCTTTTACCACCACTTGATTAAATCCATGGCTGCAACATAAAAACTCTAATTTATTGATTAAGCCAGACCTTCTAACTTGCAAACTTTATTTTTTTGGGTTGTGTTGAATTAATAATGTTGGTAATTACATTAAATTAATTTTATATGTAATTTGAAATTAAATCCCAATGTTAGTGGGTTCAAAATAAAATTCAAGTTGTAATTACTTAAAGAAATTGAATAGATAACTTATTTTTTTTCCACAGTAACTTCTGATTTCAAATTCCCTCCCCTACCGACTTAACTAGCCCGGGCAAATTCACACATGTTGGGTTGCATGGTGCAAGCTTTTGTAAAAGACATTTCAAGGTAAGTAACATTTCATTTACAAATAACAGTTCTACCAAAGCAAAGCATTTGTGCTAGTCACCTGTAGTGGATTTGTGTACGATGTGATGCTCATACAGATAAGGAAATACTTTGCACTACCACATGTAGCTAATGCTAGCCATTCTAAACTTTAGCACAGCAGAGGATAAGACTTATAAAGTTTCATTTGACAAAGTCTTCAGCTAAAGAGTGCAACTGTGGCTAGGAAAAGCGTGGTTAAAGTTTTGCTACACAGTGCAATCTAATTTCGATCATAGGCTGATTTTGTTTTTCTTTTTACCAAAATTAGAAGCCTTTAAGCTGTGAATAGTTTTGTCAGAGGGATGACCTAGAGGCTTCTTTTTTCTGTCTGGCTCACCTATTTTATATCTTTATAAAACTTGCATGACCCATACGTAATATTACATTGTAAATGATTTTGGTTAGTATTGTGATACAGCTTAAAGTAAGTATTGTTCTTGATCTTAAGAGTTGTAGCTATCTTTGTTTTTGTTTTGTTTTTGTTTTGTTTTTTTAAATCAGATTGTGTGAAATATTGTTAATGTCATTCCAATAGCATTATTCTGACATAGGCTATGTGAATCTACTTAACATTAAGACTTTATCTAAGCAGTTAGTACAGTGTGATAATCTAGGGTCATTAGTGTTTTGTTAACTTGGGACACATTTTTTACAAAATGGGCTGGGAGTGAACAATGTGTAAATTCGAAACCTCTGCAAAAACAGGGTTGCTAAAACATTAGAGATTACACCACGGTTATGGTGGGGAAGTCTCCCTTGTCTTCACCAAGATTGTTTTTGTTCCCTCAAAACTTGGGGTAGCCTTAGATCACATCTATCCTCTTTAAATAATGTATTACAGCATTCATTAATGCAGTATAGCTAATAGTCTGCAAGGTTTAATTCTTCTGTTTGTGTGGTCTACAGATAAAGGAGAAGTTCAAGAGTTCAACCACTGTAAGCCTTGAATGGCTACACTTGACCATTGCACCCCAAAACTGATGGATGTCATTTTATCAAGGGGAGGAGCTAAGGGAGTGAGAATCAGGCAGATCAAGGACATGCTTCTTGAGGTAGGACAACTATTTAGACTTTGGGTATCTTTGAAATGCACTTTGTTGGCAGTCACCCATGTATTTTATACTCATACTGTATTTTTTCTTAAATAGCACAAGACAATTGAAACACGCAGAGAAGTAGCCATCTGCTGCCTTATCACATACCTTGGAGAGAAGGACGAGGACCTTTTCATGGAGTAAGTGGTGTAAGTAATTCAGCATTGTGTGTGTGTGTGTGTGTGTGTGTGTGTGTGTGTGTGTGTGTGTGTGTGTGTGTGTGTGTGTGTGTGTGTGTGTGTGTGTTCCATTGATCATCTGAATTCATTAAGATTCAGTAAGTATAAATGTCTAATCTATAATTCACTAACCTATTTTTTAAAATAGGTTAGTGAATTAACCTATTAATTCCTTAACTTAAGGTTGGCCTTAAGTTAACACCGAAGAACTTAAGGCCAACCTTGAAAGGCAGGTGATGAAAACTGCCATCATCAGTGACCGGTACACCCCTGGATCTAACCATAAGACTGCGACCATTGTGGTGGAGGAAACAAAAATCATGGAGGGCCAGAATTTCCCAAGGTGCTGTGTTTTGCATAATATATGCTCTCAATCTGAGCTAATGCAAGGATCTGAAATATACGTTTGAAGTTGTTCAGAAGCTGTTCCTTGACCTTGATGGAACCATCATTATGTTAAAGATGTTGACTCTGTTTCAAAGATTGTTAACTGTTTTGAATCCTGTATGTGTAACATTGATCTTAAAGGTGTTTGCTGCATTGTGTAATAGAAAGATGTAATATCTTGTAAAGTTTGGTAGGCATTGAAAGTTAACATTTACTGAACACTTGCATGGAAGTATTACTGCAACAAAATGTTTTCTAAGTAGATTTTTTTTACCAATTGAACACATTTGTTTCTGTGGTGTTAAATACAAAAAGGCATATTCTATAACTTGGCTGTGATAGTATAAATCTAAATTTCTGGTTTATTTTCACTTTTAAATACAAAGTGTTGAAATGCCTACAGTTAAAAATAAAAAAAGTTATTTGATAAAAAAAAATGTTGAGTGAATTCCTTTCTTAAAAGCTATTACAATAAAAAAAAGAGAAAGCTAAAATGATGATAATAATGATGAAAATCAGCAACTTAATATTTTAAAGAATGAACTTTAAAAAATTTTTTTGTAATTGCTGTAATTAATTACATAACACTTAAAAATCATTTTTAAATAATGTGGAAAAAGTAATTGGAGGAACATAATTTTTATGAGTAAACAACTTAAAAATATGTTTTTAAGCTACCAAATATTACGTAAATGGTAATTAAAATCACCTTTGATTATGGAGGAAAAGTTAATTCCCCTAACTCAATATAGTTTGTTGGTTCATTCTAATTTCAACATAAGTTATCGTAACTCAAAAAGAGTAATGGAAACTGTTGCGTTAATTGTTTTTGTTGAGCTTAAACAATAGTTTTTAGAGTGTAAAGGCTTCGCATGATGCTCACTCCGCAAAGTCCTAAACCAACTGGGCCTAACAGGAGTGGCTAGGAAGAGAGTGAAACCGCAGAGAAGGCCCCAAGGTGGCTGTGGATGAAGAGGGCTGATCCGTGGGTGGCTGTCGCTGGGACGCAGGCTGGGGTCTGCTCAACCTTAGCTGGGTGCCTGGATGATAGTGTCTGATGTTGAAAGACCCAAAACACCAGATGACCCCATGTTACATCACTGAAAATGCGTCCCAGCGCATCCAAAGATGCATCGTGCACACTCCATAAGCTCCTTATGGACCTCCCATCATGGCGTACCCGCTCAAAGGAAATGATTCTTTGGCCTCAGAAACATGAAGCAACAATTCTGAGTAAAATGCAGCTGAAATGTATAAAATCACAAGTTTATGTATTCAAGCAATGAATCATCAAGGAAAATGAAACTGAATGTTTCCCAACTGAGGACACTTCATTTAAACAGATCCCATTCAATTTAGGATTTTAAATACTTATGTAACAAAATTACATTATAAGATTTACATGTAATCAAACTACTTAAAGTCAGGAGTTTAGGGCATGAATTATACAAACCTCTCTTTCACTCTCTCTTTTGCTGCAGGCGTCTCTGAACTGCATTTCCTTATGCTTCCTTTCCTCTGTCTTTGTCTTTGTTTTAAAACTGCAAACTCTTTCATCAGTTCCATCAGAGGGTCCTTTCTGATTTCTGGATGCTCTCAGATTATTTATGCTTGATTTGGTGCTATGTAAAAATAAATAAATAAATTTAATTGAACACGCATGACTGGCTGGAAAGGAGACGTGAGAAGAAACAGGTATTAAAAACATTAAAATGTTTGGAGCTTTGGTATTTTCATTTGTTATTATAGAGAGCCATGGGCTTAGACTGAAACATTAAGACAACATGATTGTGCAACAGAACTATGAGAAGCAGAGACAAAAATTAAAAAAGTGAACATGCACAACAACTTTGAACATGAGCAATAACAGTAACCCTGCTGAAACACACAAGCTATTAAAGTTAAGTGGTTTATAAATTAAAACAAGTGAATTTATCACTCAGCTGAATAGTTGCTGCTTTCACACTTAAGCAGGTTATTTCCCAACACCCCCCCACACACACACACACACACAGAGGTGGAGCCCAAAGGAGTCGAGTGGAGTTTATAGCACTGCTCTGAATCCCTGTTGTAGTTTGCATTTATACTGGTGTGCTGTGCTGTTCAGTGCCGTATAAGGTTTGAGGAAGATAAATCCTACAGAATAACAGGGCTACATGTGAGGATTATGGGACTGTGGAAGGCTGGTGAGGTCAGGTGAAAACAGTTAACATCTGTAAAGACCATTAGAGCGATGATGACAATGACAAAGATGGGCAAAAACTAAAATGGGAAGCAATCAAAAGACTAATACGAAAGACAGACAGTAAACAATTACAGACCAATATCACTACTCCCACAGTTCTCAAAAATTTTAGAAAAGTTATTTATTAATAGACTTGATAAATATATTGAGAAGCATCATCTCCTAAGTGATAACCAACATGGTAAAAAGGCCCACTTCAGTGGCAGTGATGGAACTTGTAGAAGGGATATCTACTGCAATAGATAATAAAGAATATACTGTTGGTGTTTTTATAGACTTAAAACAGGTGTTTGATACAAATGATCTATATTAATGAATAAACTAGAGAGATATGGTCTTAGAGGGATAGCAGACAAGTGGATGAAAAGTTACCTGGATGACAGAAACCAATAATGTAAAATCTAATCAGCTGAAGGTAACTTGTGGTGTTCCTCAGGGCTCTGTGCTGGGCCCTAAATTATTCATGTTATATATAAATGACATATGTAGTGTTCCCAAACTGTTAAAATGTGTATTGTTCGCTGATGACACCACTCTGTGTTGCTCAGGTAAAAACCAGGAACAGCTTCTGACTACAGCGGAAAAGGAGTTAAATATATTTAAAACACTGGTTTGATGTAAATAAGTTATCATTAAATACAAACCAAACAAAATGTATTAATTTTGGTACCAGACAAATGAAAGATTTATCTAAAATCAGGGTTGATGGAATTGAAATTGAAAGAATGTACAGTTAAAATAAATTCCTTGGAGTGATGATTGATGATGAGCTGAGCTGGAAGTCTCATATAAACCATGTGAAAACAAAAATGTCAAAAACCATTGATTTTCTCTACAAAACAAACATGTCCTGAACAAGAAATCATTACACACACTATTGTTCTCTGTGCTTCCATATATGACTTACTGTCTATAGATACGGGCTAATGCATATAAAACAAATACTCTTCCCATTTTGGAGTTACAAAAAAGAGCTATAAGAATTATAAACCAATCAAACTATATAGAACCAACTAACGTTTTGTTTATTAATCTGAATACCCTGAAATTTTATGATTTAGCTGAATATAAAATGGCACAGATAATTATAAAGCACAAAACAACTGGCTTTGCTGCAGTCAGAGAGAGTCAATATGACATAAGGGCAACAGATTTCTTTAAAAAGAACAAGATGAGGACGAACATAAAGCAGAGACGTGCTTCTGTTAGAGGAGGAAACCTGTGCAATAGTTATGACAGGGATTTAAAAAGGTGGAGTTCATTTCACTTGTTTACAAACATGTTTAAAAGTAGATTATTAGAAAAATATATAAATCAAGAATGAAAAGAGCAAAAATAATAATACTGAAACTCTTGGTTGTTTTGCTTTGATTATTTTAATGAAATTTAATTTAATCGATTTACTTATCTAAGGTGGAAAGGTTTTTTATTTTGTTTTGTTTGTTTGCTTTGTTTTACTCTTTGCTTCGAGCCCTGTGTATATGAGCTGCATGCTAGAAGATCTTTTGTTAAAGCGTAATAAGCACATGATTCAGCCAATACCTTTTGATCAGCTTTGTCTCGTGCTTTCTCGCTTTGTGGTAGATCTTTATTCTGTATTCACTGAGATGCTAATCAATAAATCAATATTCAACTCAACATGGTGACGGAGACAAGGGATCACAGGAAGGCAAAAGAAATATCACTGAAACAAGACAGAGAGGGAGATGGTGAGGGTGGAAGAAATGATGAAACACGTGAAATCAAAGCAGGAACTAAAACTAACATAATGAATAAAGCAAAAAAACCCAGGAATCCCAAAACATAACAAACTTCAAGAACAATAAAAGACAAACTCAAACACCAAGAACCCAAATCCTCGTTGGAAGTTGTTAAATCTGAAAGAATTATTTTGAAGCACAGATTGAACAGGTTGAGTCCATGCACGAATGTCAGCTACAACAATGGGAAAAATGTTGACACTGGTAGAAAACAAGCTACTGCATTAAGACTAACAGCCAAGCTAGATATAGTTCAAGCCTGTTACAGATGGTGCACTAATCAACAGACAGACAGAAAAAACTCACAGCTGCTGAGCTCTGCATCACTTTGAACACATGCTGCAACATGCAGCTACATCTTGAGGAAGATGAAGGTCAAGTTACATCAATGCACACAGCATATTGAGCATCAGACAGACAAAGTATGTGGGTTTGTTAGTTGGTTGAGACCAGAATCGGAGCTCAAAGAGTGAATAAAACTGCACTAACGCTCCTCCAAAATGGCCAGAAAGGCTTTGGCTACTATGCTAATTGCTAATTCGTTGCAATCTTCACCTTTTCACAGCTTTTACCTGAAAGCTGCTCATAAGAACAGCAATCGCTACATCAGAAATCATCAAAGCTACACACAGCTTCCTGAGGCTGTAGAGCTGTATAGAGCAGCACCTGCTATTAGACGAAAAACTTATAGACTAATGCAGTGTTGAATGGTGGCCATAGCATCGGCTATGTGGTGTAGGATAAGCTGCAGATTTAAAGCAGTAGTGTTTCTTTGTGAATTTAGTTGCATAGACATGTTGCTAATTTCCAAATTGAGCATCAGAATGGTAAAAAAATGCTTTAAGTAAGATAAGTAAGAGCTACACCAGCAGAAGACCACATCAGGGCTACACCTGTCAGCTAAAAACAGGAAGCAATTCACACTGGCTTACCAAAACGTGACCATGGAAGATTGGAAAACCATTACCTGCTCGGATGAGTCTCAATTTCTGCTGCAGCATTTTGGTGTCAGCATCAGAATTTGGTGTAAACAGCATGAAAACATGGCGCCATCCTGCCTTGTGCCAGTGGCTCTGCTGCAGGTGGTGTACTGGTGTGGGGAATGTTTTCTTGCTGCAATTTTTTGCCCTTTAGTACCAACTAAGCATCATTTAAACACTACAGTCTACCTCAGGATCGCTCCTGACCTTGTCCACCCTGTATGACCATACTGTACTCATCCTCTGATGGCTGTTTCAAGCAGGATATGTCAGGAGCATGTCACAAAGCTCAAATCATCTCACGCTGGTTTCACAAACATGGCAATGAGTTCACTGCACTCAAATAACCTCCACTCTCAGCACATCTCAATCCAATAGAGCACCTTTGTGATGTGGCGAAGCAGGATATTCACATTATGGATGTGCAGCTAACAAATGTCAGAAACTGGGTGATGCTGTCATGTATGGACCAAAATCTCTTTTCAGCCCCTTATTGAATCAGGGAGTCCAACCCGGTACTAGTAAGGTGTACCTACTGACGTGGCTGACTGAATTTTGTGCTTTCTTTATAGTAAATAAAAACATTTCCTTCAAATGTTGATACAAATCGATGCATCAAAATTGACCAAAATTCAGGAAATGAAATGTCTGATACTCACAGGTTCCTGGGAGAAGTCTTTCAGATCCCTCACATGTAAACACTTCTGGTCATGTGTCTCAAGTATGAAATCTGCCCGGTGTGCTTAACTCCTGTCCCAAAAGAAAACTCCAATTTTGCTCCATCTTTCACTCTCCTCACTGAGTCTTGAATGAAGAGCTTGTGTAAAGCTATTTTCCCCAAAAGGAAGTGAGCGCTCCTTAACTGTTGCTGAGAGATGAATCAGTTATGCCACATAAATAAATAAATAAATAAATAAATAAATAAATAAATAAATAAATAAATAAATAAATAAATATGTGCAAAATTGTTTGCGTGGGTGTAGCTACTTGTGCCACTCATTAAAACACATAGAGGTGGAGACTGATTGATCAAATGGATACTAATAGCAGAATAATTTGTTGGTGTTAACAGCGTTTTTTCAAAGAGTTCTGGTGAGCTGAAGAATCCTGTATTGAAAATGAAAGAAAATTGAAGTCATAGGACATTCAGAGCAGAACCAGTTGAGTTTTACCCAGCGGGTGGGTCCAAACCCACATGTGGGGCTGATGCACAATTGTGTGTTTGTCACAGATCAAGTCAAAGGATGGATTCTCGTCAGAAGCTGCACTGATCATGATTATAAACCCATCATAATACTGTGGCACTCACCCGCAGAGTCACACAAACAAACCATGAATACATCTAGCCCCGAAAATCAAATTGCACTGGGACAAGGCGACACGAACCATAAAGAGGACACAAAACACGATTATGATCTGGTTCAGGGAAATATAACCGTGTCAGTTGGAGTTGTGATTTGGTTTGGCGTCTTGTGCTCAGCCTGTAAAATAAAGACACATCCTGTCTTTTCCTACGCTCGCACCATTTTTCTTCCTTTGGGTTCATCGAGCTGACATTTCAAAGGCACACTGTGTCATACATGGCTTTGCCACATTTTACCATAAACGTGTGGGGTAAATGAAACAGAAGCTAACCAATCAGCACACCCATCCTTCACAGTTTGGGTCAGTTGGTTTTAGATTAGATGAAGTTTACTCACAGTCAACAGCTCATGAGTCAGACAGAGGGGTGGGAAAAAATCTGGCCCGCAGGATGTGTTCGGTTTAATACGAGGCTGCTGGAGGAAGCGGGGAGGAGCGAGCACAGGGCGTTTATAAGAGCAAGCACGGACCTCGCCTCAAGACCAGAGCACAAAGTGCAGAAACATAACCACGCGTGGACGGGTTGAATTCTGTTGGCTCCTGTATGCGTCCGAATCAGGGAGACTCTTCTTGACTATTTGCAGCCACTTCTATATTTTATTATTGTTGTTATTACTTTGGCATCCTTAGGTAGCCATGGAGACGCTGAAGTTTGTAGTAGTGATGCTGGTGGTCGTGCTGGTGCAGGTTTGCAGCGCGCTGGGGACTCCGCTCTCCGGGGAAGAAAACGACGGAGAAATGTGGACGGTGGAGGACTGGCAGGTACAACCCCCACCCCGACCCCTCAAAGAAAAGAAAAGGGAGAGGAAGAGAGACGCAGATTTGAGGGTTGCATCCCCATATTACGGAGCTTTGTAGAGAAAAAGATATTTTCTTATCAGAATCAAGTCTAAATTTGTTTAAGCTGTATAAATATTACAAAACAAACTTCTCTCTCTTTCTCTTCTTCTGCAGTTTCTTTGACTAACTTGCTTTTCAGCACCACAGACAGAGACCGAAAGTCCAACAGAGGCTGGAGGATCATCGCCTTATTTGTTAGAGCCAATCATCTAAAATCATCAGCAGCCGATATTAAAAAATAGTTCTGGTAATAGTTCTCTGTCGAATGTGCCTGCAGCTACAAATCCTCAGAGAAATGTGAACATGACAACCGAGCGTGTCCGCCAAACTGGTAATTAGATGGTAAATGGGCTCGTTCACGCTTTTCCACTCTAACCGAGCAATTCAGTGCTTCACACACACACACACACACACACACACACACACACACACACACACACACACACACACACACACACACACACACACACACCTGGTCTATCTGACCTGGTCGATCTCCTCGTAAACATGCTAATTTCCTTTATTCATACATTTCACTTAAAGCCAAAAACTGAAGTACAGACAGTGAAGTGTGTTCAGTGACGTCAGACGCGTAAGGGGTCACCGTGTGAGCGTCACCGCTGGAATAGTTGAAAGCGAGGAGAACTCGTCCAGGGCAGAGACGTGTTCGTGCTGACTGCAAACTTTAGACTTTTGGAAATAAATTCACGCGTGATGCTGTGCTTTATATCTACGTGAGTGTGGCGAGCCTCAGTCTTCTGTTGTTGTGTGTGCAATTTTCTGGGACACATCTGCAGATCCGCTGAATCACATGCCTCCGAAATAAGAAAATCTGCGGTGGTTTATTTGCGATTTGACGCGTAGAAATGAAGGCCTAGCAGGCACAGATGGCGTGTTTATTACCATATTTAACAGCTGGAGTCTCAGCTAATGTCTCTGCTTCTGTGGCAAAGCATTTCAAAGCCATGTTCACGAGTAATTCTTACAGCTAAGATGTGTCATTCGGAAACATTTTAGAAGTCTGAGAAGTAGATGTGTTACAGGGTTATGAAGTCTCCACGACTACAAATAGTGTTTTGTGTGTTTGGTGTGGTATATCTATAGTATGTGGTGACCTTTAGTCCAGATGCTGGTGAAGAATTTTGTAACAGACTTTTATGAGACACAAAGAACGAGTGTATGCAGAGCTTAATACTCCCATTTCTGCTTATTTCCACAATCTGACTAGATCCTAGTATTTATATCAGCAATAACTTATTGTACTATATGTACGTGTGTGTGTGTGTGTGTGTGTGTGTGTGTGTGTGTGTGTGTGTGTGTGTGTGTGTGTGTGTGTGTGTGTGTGTGTGTGTGTGTAAGCAGGGTTACCCAGTGGAGAGAGGAATAACCATTCGTCTGGCAGATCTCATCAAGCGGTCCAAAGCGCAGCAGTTCCACGGTCTGATGGGAAGAAGCTCAGGTGAGCAAATAAACCAGCTCATAATTGTACTGCATGGTTTAGAGTTGATGATGTGCTCCACAGTCCTTTTTGCTTCCTGTAATACCCGAGACTTCTTTATCTCTTGCTTGTTACAGGTGTATCCCACGCTGTGAGACTGGGCAGGAAAAGTGAGTAAGACAGATTAGAGTTCAACTTTTCTTTATTGTTTTATTTTGGTAGCGAGCCTAAAAATCTTTGTGTTCCTCTTTCTCTGTGTGTTGGTTTGTTTTTACAGGAAATAAAGGGGAGATGTTTGTTGGACTCATGGGCAGAAGGAGTTTAGGAGGAGGTAAATGTCCGGCTACAGCCACGTCTATTTGTATATAATGTTTGCTTTGCATAACTCTTTAGATAGAGAAGCGGCTCTGTTATCATGTTTGAATCTGCCATTTAAAAAGTGATTTTCAAGCTTGATTATAATCAAATCTAAATGTTCATTCTAATATTTGTTTTTGCTGTTTTCTTTCTGTTTTACAGACATGGAAGAAGAATTTAAATCGGACTCTTACTGAAGACAAAAAAAGAAAAGAAACCAAACTCCATTTCAGTTATAACGTCTTATTCAGCCATCCGTTGTTGACCAACAGGACACTGAGTATGATGCACTTTGACCGACACGGTCCAAACACCTGTTACAATGAGCTGAAATAAATGCTTTTAAAAATCGCTAACTTCACTCCCGTCGATCTGATGAACTGCACTGCTGTATGTTGTAGCTGATGATATCTTGCCACATTTAAACTTAATGCATATGTAAGTCTCGTGTCTTTTCAAAGGGTTCGCTCAGTTTGTGCCAGATTCATTAAAGATGATTTCATTAGCTAAGTGTGCTTTCTTTCTCTGTCATGCATTACTTGCAGAATATCATTCTCTCGTGTTCATGACCCCTACTGGTCCACTAATTCTTAATTTACGTTTTAATAATTAGAAATAAGCAAAAAAGATGTTTGGTGTTAATTGTTATTACCTATTGTTATTTAAACTCACTAAAATAAAAGTGGAATAGAAACCCTGAGTATACGAGGGCATTTTTAAGTGTATTTACAGGGAACCACACTAATATTCAGCTCTGCTTTAGGCTACATTTGCTTATCTAATAAGTAAATTAATTCATTAATTAATAAATATTTAGAATTTGCAACCGAAATAAACATTTGGTAACAGATGTTTTATTTAAAACACTGACAGGCACATTCTTTTCCCCTGCATCAGCCCTCTGTAAAGATATTACAATTAATAAATCACATGTTACATCTTTGCATCTAACTAACATGAAAGCGTGACCAGGAAAAAGAGCAGATCAAAGGTCTCCTATCATCTCCCTCATGTGTGGAATTAGCAAGTGTTACAACTCTGAGTCAGTTCTGCTCTTTAAACATTTTGAGGCACCACAGAGATCTGTTCTTGATCCAGTTATTTAATCTAATAATAATGACATTGTTATTCCAAACCAACACTTTATGTTCAACCTTCTTTTTAACTGATGATACAATAATATATGCTAGAAAGAGCCTGCAGGCCCTGATTTATCTTAATCCCCTCAATCTCTCTTTGGCAGCTCAAAATCAGCATAAATGCAGAAAGGATCTTAAAATAATCTTTTTGAAAACCTTTACATCCTGTGCAAATAAAATAAATGGATCTTATAAATATTTTTTTTAATAGCGTGTGAAAAACGTTCATTTGAGATTCATGTTCAACGAGGGGCTCAAACACTGCACCGTACAGAAATGTTGTCTTTCATTTTCCAGCTGCAGTATTATTGTGCAGTCAGTCTCCATAACTGTCCTGGCCTATGAAGAGATTCATGCAGCCCAAACAACACTCCATCACTTAAACCCCGTATGTCATCATGCTTCTTTGAGCTCTGAAGGAAAAGCTTGGATGGATTCCCTTGAACAATTAACAGCCCTCGTGTGGTATTCCTTTGTAAAGCCTCCAAACCACACATCTCTCATTTAAGTGTTGTAACAACAATTAACAATAAATTGACATTTTAATTTCAGATGCTCTCCAATGAAACCACCTGTTGGGTAGAACTGGTTTCAGCAGCACTATTCAAACGGAATAAACTCAAACCACAGACCTACATTCTCTTTGTAGCTCTTTAAGTTTTATGATCTGATGTTTGTTGGAATTTTGCAATTTTTTTTAAATTAATTGTATTTTGTGCAGTTTTGTTATTTTTTTCTGCCAATTGTGTTCTTGTGGATGTGGGATATCTTGATTTTCAGTCTCCAGTGTGGACAAAACTCGATCATCTTCTTCAAAGCCGACATGACCGCAGTAGTGCCAGGATTTATTTAGTCAGATTAGACATGCAGTAGATACTTGCTATTGCTGAAATGCCCCTTTAAGCTATCAGTGGCATTGCATATTTAGTTATTTAAACAGGCACGACACTTAGAAATATTCTTTTGTCTATAAGTTCCTTATTAGCTGAGCAAACTGACCGAGCCTAAACAATCCTTAAACCTTTAAGGATGCTGTTCGGGACACAGTCAACACATGAGGCGAAATCTGTTTGTTTCACCATTTGTCTTTATTGAAGAGGAAGGCAAAGAGGAGAAGCAGGTACAAAAGCACAACTGAGCTACACAGCAATGTCACGCTACTTTTGTGTCACTTCTTTGTGTGAGTAGTTTAAATAGGTAGCACTACAACAACAGCTTTCTGGTGACCTATGAAAGGCAAAGGAATGCATCTTTGTTTCTCCAGGGAGTCGTGATAGCATATGGGTGCGTTAGTAACCAGCAAAATGCTCTAAAACTGTCCATCTATAGCTGCCATTGGCACCAGGGGGAGGAATGAAGAGGTGATTGGAAAATAGACACAAGCACAACAACGTCATGACAGGTTTCTTGAAAACAAGGACCCTACACACACGGGTAAATTTGATTTTTTTTCTAAAGTTCAAAACACTCCAGTTATTTACAGATTTAATGGGCTGTATTCAGCATTATAATTAGGTCCATTTTCTGCTCAGGTAAGAAGGAAAAGAGTACACCCTTAATGATGGGATTTCTTCTTGTAAGACTCTTAAATATCAGCATAATGGAGGCCTGAAAAAAGGAACCCATCCTCTATAATATTTTCTCTGATACCAAAGCCTTTTGCTTACCAGTCATCTCAGCCAAAAAAAGACCTCGAGAGCACAAGTATCCCAATCATGTATGGAACACTGTAGCCAGGAGTGTTTGAGGATGCTTTTTATTCATTGGAGATTCATTTAAAGGCAAAAAAAAAAGAGAGGAGAAAACAGTAAGTAAGCGCACTTTGCTGTTAATGCACATGAGTTAAAAAAACAACAACAACCTACCAACAAGTAAATTCAGGCTGCAGCACATTTGTGAGTGATTTATTGAGAGCTCATGCTAAAAGGATAAATGGAGTGTCTGTTAGCACTGTTGCCCTGTGCTGTACGACCCAATGACAGTGCATTTAACCACATTAACCACCGGATAACACAAATATGTATTAATATGTCAAATGCAGATAACCCGTACACAGAAACGATCAGTATATAAAACAGGACAAAAAGACATTGATTTTTTTAAACTAATGAACTTTAAAGGCAACAGTTGTTTCAACACAAGAAGAAATGTAACTTTAAGCCGCAGTCGGGAAAAGAAAATGGCTCAAGTGTGACACAAAAGCTACAGGAAAAAATATAAAAATAAAAAAGATAATGGTTGATTCAATGTGACATTGTTGGCAACACACCTCTAATTTCACAGCCAACTGCTGTCTAAACTTATGCACAATGTTTCTGACTCTTACCAAGTGTTAGACGGCACGATTGAAACCACCCCCGTGTCTGTTTGGTAAAAAACAAACAAAAAACTACTAGTAGTATTTTTACAACTGCTAGCTTGTTTCGCTTTTAGTGCCTGCAGCCACTCAGTGTTTAAATATGTATTTCCTTCAGTTACCTAAACTGAGGATTGTTAGGATGTATGTGAATCCTCTGTTGGACCAAGCAGATGTTTAGTCTGAACAAAAAGGGAATTTCCTGTTTTAAAGTCGGTTATTTGCTCGAGCCAGAACGGCTATTTCCCAGTTTCCAGTCTAAGATAAGCGAACAGCTTCATATTTACCGAACAGACGCGAGAGAGATATCGATCACAGATCAATGTTCACAGATCCACATTTGATAATAACAGCCAGCTACTCCTTTACCAAAACATTAAATGCTGATTAAAATTCTTCAACATGTTGATCCAGATCAATAAATGTAGAGATTGTCAATAGAATTAAAATAATATTTTAATCAATCATATAGAACAAATTAAAAAAATTTAAAGTGCTGCCAACCATGCTTATTGAGCTTACACAACAAGGCTGCCCTTTTCTAACAGCTCACAGCATCAACTATGGTGGTAATAGGTAGTGACAATGTGCACAGTGACATGTTTTGACTCAATCACGTCACTTTTGATAACATGGAATAAATCTCTGAAATGTAAATGACTCATCGCCTTTGTTGGTGGGGAAATGCTCTGGATTGTTCTTCCTGTACTTCCCAGTTTGTAGACACATTCAAAAGCACGTACAATTTTTTTTTAGATTTTTTAAAATATTTGATTCACCAGGAAATCAGTTCCCTAGAAAGGAGAGATTCCTCTACGCTTGTTTACGCTCTATGTAGTTAATGTGGTTTTTTTAAGAATATAAATAGGCTATTTAAAAAAAAAAAATCTATAAAAAACCCCAAAACACTTGCTGGGCAGTAACATCTACATGATTTTCACGTTAATACACACACAAAAACTAAAAAACAACAACAAAAAACCCCAAACACAACAAAACAAGAAGCTTAATGCGCCATTTTAGCTTTTTATACAGTGGTAAAACCTCAGAGGTAGAAAAAGTATGAAAATCATTGAGAACTTTAACAAAACCAAACAAAGCACACAAGAGCTCCCAAACTCTATAAACTGATAAAAAATGAAACTGCAGACACAACTGAGAGAAAAGTCTTAAAACATGAGTTACAAAAACAAACGGAAAACACACAAAAACACACATCGTGGGTAGGTTCCTCCTTGGTGACGGTACAAACGTGGCCCAGTGGCAGCTATAGCTTTTTGCTAACCAAGAGATGGATGAGACGGGGTTAAATGCTGGACACAATGTGAGGCTTTGTTGCATGAGAAGCTCTGTTACTGATCGGCTCTGGGTTCAAACAGCCACAAGGCCGTAAGGTAAAACACCTGACCTAAAACCATATTAGCTTTTCAATACTGCATCTAGTTGATAAAATGGATTAAGTTAAGTTAGATCAAATCACTTTTCACTACTTTTCACCTGTGTATGTGTCAAATATGTGAACACTAATTTACATAGTGTTGTTTGCTCACTGTGGTTTGATACTTTTGGACATTTTCTTTCTTTAGATTTCATCACTCGTCCCAGAGGAATGATCAACCTTATTTCTTCTCCAGTTTGTTTGAAAACTCTCCATTTAATCATGTGGATGGCAGTATTACATGCAAGCCCAGACATGGTCCTGTTTAATCACAACCAGCTGGTCTGTGTCTGCAAAAACACGTTTACACGAGTCAAAGTGTTGCCGACCTGCATTTTGTCTCAATGACAGACTGAAATGCACTGCAGATTTGATACCACATGCCACTGATTGGATTAGCAAGCGGGCCTGGTGCGCCGTGCTAATTAAGTGTCTGGGAGAAGGTGCGCTAACGATGCACGATTACCTTCACTTTGCAGAGAACAAATGAGGTCAAGAAGCTATCAGCGGCCATGCTACGTATACACACGTCAAAAGAACCTAAAGATGAATAGTGGCTGTGGTCAGTGTATAATAAAACCTGTCTGTTCTATTGTGTAAAATGTATAACTGCATTTGTGAAAATGTTAAAGAATTACATAAAACTCAAAGCCCATTTCATCAGAACAATCCAACATTCAATATTGTATTGATTAACATTCTCATGTTATCCCCCACTTTAAAAAATAATTTATAGCAAAAGCTAATCAAAAGCTAATTAGCTAAACTCAACATCAATAGTTTATAGCTAGCTAGTTAGCTTATAAAATACTGTTTAATCAAGAAATATTCATCAGTTTTATTGAATATCTGTGTTATTTTTGCCATTTTTCCCAAAATGCCCATTTTCAGGAAAGTCTTAACCAGCTAACTTTAGTAGTGGTTTTTGCTAGCTTATAAAATACTATACAGGGGAGTGTAGCTATTTTGGCTGCCATGAGATAAGGGTCGTTCTACATCCTGAACAGGGAAATAAATATTTAAAATTGTGACTGAATATCGTTCCTATTTTTCACCATATTATTTTTTAAATGCCCACTTTTGGCCCAAACAAACCAGCTAACTTTAAGCAGCTGTTGTTGCTAGCTTTAGCATAGCGCATGTAATACGCAAAAAATGAAAAGACAGCGACAACCCCGGTGTTGCTTTGTCGTAAAAATGTCTACCCCTATCAAAAGAGTAATAAAACAAGATTTGAATCATTAATTAATTATTTAACTTGTCAGCATCCCGCCACAAATAAAGCAAATTTATATTTCCTTTTTATAAATGTGTTAAGTACTGTATTGGATGTTGTATGTTAGGACCTGTTCTGTAATCTGTCTTTATTTCACTGCTTATTGCTCGAGATACATCTAAATGTAGTTTTCCCGCTCACAGAAATTAAACATTGCTTTTCATTAGCCCTCTTCCTTTACATATTTTATTTATGTAGCTTTCCTTTCAAAAGGACGTCGTTTCTGATCGCTTGCTATTAAACACCTGGCAACTCAGGGTTTTTACTAACACACAGTTAAGTGTCTGAGAAGTCATTCCCAGACTCATATGGATTTTCCTTATTTTTCTAATTCAAATTTTAGGGAAATCTCCAAACAATTCTTTTAACAGGAATCCTACCTGTGGACTAACGTTGTGGTTACTTGAACCCAGAGTAGCAACTGTCCATGTCTGTGACTGCGCTGTAGCTGCTGAAAGCGTTTCGTACAATAGTGAGTGAGGGTTTAGACTCAGCGTCTGTGAGCATGCCCGTGTACAGAGGAGGATCTGTGCGTGACTGTGTGTTTTTGGAGTGTGTGTATTGGTAGCTCCTCTACGTCCCTTTGGGTGGGGTCCATTTTAAGGCTGTGGGGTCAATGGTCTTGCTGTTACCACGTTTGGTCTCCTTGGCCTTCCAGTCATCAATAAGGTCCTTTAAAGGAAGAAGGAAACACCCCGCAAAGGAACCCTGGTTATTAGAATCATAAACAACAACCAGCTGCTAATTGGGAGAGAGTGGCTAATCTACTAAACAGAGACAACGGCATGGCTGTGTTTCATACCTGTCTCTTTAAAACCAGGTGCTTCCCCTTCCAATATTTAAGCATCTGGAGGGACTGCAGTGTGCTGACTATATCCACCGGGTTCACTGCAGTTTCCTGGCTGATCTCTGTGAACATAAAAGTGAGAGAAACTGAGGATGAATCATCAGCAGCTTTCAAATCATTTCCCTGCATTCATTACACCCATAAAAAACATCTTTAAAAAATTCATATTTAAAAGTTTTTTTTCATTAAAATATTCCCTTCAGGTCTTCAGAAAGCTCAGATGTAACTTTACTATCTGTGGCACAGGGACACACAGAGCAGCAGAGTGGGGTGACTGAGAAGAGTCACTGTCATCACTCTGTGCGAGCTGGAGACATTTTCCTAGATTCAAAATAACAAGAAGACATTCTGAGTTCAAAAGAAAAAATACAAATAAAAGAGGACAAAAAGATGCTCAGAAGTGAAGGAACAGAGTGTTATCACTGAACCATTCACTGTTTAGTCACATTCTTCTTTATTCCGCGTGTCAAACAGATTGCACTGAAGGACGCTCGCGGTGAAGTCGTCATTTATGAAAAGTAACTCCTATCAAATACTGGCGTGTCAGTGCTTCCAACCTCCAATTAGATACACCTATGGTAGCTAGCATTTTCAAGATCCTACGTCACGTCCTTCTCAACTTTTTGCATTGACAACAGTTTCATAAAAACTTGACCTCTGACCCCTGACCTTGAGGATGAGGTCACTGAGATTCAAAGCCGTCTGAGATTTTTAGGGATACACCTAAGATATCGAACATCGTTCTCGAGTTACTGCATTCACAAACTTGGGTGTCTGTGAATATAAAACCCCACCAGCCTGTTACAGCAGAGGGGTAACAACGAAACACAATATTGGATATTGAAGTGAAATTATTGAAAACTTTAGAATACACAACGTGATGATTATAGTGCTGTTAAATGATGATGTCAATCCCATCAAATGCAAAGGATGCATAAGCACCATGAAACAATACAAGTGTAAGCAAGTAAACAGAGGTGTGAATAACTTCAAATATTCCAAAATCCTCCATATAAAGAAGGAAATACAAGCAGCATGTGAGCTGGACTGCAACATGAAGACAAGGAAAATGAATGTGTCGTGTGTTTGAGGCCAGTGTCACTCAAAGCACTGCTGTGCTTTAATGCCTTACACAGATGTGAGCGTGTGGCTGCACTGTTTGTTTTTAATCACAGAAGCAGAAACGAGCAGCGCAAACAAACGCGATGCACCATGGGAGCAGGGCGTTCCTCGCTTCCTCCGAGTCACCGCTTCTTTGGCAGAAAACCACAGGGGAAGCCTCGCGTGCGCCCGCCTTCATTTATCACCAGTACATTGACTCGATATGGCTGCAGTGCTCTCTGACCCATTCACAAAAGTGGCCACGCTTGAATGTGTGCATACACACACACACACACACACACACACACGGTCTCAGGAGCTGTTCTTGTGTCTTACACTGTATTTTATAAGCTTTTTGACCAGCAGCCATAGTCAAACAGAATCAACTAGAAGTCAGATATTTGTCTTTCTCCATCCAGCATTTTGAACTTTCTGACCTTTGATGGAAATCTCCTTGCCCTGAAAGTTGTTCAGGTAGCGCAGCAGCACCTCCTTCCAGTAACTTCGGTAGCTGATTAGTCCCAGGTCCGACAGGGGCCGCTCAGGTGAGCCCACCTTCTCCTCTACTTTGGACAACAGGTAACCTGGCAGGACAAACCGAGAGAGCAGTGCTTTGGATGGCTACACTTAGGAGCGACCTGAAGCTCCTACACCTGCTGTTACTGTGTAGCGCTGTGCAGAATCTCTGGCCAGTGTGTGAGCTCGTTTACATTTAAGTGGGTACTCACTGAAGTCTATGAGCATCTTGCCGTAACCCTGCCTCATGTACTGCGGCATGGTGAGGATGCAGGATACGTTGTAGTTCAGGAAGGAGTTTTTCTCCTATGGGAGGAGAATGAACGCATGAAGGTAACAGGCTGAATCAAAGCTCATAGCAGGACTATGGAGGCTGCAGCAGTATGAAAATGCATTATCTCTGATCTGATTGCTTTGGCCCAACATCACAGAGCAGCTGACATTACAACCTGTGTGAAACTTCATCAGAAACACGGTTTTAAATTCAGCTCGCACTTCTTAAGACATTTGTGATTTGTTGTAGTCATTCTCTGCAAACTCTGTTAACACTCCCTATTTTCAAGAAGAGTTCAGTCATGTAAAATACTCTGGAGTTACCTTGGAGAAGTATCCGACAAGGTGGCACCCTGTGTTGTCAGCTTCAGTCATAACATAGAAAAGGAACGGTTCCACATCATAATACAGAGTCTTGTGGTCCAGGAAGAGTTTCGCCAGCAGACACAGATTCTGACAGTAAATCTGCAGAAAGCACAACGTGAAGAAGTCGCACAGCAAAAGTGTGTGAAGTTTTAGCCAGTCAAACAATCCTGCACTGACTTTCGTGACTTCACGTTACCCATCAGGTATAAATACATTAAGAGTCTTCCACACCTCAGCCACACAGCCTGCCTTCCTCCACAGGGAGGAAATACTTGTTAAGGCCTTTCTGTCACACCGGATGTGTAAATGTGCAAATGTTTGGTGTGTTAAAAAAATCTATCGCAGCCGTTCACCTCGACTGCGCTTTTTTGCAGGTAATTATTTGGATGGATTCATTGGATGAACCCAGAATCTCAGTTTCTTCCTTTGAATCATCAGGATTCGCTCATTAGACATTTTCTGTGTTACGAATTCTAAATTCTGTTGGTTTCCCCCTCACAGTGCACTCGGTGTGTAACGGCCTTTAGATTTGAAATATTAAGATCTTGTTAACAAATTTAGCCTAAAGTTCAAGTACATTAAATCGAAATGTAACTGCCATTATCACTGCCTGCAGACTTGCTGTGAGGTTTAGATAGAATATTTGGCAGAGCAAGTTTAGAGGTCAGTATTTGGTGGGAAAATCCTCCCACTGAGACTCTCTCACCTTATTCTTCTTTCCATCCACCTCAAAGACAGAGATGTTCCCCTTCCTGTAAATCTCGTCACCTGGAGGGTGTTTCCACACACACTTGGCCTTAACAAAAAAGACAAACGTGAAGAAATCGAGACAAAAAGTAACTTTTGTTCAGATCTTCAACTGGTGCAAAATTCTAAAAATACACTAAAAATAATAAATAAAAAATAATTTAAAAAAGTATTTTTTCAGTGTTTGCCAATTGTTTTTTTAATTTTATCTTTTGTGTTTATTTCAGTTGTAGCTGCTCTGTCCCCCCCCCATATTCAGGCTTTAATATTTAATCACTAACACTGCCCTGCTGTGGCTGTGCAGTTCATCTGTCTGACAGTCAGGCTCCAAACACCTGACTTCAGCCAAGCACCCAGTTTGGAAAAATGTTCTCGTCAGCCTTGTCACTTAAATACAGAAAAAGTCTGAACGTCTCAGAAAGGCCAAAGTTACACACTTTATCTAAACGGTGTAGGAATAATATTATAGAGCACCTGAGGCACTGAGACAGTCTAAGACAATAGCCCAGGCTCACTTTGATACCTCTGTGTCACTGACTGGCACCTTATACTTTCTAATCAATCAGATACTTTGACTGAGATAAACTGAAGCTCAACACTTTGAGGAATCATTTGCATATTTCCCCCGTTTACTGATTACAGAATTAAAGCATAAAAACAACTTTAAGTATGACAGGAGAAGCCAAACTGCAGTGCACAAAAACAGCGGGACCTACAGCACCGTGCCAAATCTCAGACCACCTCATGTCTTTGTAATTTGCAGGAAAATTGGAAATGGGTGCAGGAATTTAAAGCAGTATCTGCCAACATACACGTGTACAGTATGCAAGACAAAATCAGAGTTTGTGCAGTTTTTACAAACTTGGCATTTTATTACTCGACTTTTCTTCACGTAGTCTTCAGCAATAGTTCTCCAGGCTTCTTAAAGGACATGCAAAAGTCCTCTTTAGATGTCGGCTGCCTTTTGTTCTGTTCTCTTGCTTCAGTAACACTGAAGTCCAGCCTCTGGACAGGACCAGCCCACGAGTGATCAGGTATGTTTTTACTGCTTTGGCAGTGTGTTTAAGAACATCTAAAGCTGTTGGCTGAGAAATGAAGACCTGGACTGAAAAGCAATGAAAAAGCAAAGACTGAACAATATTCTGAAAGCCCGGAGAATTACTGCTTAAAACCAGTTTTTAAAAAATGAGCCAATGTTTGTGATAACAAAGTCAGTGTATGAGCCACACATCCCTGAGCCAACAGCTCAGCCTGCTTCAAACACTAGCAGTGTTGAATGCGTAGTCCTAACATGGTCCATCTCAGTCATGCTGTTCTGCCTTTCAGCACAGAAGCCCCACCCACCTGCTGTTGAAACCTTGTGTTTGTGAGTGATAGCCAATCAGTGGAGAGTTGGGGAAGAAGTTATCAAGCTACTGTAGGCGACTCCAACAATGCTAATCTGGTAAGAGTCTGCTGCGATCTATCTTATCTTAATGTAATGATGATAATAATAATAACAATGATGATAATGATGATAGTGGTGAGCCTCACCATGTGCCTGCGTAGAATGGTCTGACTCTTCATGTACTTGAGGCAGAACTCGCACATGTAAAGCCTCCCCAGGCGGGCGTACTCCTCTGGGTATGGAGAGTGGTACCAGGTGTCCAGCTCGTAACGTCCAAACACAATGGTCTTTATCATGTTGCTGCCCTCCGACACCTGGCCAGCCAGACGGAGCTTCTCCTGCACAACCAGGACAGGAAGGGACAGGAAGACAAGGTACAGAGAGGACAAGAAGACAGGGCAGGCGTGCAGAGAAAGAGAGAAAAACAAATCTCAATTATTTGTCGAAGAGGATCGGGCGAATCAAAGGTCACGCTCAGGGAAACCTCAGTGGAGGAAAAACAAAAGAAAACGATGCAGGAAGAAAATTTAAAGGAAGAACTAAAAAGAAAAGAATTTGAATAAAAAAGGTATGAAGCAAATTCTTTAGAAAATACTTGAGTGTAAATGTTGTTCATGAGGAAGTGAATCAACAAACAAGCTACTGTTAATATAATATAAAAAACATAGTCAGCAAGAAAAATGATCAGATAACTGTTAAAGTTGCAAGCAAAGAGTAAAAACACGCATATGTGATGTCAATTCTAACTTAGATGCTTTCAAGATGACTTTGTTTTGAAATTGAAAAGCTAGTCATTCATTTACCTCTGTAAAGAAATGTATCGCCAGAGCAACGCAGTTAAAAGACCAAAATACTTCCAAAATCCTATGTGATAGTTCAAGTATGTCTGTTTGAGAATAACGATGCTTGAATGGGCCACAAAGTGACAGAACAGAAGGGGAAAAACCCAACACGGAATGACAGGAAGTGATTTCCCAAACTACCAAAAATATCTCAGACGCCTCCTGCAGCTGCAGGGGAGGGTCTGCAGACTGCAACAGAGAAGAAGAGCGATAAGGCCAAAAATAAAGGGAAGAAGACAAAGTGCAAGGGGGGAGATGAAGATGAGTTTTCTCTCTTACAAGGTCGTCCGAGGCACGTGCCTGCGCTTTCCTGAACAGCTCGAGGTCATAGTCACTGGTGATGTTCTCCAGCAGAGGCTCGCGGCTCGTTCCGTGGCTCTGACGGTGCTCCTGGTGGTGAGCGGGGACCAGAGAAGACGGTACAATCAAATGATATGTGATATATTACACACACTGACTCTTATCTAATCCACTTACCATGTACTTTTCCTTCTGCTCCTTATTGAGGCCAGTGTTCCTCTTCCTCCTCAGCTCTGTCACCTTCTCTTTGTAGCGCAGCTGACGCTCTGTAGGGGCCTGAGAGGACACAAAACACACTTATATATACACTCACACAAAGGTGATGCTCATAATAAACATGCCCCAACTTTTAAATAATAAACTCACAGAATGTCTATGAGTCAAAAGCTCAGAAGTCATCGATATAAAAAAGAATATTGTCCTCATAAATAAACACTGATTTGTGTGTAATTATGTCTTCTGACAAACTGATGCTTTCTCATGAACTTAAAATGAATCCCTTAAAAATACGCAGGAGCAGTGGTCGTGTTCATGGTCGACCACCATGTTGGCCCGCCCTTTTGAATGCAGCCAAAAACATAATCACACTTTCCCTCCGATAAACAGTTTGCTTATGGTATGAGAGTTTATTCACTGACATAATAACGAGATAATAAAATGTTATTTCCACAGACTAAAATGAGCTAACAGCAGCTAACAGAGGCAAAAACAACAGTGCTTACTGACAAAAATGTTTAGGATATCAACACCACCAGCTCATCGACTTGCTTTCATAAGGTTTACAGCCATGGACACCCGGCACACTGACTCGTGAAGCAAACAGCATTTAACATGTGGAGTAAAATGAACGGTGGGCAGGTCTTTGTCCTGCAGAGACCACCGTAGCTAGAACTATATACTAAAACTGGGAGGCGTAAGAAAACAGAATTCAGTTGACTGCAATCTGCAACCTCCTGACATCTGCTGGTGAGATTTTACACACTGTAACTTTAAAGGGCGAGAAGCTTAACTGCTTCTTTCAGATAATGAACTAAGTGGCTGCACCAAGGTGCAGCGTGAGACAAATAAGTGCTATTTGGAAATGTTAATCACGCACAGTTCCACTAGTAGACTCCATGAATATAATAAAAGGATTTAAATAACATAATAAGACCCTAAAATGGACACTTTATCGCTTTCTGAACACAAAACTTTCTAAAAATCTCATTTTTTTTCTCATCTGCACTGACGTCCCACAGGATGTATAACCGACCTGGCATTATGCTGGCTGCATGTAACCGCGTTTGGCTGATCAGCCTTCAGCCAGGAGAAATAACGACATATTGTTAACCATGTGATCTAATATGCAAACAGTAGTTTAGCCCTTTAAAAACCCATTCATTGGGTCATATCTCAAGTTCAGTCTAAAGTACCAGATAAATGATTATAAGTCATTCATTACATTAAATAAGTGTAATTAATCTGATGTGTAGTAACTAACTTCAAAAACAGCTCCTCAATATAAATGATCATTCAACACTTCACATATCATCCAAGCACAATCAATAATTATATTATAATTATCTAAAATTATAATTTTACAAATGTGTTCCAGAAACCAAACAGTTTTCACAGAGCAGAGACAAATACAAATAACCGGGAAGGTAAAACAAACGTATGTGCTTAAAGTATAAATCCTTAACCAAGTGTCTTTATTAATGCAGCGGTCATAAACATAACCAGGGAAATGTCATTTGGCCTTCCGTGCGTCCACAGAGAGGAGGTAACCAAGTGTAAGCGTAATCATTCGTTAGTGCATGTGACCTGGGTTTACTCAGGATCAGAGGGAAGCCAGTGCAGAGAATAAACAAGCGTAACAGATCAGTCACATTGCTGCTACTCTTACAGATACAGTCAGGCAGCGAGGGGTCCTACCAGTTACCAGCAGCAGCTCTTCATCACTTTGCCTCTGACCCTGCTATTCTGACAAATCGCAGCATGATGGGAGGTGTTGCTGCTTTAAGAGTGATGTTGTGCTGTCTTGTGGGTGGGTGAGGGGGGATTCCCTCCCATACACACAGACAGCATTGTGTAACAATCCACTGCATCTAAATTCTTAGGCTGAGTTCAGCTGACAAAGGGAATTACTTAACAGAAGCATGTGCACGAACTGGTGGACTTGTTTATGTTTTATTTGTTTACTTGCGTGCGTGCCGTCCACGCGTTACCTGGTTTCTCGTGGAGTGTCTGTTCTCGTCCTGACGGTGCGACAGCGTCCTTTCCTCGGCCTGTTTGTCGCGCGTCGAAGTCTTGCCCTGACAAAACATCAACACCGTCTGCCACCAAAATCTCACAACTGACCCCGCAGCAGGAACATCACAGCACGTAGCATCATAGTTTCACACTCACTTCTTATCCTGAATTCCCCGTTGATGTATCGTCATGTTTATTTGTGTTTGTGTGTGCGTGTACCTTGCATTCATCGGCAGAAAGGTTGTGGTAGAGAGGGCATCCTGATATGGAGAAATGTCTCTCGTGCCTCCCTGTGAGATGACCTGAGAGAGACCGAAGGAAGAAGTGGAAGGGGTGGAATGGGAAGAGGATGAGGAGATGCTCTGAAGAGGAAGCGATGCTGTGAAGTATGTGTCAGTCTGTCACTCACCCAGCGAGTTGCAGCCAGGTGTGGGACACTTCATGTTGAAGTTGTAGCTCTCGTGGAAACGCCGTCGTTTGGGCCGGTGGGAAAGGTCGTGGGCGGCGGCCTCTTTGAGCGACAGCTCTTTGGCTAACCTCTCGTCTTCCTCTTGTGAAACTACAATGTCGTTGCTAGAAGACACGAGGTCATTGCTCGGGCTGGAAACTTCAATGTCCGACTCTGATGACGGGGCGTTGCCTGTTGGTGTGCGAGGAGGGGTCTCGTCACGATCCGCCCCTTGTTTGATGTCTACTGAATGTGACAACGAAGACATGTCAAATGTCAAACAGACATTCTTACAAAAGTCCCATCATTTTTGCGTGCCACCAACTTTCAACTGTCTTATATCTCATGGGAGGCCTCTGTTAACTTTTGTCACCACATACACAGCTAGCTAACACCCTGCGACGACGAAGAAAAATCTAATATCAAGGAACATATTAGTGCACCAGTGTCTGAGCTCACAGACCCCAGCGGCTCAATTGAAGCAGGCACATCAACACTTTTCTTTTTCTGTTTTTCACTCATGTAGGGCGAGTCAACATGTCAGTCCAACTCTGTGTCTACAGAGCGGACGCAGTAGAAGTAGCATGAAAGCACCAGCAGCAGCTCAAGTGATTTCTGTCCAGTGAGACGGCGAGACGGTGCTTAGGCAAAGGGTTAAATGATATGCTAGCTACATGTTGGAAACACTCAGAACTTAACACACAGTCACTACAGTAAATGGTAAATGGCCTGTATTTGTATAGCACTTTTACTAGTCCCAAAGCGCTTTACATATCCAGTCATCCACCCATTCACACACACATCCACACACTGGTGATGGCAGCTACATTGTAGCCACAGCCACCCTGGGGCGCACTGACAGAGGCGAGGCTGCCGGACACTGGCGCCACCGGGCCCTCTGACCACCACCAGTAGGCAACGGGTGAAGTGTCTTGCCCAAGGACACAACGACCGAGACTGTCCAAGCTCGAACCGGCAACCTTCCGATTACAAGGCGAACTCCCAACTCTTGAGCCACGATTCTGTTTTCATGGATGCCTGGATGTTAAACTTAATTGTTACACCTGGTAAAGCAGCAACGCTGATCATTTTATTAAAGATGAAAGAATTTAGACAGTTTTTTACTCTCAGTGATGACGCAGAGTTTGTTTGTGGGACCTGAACAGACGGAGTTTAGGACCCAGACAACCGGTCACAGCAGATGGCCCCGCCCCTCCCTGAGCCTGGTTCTGTCGGAGGTTTCTTCCTGTTAAAAGGGAGTTTTTCCTTCCCACTGTCACCAAAGTGCTTGCTCATAGGGGGTCATATGATTGTTGAGCTTTTCTCTGTATGTATGAAGCGCCTTGAGGCGACTTTTGTTGTGATTTGGCGCTATATAAATAAAATTGAATTGAATTGAATAGATTACTCCACGAGGCTCCAGACTACGATAGCTGTAATTCTCCGACAATCCATCAAGCGGTGCGGCTTCGTACCTTACCAAAGTCGTACTAAAACATTTTTGACAGATGTTTGAGTGCCGTGTAGCACATGAAATCGGTTCATGGTCAGTAAGCACAATCAGAATTCATATATGAGGCGCACTGTCGATTTTTGGAGAAAATTAAAGGCTTTTAAGTGCACCGGAAAATACAATATACAGAAGAAACGAATGCATCACGATATATATAGTTAAAGCACAGGCTTCAAATTATACGGCGATATGGATTTTAGGCCATATCACCCAGCCCTAATTTCAGCATACTTTATTAATCCCTAAGGAAATTATGTGTTATAATTTACAATCATAGCATTATACAATCAAAATTTAAGCTCATATATCAAATAGCTTTTAATTTTTTATGCTTCACTGGTTTTTCTTCATCACAGTGAATCAGAATTTGTCATTTCAAACGGATACAAAAAATGTCCAGCCCTCCTGCAATGTCCCATATTTGAGCAAATATTAATAAAAACTTCAAGTTGCAAAAAAACAATTTGTGATGATTTCTATATAGTTCAGTTTTCTATGTAGCTCAGTTACACAATACTGTAAGATAAAGCATGTGGGATACGTTTTAACATAAAACTCCCTGATTTCATTCAACTTTCATGTTGGATTGAGCAAATACAACAAATTGTACCAGTAGAACAACGTGCTGGAGTTTCTAGATGGTGCTCTGATTATAACACAGAAAAAAACCGAGTTAAATATATCTATATTTTTTCATTTTTAAGACCTGGGTCACTAAATCATCCATTTTAAGAACATTTTCTGCTCCACCACCACTGATTTGCACGTTTGAATGTGCAGTATATAACAATTGATAAATGAAGCTAAAACGAACAGCCTAATAACCTTCTGCAAACCAAACCTTTCTACAGGTACAATAAAGTAACCCGAACCTGCAGATGATCATATCCTGCATCCGCTGAAGTTAGATAACAGTTCCTGGTGTCTATGAAGTAATTCATTCATCTCAGTGACAAAACACAAGCCCAGGATATCTACTGATAGCAGGAACACACCGTGATCACAGACAAGCCTCGTGACATCAGCTGAATGGCATCACGATGTCAGATGGACTCCGCTGCACATTCATGTTCTTCTTTCTTTTCTTTTGCCCTCTTGCTTTTCTAACACTCTCGTTCTCCACCTGTCCTGTTTCTTTCTCTCCCTGAACCCCTCCTTCCCGTTTTTTCCTCACTGCAAATTCATCCTCTAACTAAAGTGGAGCTTGGCAATGACCAAGCTCAACTTTTAATAAGAAAAAATGTTTAAAGCATGTTTAGAGCATTTGACAGTTCTGAATTCTAGTACTGTACCAATCTTACCGTGAGCCTCTGTGTCAGAGCCGGACGACCTGCTCTGCCGTAGTGGGTATTTTTTGGCTGTGGTGTTTGCCGCCCCCTGCTGGCTGCGTGTGACCCTGCGCCCAGAGGAGAAGACTGATGCTGCAACAGCTGTCGGCGCTGACTCTACGGCTGAGTCCAGAGCTTCATCAGAACCCACAGTTACAGGAGAGCTGCAGTTATCTACAGAAGAGAGGGGAAGTCAGTCAAACGTGTTTTATTTACTGCAGTAAAATAACTTAAGAGGCCTTTCAGGGGATTACTCAACCAACTCATTAATCAACAGAAGAGTAATCACCAGTTACTTTATAATGTACTTTTCAAGCATTAAAATGAAAGGTTCTGCCAAACCATGAAAAAATTATCAGCATATGAAATCTGCTGCTGTTGGAGCCCTGAGTGGACTCTGCTCCTCTTCCAAGAAGGAACTTGACTGAAATGCCCGATTTCGTTAACTGTGCAAGTAGTTTGTCAGTAACTGAATCCAAACGAAAAAGTTAAAAGAAAAGAAAAGATGCAAACGGCCTCAGTGGCTATGAAGAGACTGATCCCATCACAAAACAGAAGCAGTGAACCTTTGAATCCACTTTGTTTTTGCAGATAAATAGCCTCTTTGCTGTTTCTGTCTGTCTGTGTGTGTGTGTGTGTGTGTGTGTGTGTGTGTGTGTGTGTGTGTGTGTGGGGGGGGGGGGGGGGGGGGGGGAGACGACGACAAGGAAGGAGTAGCCAACTCTCCTTGACAAAAAGCAGAGGAAACAGTGTCAGTCTCTGTTTTAAATCTCCTCTGATAGCCAGAGCAAAACGAGGTCACCCAGGGGTGGGGGTGGGAGTGTGTGTGTGTGTGTGTGTGTGTGTGTGTGTGTGTGTGTGTGTGTGTGTGTGTGTGTGTGTGTGTGTGTGTGTGTGTGTGTGTGAGAGACATGAGGGAGATCAGTCTGTCTAAAGCCATTCATCCTCTATGGCTGCCCATATACAATAGCTATGTCTAAACCAGTGTAGTGAGGAGGCTGGACTCTGAATGAATGCATCTTTAATTTATATTACTTATAGAGACAGAATTACACAGCATGTAGGCATGCTTGGATTCTTATGCTTCCAGAACACCCAAAAGCTACACAGTAACCTAAACAATGTGAAAAGGATAGATGTACACCTTTATGTCAACAAGTTATGTTTTTTCCATTTCATGCAATTTTTATTTTGGTCAGTTTTTTTGTGCAAACCTTTGGCTCAAAATTTGACTGAAGTGATCTCTCTTCTAATTTGTATTTCTGTCCAAATGTGAATGTTTACCTTGTGAACTTCGGCTGAGTCGCAGAGACGCGCGAGTCAGGCGTGTGCTGCTGCGTCTGTGCACAATCTCAGCAGCTTCAGCATGCTCGACATCAGCGGAGAAGTCCGAGTCCTCCGTCCCGTCCGAGCTGCTGCCAGCGGTCCTCTGGGAAAGCAGCAGTTAGAAGTTAGAAGCAATCTGTTAGAAGCAACAACTATGGACGACCAACACAACCGCGTGTGACAAAGTTACTTTTTTTCCCTCTTTACCAGAGGATAATCCAACAAAGATCCCATTCTGGGGGGAGGAGCGTCACCCCCTTCAAATCTCCTCCGGCACTTCACCCCCTCTTCCCACCAAGGACTTGTAAATACTTCAGATAAGCCTAATACCAGTATCACCACGGGAGGTCCGGACAGCTAATCTATTGTACCAAGCACAACCTATAACAACTGGGTTTGTTTAGAAGTCCAGCACCTAACGATTCAGGATAATTTGTTCAAATCAGCACACCTCCAGGTTAGCTAATAAGCATAATGAATGTAATGTTGTTTTATTCTGACGATTCACACTAGACTAATTAAGCAGTGAGGGCTGTCAATCACTGCACAAACTGATCCCTGTCATCTCGGTCTAGCCTAAAAAATAAAACAAACACAAAAAGTATGAAAACAGGATCAAACAATGTGCACATTTCTCTGTTTAATTCATTACAAACATTATTATTGTCACAGTATTTATTTAGTTACTTTTCTAATCTGTCCTTACTTATGTTAAATGAAATGTAGAAACAGTGACTACTTTGTTACATTCACTTCCCATTCTTTTCTCATTGTTTTGCTAACTATTTATGAAAACAAATGAACAGTTACAGACTTTGATAAAAATGGAGAGGTAGATCCAGGCCAATGTGGTTATCCTGCTTTATGGACGTTAGCGTAACAGCAATAAAATAATAGTAATAACATGTTATTAGGCTAACTAATTGTCTTTTAATATTAATGTAAATTTATAACAATGTAAGTTACTTTTTAAAATCCACACAGCCAAAAAGAAACCCAAAGATCAAACACAACATCAGTACAGCACGGGCTATTACCGCAAACTATGTTTGACAACTTCATAACAAGATGCTGCGCGCACAATTTACATACGACCAATTAAATTAAAAAGGAGGCGGGCGTTAGAGAATGCGAACCAATGAACGCGACGCTTGTCAGGCGTCCGTCCAATCACAGCTGTTGTTTTGGTGCGGGCGCCCGTTCCTCCTCGCACCCCAAGAACTGCCTATTGCTTTTTCATCAGTAAGCTAAAGCTGCTGCTGTTACCTACGTTAAAGTGTGCTCGGGATTCCCACTGTACTAAGCAGCCGTTACAAATTTGAACAAAGTTACCAGCATGTTTAAAACTCTTATTTGGGTACTAGAAAGAAGCGACGGTTCAAAAACAACAACATATTCTTGCAACTCAGCAATATGAGCCTGAGCTAGCTTAGCCATATAGCAACCGCAGATCGACAGCTCACTTATGCGATTCTATAAGCACTGATATTCTATGAATGCTACAAGCCGTTCACTTTGTCTTGTAGGAACGTTTTTTAGCTTGCAGCCCCCTTAAGTTTGTTTCCCACACAGTTTGTTTGCTTTTACCTCTATGTCGGCTAACATTAGCTATGACGTTATGTTGTTGTTTATCTGCATTAACGGTTGAGTCTGCCTCACCTTTCTCCGGGGCATTTTTCAAAGATCTGCCGTAACGCCTCTGGCGGATTATTATCCCGTGCTGTGGCAATTTATGGCAGCCTTTTGAAACTGTAACAACGAAAAAATAACCACCAGCTGACATGAGCCAACCCAGCTGGAAAAAAAGCGCATAAAATTCTCCGCACTTCCTAGTGAGGACAGCGCAAACTCGCTCTTTTTGGGCGGTACAGTGACAAAATGACTCCGGGGAGAAACATACACCGTCAAATCACGTTACTATGGTGCATTAAGATTTTTGCAGCCATATTTGAATGCGCTCAATTGGGTATTTGGGATTGCTTTAAACTGTACAGCATCGTAAAAAGTAATAGTCATAATAAAAGCAATAAATAAATAAATGTAAAACAATTAGCCGTTTAAAGTAATGGCTGCGCTAGTCACAACTAATAACGTTCTTATAGACGTGGACCACTAAACGCACCAAAACACGTTGCGTCTTTAAACCAAATTTGTATTGTTGCTATGAATCTTTTAACTGGAGGAAGTCTTCAAAACGGCAGACAACACAATTACACATGTACTTAAAAAAAGTGATTTAAGTTTAAAATTTAACACCATAACCTCCTAAGATGTGATGAGTCATTTTTAAAGCGAATTGCCCCTCATTTATTATCATTGATTTTCATTTTTTAATCATTCAAAATCACTTTTTGTTTTAAAATTAAATTATTATTATTTTATTTAGCTACATGACAGACTGGACACGTGACCGAATGTTTCCGTGTGTGCGTGTGTGTGTTTTAAACTTTACGTACGTTGGTAAATAGACTTCGGTGAACAGGGTTTACACAAGGGTTAAATCTAAACTTTAAAATTTACATGTTTTTCAAGTATCTTTATAACTCTTTGATATTGTAACCAATCCGGTCCTTTTTGTCCACTTAAAATATGTTTACAGAACTATTGTGATATTGTTTGTAATATTTGCTGTCCTCTTGGGCAGATTAACCTTAAAAAAACATTTTTAATGCCAACAAGATTTTCTTAACTGGATAAATAAAGGATATATAAAAGTCACTGCCAAAAACTGATTGCAGCTTCTGCCTTGTTACAATAATGTTGTTTGTGGCTCAAGATGACTTGATATCAGTCATGGCGGATACATTTGACATATGTTTCACATATTATAGACCAACAAGTTATATATCAGTTTTGGCAAATACCAAAAATCAGTTTTTGGCACAAACACCGGAAATTAGGCTTTATTTTGAAATTATGTCACACGTTTTATTACAATAATTTGTATGAGTTTGAAAAAACTAAAACTAAAAACTGGATTGATTGTGCTTTACGAAGTTAAAAAAGGTTATTTTCATTTTCTCAGTGTCCATACATCCTAGTACGGTCTATCTGTGTTCTGGTGAACTTAGCGCACACAATAGCGGAAGTCGGGAGGAGTGAATCCTCTCGCTCTCACGTATCGATCTGCGCGTTTCTGGCAGCTCAGGGAAGCTAGCACGTTTCTTTCAGAGTCGGAGTGACGCTCGAGTTCCCCTTCTGCCAGCTTTCTCTCTTCGTATTCTTCCTAACTCCATCCAAGAACGACCACGCACAGCGACGGCGAGATTTGCTCCCACAGTGGTTTCTTCTTATTATGGCTGTTAGCAGCACCAAGACAGTGTACGAGATTTTCCAAAGCATGGAGTACGGGCCAGCAGCAACTTCTAGCACTGCTACTGCACAGGTAACGTTCAGATTCATATTCGGAGACTGCTTTGAAACTAAACTTACTCACAGCACGCTGTGCTGCGGAGTTAGCGGATACCTATATATAAGTTATTGGACTCGTGAAGTTGCTTAACCGTTAGCCCAGTGTACCTCACAAGACAAACATGTGACAGAACTAGACACATAATTACATTATAATGTGTCGAGGGATTACTGTTCATGTAGATTGTTTTTTTATGTCCGTATCCCACCGTAGTCCGTGAAAAACATTGTAGGGGTTTCCTCTTTTTACCTGAACTTGAAAAGAGTTTAACAGGAGCTTCTGCCAAATACCAAATGTAGAAGATGGGATCTCTCAATAAAGGTTTACCCCTCGTTCATGGTGCCAGGCCTGCTAAAACTAAGTAAAATCAGCTGGCTACTCCCATCTTCTGTGTACAGTCTATGATTGCTAATCTGCAAACAGCTGTGTAAAAACAGCTGTGTAAAGGTTTTTGTGGCTGTCAGGACATTGAAGGTTTACAAAGAGTGCTAAATTACTGGAGAAGCACTCAAACCACTAGCATGCTGTCATTTGACAGCCCACATCATGTAGCGCATGAGAGACCATAGTACCAGCACCACGGCTCAGTTAATACACACTGCTAAAAATTGCCGTTGGTGCTTTGCAGAGAGTTGAGCTCTGTACTTTGGTCTTCAGTCTGTAAATAGCTGACACTCTTCACTTTGCCTACCCGCCTTTATCAGTCACTGCCATGTATATTGGTCTCTTCAACCAGTAAAAAGGTTTTTTTGGTTTTGGGTGCTGCTCATCTGCAGGCCATAATTTCACGAGTGTGCTAATGACGATGTTAACATGTTGTGGATTTAAAATGTTGAGAGCACGATAGACTGTAGTTTTCTTTTCTTATTTTCAAAATAATGCACATCTCTTATATGCAAATGCTTAGATTTGCAAAAACATTAGAAGGGCCTCCTTTACCTGTAAGACTCCAGATAACAGCTTGTCTGAGATGTTCGGCATCCTCATCCTCTGTACTCATACAGGCACGGTTTGATAAAAGGGAAGCAAGACTTTTTTATTTTAATTCAAGGATTTTCATAAATCTGCAGTAACCTTTTAACAAAACTGAATCTGTGTGGGAGTGTTGGTCTCTCTGTTCTGGAGCTGATCCTTCCCCTGTTCCCTCTCTTCTTCATCAGGCCTGGCTGGAGCATCGTTCCCGTTCTCTGGGTCTCTTCATTGACGGTAAATTTGTCTGTTCAGCAGACGGACGGAGCTGCTCCCTGGCTGATTCTAAAGGTGAGAGCAGCCTAAGCACACAGTTACACAGAAGTTAAAACCTCTTCATTACAAGTCAGTGTTTCAGACTTTTTACAAACATCCTAATGATAATGATGGTCTCAGTGTTTTGCCTGCCTGCTCTCCAGGAAGTATTGTATGCAGCACAGCATGCGCTGAAGAAGCTGATATTTCCCAGTGTGCCTCCTCTGCTGTTAACGGTTTCAAGTCCTGGAGCAGCCTGAGCTGCAACCAAAGGGCCAAAGTGCTCCTCAGGTCCAACAAACACACCTTCACACACCTCGCTGCTTTGTTTTTGAGCCACCAGTTTAACATAAAGATGAATTTCTGTCCTCTAACAGGTTGGTGAGTGTCCTCGGGCAGCACGGCCAGTGTCTCTCAGAGTTGTGTGAGCTCTGTGAGGCCTCCTGCGCCACTGCCGCCCTGGTCAGGCTGCTGCAGTTCTACAGCAGCTGGGCGCAGCTCAGAGACACACTCCTCACTGACTGGACACCTCTGGGTAAGTGAATTCAGCTATCTTTACAAAATGCTCTCAGTCTTTTTATTGTGGTGTTTCATAATTTTTCTTATTTTTTATCTTCCAGGTGTGGTGGCAGTGGTGACCTCGAAAGACTGTCCTCTCTATTCTCTTCTGCTCAAAGTCCTGCCAGCACTGGCTATGGGTAAAACACACACTGATGTTTGTAGCTGAACCCTAATCTGACTCTAACATCAAATCTGAACATTTCAAAATCGTCTTAATACCTGAGTTTAAAAGTGAAATACTGAAATGTCTCAGTTTAAACATTTGGGATGAAATACTATTTTATAAGAGCTTCATTTGGTTCTTATTTACTTTTCCTGCAGTGTCCCAACTTTTTCAGAATTGGTTTTTGTGGTCCGCTGTTAGATCTTAATTACTATCAAATGTATCCAGATCTTTGATATGGGAAAAACATCAAAGCACTTCTCTCATCAACCACCAAAGAGCCCTGCAGCCTGTGGTTATATTCATCGATTCATGCTTTAGTTGATTAATAAATTATATGGTTTATTAAATACCAGAAAATTCACCCAAAGGCCAAAGATGTGTAGCTTAAGATTAGTCATGAGAGAGAAGCCAGTTATCTCTTTTTGTAATTTGTTATCATCTTAATCGTTTAGGTTTTATATCTTTATTTGTGGTGTCAGAGGAGCTGTGAGGTATAAATGAATGCTTCTTCCTTCTAGGCAACTCTGTGGTGGTTGTCCCCGGTCAGAGCACGGCCCCCCCAGTACTACTACTGGCTCAGCTTTTTACAGGAGCAGGACTTCCTGCTGGGGCTCTTAATGTGCTAACAGGAAGTGACATAACACTGGGTGTCAAAGTGGCCCAGAACCACAGCATCAGTTACGTCAACTACTGCGGCAACAAGGAGGTGTGTTTGTGTGCCATGTTTGCATGTCTTTGTGGGGACCAGAAATGGGAATGTTACTATACTGGGACCAACAGCCCTTATGGCAGGGGTACGGAGCTGCAGGTGTCCTGCAGGTTTCAGATGTGTCCTTGAGCCAACACAGCTGATTTAAATGGATAAATGACCTCCTCAACATGTCCTGAAGTTCTCCAGAGGCCTGATAATGAACTCATCATGTGATTCAGGTGTGTTGACCCAGGGTGAGATCTAAAACCTGCAGGACACCGGCCCTCGAGGCCTGGAGTTGGACACCCCTGCCTTATGGGGACAAAATGCCTGCCCCTTCGAGTTTGAGGGCATTTTTGAGACTCTTAATGTGGTTTTGGTGTCAGGGTTACTGTTAGGCTTAGGCGAGGTTTGGATTAGGCATTGCTTTTTGATGATTAGGGTTAGGGAAAGCATTGTCAATTAGACGTCCCCACTAAGATATGAAAACACGACTGTGTGTGTTTTTGTGAGAGTGAGTGAAATGGAGTCCAAATGGTTGAGCTGTGTGTAAGAAAATGTTTCCCTGCTCTTCGAGGACGGAGTGATGCTGTGTAAGGCCACAGCAGGGATGGGAGTTCCTGTGGCGGTGTCACCGTGCGTCGGCTCCACCTGTCCCTTCATCATCTTTGAGTCGGCAGACATTAACAGTGCCGTGGATGAGGTGATGGAGGCCGCCTTCAGGAAGAAGAAAGAGGTACGCTCATAGAGCGACGAGGTAACTCCTATTCCAGCGACGCATCCCTGAGCCTGTTTGACGGGACTCCCCTCTGCCTGCAGGTCTTCTGGGTGTTGTGTGTGCAGGAGAGTGTGGTGGACAGTGTTGTTGCCCATCTCCGGTTGCGAATGGCCAAGATGAAATGTGTGACCCTGCCCAGTGAGGCAGACAGGGAACGGGTGGATGCTGCTGTGCAGGAGGCTCAGCAGCTGGGAGCCACGGTTAGTAAGAAGACTTTGAGACATCAGGGTTTAAAAATGTTAATGCCAGGAAAAGTTTCAACGAACTTGAAGGTTCCCTTAGACTCGTCTGCTGATGGTGTGCACCACTTTGTCTTCATTTCCTCTGAGTTTACTGCCCATAACTAGCAGTTTTAAATGATCTCTCCTCAGTTGGTTCAGTCCTGTGCTGATCCCACGTCAGGTGCCCAGTATCCTTCCACTGTGCTCTGTGGGGTGGCCCCCTCCTCACCATGTGTGCTCAACCCCTGTCCCGGACCACTGCTGCCCCTCATGACCTTCAGAAGCAACACAGAAGCCGTGACTCTTGGTAAGAAGCTTCATGTGAAAACGTCTCCTATAAGACACCAACGTGAATAAGGTTTGAGGGTTTTTTAAAGGGTTGCATTTGCATCGTAATCAGAGACCTGGGCCTGTGTTGAACAAGGCGCCGGAGTAACATTTTCTGCCCTGTGCAGGGAACCACAGTCCTCACGGTCAGGCAGCATCCATCTGGACCGAAGACCTCACCCTCGCTCTGGAGACAGCTCAGAGGTGCATCTGCATTCTCTGCTCTCTGTCCTTCTGTTCTGCTGTCTGTTTCCTCTTTCTCCTTCTCTTCGTTTCTTTGTTGACTTTTCTTTTTACTTTCATATACAGTCGTTTCGTCACAACCACCTGTGCTCGGTGTAAAGCGAATACATTGACTTTCATGGTCGGCTTCACATCTCGTGACTGTCCATTTAGTACTAACATTCATATTTATTTCCTTTAAAATGAATATTTCTTCTTCGTGTCCTGCCAGGTTGTCAGTTGGCTCTGTGTGGGTGAATTCCCACTCCATCTGTGACCCCTGTCTGCCCGTCTCCGGTCACAAAGACAGCGGGACCTGCACCGATGGAGGACAGGAGGTTTGTTGTTTTGACAGGCCGACAGAGCCTGGATCAGTAACACTGCTTGCACATGCTGCTGTAGTTCAATGTTTGAATTCAACGTCCCCTGGGTGTCGTCTCACCGTCCTTAGTTTAGTGTTTTCTGTTAGGCTCATATAGCCCCGCAGCACTAATAACCTTGGTCTTTAGATATGAGGTTCTTATTGGTCTCCAGCTCCGTAGACACCAGCTCCTGCAGTGCAAAACATCCCTACTAAACACGCCCACATAAATCACTCGATAGTTATATCCCCTCTTTATCCTGTCAGGGTCTGTACCAGTTTCTACGCCCCTCCTCTTCCTCCCCCCCTCTTCCTCGCTCCTCTCCCGTCTCCATGGACTACACGCAGTTCGGAACAGAAACGTCCCCACCTATCATTCCTGCTGAGTCGGACCCTGCCAGGTATGTTTGTGAAGCATTATAGCTGGTAAATGTTGCAGGAAAAATGTGTTGCACAGCACTAATCGCATCATTACATTTTCTTTCGTTTTTCTAGAGCCCCTCAGTCCCACCTGCAGTTTGTTGCTGGTAAAGCATGTAAGTCAGTGTCTGGCTGCAGTGTGGCTGTGCAGCCACCAGGTGGTAGTGGTGGTCTGTTGGCCTACTGCCCAGACGGGGGCCGGAAGGACGTTCGCAATGCTGTGGAGGCTGCTGTCAAAGTCCAGCCAGGGTGAGAGCGCAAACTACCTGTACGTGTTTGTGAACACGTACAGGTCATTCAAAAAAACCACAAACACAACTGAGGTTTGTGTACTCGCACAACAGATGCTGTTGAGAGTTTATGAAACTGCACAGATTTTCCAAGATGTAGTCACTATATTAGTGGAAAAGCCATCAAGTAATGACGTAGGTACAAATCATCCCTGTAGTATTTCTGGATGGTTTCACAGGTTCTTTCAAGTCTTTTCTTAAAGTGGAGACGGGGTTCAGCTCCCAGACCCACACCTGCACCTGCTTCCACAGAAGGGCTGAAAGCTGATTGTGCATTGAGACACTGCCGGTCTGAGAGCAGAGTGCTTTGTTGGTATACTACGGTAATATGAGGATTTTAAGATGTGATTATTTAAGACCTTGAAGGATTTAAAATGAAGTTCTGCGTCTACGACAGAGCCACTAAAGAAATGTTAATATTTTTAACTTGGAGTCAGACGAGGCTGTTCGACGAGTAGAGTCACAAAGCAGAAATCTGGAGAGTGAACTGAGCAGCGTAGATCCACTTTAATGTTGTTTGTTACATTTTACTCCATATACACAACATGTAGATGAGTCCTCTGAGCCTTCCATGTAGAACATTGTGTTCTTAATCTGCTCTTATCAGCTGGTTACTGTAGGGCCGGGCTGTGTGCGTTTGCCATCAGTCAATGTACAACTTGACTGTGGGAACAGATAAGAAGACAAAGTGCAGAGTCATGAACTCGACACAAACTGCTTACAGAGTTCACTGAAATCTCACAAACACAAGCTGTGAAGCAGGACGTGTGGCCATTACTCATCGGCAGTCTTTAACAGTTGATAGATTTTATCCACGTGATGAAGCTTAACCTGACGGACACATAAATCCCAACAAATGGCATCAGGCTTTTGTTTTATTTATATTATTATTGTTGTATTTCTTTGAATGCCTTTGTCTCTTACAGCTGGATGAAAAAGAGCCCGTCTGCACGTGCCCAGTCACTCTACTCTCTGGCCAAGGGCCTTGAGGCGAAGAGGCGGGACATAGCTGCAGCAATCAACACACAGACCGGCCTGTCAATGGACGAGGCTGAGAAGGAGGTGGAGCTCAGCATTACCAGGCTCAGCGTTTGGGCCGCTTACTGTGACAAAGTCCAGGGAGGAGCGCTGGTGAGACCTTTCATGTTACTCAAAGCTGCTAAAGATGCTGAAACATGATAGAAAAGTATCAGCTGAGGCCGTCTGATCGCTCGTTGTTTCCCTCTCCTTCAGCCCATGCCAAACTCTGGCTCCGCTCTCTCCATCCCTGAAGCCCTGGGAGTCATGGGGGTCGTCCTACCTGACTACAATCCCCTCCTCTCCATGGTAACCGTGCTTGGGGCAACTATTGCCACAGGCAATGCTGTTATTATGGTCCCCAGTCAAAAGTATCCACTGCCTGTCTTGGCATTCATTAAGGTAAGTGTATAAATGTGCTGCGTGGCAAGTGGCAGGAAACCTTTAGAAAGAAGTTGCATGTTTCAGTCGGAACACAAAGTCAAACACGGTGGAACAAAAGTAACACGAACTGAAGCAATACGTCTTTGTTATTCAGAGGCAGCTGACCTGAATATCGTCTTAACTTCGGGGTCAAACTAGTGATTGTACAAGTGAATAGAAAAGTCTACACAAAAAGAAAAGTCTGCCCAGGTTTGTATGAATGTCAGTACACTGTGTGGGTCAGAAGCAGAGCTGCTGTCATTCTAGAGGAAAGGCTCGCCACCCTGCAGCCATTTTAAACATGCGCGGGCACCTGTGTGAGCATGTCGATTAACTTTAAATTCAGTCGTCAGCATGACATAATCATGCACGCGCAGAAACGCCAGTCAGACGTGATAAGAAGCGCCGTTAAGCAAAAATAGTAATAAAGGCTTTTGTCCATTTTGTGTCCACCGCCACGTTTGCTGGCGTTTCTCGTTTACTGCAGCAGTTTGCTCACATTGCTCAGGAGGTGCACGTCCTGGGCAGGGAGCACCGAGTCAAAGAGACCAATTACACGAAGAGTCTCTCAGTATGTCATTCTGCGCTGTGATTACAGCCGTTCACCAGCTCTGTGAACAGTCCTCGTAGCCATTGCTCACCGGTCACGACAACGAGCATACTAACAACCATGAAGCTGAGCTTGTGGCTCAGCTAACATGTGACTCTAAAGTGGCTGTTGGTGTGATGGTAAATAGTGATCTGTCTAAGTGTTAGCCTCTTAATAATAATTTGAGGACAGGCTGTGCAGGCATAAGGGATGTGAGCCGAGGATAAAGGAGTCTTCGTGCGTTGAACACATGAAATGAATTGAACTGAAATAAATCATCACCGGATGAGTGTTACATGTCTGCACCTAGCTGTTTGAGGGTAATCCCTAAATCTGCACAGCTCTGTGCGGCTGACCTTGTCAGGTCACGTCTAACATGCGTGCACGTGTTTTGCTTTACGTGTTGCAAAGAAGCTCTGAAGATGTTTTTAATCAGGTCAAACCTTGGAAAGAACAGCTGTTTACTCAAATGGAAATAATGTGCAAAGGTTTTAGAAAAGTCTGCTTATAGTGTCATGATTGTTTTAGTTATGTGCAGTTCCAGATCCTTTCAGTGTTGCATCTATTCTGGGTTCCCCCAGATGTTTGGTTGGCCTGCTATTGTAAGACATGGTGCCTAAATGTTTTTGTACAGCCTAAGCAAAAAAAAAGAAAGAAAAAGACGTAGGTGAGTGGACTGTTGGTTAGATAATGCTTCCTAATGGAGAGTTTGAAAGTCTTAAATTGTACCTTAATGTTGCGGGCCTGTTTCTAGTCAGTTTTTCTAAGTTGGTCAGCATTAAAAGTGCTTGGTCAGCGCAGCTTAAGCTGCAGTCGATCACGAGGCTGTCAGTGTGAACTTGTGTGCAGATCTGTTTTCATTTAAGATGAAAACTTGACTGCAGAGTTGAAGCAAGTCTTCGGTTTCCTCAGCTTGACCTGCATTAAAAAGCACCGTGAATCATAAAAACCGGTTGTTATCTTTATTGCACCTTTTCCTTCTCCTCTTTCTCAGGTGCTCCAGTCCTCGGACTTGCCAGCAGGTCTGGTAAACGTTATTACAGGAAGTCGAGACCAGCTGACTGTGGCTCTGGCTAATCACAGTGTCATCAAGGCCATCTGGTACTGGGGCAGTGCTGAGGTGAGGCTAACTCTTTTAGCTAACTCATTTTGCATTAAACTGAGCTCCTGAGTGTAGGATTGACTTCCTTCTCCCAAATTAGGCCTGCCTCATATAATCGCCTACACTCACTTCACTGTTTCTGATTTCCTGCTGCAGGGCTGCCAGTACCTCCAGTACACCTGCACTAGTCCACTAAAAACCCTGCGCCTGTGTGAGGACCAGGAAGGGAAAGACGGGGAGCTAGACTGGACTCGGTGCCGTCCGTCATTCCTGGAAGAAATGTGGAGAAGCGCTGTGCAGTGGAAGAGTGTGTGGATTCCTACAGCTTAAAACAGAACGGCAGGAAGAAGGAACAGAGTTACAGTTTGGATCATGGAGCGTTTGACTGTGACCTGAAAAAGCAGAAATCATCACAGGCCAGACGGCGACAGAAGGGGAGGAGGGCTTTTAAAAGCAAAAACATTCGATGTTAAATTACATTTTGAGATTATATTAGGAATGGCTGACACAAAGCACTTAATAGACAGACGAGGGATTCAATGCAGCTCACACGTTAACAGTGTTGCTGACTTATGAGCTGATTTTTGTTGCCAACATGGTTTAAAAATGATCCTAAAATGGAAAATGTGGCGATAGATATTCACTGTGATTAAGACGAAAGGTTTTTCCCTTTTACGTCCCTGTGACGGTCAATGCAGAGACCCTAAAAACATTTCACTGTTTTCATTAAATGTATGTCGGTTTACTGAAGATTATCGAGCAGAGCAGTAGCTGCCCGTCAGAAGAATCGATTCATTGTTGAGTTTGTCATTTTGGTTTTTAAATAAATATAAAAAACAATGCTAGCCAAAGTAACATCCGTTAGAACTACTGCAACGTTTTGCTTGATTAGTCAAAACAATAAACCTGAAGGTTTATTAACAACAGCTGCTCTTTAGTAATTCCTTTATTTTAGTCATAACAGGCTATCATGATAATAACCCTGCTGATTTTCTACCTCTGTTATGTGTTTTTTAATTAACCCTCACATGTCTGATCAGGTATCACAAGTTATTTCAAAGTAGGTCATGTTCACATTTCTTTCCACGTTAACGAATAATCCACGTGAACCGTGACAAACCTCAGGAGAACTTTGGCTCAGATTATTGCGCCTGTGTTGCAGGGTCAGTGCATATTAAATAGATAAAGTTGTGTTATGGGCTTGAGCATGCTCTGTGGGGGCCATTCCACTTCCTGCTCAGAAGTTAAGACAGACAGAAATGAGGTGCAATTCAGAAAAGGTCACAGCAGGGGGCGCTCACAAGGTAGTTCTCAGTGATCAGGAGTGAATACAGATAAATGTGAACAATATATATATTTTTTATTTTGTTTTTGACAATACAGCAACACTTATGTACTAAAGTTTTTCTGAGAGAAAAGCCAAAAAAATACTTCCAATCTGGTGACGTATGCTGAGAGGTCCTCGAAAAAACCCTTTGTGGCTCCTGTTTCTAAACAGCAACTAAAACACACATTAGATGTGCGGTTTAACTACAACAGAACCTTACACGTATAGGAAGCAGCGGGTATCAGAGGCTTCAACACAGCTAGCCGTTGTTTGTGTTCGCTGGCTTGACAAAACCTAAAAGCCCAGTTGGAGATAACAGGAACCTCGACGCTGGTTCTCAGCTTTCTCCTGTCGTAGCTGCAAATCCAGCTACGTGCATAAGATTAGGCAGCAGATTTGAATGAAGTATAAAAACATTTGTTCATTTTTTTGCAGTTTGCACTTCTGTAACTTTACAGCTGGCCTTCATTCAGTCAGTTTAATAAAGTCTGGCTTAACAATCATGCAGGTACTTAAAACACGCTGTAAAGAACGGATCCAGAGAAAATGTTTTACTTCAGGATCTTTCTAAACCAAAGCACCGGGCTGTGTTCAGCATAAGTTACCATGGTGATTTAGTAGAAAGAGAGCAACTTTTGTGACACAGGAAACTCTTTAAGCTCAACATCGCTGACTGAGGATTTAATCGAGCTTCGCAGTGCACCACTCGGGCGGCTCCTGCACACTTCATGCCTGCAAATGTTCTGTGGAGCTATGATGTATTTCTTTACTTAGAGGGTTTACTACAAATCAAATGTGCAGAGCCCTTCGACTTAAAATCTAATGATATTTTCCAAAGAAAAGTGTCCACCCAAAATGTAAAATTTTGGACTGCATCTCTGTCGTCCACTGTTCATTCAGAACGGTCTTGTGAGTGCCCCGTATAAAAACCCTGAACTCCACAGAGTGTTTGTTGCTTTATTCTCAAGCTGCCAGAAGCAGCTACAGTTTGTGTGATTTGCCCCGGTGTCAGAATAACAAGCATTTAGCTGAAGTTTGCACTCCTGGAGCTTCTAAAGAATTATGGTCTGCATCTTGGTGCTAATTATGCTGTTCGCATCTGAGCAATCAAATCACACCAAAGGGAGTCCAGTTTAACTGCACTGAAAAGAGTTCTCCATTGAAATATCTCAGCTGGGGGGAACTATGCATACTCTGCAACTAGAAGCCGCGTCAGCCTTACAGATCTGTCAGTGACTCAGCAAAACAAACAAAAAGCAGCAGTACATGGATCCAACTTCCTGTGTCATGTGTCTTTTGCTGTACATTAATACTGTAATTTGTAGCCATGAAAGGTCAAATCTGACTCTGTCGTGCAAAAACATTCCAAGTGACATTTCATTTGTTTCCAAATTCACATTGTGAAATAAAACAAACAAATGTCAAGTGTGTCTGTTTAAAAATGAATATTTAAAGAAAACGATTATCTGGAAATGTATATTTATTGTTTTATTTCTTTTCCCATTACTCACAAATACATTAGCTTTTCTAGCTTCTAATGTTTAAGCTATGTTTCTACAGCTGTCTGTGCTGTTGCAGAATTCTTCTGTAGATTCTTTGAAAGCTGTTTTTCTCTGCTACACGTATTGCATCAACACTTCTTAAATGAATAAATCCGGACTACTGATTTGATCAGTGTCTCAAATTATTTTATGCATGGAATAGGTTAAAGAAATATAAATGTGCTTCCTGCATTATCTATTTTTTATAAGAAAACAGCAGCGCCGCCACTGCACATTGTAAACCTACTGGCTCATATGTTTGATTGTGGCACTGTGACTGTGATCCTGGTTCTGCTGGAGGTCTCTTCCTGTTAAAAGGGAGTTCTTTCTTTCCACTGTATCCAAGTGCTTCTGATTGTTAGAGTTTTCTCTCTTATTGTAGCGTTTTTCCTTTGTAAAAGTGCCTCGAGGCAACCGTTGTGAGTTGGTGATATACACTCGGCCCCCTTTTGTCTCCAGAACATCTCTACTTCTTCAGATTCAACAAGGTGCAGGAAACAAGCCTCAGACACTTTGGCCCATGTGACACGATGGGTTTGTCAGCTGCACGTCCATGATGCTAGTCTCCCATTCCTCCACATCCTAAAGGTGCTCGACTGGATTGATATTGAGTGCAGTGAACTCACTGTCATGCTCAGGAAACCAGTTTGCGATGACCTGAGCTTTGTGAAATAGTTTATCCTGCTGGATGCATGCATCAAAAACTTTAGCTTCAGTTTCCTGTTATTAGCTGACAGGAGTGACACCTGGTGTGGTCTGCTGCTGCTGTAGCTCAAGGGTTGACATGCTGGGTGTTCGGAGATATTATTCTGCAAGTGATTATTTGAATTACTGTTGCTTTACTGTCAACTTCAAGCAGTTTGACTTTTCTCATCTGACCTCTGACACCAACATGGCATTTTAACCCAGAGAACTGCAGCTCACTGTATATCTTCTTTCCTTTAAATAAACCTTGGTTGGAAACATCCCAGCAGGTCAGCAGCTTCAGGAATACTCGGACCAGCCAGTCTGACACCAACAGCCGTGCCACATTCAGAGTAAATCACATTTTCTGATCCTCGGTTTGAACATCAGCGAACCATCTTCACCACGTCTACATGCCTACATGAGTTGAACAAATGTACCTAACAAACATGAGAAAGTATGAATACAGTTCTTTTCGTTAATTACTACTAGTTCACACAGATAACTGGTCAAAAACAGTTTCGGTAACTCAAGTACACTTTTGGTTCCTTCGTTCACACTTTCTGTTCCTTGTTCGTTTTTCCAAACCGGTCCCATCCAGCAGAGCACTGAGGTAAACGTACAATGAGATGCGATCACGAGGTGTCCTCCCTCTCACGGCCCTGTGACAACAAAAGCAGAACAGAGAAAAAGGAAGACGGGTGCTGGCGGCTGCAGAATGCTGACTCACAGCGATGACATCGCACAACACTCAGCTGAACCTGATGGTACAACCCGGACTCATCATCTTACACGAGAGTGCACAAAATAAAGATGGCAAAGCTGCTGTCTGAACTGCTCTGTCATCTTTGTTAAGCATGAGAGTGGAAAACAAAGCAAGTGTAGCCACTTGATGACGAGTGCTTATGTGTTGTTGCAGGTGTTGGTGAAGTACAGTCAACACAGGACAGCTTACAGTGCTTTTTAGTACGATGATAAGTGAGCAGTGACTGTGGATCTGTCTTTAGCTCGTCCTTCCTTCCTTTCAGCTCTGTGGTTCCTCCATTTTCACAGAACACTAACTTATGTGATTGTTGTCTCTATACTGTGAAAGCCTTTTATTAACAATCATTTTTACTGCAGGATGAAATTTAGTTATAAGACTTGAGTGACGTAAAAGCCATGTGAACACAAAGCTATCTATTGGGCTGGCATTAAATACAACATGTATTTGATTTTTTTTATTTTATGGAACTTTTTATGTCTACTTCCTTATTTCTTAATATGACACAGGAACTGGTGTCTTTACTCAGGTCATTATTTATTTAACAGTTTTATAACTTTTCAGATTGCAGTTTTCTTACCCTTGCTCTGTACCAAAAACTACAAATTTCTCCACTGATTCTGAATACTCTGACAAAATTAACACCTTTATGTTTTTCTGAATCCATTTTCCTTTATCTTGAAATATATGTAGAGGTGTTTTAAGTTTTTTTTTCTGAGGTCATGGAAAATGTCTCTTATTAGTACATGGTCCTGATTGGACAGCGCCGCTACTGACAAATCTTATAGAATATGATGATTGCTGTGCCCATTGGCAAATAAAACAGTTAAAACAGCTCCAACTTAAACGTCTACAGGTATAAATGCATCATATGTAACACCTGTAGCTCTGACGCTCTGGAAAAACAAGTGTTGCTTCTCTGACTGAGGAATGTGTTATGTAATGATGTCTCTAGCTCTTGCAACTATGCTAAAAATGTAATGTGGCTTTATTTTGAACATGTTAAAATTACACAACAGCAACTACAAAAAAAGCACAAACAAACAAAAGGAAACATAAGGAAAAAATAACAACAACATTTTCAAAACGAAGTAAGAAGAAGGAAACGCTTATTTAATCCCACGCATGTTTCCACAAGTCATAACTAATAATCATCAGTGTGATTAATGGCCTGTCCTACAATAAATCCGTCCTTAGAATTTGTTACATGCATTTGCTTTTATAATTCCAACATCGTGGCAGGAGAGTTATTTACAGATGTGCAAACACATATATACTGTGTAGATAGCGAGTAACAAAACTATCTCCTTCTTGTACCTTGAAAAAAACCCCATAATTTTGTACCACTATTTAAAATGTGTCAAACTAATAAGATGTAACCTTTGCAATATCATTGATGTGTTTGAGAGAGGTATTGTTTACTCTCGTACATTACGTGTCAGCTAAAATCACACACTACAGCAAATCATAAGGAGAACTAAACCTGTTCTGAGACATATTTTAGAGACAAGCGGTGTCGGCCTACGTGACTGCCACTGTGTGTGAAATGACACGTTCAGCCAAAAGGCTTACATATGTTCTCCTTAGTGTGCAGGAAGGTATCAATTACTCTAAGACAAGCAGACATGGTGGAAGTTATTCACTGGGAAAGAAAGAGTAGATCAGTAGGCTTTCTCTGTCATTTCAACTGCTTAACCTTCCTCTCGTGTTAGCTTTCTGTTATCATCTCTTATGTTAGCGGGTCGGTTTTGACCCGTGAATTAAATCAGCTATAAAATATACTAAAAACAATAAGTTATCATCCAATTTGTTTCTCATCTCTTGGTTACCTTGTTAGGCTTCCTTATCCATGAAAATGTTGGTTTTAATACCTTTGGTGTGGGCCTCTGGGTCTTTTTTTGTCACTATACCCCTCGATTTCAATTAAAAAAAAATTGTAAAATTAACCTCAAGAGAATCATATTAATAAATAAAAGGTTTCTGTGTTACCTGAGTATTACTGAGGGGTATAGGACACATCTCTTAAATAAATCTGTTTTATTGATTTTTTTCATTTTAAGATTAATAACTAAAATGACATCGATGGTGTTACGGGTCAATTTCGACCCATAGACATTTACATCAAGAAAAGACAAAAAAAGTTTGTTTTTTTTCAGCAGTAGACCTTTAATATAAACTGAAAAAAAGAAAAAGTCCTCTCCTCCTTTGTTTTGGTTATAGCCGTGGGTAATTGTGGGCTTTTTATCACTTCCCAATGATACAGCTTCACCTCAGTTTCCTTTGTGAAGTTCTTGTCCGAGGTCATATCTGGTAAAAAATAAAATAAAATATCACAGCTGATATTGTGATCCTGCAGTCCAGTGGTCATATGGAGGACCACACATTTTCATTGTTTCTTCTCAGGAGTGCCACTCGCAGCTTTGACTGTGAAAATCTGTACATTCCAGGCATAGTTGGTTTTTGCATCACAGGCTTCCCAGATTTTTCTGCCGTTTTTCCCTTGCTTACTGGGTATATATTGCCGGAAGGGGCATTTTCCTCAAAAAGTGGACAAGACATTCATCCACTGTCACTGGCCCCGGGATGAACATCAGTGGTAGAAGCTGCACCCATCTCTCCCAGACATCCCTGATGGGAGCAAGTTTGTCAGACCTCGGTCTGGTCTCTCTGTTGTCAAATCTGAGGACTCTTGAATCAAAATGATATCAAATGTGTGAAGTGACATCGTTGCCCAGAAAATGTTTCTGCCTGTCGATGCATCCCATAGACGATCAGTGGCCTCATTGCAGCATCTGTACACTCCAGCAAGAACAATGAAAACATCCAGGTATTCCTCATCATGTCGCCATTGACTTTTTTTCCTTCAAGGTTTATCATAGTAATGATGATTCTTTCTAGTGACAATGGCATAAATATCTCAAAACATCTCTTGATGTCACTGACTTTGGTCAGAGCAAACCTTGTGATTCCAGGGGTCATTTTGATGACATTTGCAGCAGCTGCCCTGCCATGTACATCATGAGGTACTGAGCTCCAAAAGATCTTACCATTTTTGGACTTGAATCTTTCAGCCGGAGTAGCTTCAGCACCAGCGACCTCCACCTCTGATCAGATGTGTCTGTGTCTTCTGGATGATAGTCCACATTGTCTTCCTCCTTAGAAACCTGAATCGCTATGCTGCTCTGTGTCCTCTCCTTCATTTTCACCAAAAATATGATCCAGAACTTAGCTCACTGTGAATCTTCTTCTCATTTTTTGTATGCTGCAAATTGTAAATGTGCACTCTGGAAGTCAAATGGCCACTCAAATAGTGAATTCACCTCACATGCCCGTGTTTATTTTGTTTTGTTTTTGTGCAGGTATACTGCAAAAAACATGCAAAATAAGAATCCCCTAAAGCTCATATGATTAGGAGAGGCGCTTGCTGTAAGTGTTTTAGCTGACAGTGCACTTACGATTTCAGTTTTGGCTTTAATTATTGCTTTATACTCATAATATTATACCTGGGTCGAAACCGACCCTAACAACACAAAGGTCATAATTTCAACTAGGGCATTTTATAATTTAGTGAAAATAATTTTTTATTTTTTATTTTGTAGAAATAGAGGTTCCTGACAAAGTCAAAAAGCCTTGATACAATAAACAAATGTATGTGATTTTTTTATGCATTTGAAATTTAAAATGGGTCGGTGCCGACCCTAACACGAGAGGAGGGCTTAAAAGCAAGTCTAGTGATGTTCTTTCATTCATTTTATTATTAGAAAATGAAGCTGAAAGGGTGCAGCAAAGAAAATGCAGGCTCCGTCCTCGTGCTGGGAACACGTGATTACCAGCACACCTGTTCAGACTGGCAGGTCTCTCGGGCACAGTGGAAAAGTACTGCTCACACCGCTGTAGGTGTTGTCTTGTAGTGCTTGACTTGATGTAAAGACAAAGTCAAGTTAAAGATAAACGTACAGAAGAGATATTTATGATTACATGAAGATGAATATTAAAGCTTACTGTATGTGTTTTGGGCTTTCTATTAAAAACATATCATGAGTGGATTTACTTCTACATGCACTTTACATAGAAAGGATTGAGTATGTGACGTTGTGTTACACTTATACCTCAGCTGCAGTGAGACTATTCAAGGACAAGTTTCATCTAACACGATACTTTTACATAAACAGACTAATGCAAAAATGTGTATACATGTCTTAGTTTTCGTTTTGTGTTACCCAGCAGTAGTAATGTTTCCGCCTGGGAGGTTCTACTATTGCTGGTAATGTCTGCCAACAGTGCTGTGGTGTTGAGCAATGCAATGCAATAAGAAACTCTTTGGTTGTAAACACCATTATCAGCAGTTTTTGGATGTCACGTGTTAGATTTATGGCGTAACTCTGCCTCAGTTTATGCTGCTTTTATGTAACCATTAACTACAATAATATGCAAAAGTGTTCTTCTTTTATACTTGTTGGTTAGAACAAATGCCCGTCTAAACAGGTTGTTTTTGGAATTTTTCATTGATTCAACAAAAGAAGTGGAAACACAGTATGTGTTTTATTGACAGGCTGCAAGTAACAAAGCACCTAAAGATGCAATTTAAAAAGTTTTCTGTTATATATCGACACAATTGGGTCAACCTTTGGGTTTTGTGCCTTTTTGGCTTGAATGTTTCAAAGATCAGTCTTAAGTCCCTTTATTAAACAAGCAAAAAACATTTGTTTAAAAAACTTGTCCAGATAAAAACTTCAAACGCCCTTCAGAACTGGGAATTATTGAGGTCTGGCTACTTGAAAAAGAAATATCAGCTTTGGCTCAAGACTTTTGCACAGCATTGTACGTATTAAACAAAGAAGCGATTTTACGCGTTTTGAGATTTATCGTTAAATATCTTATATATGTTGCTTGTTACCTGTTGAACTACGGAAAATGCTTTGTCATTGCACGTGACTATCTCCCAGCAGGTCACATTAAACATTAAAGTGGATGATGAGTTTTCTACGAATCAGGAGGAGAAAAAAAATGCAACTTCATCCTGTGAGTCACAGCTGGTACAGACACCCCGGCTCAGTGATTGGTGGAAACATACGTCACATCTTGCGCGAGCACTTCCGGTGGAGTATAAATACAGGGACCCGCGAGTGTGCCGTTTCACACCAGGGGAGAAATCTTTGAGGAGTTTTTGCTTCAACAGTGTTTGAACGGAACTTCTTGACTTCGTCCCGCTTTGTATTTCAGCTACTCTGCACTTCGGAAGAAAAACCCTTTTCTACTTGAACACTACACATAAAGTCGACGTGAAGCTTTATTTTTGCACCGTTTTTGTTAATAAAAAGCACAAGAAACGCCAGCCGAAATGGAGTCCCAAGTGCGCCAGAACTACCACCGCGACTGCGAGGCCGCCATCAACCGGATGGTGAACATGGAGCTGTTTGCGTCTTACACCTACACTTCTATGGTGAGAACACGTCATGTGATGCTGATGTCTGTAATAACCTTAGTCTCAAGCTATATTAGCTTAATGCTAGACAAAGAGAACGGAGTAGAGTCGTTAAATGTAAAGTCCGGTATGTTGTTGCTAATTTCAGTAATGCATGATTTCAGTCGCAGCTCGTTTGTTGGTTGTTTATCACAGTTGGGCAGGTTGCCAGATGCGGAGTGTATTTTCACCCCAAACACATCACCGAAAAACCCAAATGCTGCGTCGTGCTTCGTTTGGCTTTTCTTTAGTCTCGAGTTCAGCAGTTACCTCGGTCTAAACCAGCTGAACTATTGGTGATGAATCATGTCTGTCTCCATAACTGTTTGTCACGATGCTGTATTTGCAGAAGAATTGGTGCTGTGTACTAATAACCTGTGTCTGATTTGTCAGGCCTTCTACTTTGACCGTGATGATGTGGCCCTGCCAGGCTTCTCCCACTTCTTCAAGGAGAACAGCCATGAGGAGAGGGAGCACGCTGACAAGCTGCTGTCCTTCCAGAACAAGAGAGGAGGTCGCGTCTTACTCCAGGACATCAAGGTGTGTACAAACTGAACCAGTCCTGCTGTGACATACCTGACTGTGTCTCTAACACAGAAACTGGGATTAAGGAGCAGTGTTATGACACTTGTTCTCTTGTTGTTAGCGTTAGTGTGTAATGTGTATACAGAGCTTAAAACAAGTGTTCAGTCTCTAACAGAATTGTTTGTTGTGCAGAAACCAGAGCGTGATGAGTGGGGCAGCGGGCTGGAGGCCATGCAGTGTGCTCTGCAGCTGGAGAAGAATGTCAACCAGGCTCTGCTGGACCTGCACAAGCTGGCTTCTCAGCATAATGACCCTCATGTAAGTGGGAGTTGGAGGGAAGAGTTTGGGGTTAAAGACTGAACTAGTTGATGCTGTGTATGTTTGACAAATCATCAAATGTTAACTGTAGTTTGTTTTCCCAGCTGTGTGACTTCCTGGAGAGCCACTACCTGGATGAGCAGGTGAAGTCCATCAAGAAGCTGGGTGACCACATCACTAACCTCACCCGCATGGATGCCCACAACAACAAGATGGCAGAGTACCTGTTTGACAAGCACACTCTGGGTGACAAGAGCTAAATGCTGAGACGTAGAAGTGAGCCTGGAGTCAGCATGTTAACAACACAGGCTTTGAAGTAAACTCACTTCTGCTCCAGCTGATTCTTTCCTGATTTCCTCACTTTAAAGCTGGCATCAGTTCTTGTATGTTGTGGTGTTTTTGTGTGAAATGTCACATGGAGCGATGGATGTTATCAGGGTATGGCTCTGCTTCTAAGCTGTCTGACATTTGGAAATGTTTCTGATCTGTTCATCTGAATAAACATTTTGAGCTGGATCTTTGGTCTCTCTGCATCAGTCACTTATCATGACTCATTTTATTATAGTTTAGATCAACTGCTCTGTCAGATGTATGCCTATTCAACAGACAATGCATTTAAGTATAGTGTTTCAGTTCAAATGGCTTCAGAAGGAGTTTGGTGTCAGATAGGCTGGTCCAACTATTTCAGAAACTGTTACAGGATTTCTCTACCCTGCCAGGAAGTGTAAGAGGGAAAAATCCTGTGAGGTTGTTGAACCAAAATGCCTCTTTCATAACACCCAGATTGCTTCAGGTTCTTATGGAAGCCTGTTTCCGCCACAAAAAAAAAAGCTAGTATCAATAACTCGAAATTAGTTATTTTCTCGAAATTTCAAGAAATATAACTCGAAATTTCGAGTTAGCTCTGCCAATCAAAAATATACATGAATGAGGTCGCTTTCTTGTTACCCGGAAGCATATGGCGCAGGACCGCGCACTCAAAAACGGATCCCAACAAATTAAAGTATGTTTGCTGATAGTAACACCATGTGATTCGGCTAATAACAGGGATTTCATCATTTGTGAAGCCAGGCTGAAAACACTCAGCAATCTGTGCATTCACGACTGGATGTAATACCGGTAGCTTAGCTGTAGCATTTGTAGCTGAGGGCTTCAGCTTCCGGGTAACATGGAAATGACGTCATTCACGTAGATTACTGATTGGCAGCACTAACTCGAAATTTCGAGTTGCTTTTCTCAAAATTTTGAGTTAATATGTCGAAATTTCGAGAAAATAACTCGAAATTTTGAGTTATGGATCTTTTTTTTTTTTTTTTTTTTAGTGGCGGAAACGGGATTCCATAGGTTCTTGAGTCCCTTGTGGGAAATTATAATTTAATTGTAGCTTCAACATTGACAAGAACCACACATGTGAAACGATGTTAATTACTAATAAAGTTAAAGTGAAAAAGGCACATATTCCATACAGCCATTATTTCAGAGTCTTGATGACATTAAAGCTTAACTCTTAACTTTTTCAGATTTAATGACTAGAAAACTGAGGTGAATGTTTTTGGTTTTTGACCTCCAACGTGTATTTAGATACCTTGGCCCAGTATAATAAGCCAACTGTCACAAACCTGGGGCTGAAAGTGGACTCTGAACGTGACAGATTAAGGCAGTTGTAAAATCAAGCTTCTTGCAGCTCAGGCAGCTGTCACAGCAGCACTTTGAGACAGTGATCCACGTCTATGTTAGCACTCAGCTGGATTACTGTAATGCACTTTATATAGGGATCAGTGATTCATACATTACTCGTTTACAGAGGGTGCAAAATGCTGCAGCTCGTCTTTTATCTGGCACTTGAAAGTTTGAATACATTTGCCCTATTTTAGCTTCACTTCACTGGCTGCCCATTCATTTTAGGATTCATTTAAAAATTCTTTTATTTGCTTTTAAAGCCCTCCATGGCCTAGCCCCATCTTATCTCTCTTAGCTGCTACAGCCTTATACACTCACCTGCTCTCTCAAGTCAGCTGATCAGCTGCTCCTGAATGTACCCAGGACTGAGCGTAAACCTCGAGGAGATCGTGCTTTTCCTGTAGCAGATCCAAAACTGTGAACGATCTGCCTTTAGAGATAAGACTCGTGATGGCAGCTACGTTGTAGCCACAGCTGCCCTGGGGCGCACTGACAGAGGCGAGGCTGCCGGACACTGGCGCCACCGGGCCCTCTGACCACCACCAGTAGGCAAACACGGGGTTAGTATCTTGCCCAAGGATATTTGACATGCAGCCAGGACGCAGCCTGGGATCAAACCACCGACCTTCTGGTTAGTGGCTGACCTGCTCTGCCACCTGAGCTACAGCCACCCCAGAAAGTGCTTTATAAATAAAGATGGATTGGATTGGACATCTTATAGTTTTTAGGTCAGTGTTGACAGGAAACTGACTCTGGATCTGTCTTTAGCTCGTCTTTCTTATCTTGACCTCTGTGATGTCCTTTCACAGAATACTAAGCTATGAGATTGTTGTCTATACTGTGATAACGTTTTACTAACATTCACAAATCCTCATGCAGGATGATAACATGTAGTTATAAGACCTAAGTGAAAAAAAGCTGTCTCATATGGAAACAGAGGTTTCTGCTGGGTTGGCAGTGTTGGAACATACAATGGAAAAAAAAGCAGAAACAGAAAAACCCATCATGAAAACAAGGCAATAATTTTGAGTACATTAATGGTTTATTTATAATTAATCACTGAGGAAATGTGCGGAAAGTTCATACCCAGCACAAATGTTCGCATCAGGTCAAATGAAATTTGACCTGATGCGAACATTTTACAAATTTACTTATGAATTAAATTACATTGAAAACTGACATGTAATTAAGTTTACTGTTAGTGTACTTATGTATCTTTTCCAAACATGGAAGCACGTGTACTTAATTTTTTTATTTAATTTATAGTACTTTATACTTCTACTTAAGTACATTATAGTACTGTATTTAGTTAACTCTTTTACTATTTTCTTACCCCTGCTGTCTAATGAAAACCACATTTTTCTACTTGTGATGATTTAAAATTTTCTGATGAAATTACTTGATTTGTGTTTTTCTTTATAGAATGAACATTTCCCTTTTCTTAAAACATATAAAGATTTTTAAAGTTTTTTTCTGAGCTCATGGAAAACGCCTCTTATGGTTATCCGATCCTGACTGGACAGTATTGCTACAAACTGGATGAATATGATGACTATGATGTATCGCTGTTGGTCAAACTGCCCGTTATTAAATAAAATAGTTAAAAACACTTTTAAAAGAAGGTCCACTTAAGACATAAAATGCAACATACACATAATGCAGCAGTAATAATATCTCAGAAACATCACATCATACTTATAGCTCTGACACTTTCAGTTCATTCTGTGATATTTTTAGTACAACTGATTTCTATGGAAAACAAGTGCTGCTTCCTTGATTGAGGAATGTGTTACATAGTGATATTATCTGGTTTCAAACTCTTGCAGCTATGCTAAAAAATTGTTGGAATACCTTTGGTGTGTTTTAGAACGAACCTGTTCTGAGACATATTTTAAAGATGAGCCTTGTTGGTCTGCATGACTCCCTTTACTTAGACTTGGTTCCTCCTGCGCCAGATGGCGCATTGGGCGGCAAGGGATCATCAACGAGCTCGATTTGCAGCCACATCTTCAGCCTCGTCCCATGAAAGATCGACCACTTTCAGGTCCTCAATGAATGACCGTCTCCACGTCTGTTTTGTCGTCCGCAGACATGAAGACGGTCATTCATTGTGGACCTGAAAGCATGACTCCCACTGTGTGTGAAATGCCATGTTAAGCCAAAAGGCTTACATACTAATGCGCATAAAGATAATAAATAGTCTAAGATGAGTATGCCTTCTTGAGTGAGATGGTGATTGGCTGGTACAGAAACAAGAGGAAAAAAGAACTCAAATAAGAAGTTCTTGGGTTCCTGGTACAGATCAACTAAAGTAAGTAAATCCAGGGGTAGGGCAGCACGGTGTCACGATGGCTGCCTCAAAGCAACAAGGTCCTGAGTTCAATTCTGACATCAGGCCAGGGTCTTTCTGTGTGGAGTTTGCATGTTCTCCGTGTGTTTGCGTGGGTTCTGTCCGGGTACTCCGGCTTCCTCCCACAGTCCAAAGACATGTAGTTAGCGGGGATAGGTTCGTTCGAAACTCTAAATTGAATGCGAGTGTGAATGGTTGTCTGTGTCTATGTGTTAGCCCTGCGACAGAGTAGCGACCTGTCCAGGGTGTAGCCTGCCTCTTGGGACACCTGGGATAGGCTCTGAAAAAGCCCGTCCTAGGCAACCATGAAAAAGGATAAGCAGAAGAGAATGGATGAATTAAGTATGTGAGACTGCAGCACACTGAATAATCTTCAAATGTGTGTTACATACCTCTGCTGCGATGATATTCTTGAAGGTTTCATTGAAAAAGCTACTTTTACATAAATAGGCTGATATAAAAGTATATAAAAATACATTTCTTAGGTTGTTTTCACTCAGCAGTAGTAATGCTTTAGCCTGAGAAATTCCTGTCAACAGCACTGTGGTGTTGAGCAATGCAATAAAAAACACTTTGGTTGTAAGCACCATTATCAGCAGTTTTTGGATGTCATGTGTTACATCAGCTGAATCAGCTTCAGTTTGTGCAGGTTTTATGTACTAGGCCAGCGTTAACTCAAATAATCTAACTTTTATACAGCACAGTAAAGTCCTGAATATACCGTCCTGAAGCACCTGTCCTTTATATTTTGCCACAAAAAAGGACGTTCAAAGATGTACTGGAACATCTGCATACATACATGAAAATCTAGTTTTCACATTTTTACCGAGCTTTAAAGTCAGTATGAAAACCTTTATCCTACATATTCTATATACCACAGGCTGAACTCTCGTAGATAGCATTCTTGTCATTTCTCTATGCAGTTTTTAGGAATAGTTCTCCAGGCTTCTTCTTAAAGAACGTGCAAAGCTCTTCTTTGTTGGCCTCTTTTTGTTCTGTACTCTTACACTGCTTCAGTAATGTTAAGGTCGAGCTTTGGGGAGGTCAGTCCATGGCTAAGAGGGATCATAATTCTATCACTTTGGCAAGCTCTCCAAAACCACTGGGTGAGGGACTCAGGGTCTCAGTTCCCTAGATGTTCACTGGTGTTGGTGTGGTGGGTCTGCCCCTGTGGAAATTCACCACCAGCTCCTGGTTTTCCCGTGTTGAACTGGAGATGGTTCTGCTGGCACTAGTCCACAAACTCCTGAGTCCACTGTCTTTATTCTGAGTCATCCTCACTTTTAATAAGGCCAACTATGGCAGAGTCATCAGGAAACTCTTGCAGATGACAGTCTAGGTTGGTAACTGTCTGCAGTGTAGAGAGTGAACGGGAATAGTGCTAGCACAGTTCTTTATAGGGCCCTGTACTGAAGACCAGCCTGTCAGAAACACAGCCTTGCATCCTCACATACTGTGGGTAGCCAGTGCGATAGTCCAATATCTATTGGGACAGGTAGTAGTCCACCCCTGACTGCTTGTCCCTCACAAGTCCAGGTTGGATGGGGTTAGCACTGGAGAAACTAGAGAAAGAACATTAGCCTAACTGTGCTTCCAGGCTTCTTCAGGTAGCACGATCTCGGTGCAGGAGGTAGATGATGACATCATCCACCCCAATGCTAGACTGATAGGCTTTTGCAGTTGATTCAATGGAGACCTAACCGGGGCTGAAGATGCTTCAGTACTAGCCTGTCGAGGGTCTTCTTCAGATGTGAGGTCAGTGCTACTAGCTTGTAGTTGCTGAGGTCTTTTGGACGTGTGATCTGTGGTAATGGTACCACACAGGTACTGAGTAAGAGCCGCTTAAATAGGCAGCCTAGTAACGTGGTACCGGAAGATAGATGTTGATGGGGGAGAAAATGTCTGTTTATGTCTGTTAATCTGTGTTATCTTCAGGACTGGTGGTAGATTCAACTAAAGAAATTGAAATAAATTATGTCCTTTGTTATACACAGCTAGTAACAAAGTGCCAAAAGCTATAATTTAAAATAGGTTCTTTGCTAAGTTCTCTGTTAGGAGTAGACACGACTGATTCATCACTTGAGTTTTGTTCCTTTTTTTTTATGCATGAATCATTGCAGGAATGAAAATGAGTAAAAAAGCCACCAATCTCCATATTAAAACTTAGAGCTTAAAAGCCCTTGAAAAGGCTAGGAAAGTACTGCTATTTAAAAATTAGCGGACGGTCTGGCACATTGGAAGCAAGGTTTGGAATAAACGTTTTAAACAGTATTTTTTAAACAGTATTAAACAAATACATTCATACCATGTGCGTGTGCATATCGGCTCTCATGTCCATCAGGACGTCTACATGTTTTTTGAGAAAATCTTTATATATTTTACCCATGTTGCTTGTTACCTGTTGAACTACGGAAAATGCTTTGTCATTGCACGTGACTATCTCCCAGCAGGTCACATTAAACATTAAAGTGGATGATGAGTTTTCTACGAATCAGGAGGAGAAAAAAATGCAACTTCATCCTGTGAGTCACAGCTGGTACAGACGCCCCGGCTCAGTGATTGGTGGAAACATACGTCACATCTTGCACGAGCACTTCCGGTGGAGTATAAATACAGGGACCCGCGAGTGTGCCGTTTCACACCAGGGGAGAAATCTTTGAGGAGTTTTTGCTTCAACAGTGTTTGAACGGAACTTCTTGACTTCGTCCCGCTTTGTATTTCAGCTACTCTGCACTTCGGAAGAAAAATCCTTTTCTACTTGAACACTACACATAAAGTCGACGTGAAGCTTTATTTTTGCACCGTTTTTGTTAATAAAAAGCACAAGAAACGCCAGCCGAAATGGAGTCCCAAGTGCGCCAGAACTACCACCGCGACTGCGAGGCCGCCATCAACCGGATGGTGAACATGGAGCTGTTTGCGTCTTACACCTACACTTCTATGGTGAGAACACGTCATGTGATGCTGATGTCTGTAATAACCTTAGTCTCAAGCTATATTAGCTTAATGCTAGACAAAGAGAACGGAGTAGAGTCGTTAAATGTAAAGTCCGGTATGTTGTTGCTAATTTCAGTAATGCATGATTTCAGTCGCAGCTCGTTTGTTGGTTGTTTATCACAGTTGGGCAGGTTGCCAGATGCGGAGTGTATTTTCACCCCAAACACATCACCGAAAAACCCAAATGCTGCGTCGTGCTTCGTTTGGCTTTTCTTTAGTCTCGAGTTCAGCAGTTACCTCGGTCTAAACCGGCTGAACTGTCCATCATGAATCATGTCTGTCTCCATAACTGTTTGTCACGATGCTGTATTTGCAGAAGAATTGGTGCTGTGTACTAATAACCTGTGTCTGATTTGTCAGGCCTTCTACTTTGACCGTGATGATGTGGCCCTGCCAGGCTTCTCCCACTTCTTCAAGGAGAACAGCCATGAGGAGAGGGAGCACGCTGACAAGCTGCTGTCCTTCCAGAACAAGAGAGGAGGTCGCGTCTTACTCCAGGACATCAAGGTGTGTACAAACTGAACCAGTCCTGCTGTGACATACCTGACTGTGTCTCTAACACAGAAACTGGGATTAAGGAGCAGTGTTATGACACTTGTTCTCTTGTTGTTAGCGTTAGTGTGTAATGTGTACACAGAGCTTAAAACAAGTGTTCAGTCTCTAATAGAATTGTTTGTTGTGCAGAAACCAGAGCGTGACGAGTGGGGCAGCGGGCTGGAGGCCATGCAGTGTGCTCTGCAGCTGGAGAAGAATGTCAACCAGGCTCTGCTGGACCTGCACAAGCTGGCTTCTCAGCATAATGACCCTCATGTAAGTGGGAGTTGGAGGGAAGAGTTTGGGGTTAAAGACTGAACTAGTTCATGCTGTGTATGTTTGACAAATCATCAAATGTTAACTGTAGTTTGTTTTCCCAGCTGTGTGACTTCCTGGAGAGCCACTACCTGGATGAGCAGGTGAAGTCCATCAAGAAGCTGGGTGACCACATCACTAACCTCACCCGCATGGATGCCCACAACAACAAGATGGCAGAGTACCTGTTTGACAAGCACACTCTGGGTGACAAGAGCTAAATGCTGAGACGTAGAAGTGAGCCTGGAGTCGGCATGTTAACAACACAGGCTTTGAAGTAAACTCACTTCTGCTCCAGCTGATTCTTTCCTGATTTCCTGGCTTTAAAGCTGGCATCAGTTCTTGTATGTTGTGGTGTTTGTGTGAAATGTCACATGGAGCGATGGATGTTATCAGGGTATGGCTCTGCTTCTAAGCTGTCTGACATTTGGAAATGTTTCTGATCTGTTCATCTGAATAAACATTTTGAGCTGGATCTTTGGTCTCTCTGCATCTGACTCATTTTACTGATTAGTTCAAGCAGTCCAAAAACTAAATCACAACTTCATTACTGACTTTGTCAGATTAAAGATGATCTCAAGTCTTTCAGTTAATATTTCTACTTATTGGCACCAAATACAAACGAGGCCATATCAGATGTAAATATTACTGGACTTGCAGGACATCGCTATGGCAGCTTCAACAAGCACCACACATCCGAAATGGCAAAAGTATATTACTTCATGTTAAGATCTAAATATAACAGCCAATAACTAACATGAAAATATGGAATAAAGTGGACATGTGATCTAATGTTTTACTATGATGACTCTTTGGTGGGTGTTCCTTTTTGGTACAAATCTTTGTTTGCCTTGTTATGGATATTACTGTAATGCACCATCGCCATCTACTGGAGATATTTGGTTTCTGTTAACATCTTTAAAGCAGGTTAAAAAAAAAAATAAAAATAAAAGAACTAAAGGTGTTTTACATTACAGCCTGCATTTTTTTTTTTTTTACCTTATGCCTTATTCAGTACAATACACAATACAAAACACTAGCCAAGTTTACTTCCAAATATAGAACAACTGAAATGAGTTGTGCAAATTCTGATTCAGTGTTGGGAAGGTTACTTTTAAAATGTATTCCACTACAGATTACAGAATACATGCCCAAAATGTATTTTGTAACATTCTGTTATGTTACTCAATGAGAGTAACGTATTCTGAATACTTTGGATCGGGGTGGCTTACTGGGCTTAAGCTGGGGTTGTTTTTTCAGAAGCCCGGGGTCTTTTGGAGTGTAATTTTTTCATAGTTAGATGCCTGGCTGACAACTGTATACAACAAAAACTACACACAATATTCGAAGCACATAGTGCACACTGTTGGAATTTCCCCCCTAATCCGATTGTTCAGTCTGACGTCGTGTCTGGGCCTAAACTCTGCTGCAGGTCCATATATCAAACGATCACTATGGCATTACTGAGAGTTGAAAAACTGTCTAAAGTCTTTCATCTTTAATAAAATGATCAGCGTTCTGCTCTACCAGGTGTAACAATTGAGTTTAACATCCAGGCATCCATGAAAACGGAATTTATGACATTTAACGGAGTTAGAAGTTAGCAGGAAGTTAGCTCGCTAGCTTCTATCTAAAATTTAGATTTTTTTCGATACCCATCCGGTTTTCGATACCCATCCCTAGTTATAATGTAACCTAAAATATTGTGTGAAAACTCTGGTTTGCTGGGTTATCAAGATTGCCAACATTCATTAAAGGAACAACCTCTAGAACTCAAAAATCATCTTTTTATAGACTTTATTCTTCATTAAAAACTGATTCTTGTGTTTTGGGTCATACTGGCTGCCAGTCCTGTCACAAAGAAACAGTTGAGCACCATTTGGCTTTGAAGCTAGCCTTTAAAGTATTTTAGTCTGAATACAGTTAATCAAGCAAAGCTGATTGATCTAACGGACGGAAAACAGAACAGTCATGGTCAAAAAGCCAGGTATAAATAAGAAAATAATAAAAAATAATAAAAAGTTTAGACCTCTATTAATAGTTTACACCTTCATTAAAAGTCATCCACCTGTCCAGTTATGTTAGGGACATGTCAGCACTGATGTGTAGGGATGGGTATCGAAACCCGGTTCTTGTTGAGAACCGGTTCCCACTGTTTCAATTCCTTGGAATTGTTTGCCATTTTTGCAAACGATTCCCTTATCAATTCCAGTCGCCCCAAATGACGTCACCACGTTGCGGAGCGTCATTTACCTGGCAGGAAACACGGCGCCAGCGGCTCAAATGCTCAAAAGCTTGGTTATACTTTACGAGAACGGATGACAACAGGGCAACTTGCAATACTTGCAAAGTAGATATTTCATTTAAGGGAGGAAACACTACGAATATGCAAAAGCATTTGCTCACAAAACACGTGATAACCTTAAATGAATGTCGTGTTTTTAATTCCGCTCCGGACTCGTGAATCTCAACCCAGCAGCAGCGGTAACGTTTGCACGTCCTCTCCCGTTAATGCGGCAGGTAAATAATCAACTAACGGTGCATATTATGTTAGTGTGATCTGCCTTATTACAAAACCTGCCATTACTGTGCATTTAGGTGACCATGATGAGAGAGACAGAGTCTGGCTGGCTCAGATGCTGGCAGTTCTCGCTGCAGTCTACCGGTAGCGTCTCCTTTCAGGCCAGGATAGACGAATGTCACCGAGCAGTGACTGAGTTGGTGGTCAAAGGCTTGCACCCATTTGCCACAGCAGATGCCCCGATTTCACTTTGGTAAGTGAATGTGTGTAATTGTAGGCAGGACATTACTGGATATTCTTGTGTAATTGCTACAGAATAATTTATGTTACACTTTGTTATTGCTACAGAAGAATATTTATTTTATTATTTTACATTTACATTTTTTTTCCTGGGGACCCTGTGACACCCCATTGAAGAGCCGTAGGCTGGATCTCTTAAGATCTCACTGTTGGGTTTGTAAGGCCATGTTACTCCTAGATTTCTATCTTGTTCAAAGAGAAGATATAAAACAAAGTTCTAAGCTAATCGACCTTAGTGTTCTCCTTTTTAAAAATAAGAATCGATAAAGAATCGAATCGTTAAACAGAATCGAAAATGGAATCGGAATCGTTAAAATCTTATCAATACCCATCCCTAGTCAGATATAAACCAAGTTTAGGTGGAGTTTATTTTCGTTGTGCTGACTTTTTACCGTCAGTTGCAATAACTCGTACTGCGTTCTAGCCAGCTTGACGGAGTTTTTAGGTGGGTGGGTGCTATGATGTTACTGATAGTGAACTTTATTTTATTCATAAGGTTAGTTAGTAGAGTTGCCAACGGCTCCTTAAAAAAATGGAATGGTCCCTCAATCAGAGAAAATATTACACGTTTCGTATTGAGCTGAGAAGAGACGCAGTTTGTCCCGAACTTTAGCTAGAATGGAAAAAGACACAAAGCTGGAGTTATTCTGTCGTTACGCTGCACAGCTGCCTCTTCTTCTCTCATTCTCTCCCCTCCCTCTCCTGTTGCTACTTCAATCATGAAACTGATCAATGATCAGCTGATCGGCTTTTCTCTCTCATTTATTTATCGCCCACTTTGTGCCAGAAAGAGGAAACCAGCGGATGTCGCGCTAAACAACAGCAGCACGTTTAAGCTTGATCAGCTGTTGTTAGAATGTATTTAATATTAATTTCTAGTATCAGCTGATGTTTGCTGGAGCCACAGCTGTAAAGCTGCTGGTCATGATGTCGGTTTGGATATGTGGTGAGAGGGAAACATGAAGATGAAACCAGGAGATGTCCTTACTGAATCATCAGAGCTGAACAGGTGATGAAGAAACAGGTTTACCTTTTAGGTGGCATGGATGAGTTGAAGGGAAGTTATGAACTGTTTCTGAGAGACAGATAACCCCAGGATCCTTTTTTATGTAGCTGACAGCTGGTAACTATGCAGGGGCGGATCTAGGAAATTTTTGCCAGGGGGCCAGGTAGGGCATTAACAGGGAAAGGGGGGCACAAAGAAATACTTTTCTTTCTTATTCTCATTTAAAATATCTCACTTTTATTAAATAATTATCTAAATCTTACAACCAAAGTTTTTATCTGACGTAAAATGTATAGAAATCATACATATACCAACAAGACTGTACATCACTGTCACAACAGCATTTGTTTTTATTCAAAGGCTTTATGGCTTTAATACCTGGTGGGCCGGTCTGTAGTCAAAATGCCCGATTTTCTGTCCCAGTCCAGTCCTGCAGGTTAATACTGGCAGTGTCACCATGCCAGCTGACTGTATTTCATCATCAGCCAGTGTTGTTCTTTATCAATATTACCAAAGTTTACCATAAGGCAGCATAGAAAGTATTTACTTGCTTTCAGGTTTTATTCAAATGTTAGTCTTTTCAGTTGTTTCCCCACTTTTTTCCTGTTTCAAAATCAAACACCAGTTTGTGAGAAGAATATCTTCTTTTTTTAACAGGCAGATAAAGTTTTGCATTGGCTAATTTGTCAATTGTTTGTTACAAATGTTCATATTTTAATATTAAAAAATGTTTTTGCCCAAAACATATGTGCACTATATGTCAGTAAAAATACTATGCAAATATTGCTGTCCTTGAATGCTGAATAAACACTGACAAAGCACTGATTGTATCTCTCGTACTTTATCAACGCAGTATCTAAAAACTTTGCACCGTAGTGGTTGAAATCTCATTCTAATAAGAGTTAAAAGTGCATTCAGTTATTAGGTTTATAGGATTATTGAATTATGGTTAATGGTTGGTAGAATTTTTTTTAAACATTATCTGCCAATACATCTGCCACCCTTCTCCAAATCTGTGCCCCTCCTGGCCCCCCCAACAAAAATTTTCTAGACACGCCACTGCTCGTATAGAAAACTATTCAGCGCGTATATAAAACAGGTCCGCGGCTCCGAACCGTAGTAAAGGGACCTCTGGCTAATACGTCGGGTTTATGTCGGGGTCATAGCCGAAAACTAGCTTTACTTTGTTGTCTGGGTCAACTTTGCTTGCGAGAGACAGAGAGAGGCGTTGAAAGGCTGCTGCAACGGAGCTTATTGTTTGGGAGAAAAACACGAACACAGCGTACAGTCGAGTCTTAATAGCTTACTTACAACTGGGCTCGTCAGGCACTCTTCTTGGCTGCAGTGGTTATTATTATATTTACATGCTTCCTGCATGTCTGTGCTCTCTATGCTGTTGTTGTTGGTGTGTGAGCTGAAAAGCTACAGCCGGCTGTGTGCGTACAGCAACCATGTGTAAAAAGTGGTTAATAAAGAGATGCTGAAAAGCATGTTCATGGAAACATCGTCGGGTCTGCCGTGATATGTTTACAACGGGACTTCTGCTCCTGAACCTCTGCGCACAGCGTCTGCAGGTCGGGGCTGTACGAAGTCACTTTCATCTTTACAGGACTGTAAGCTGTCGTCTGTGAGGCGTGAGCGGTGTTTGTTTTAACATAGTTCACGGTGGAGCTGCTGACATAATGTGGATCCAAAGATCCATAATTGGCCTACCTGGGGTTGAAAGTCTCGATAAATGCACGGCGTTTCGGCGGGTACACCGGCTTCCGCGAGTGTGACGCTTATTTTGAGTGATGAAAATGTAATAAATTATAATTTTATTTTTATATTTCAATATCACAATAATCTTCCAATTTAGAACTACAAGTTAAAAAGAACTAACATAAATAAATTAAACTTCAGCTAAATACTTCTAATTTATTTTCCCAAACCACGCGGGACTAAATATAAGGACTAAAGAGCCGCAGGTTGCCGACCCCTGGCCTAACATATAAAACAGGAAAAAACCGCCGTGTAATTCCTTTATTTCAACAAAGTAACTGTATTCTGAATACCACCTTTTTAAATGGTAACTGTAACGGAATACAGTTACTCATATTTTGTATTTTAAATACGTAACGGTGGTACATGTATTCTGTTACTCCCCAACACTACTGATTCATACATCATATCATGCTACACTGCATTTGCACTGTTTTGTCATTTATTTTCAGGAATTAAAGAAAGATCTGTAATCATTTTATTCACTTGTATTAATTTGCTTGAAGACGTTTCACCTCTCATCCGAGAAGCTTCTTCAGTTCTAAGGTCAAATGGTGGAGAGTCCCAGATATAAACCTAGTGGGAGTTTCCCCCCACAGAGGGACAAAAGGACCCCCTGATGATCCTCTAATCGCCTGAGCCAAGGTGGGAAACTGGGCGTGGGTCCCAATCAGCCAGAGTTTCGGGTGTGTTCATTGTGAAACCTGGCCCCACCTTATCATGCGAATTCCTGAGATCAGATGGCCCAGGATGTGAGTGGGCGTTAAGGCGTCTGGGAAGGATCTCAAAACTGGATTATAGATGGCAGAGAGTTGGTGTCGTAAACCCCGCCTCTGTTCAAAGATGGTCGCTCACAGTGGACATAGATGCTTCTTTCACTCCTCTTTCAAACCATCTGTCCTCTCTGTCCAAAATGTGAACATTGGCATCCTCGAAAGAGTGTCCTTTATCCTTAAGATGCAGATGGATGCTGAGTCTTGTCCTGTGGAGGTGGCTCTTCTGTGTTGTGCCATGCGCTTGTGAAGTGGCTGTTTGGTCTCTCCAATGTAGAGGTCTGAGCATTCCTCGCTGCACTGTACAGCATACACCACATTGTTAAGTTTGTGTTTTGGCGTTTTGTCTTTCGGGTGAACCAGTTTCTGTCTGAGCGTGTTGCTGGGTCTGAAGTACACTGGGATGTCATGCTTGGAGAAAACTCTCCTGAGTTTCTCTGATACACCGGCTACATAGGGGATGACAATGTTGTTGCGTCTGTCCTTCTTATCCTCCCTCGCTGGTGTCTGGTCTTCTTTTCTGTGCCTCTTTGCTGACTTTAAGAACGCCCATTTAGGATAGCCGCACGTTTTGAGTGCTTCCTTTACATGTGTGTGTTCCTTCTTTTTCCTTCAGGCTTAGAGGGAACATGTTCTGCCCGGTGGTGTAGGGTCCTAATTACTCCAAGTTTGTGTTCCAGAGGGTGATGGGAGTCAAAGAGGAGGTACTGGTCCGTGTGTGTGGGCTTCCGGTAAACTTCGATGTTGAGGTTGCCGTTCTCTTCAATGTGCACAGCGCAGTCCAGGAAAGGCAAACAGTCGTCCTTTGTGTCTTCCCTGGTGAACTTGATGTTTTTATCCACAGCGTTAATGTGCGCAGTGAAGGATTCCACTTCTTGTGTCTTGATTTTGACCCAGGTGTCGTCCACATATCTGTACCAGTGGCTGGGTACTCTTCCTTTGAAAGAGCCAAGAGCCTTCCTTTCCACTTCCTCCATGTAAAGGTTGGCTACAATAGGTGACACGGGGGAGCCCATGGCACAGCCATGTTTTTGTCTGTAAAAGCCTTCGTTGTACTTGAAATATGTAGTGGTGAGGCAGAGGTCTAACAGTGTGCAGATCTGATCGGGTGTGAAGTTGGTCCTGTCCTCCAAGGAGCTGTCTTCTTGTAGTCGTTTTCTGACAGTCTCCACGGCCTCCGTGGTGGGTATGCAAGTGAAAAGAGAGACTACATCAAAGGACACCATGGTTTCATCTGGATCCAGGGTAAGTTTCTGGACCTTGACGGTGAAGTCGGTGGAGTTCTTGATGTGGGGTGTTCCCCACAAGAGGTGCCAGGATGGTAGCAAGGTGTTTCGAGATGTTGTAAGTAGCTGAGTTTATGCTACTGACTATGGGCCTGAGTGGGACAGCTTCTTTGTGGATCTTAGGAAGTCCGTAAATGCAGGGTATGGCATCCCCTGGGTAAAGGCGGTGATATGTGAGGCGGTCAATGATTTTGTCCTTTTCAAGGTCTTGAAGGCAAGCTATAACTTTCTTTTTGTAGCTGCTTGTGGGGTCTCGCTTTAAGGCTTCGTAGGTATTGTTGTCACTGAGGAGAGTAGTGATCTTTGTATGGTAATCCGTTGTGTTCAGTACCACGGTGCACCTTCCTTTATCAGCTGGTAATAAAGACTTCAGACCCAGCAACACACTCACCATTTGACCCTTAGAACTGAAGAAGCTTCTCGGATGAGAGGTGAAACGTCTTCAAGCAACTTAAACAAGTCCAGACGCTTTTCTTTCCAAGCTCCTTAGACTATGATGACCTGGATGACTGAGAACCTTCACAGACATTTGTATTAATGTTATCTAGAAATAAAATCACACCATAAAGAAATCATCTCTCACTCTTCTCTTAAAAATCCAGGTGTTTGCTCAGATTTATATACATTTTTTGGAAAGTATCCATGATTACAATTCTGATCAAAATGTCTCAACAGCCACAACTGTGCACACTTTATGCATAGAAAAATTGCTTAAAAAATAAATGATTTTTAAAAAGAAATCCCAGGTAAATGTGAGGATTGCATACTGTTTTACTTGTTAAGTTGTCTCCCTGCCCTGTTGGCTGAGCTAGTTTGGGCTAATCTTTAGGTTTCGAACTGTTGGCCTCATATTTGACTCGATGGCTGCAGGATGTCCAGGTCCTGTGGCTGGAACATCATCAACCCTTCACTACCGTACGTGACACTTGGTACAAGCTGTTTGTGCTGAAATATTGTGGCTGTTTTTCTCCAAACATGCTGCTGTGCATTACGGCCAAAAATCTTCTCTTGTCTAATATCGTGTGTGCTTTATTAATATTGTAATCATAATAATCCATAATTATGGATATACATATTAGATTGTTTTTAGTGAAATGTAAGCTCTCAAGAAAGGTAGGGAAAAGCTTTGTAATTTACTTTAAAATTAAATAAATAATAAATAAATATTAAATATGTTCCCGAAACCGGTGGAAAGAGCTACAGACCCATGATACCTTTACCAAGTTAGCTAGCAGCTAATGACCACCACTTCTTGTGCAGTTAATAAAAGAACAGGTAATGTCTGTTGCGCTGTTGCACACACAGCATGCTCATTTGTTTCAATTCATCAGTTGCCACAAGACGACTTACTAATGTGTACATAATAACCTAATACTTCTGTGTGCTATAGACTATAGTGTACACTGTACACCTTACTTCTAGTTTCTGTTGCATCAGTTTGTGTCTCCCAATTAATTTGTGTTTCTCTTACAACTCTGCACCGCCCAGATGCCCCAAAATGCATGAGCTCGTTGTGAGCTCGTTGCAAGCTCGGAACCAGCGTGCTCAGCCATCAAGGGTGAGCATTGGTTAATGGTCATTATGTGACTGATGCAAGCCAGTTCATTTTATTTGAGCAAAATTTGGATTAATAATTAAATGTTATTGTTGATGGGCACAGGCAGGACTCCACATGCACACACACATAAAAAAACGAAGTAAAAAAAAAAAAGGCTTAAGAAAAGGGCATTTGGGGCACCCACCAGGAAAAAGGCAGGCACCCCCCCACCCCCCTTCAACATGTGCATGGTGTAGGATAGTATTACCAATTATTTGTGACGTAAGAGCCTTTTATGGAATGGGCAATCATTAAAAAAAAAAAGGAAACCAGTTATACTGAAGGATTCAGAAATTAATTTAAAGAAGACTAATTATGGAGTTCCACAGGGTTCTTTGCTAGGACCAGTACTTTTTCCATTATACATGCTTCCCTTAGCCAGCGTTATAAGAAGGCGTAGCATACATTTTCACTGCTATGCAGATACCCGACTTTATCTATCCATGAAACCGGATGACTAATTAGTTATATTGCATGAATGTCTTAAAGACATAAGTTTGATAGATTCCTTTAGTCTTGCTCAATTTGTGTTGGGGCCAACCCAGAAACAGGGTCATACGTTGGATCTTGTGCTGTCTCTAGGGTTACCGGTCCTAAACATGAAAATACGTGATGCTGTTTTTTCTGATCACTGTCCTGTTTTGTTTGATATACTTTTATCTCTTCTCCATTTTACACCTCTTATTCCAACACACCGTTGTCGTGTTTTTAACCCGTCTGCAACCAGTGTTGGGTGTAACGCGTAACAAGCAGACAAGAACATTACAGTAATACAGTATGTAAAAACTGTCGGCCGCTGTTAATAGCACGAGTAATCTACTGAAGCGCCTGACACGAGAGCATAGAGAAAGACTTCTGAGTGATCCTTGTTCATCATCCATGCATAACACCGTGGCAACTCCTGCTAAACAGCAAAACCTGATTTTACTTCAGCAGCACAGAAAGCATCTGAAGGTGAGCTTAAAAAAATAATTGCAGGCTACATTGTGGAACACTCAAAAAACAGATTCAGGTCCTCCTTTCAAAGAACACATACAAATTTTGTTAGTTGTTCATAAATGTAATTAAAAAATACCAAATTAATTTGATTTTCTTTGTGTAAACCTAAAATTATTCTAAACCAGCAGAGGCTGATTCTGAACACAAAATGAATGAGTTTGTTGGGGCACTGGGGGTAGGAGGAGTACATTTTTGCAATTAAGTATTTGTAAACTCAAAGAAATAAATTCAAGCCCCTCTTTAAGCTTAAACATTTTTTTTAATCTCATTCAACGCAAATGTAGCACTCCAGCATTACTGCAATTATTATTCGTGTGGTGAACCTAAATTATTTTCTCTCAAAGCAGTCTTTGTTACAAGAACACAAAGTTATTGAGTTACACAACGGTCCGCCTTCTTTGAAAATTTTGCGCTCTTTCAGGATCACCTAAATGAATGCAGCTGCTCTTGGCCTTTCTGTACTTTTTGGATAAAACTACACCTTCAGGTAAGGTAAAATATTATTTTTTCATATATCCAATTGTGTATTTCTTTATCAGCTAAATCTATGGCAATGCTATTTATCATAGAAGCTTGTAACAGTTGTTTTTTGAACTTTTGGTGGTGCTACCATTCTCTTCTCTGCTTGAATACTATTTTTTTTGACAATATAGCCAGGTCTTTTCAAAAGTGCCTTGTTTTAGAGGAGAAATTGTGTAGCTGCCAACTTTTAAGTCGGAACGTGTGCTAGCTTATTAGCAGCTAGCCATTGTGCTCAATGAAAGATGATGTCCTATAGCTAACTTCTTTCTTACTGTTTTCTTTTTATAATCTAAAAATATGGTATTCTGTGTTTATTATTATATGCCATTTTCTAGTAGAAAGTATCGTTTTGAGGTGTCTTTAAAAGCACTACATAGTTTACTGAGGGTGCTACCAAAAGCGAACCATGTGGCCGGAAGAGTAACTGCAGGCAGCACAATGCGCACTCCCGTGATGTTCAAACCTATTTATTATTATAAAAGATTTCGGCTACGTCCACACTTACACAGGTATTTTTGAAAACGGAGATTTTCCGTTTTCGTTTTAAAAAATAATCCCGTCCACAGGTAAACGCAAAAATGAAGGAAAACGCTGCTAGGAACATGCCAAAGCAACAGGTGGCGATATATTCCTAAACTCAGCTAAAAACAGTTTAGGTCTTGACAAACTTCACTGATGGTTCAAATGTTTAGCAACTTTCAGTGTGTTGATTCAGCAGTCTGTATTTAAACTTCTAGTTTACTATATTTATGTATGTTTTATTTCCAGGTGAATGCAGACTTCCTGCAGATCACTACAAAACCCCTGCAGGCGAAGTTCTTGGCTCAGCTGGACAATTTAACAGACAAGCTGATGCAAATTTTTGAGGGGAGCAAAGGAGCAAAGGGCCAAAAGATCAAGGATATCATGGCGATCAGTAGTTTGGTCGGTACTAATGATAAACCCATCAATTAAATGCAATCAATCAATTCCATTTTTTTCACCATTTTTTTTCCACCCTTGCATTAGTGTGATGACATCGACATAAAGAGGGAGCATACTCTTAAAAGCCTGGTGATCTACTTTAATGAAGATCCAGACCTACTGTTCAAGGAGTATCTGGTACGCTTATCACACTTTCTTTTCTAGATTCAATTTGAGTTAGGTTCATCGCACGCAAAATGCTCATATATTCAAAAGAGACAATATAATTATGAAATATGTATTACTCTTAATAGTCATTGTTGAAACTTGCACTGGAGAGCACCTTTTAAGGGGACAGATTCAGTAAAAATTCAATTGTTCATTTTTTTGGGGCTGCCATGTAGGTATCTACTGCCTCTATAAACACGGTAAATGTGAAGAAAACATTCATCCACTTTCTGTCAGTGTTTAAATTCAGTTTATTTATATAGCGGTATATCACAACAACAGTCATCTCAAGGCACTTCATAAAGTAAACACTCCAATGAAATTCAGTTAATTATGCCAATTAGTAAAAAGTCTTCTATATAAGGAACCCAGCAGATTGCATCGAGACACTGACTAGTGTCACTGGCGTTACAGCGATCCTCTGGTTTCCGGAATAATGTGCCTAAAACAAGCTGTTTCAAAAGGTCCCCAATTGTCATGAAATAAGGGAAATTGACCCAGCCCCCCCCCCCCCCCCCCCCACACACACACACACACACACACCTACACCTATAGACACTTGAGGAGCTGCTCCTCTATTTCAAGCCCCTCCCAAAGGGAGGTACATAATACCTTAGCCCAAACTATTGATAGAGAACAGATTGATGGGTTTTATTCATGTTTGGAGTGTTTATAGAGGCAGTAGAGACCCATGTTTCAGCACAAAAGGATACAAAGCTGAGTTTTGCATAATATTTCCCCTTCCAAGTGACAGAGCCCTTAAACCTGAAACATCCTGTTTTTCAGACCTCCTCCACTGAGGATGAACAGTTGAGATCCACTGCAGCAACTGTCATGGGTATTTACACCATCAGAAGAGAAGGCATTCAGGAGCCAGAGGATGTTGCAGTTGTCATTGAAGGTACTACAGTTATGAACAACCTCGGTAGTGTCATCATGTCATTCATCGTTCTCTTTGGACTGATTTATGCACTTGATCTGAGCTATCCAAATGACCTCAAGTACACTTTCGAGTTATGTCAGAAGAATTTAATGAATCTGGATGGACAAAGGCTCAGTACAAATGCAACAAATGAAATTGAAGATGTTTGCTTAGGCAAACAAGACCCCAGCACAAAATTTGATTTTGGCCTTTTTATCTCTTTTGTTCAAACTGTGACCTTTTTTTCCCCCTTTATTTGAAAAATAGAAGTTGTCTATTTTTGTCTGCTGTTCTGTTGTGAGTGATGTAACCTTTAATCTATACTACTATAAATGGATAAAAGGACTGTGAGAATTTAGCTCAAAAAAAATTCAATGGTTGTAACCAGCATCTTCCTTTTAATTGCGTTTGGGATTTTCGAAGAGACAAAACAAATGTTGACAAGTTTGGTGTCTTCCAGTGTTTTAAAGTTGGTGTTCCCGTTCTTATAAGCTTGTAAAAGTTTGAATTAGAGAAATAAAGGTTTTTTTTATTAAAATACCTCCCCTTTGGTAACACAAAATGTTCTTAATGAAAATCTTTTATATATATATATATATATATATATATATATATATATATATATATATATATATATATATATATATATATATATATATATATATATATATATATATATATATATATACATTATATATTTGTATTTAAGTATTTTTGGGTTGTTTAAAATGTTCAGTGACTGGCATAATATGGTGTGAATTGCAATGTTTAGTAGGTTATCATTGTGAATTTGCTGAAAACCTACCTGCAAGTGTCACTATAAATATATATACAATGATTCTTACGTGAAATCGGATTTTACAAATTCCAGTTTGTTTTCAGTCTTGCCTAGTAATACAAAGGTGTGTGCTTTTCAGATTTGATATTCATTTCAAATGTAAGGCACTTTTTTGTGAGCACTTTGATTTTGTTAAGGTTAATTTGACCATGTGAAATGTATGTTTATTCACAAAATATTCTGTTTCTGCTTTTAATTCAAGTGAATAAAACTGAGTTGAAAAAACAAATTTATTTTGTCATTATTTTAATAATTAAATTAGTTTTCTGGTAATTAAAATTATGATTTAGTTGAACTTAAAATAATCATTTCAATTCGAAAGAAAATCTAGCTCAAATGAATGACATTGTATTGAGTTGAACCAACCAAAACCTTTCACATCTTATTAATGTAATTTTTTTCCTTTTAAATTGTGTTCTACTGACTCAATTTAATTAAATTGTCATGATGTATGTAGATTTGGTTGAACCAAAATAAATGTATTACGTGGAAAACCTGCCATCAGTCAAATTGAGTTCATCCAATGACTAATTTTTATGAGTGAAGAGATGCTACCGCTGCGTACTGTAGAGCAGCGGTCCCCAACCCCCGGGCCACGGACCGGTCCGTGAGAGTGAGACTCGGGTGTGAAATGTATGGTTTTCAGGGTTTTTATCGGTTTTTAGCGTTATTTTGTTATCGTTTTTTTTTCCCCGTTAACTCTGTTTTCCTGGGTCTTTTCACGTGTGTTATTAATAAATCTTCTTTTTTTCGGTACCGGTACTAATTTTGTTGTATTTATCCACAACACCTTAAACGCCAGTCCGTGAAAATATTGTCGGGCACAAACCGGTCCGTGGCGCAAAAAAGGTCGGGGACCGCTGCTGTAGAGTCTCCGTCTTTAAAAAAAATTATTTATTATTTAAAGAGTTTAATTTCTATTGTTTGTCCACTCAAGGTTTGTAGGGATTTTAAGAAGTATTTAGTTAAATTACTTATTGAGTAATTAAGTTACTTTTCAGATACAGTAATTAGATAAGTATTTTAAATACAATATTGATTAAGTAATTAGTAATTAATTACTTTTTTAAAGTAACTTACCCAACACTGTCTGCAACAGAACAATTTTCTATTGGTTTTAAAAAAGTTTTAAGATCTCCCCTTGGCTTTGGTACTGAGGAAATGACAGTTAATTTTTATGATGCAAAACTGCAAAACTGTCCTTGATGAGGTCGCTCCTTTTAAAAGTATGAGCTCGAAACCACAATCAGACCCATGGATAAATAAGGCCACTCGTTCAGCCAGACGAGGGTGCAGGAAGGTTGAACGTAAGTGGAAAAAAGATGGGGTCACTTGCCCCTCCCTTCCTTCCCTCCCCATCTCCAGCTGCCTCCCTCTTCCCGCTCCACCACAACCACCCACACATGCAGGACCTTGGAGTAGGGGTATGTCACCAGGGTGCAGAGGAGGCTACCCCCCCTCTGTCCCCTTCTGGCTGCCTCTGCCTCAATTTTATCCCACAACTTAGACATTCACATTACTCACACTCTCATTACACATACATATAGGATCTTGGGGGTGGGCACAATCACGGAGTCCAAAGTACCATCAGGGTGTACACCCCACCCCTGGCGTCGTTGCCCACCTCTCAATTTTGAATACACGTAGACATTGAGGGCTAGCAGGAGGGACTATGTGCTTACCTGCTGCTCTCTGGCAGGTAGCTCCATGCCCTCCTGGGTTTTAAATGCACCTTAGAACACACATGCATCAACACTACAATGAGCGGGTGGAGGGAGGTTTGGAGTCTTCTCTCACCCCTGTTCTCTGCGGCCTGCTGGAGCGGGGGGGCTAGGAGGAGTTGGCCGTCCGACTGCGGTCTGGAGTGTGGGGCCTCCCTGCTGCTGTGGAGTCGGGGCGGTCTGCCTCTCCCCACCGCAGGGAAAAGGGTAACACCACCTGGGTCTGGGTGCAGTTCCCCCTCCAGGGGCAAGGGTACCTAGACCCGGTTCGTAGAGTACGCTTGGGGAGTGTGATCGTGTGTACAGCGTCTCTTTATGTCTGTCTCCACGTTGGTTGAGTGTGGAGTAAGTGCATATGAGAGCATGAGGGTGGGAATGGATGTTTGTGTCTGTGTGTGCCTGTATGTCTGTGTCTATATGTCAGGTTGGGTATCAGACGCCACCTCTCTGTGGACATCTCAGGCCCTCCAAGGTTTGGAGGCCTATCTCCACCCACCACCACTTCCCCTGCCAGTGGTGGACTCCCTCAGACATCGGTGCGTTGGTGGTTCTTTGTGTGTGGGGGTGGGCGTCCGGGTACACACCGGCTCACTCCTTGGCGGCCGCTTATCGGGGCCTGGAGCCTGGGGCTCGCTCGGGCCACTTCGGAGGCGGGGTGCCCCCGGCCTCTCGGCCTGGGGCTCGGTCACTCAGGCACAGCTGGCTGCCGGCGGAGCTCACGGGCGCGTCACTGCAACTCCCCCTGGCTTCTGCTCCGCGGCTGCTGAGTGAGCCCTCATCTGGGACTCTCCTCAGCTCTTACTGGGACAGTGGCGCGGCTGCCCCTCTGTTGGTCTTCCTTGGTCTCTTGTGTTCTGGGGGCCTCTGGATGTCTGGAGTTTTGATCTCCTCCATACCTGCTTCATGCCCTGGAGGACGGGGCTGTGGCCCCCCCACACTCCCTAGCAGATCGTTACATGGAGAAACCTTTGGAATGCAAGCGTGCTGATCCACACAGGTATGCACACAGGTGTACACACGGGTATTCACAGACGCGGACTACAGCTTTCTTGGCTGCTGCTTCAAAGCACATTGTGCGCTGTCTATCTTGCGTGCTGCACAATATCGTTTATTATTTAGTATCTACTGATATCTACTGCTAGCTAGTTTGTGATGGTTCCGTTTTTTTTATTATGTTGCTCTTTGTTGTTTGCTTTCTCTTCTGTTTTTTTTCTCCATACAGGTGACCCAGGTGTTTTTTTTTTCTTCTTTCTTCTCCCCCTTCTCACCGTCTCTTCTCCCCTTTGGTTTTCTTTCTCTCCCTCTCTTTCTTTCATTCTTTCTCCCTGTCCTATCCCCCAGTCATGTCTGTCCCGTTTGTAGCAACTGAAAATAAAATAAATTCATAATTATAATAAAGGTCAATCAAATGGACCAATATGGCAAGGCCATGATGATCCACTTGGTAAAATAAATCCGCTAAAAGATTTTTAAGGTTGTCATCTCTGACATTTTAGCTATTTTTAATAGCAGCCTTAGCTCAGGTACAGTTATTAAATTAAATAAAAATAACTACAGATAAGAGGCAAACCAGGTTGTAGTGCGAATCGGTTAATTAACTTATTGCAGTTACAGCGCTGACGTAAACATTTATGTTTGTTGGGAGCAGTTGTGATTGTGCAGTCTGACAGCTGCAGGGAGGAAGGACCTGCAGAAACGCTCCTTCATGCATCGAGGATGCAGCAGTCTGTCACTGAAGCAGCTCTGCAGCAACATTTACATGCATGGGGTGGGAGACTCTGTCCATCACAGATGTTATTTTGGCCAGAGTCCTTCTGTCTCCCACCACCTGCACTGGGTCCAGGGTGCATCCCAGAACAGAGCTGGCCTTCCTGATGAGTTTATCCAACCTCTTCCTCTCAGCTGCCAACAAACTGCTGCTCAAACATACAACACTGTAAAAAAATGACAAATGCCACCACAGAGTCATAGAAGGTCTTTAAAAGCGCTCCCTGGACTCCAAATGACCTCAGCTGCCTCAGCAGGTAGCGTCTGCTCTGACCCTTCCTGTAAAGCATCAGTGTTGTGGCTCCAGTCCAGTTTATTATTCAGGTGAACACCCAGGTACCTATAAGAGTCCACTATCTCAATGTCCACTCCCTGGATGTTCACCGGTGTCAGTGTGGTGGGTCTGCGTCTCCGGAAGTCCACCACCAACTCCTTGGTTTTCCCGGCGTTGATCAGCAGGTGGTTCTGCTGACACCAGTCCACAAAGTCCAGAGTCCACTGTCTGTACTCTGAGTTGTCCTCACCTGTGATGAGGCGACTATGGCAGAGTCGTCAGAGAACTTCTGTAGGTGGCAGCGTGGGGAGTGGATGGAGAAGTCTGCGGTGTAGAGGGTGAAGAGGAACGGTGCCAGCACAGTTCCCTGTGGCTGGTAAGCAAACTGCAGCGGATCCAATGAAGACCTCACCAGGGGGTGCAGATGGTTTAGAACCAACCTCTCGAGGGTCTTCATCAAATGTGATGTCAGGGCTACCGGCCTGTAGCTGCTGACATCCTTGGGATGGGAGGTCTTTGGTACTGGTACCACACAGGAGGTCTTCCACAGCTGTGGAACTTTCCCCAGTGACAGGCTCAGGTTGAACAGATATCCTATGACGCCACACAGTTCATCTGCGCAGCATCTCAGGAGCCTGGAGCTGATGTCATCTGGACTTGCAGCTAGGGCTGGGCGATATATCGAGTTTTTTAAAAATATCGATATATTTTCATACGAGATATAAGATGTGACAATATCGTTTATATCGATATAGTCTATGTTACGTTATAATTATACTTGTGGAGCCGCAGGTTTGCCTCTCTTTCGTCCACTTATGTCTCTACTCAACGTTACTCGGCCTCGCCTCTCCTTCACTGAACACAACTCCGCCTCCCCCATAGCTTCACCTGCAGGCAATGACTAGATGAAAGCGGAAAATCTCCGTTAGCGAGTTACCGTGCGTGGGGCTGGACGGCGTCAACGTGTTAGCGAGCTAACCGCGCTAACGACATGCAGCCAGGAGGGGCTGCACGGCCTAAAATCCTTTCATTTTCTCAAAAATCGACAGTGCGCCTCATGTATGAATTCTGGTTGTGCTTTCTGACCGCAAACCGATTTTATGTGGTACACAGCGCTCAGCAATCTGTCAAAAAAATTTTTAATATGACTTTGCTAAGCTACGGAGCTGCACCGCTTGATGGATTGTCGGAGGATTACGGCTACCGAGGAGGAGCCTCGCGGAGTGATACGTACTGTGTGTGTATAAGGACCACAAACGGCACCTGTTCAGAGACGTGGTGCAGCTGTGAAATCTGTCTCTTTGTTATTACGCTCAGCGTCTATTAGTTTACATTTTGACTGCACAATTGTGAGCTCTTTGTTTAGCACAAAAACAACATTTTCTTTTATTTATGATTCATGATTATTTAATAAATGCTGATAATTTATTTTTGAGTAATTTCTTCATGTACATCTACGCTGTATGTAAATAAAAGTGCCCGTGTGACATCTGGGACACAGTGTGACTAAGAACTCTCTTTTTGTTCTTAACTTATGGCTTTAAAAAAAAAATCGAGATATATATCTTATATCGCCATCCAGCTAAAAAATATCGAGATATGAATTTTGGGTCATATCGCCCAGCCCTACTTGCAGCCTTACGCACCTTGATCTTGCGAAGCTCGTTCCTCACTTGAAGTGCTGAGATGGAGAGAGGGGGTTTCGGGGGAGGGGGGTGTATGTTGGAGTCCACAGAAGCCGGGGGTGGGTGTGAAGCTGAGAGGTGTGAAGTCCTGAGATGAAGGACAGGCAGGCCCTAAAGATGAGGGAGATTGCAGCAGGGGGGACGATGCTGGGGGAGGGGTGGGTGTTTGATCAAACCTATTAAAATATTTATTTAGGTCATTCACCCACCCCAAGTCTCCTGCAGCCTGGGGGGTTGGTTTTTGTCCTGAGATTGTCTTCAGGCTGTTCCAAACCCCTCTGATGTTGTCCTGTTGCAGCTGCTCTTCCATCTTCCTGCTGTAGTTTTCCTTCCCTTTCCTTATCTTCCATTTCAGCTTCTTCTGGACAGCTCTCAGCTCCTGTTTGTCTCCAGATCTAAAGACTCTTATTCTCCTTGAGGAGAGCCTTAATTTCAGGATTTATCCATGGCTTGTTGTTAGAAAAACACCGTACCTTTTTGATGGGTACGGTGTTGTCCACACAGAAGTTCATGTAATCCGTAATGCAGTCTGTGATGCTGTTGAGGTCATCCTCCAGGGGGCTGCAGAGGTCGTCCCACACAGTAGAACGGAAACAGTCCCTCAGGGCCTCTTCAGTCTCTGCCGACCATTTCCTTACTGTGCGTTTCACTACTGGTTCCCTGTGTACTAGAGGTTTATACACAGGCTGGAGATGAACCAGATTGTGATCTGAGCCCCCCAGGGGAGGGAGAGGTGATGAGCTGTATGCCTCCTTGGTGTTGGCAATGTTTTATTGTCTCTGGTGTGGCAGGTAACATACTGGGTGAAGGTGGGGAGAGTGGAGGACAGGGAGATGTGATTAAAGTCCCCAGAGATCAGGAAAAGGGCCTGAGGGTGCTGTGTTTGGAGTCTGCTGGTTACAGTGTGCAGGACCTCACAGGCTGCTGCAGCGCTAGCAGAAGGCGGGACATACACGGCTATCATAATCACGTGTGTAAACTCTCGCGGTAGATAGTACGGTCTCAGGCTAACCGCTAGCAGCTCAATGTCCTTACAGCATAGCGTCTCTTTGATAGATAAATGCCCAGAGTTACACCATCTATCGTTCACAAACACAGCCAGACCCCCACCTCCCTTCTTACCACTCTCCGTTGTTCTGTCGGCCCAGATCAGATGAAAATCATCCATGTTTACGTGTGAGTCCGGAGTTAGCGCAGTTAGCCACGACTCTGTGAAGCACATCAGGCTGCACTCCCTGTAGCTCCTCTGATGTCGGGTAAGGGCTGCCAGTTCGTCTACTTTATTGGGGAGAGATCTCACATTCCCCATAATAATAGATGGAATCGCTGGCCGGTACCTCCTAACTTTACTGCGATGCCCGATCCCGGCCCGAGTACCGCGTCTCTTCCTCCTCACCTCGCGGGGGATGTTAGCTTGCTCGGCGGTAGGCAGGGCAGCGGAGGCTCCGAGGGTTAACAGCTGATCCCTGCTGTAAACAATGGGAGGTCAGACCTCCACGCGCTCTCCGGACAAAGACACCGTAAAAGAACACCATTGTCGATAGAATTCTGAGCTCCATTGTGGGGGACAGCAGTCCACAATAGAAAAACAAAAACAATAAACACAAAACAACAGAGAAACATATATTAAAGAGAAAAAAGGACTTGGTCAGGTTGGAGCTGCTGATACTGGCTGCCAGCTTGGAGCGGCGCCGGAAGCCACCGATTAAGGTGATTCAGCTGTGCTTCTGCTTTTGGATCTGACCGCTGCCTTCGATACTGTTGACCACAGCATCTTAATCTCACGTTTGGAACATTGTGGCGTAAAGGGCACTCCATTAGAGTGGTTCAGGTCATACTTGTCTGACAGGACCTTCTCTGTGAGCTTTGGAGATTTTATCTCTTCCTCAGCTCCCCTTACTTGTGGTGTTCCCCAGGGATCTATACTGGGGCCAATTTTATTCTCCATTTATATGCTGCGTCTAGGTCTAATTTTTAGAAAATAAAACATTTGTTTTCATTCATATGCTGATGACACTCAGATCTATCTTCAATTGAAGGGAAACAGTCCTGCCTCACTAGAACCCTTACTTCAGTGTCTCTGTGAAGTTAAATCTTGGATGGCCTCTAACTTCCTTAACTTCAATGAGAACAAAACCAAAGTGATAATTTTTGGACCAAGTGGCAATCCCAGCACCTCCCATTTTAACCTGCACAGTCTTGAGCTTTTTATCAAATCGCATGCCAAAAATGTGGGGGTTATATTTGACAGCAATTTCACCTTTGAAAAACAGATTAGCTCAGTCATACAGTGGTCTTTCTTCAAACTGAGGCTTTTATTAGGGGTGCAACGATATTCGTATCGATATTGAACCGTTCGATACAGTGCTTTCGGTTCGGTACGCATATGTATCGAACAATACAACATTTGTAATTTATTTTATCAACTTTCCTTCTGACGATGCTGTCTGTGTTGAGCGCTCAGTGAATCTGCGTTCGACTACTCCACCTAGGCTGCACTGTCGAGCGCAGATCCACTGAGTGCTCAACACAGACAGCATAGTCAGAAGGAAGAGCGCAGGGCAAGCTAGCAAGACAGAAGTTAAGCTCTCCTTGCAACATGGACCCCCCCCACCCTCATTCAGATCTGGCGTTTGGAATTATTTTGGTTTTCATGTGACGTATGACCCTGAAGGTAAGCGAGTCATGGACTAAAGTAAAACAGTATGTTGGATGTGCCATGCAATGCTCAATTACATGGGTGGGAACTAGTGTGTTAGCGCAGTTAGCTTGTTAACGTGTTGGCCGTCTAGCCCCATGCACGGGGCGATCGGCGGTAGCTCGTTAACGGAGATTTGCCGTGTTGTGGCGTTAAGGTCATTTCAACGAGATTAACCTGAAAGCACTAGTGGGAACACAACGAATATGACTGCACATTTACGCCGACATCATCCTAGTGCAAAGACAAAAACAACAAGCATGCTACTAACTTTAGCCGAGTCATTTAGACAGCTGTTAGCACATGATTCTCCTTATGCTGCTGAGAATATAGCCCAGAAGAAGCGGATAGTATAGCTTTTATTTTGGAAAGAGGCATTTCTCTGTAATAAACTCTCTTTTCCAAAGATGAGTGATTCCTCAATCAGATACAGGGCTCGCAAAATCGCTAGCCCGACGTCCTGGGGCTAGCGATTTTTTTCAGACGGCTACCCTGCCCGTCGGGCTATTGTAGGAAGGAAAAATCTATGTCAATGCTTTTGCATTCTTTTGGAAATGTAGCTGGGTAATTATGTCATTGGCATCGGTGAGCCACTGTCAATATGTGACATATTAAAATCGCGTTTGAATTTGCGCTTGTTTTTTTGCTTTCACTTTGCAATCGCGCGAACTGTGTATAGAGAGCGACAGCACTGATTGGTGAGTGATGATAATTTGCGCACCAATTCCTCTGACGTTGTCTTATCAATCGTTAGCTTACTATGCAAACATGACAAGTAAAATCTCCCGCAGCTTAAACATATGAGAGGTTGATCGTGCAGAGAATCGCTGAGCATTATGTGAGTGCGTGTGTAAAAGCAGCAGGATATATATTGTAGCGGATCAGGGCTGTTCGGGGTTCTGTTTGTACAGTTATGTTTTGTTTATGTTGCCATAGTGACGGGTGACGCCCTCTCGCTGCGACGGTGTGTCCTTCCGGGGTCAGAGGGCGCCCTGTGTGGTGGTGTTGTTGTTGTTGTTGTTGTTGCTGTGCTGTTGCCGCGCTGAGCAGTTAGCTAGCGGCAGTGTTCTTCTGCAGATGTCAATAAACGGCTGTGCTCCCTGGCTAGCTCACGGGAAGCAAGACCGAACGATACCTCCGTCTCCTCCTTGTCTGAGCTCGCCACAATATTTTAGTTCTGCTGAGCCAAATAAGACAGGTCAGGGTGAAGAAGTGACAGCCAAAGAAAAACTTACCACAAAACGGAAAAGTTATGACAAATCAGACTATAAGGCAAAAAGAAAGTGCAGCTTTATGGTTTCATGGACAAAAGAATTTCTGTGGCTGCAATATGACAAGCGAAATAACCAGGGCTGCACATAAGTGGTCCGCAGGTGCGCATTTGCTGTCAAAATAAAAAACGGGCACAAGATAAGAAGTTGCAACGCGTGTTTGCATACATAAGATTTTCAGGAGGAGGACAGACATTTGATTAGAACTCTTAAAGATGTCGAAGAAGCAAGCTCCTTTAAGCAATTACTGTGATGTTCCTCCACCTCCAAAGAAATGTCAGAAGGAGTCCGAACCACAAAAGAAGCACGTATTCTCGGAAAAGTAGTTGCAGGAGGTGAGCTGGCTTCAAACAAATGATGAACGCACAGAGATGTGGTGCGGAATGTGCCGTGAAAATTTAATAAATGACAAATTAAAAAGGCATGAACATTTTTTTTGTATCGAAAAAATATCGAACCGTGACACCAAAGTATCGAACCGAACCGAACCGTGAATTTTGTGTATTGTTGCACCCCTAGCTTTTATCTAAGGTGAGATTTTTTTTTTATATTTTAAAAACTTTGAACGGGCGATTCATGCTTCCATTATATCCCAGCTGGACTATTGTAACTCCTTATATGCTGGAGTCAGCCAGACCGGCCTGGCAAGGCTGCAGTTGGTCCAGAATGCTGCAGCTCGTCTTCTGACACGTACTAAAAGATGTGAACACATTTCCCCGGTGCTTGCCTCTCTTCATTGGCTCCCTGTCCACTTCAGAATTAATTTTAAAATTTTATTGTTGACTTACAAAGCCCTGAATGGACAGGCTCCCGGGTATTTGTCTGACCTCTTGCAGACTTATACCCCCCTTAGATCTCTTAGATCAAGTGATCTTTTGCTTTTAGCCGTACCAAGGTCGAGGCTGGTTCATAGAGGCGATCGAGCGTTTGCAGTCATAGCGCCTAAGCTGTGGAATAATTTACCCCTATACATCAGACAGGCTCCCACTGTCAATCTTTTTAAATCTTATCTTAAAAAACATTTTTATTTACTGGCTTTTAATACAGCATGAGAGTTGTTTGTTAATTCATATTTGATGTTTGCTATCAATATTCTAAGTTATTTTATTAGGTATTTTGTATTCTTGTACAGCACTTTGGTCAAAGCTCCTGTTGTAATTAAATGTGCTATATAAATAAATAAACTATAAAGACCTGGGTGATCTAAAAGTACAGGGAGTGCAGAATTATTAGGCAAGTTGTATTTTTGAGGAATAATGTTATTATTGAACAACAACCATGTTCTCAATGAACCCAAAAAACTCATTAATATCAAAGCTGAATGTTTTTGGAAGTAGTTTTTAGTTTGTTTTTAGTTTTAGCTATTTTAGGGGGATATCTGTGTGTGCAGGTGACTATTACTGTGCAGAATTATTAGGCAACTTAACAAAAAAACAAATATATACCCATTTCAATGATTTATTTTTACCAGTGACACCAATATAACATCTCCACATTCACAAATATACATTTCTGACATTCAAAAACAAAACAAAAACAAATCAGCGACCAATATAGCCACCTTTCTTTGCAAGGACACTCAAAAGCCTGCCATCCATGGATTCTGTCAGTGTTTTGATCTGTTCACCATCAACATTGCGTGCAGCAGCAACCACAGCCTCCCAGACACTGTTCAGAGAGGTGTACTGTTTTCCCTCCTTGTAAATCTCACATTTGATGATGGACCACAGGTTCTCAATGGGGTTCAGATCAGGTGAACAAGGAGGCCATGTCATTAGTTTTTCTTCTTTTATACCCTTTCTTGCCAGCCACGCTGTGGAGTACTTGGACGCGTGTGATGGAGCATTGTCCTGCATGAAAATCATGTTTTTCTTGAAGGATGCAGACTTCTTCCTGTACCACTGCTTGAAGAAGGTGTCTTCCAGAAACTGGCAGTAGGACTGGGAGTTGAGCTTGACTCCATCCTCAACCCGAAAAGGCCCCACAAGCTCATCTTTGATGATACCAGCCCAAACCAGTACTCCACCTCCACCTTGCTGGCGTCTGAGTCGGACTGGAGCTCTCTGCCCTTTACCAATCCAGCCACGGGCCCATCCATCTGGCCCATCAAGACTCACTCTCATTTCATCAGTCCATAAAACCTTAAAAAAACCAGTCTTGAGATGTTTCTTGGCCCAGTCTTGACGTTTCAGCTTGTGTGTCTTGTTCAGTGGTGGTCGTCTTTCAGCCTTTCTTACCTTGGCCATGTCTCTGAGTATTGCACACCTTGTGCTTTTGGGCACTCCAGTGATGTTGCAGCTCTGAAATATGGCCAAACTGGTGGCAAGTGGCATCTTGGCAGCTGCACGCTTGACTTTTCTCAGTTCATGGGCAGTTATTTTGCGCCTTGGTTTTTCCACACGCTTCTTGCGACCCTGTTGACTATTTTGAATGAAACGCTTGATTGGCCGATGATCACGCTTCAGAAGCTTTGCAATTTTGAGACTGCTGCATCCCTCTGCAAGATATCTCACTATTTTTGACTTTTCTGAGCCTGTCAAGTCCTTCTTTTGACCCATTTTGCCAAAGGAAAGGACGTTGCCTAATAATTATGCACACCTGATATAGGGTGTTGATGTCATTAGACCACACCCCTTCTCATTACAGAGATGCACATCACCTAATATGCTTAATTGGTAGTAGGCTTTCGAGCCTGAACAGCTTGGAGTAAGACAACATGCATGAAGAGGATGATGTGGACAAAATTCTCATTTGCCTAATAATTCTGCACTCCCTGTATTTGTGACCAGGATATTTCCTTCAATGTGATTATTAAATAACTATGTAGGACTGTTTTCATGTATTTGCCTTATTTCTAAAATTAGAAACATTTTGTACCAGAGTGATGCTGTAAAGCTAGTCTGCTTTGTCCTTTTTCGTGTTGACTTCATTCCTGCAAATAAACTGTTAACTGTGACTTTTCTGTGTCCTTGAAATGAGTCCTGGTCAAAGCAGTGGTGTAACAGAGAGTGCTAACAGTGTCCAGAAAAAGAGAGCAGATTTTTCCCATACTGGCTTCTCTTTATTGGCACACTGTTAAATAGGGATGGGTACCGGTGTCCGGTGCCTTGATGGCACTGGTTCTGACATAAACGGTAGTAACCAGACCGAAAAGCAGCGCACATTTCGGTGCTTTATTTCGGTGCTTTTTTTTCCTGAGCTGTGATACACTTCTAGCCAATCATTTTACGTTTCCCAGGATAGTAGGCGGGGCCAGGTACGTACGTTCAGTTAGAGCAGAGCTACAGATTAAAAATGCCCAAGGCGAAGCGGTCAAAAGTCTGGCTGTACTTCACAGCAAAAGATGCAAACTCAGCAGCCTGCAACAAGTGCTTTAAGCTGATACTGTCAAAGGAGGTAACACCAAGAATCTGATGAAACACCTGGCAACGCATAGCGTTTTTTTTAAAAGCCGAAAAATGCGCCGTATTTGATAGCTTGCTGCGAGACCTCACACCGTGCACATCTACTGCGGGTGGGTTGCAACATCCCCCAAAAACCTGAAGAACAGAGTCCTGGCCCCTAGCCCTGCCAGTGTAGCAGAAATGATGATGCAGCAGCAGCCGTTCTTCTCTGTGTGAGTCGCTTAATGTTGTTCGAGTGTAATTTACGTTGAGTAGGCTAACCACGTTATTACATTAATGCATGTAAGGTGAACTAGCAAACATCATCATAGCTACATGCGGCTGTCTTCTTGTTTGATGGCAGATACTCCCTTCACCCTGGCCAAAAAGGCTAAAATGACCAAAGAAAAAGTGGAAAACAGTTAAACATGAGAGGTTTTTGGACAAAGTTTGTGTTTTTTTTCCATTGTTTAAGCACTGCTTCCAGCCAAGAGTGATGCCATATATGCCCCATAGCTGCAGAAAAGGCTAACATTGTTATCTTTTTACAAAAAAAAACAAACAGCTGAACATGAGAGGTTTTTGGACAAAGTTTGTGTTCTCCATTCTTTAAGCACCGGTTCGAGCACCGTTTAAGCACTGGCACCATTTCAAAAGTACCGGTTTGGCACCGGTATCGGATAAAACCTAAATGATACCCATCCCTACTGTTAAATCCAGAATTTAATTTAACAGTCTTCTCACAAACTGTGTCTTAGCTGTATACTTCGAATAATAAGGTCCATCTTATCTTAAAAACCTCGTAGAACCCCAGTAGAGAACTTTTCTCTGAAAATATCACGCATACGTATAATATGCATGCACTGCAATGCAGCATGTGAAAATTAAAAGCTACACTTTAGCTATTAGGACTGACTTGTGGTTATAGGAGACATTCATTTTAGCTGAATCCTTGAATATGTCCCCTCCTAATTATGTCCCTCTATCTATTTTCTGACCACATGAATTTCACCTTGCTCTGTCTCTTCCTCGTTCTCTTATTGGGACTGTGGTAAATACCATTATCAACAGTCAACAGCCATGTGTTACAAAATAAATGAGGTTTGGCTCAAGACTTGTATTGTACATATTTAAAAAAATGAATGAATATTGTACCATGTGCATGTGCATATCACTCATGTGCAAAAAGAATTCTTCATATAGCATTTTGAGATTAATCTTTATATATTTTACATATTTTGCTTGTTATCTGTTGAAATAAAGAAAATGCTTTGTCATTGCACCTGACTATCTGCCAGCAGGTCACATTAAACATTAAAGTTAATGACGAGTTTTCCAAGAATCGGGAGGAGAAAAAAAAATGCAACTTCATCCTGTGTCACAGCTGGTACAGACGCCTCGGCTCAGTGATTGGTGGAAACATACGTCACATCTTGCACGAGCACTTCCGGTGGAGTATAAATACAGGGACCCGCGAGTGTGCCGTTTCACACCAGGGGAGGAATCTTTGAGGAGTTGTTGCTTCAACAGTGTTTGAACGGAACTTCTTGACTTCATCCAACTTTATATTTCAGCTACAGATAACTTCAACGTAAAGCTTTATTTTTGCACCGTTTTTGTTAATAAAAAGCACAAGAAACGCCAGCCGAAATGGAGTCCCAAGTGCGTCAGAACTACCACCGCGACTGCGAGGCCGCCATCAACCGGATGGTGAACATGGAGCTGCTTGCGTCTTACACCTACACTTCTATGGTGAGAACACAGAAAGAGTCCATCATCAAAGCAGACTCTTTTCTGAGGAATGTTTACTATTTTGAAATGACGGCACTGTGTGCTGTTTAAATGTAAAATCATTTTATTATGAATATTAAGGTTAAATGGCGCAGCTAGAACAGGGATGTAATTGTAGCACACTAAGATGTATTGTGTTAATGCAGCTTTTTAACAAATGACAGATTATTTTTTAACAGTGTTAGATATTGACTTGTGCTCTTAGGTGAAAGTTTAAAGGTCACAATGTGAAACTGAATCATGAAATTTCAACAGATGTTTTGACAGTTATATATTTTTCTCAGTTAATTGTATGTTTAATGGACAACAGACCTGGAGAGCATTTGCTGCTCCACTCATACTTGCAGCAACCCTGCACAGTGCAAGATTCTGTGTTGGTGGGTGTCAAGTTTGAATTGTTGAACTAGCAGCAGAGTGGGGTCTTAGTCTCGAGTTCAGCAGTTACCTCGGTCTAAACCAGCTGAACTGTCCATCATGAATCATGTCTGTCTCCATAACTGTTTGTCACGATGCTGTATTTGCAGAAGAATTGGTGCTGTGTACTAATAACCTGTGTCTGATTTGTCAGGCCTTCTACTTTGACCGTGATGATGTGGCCCTGCCAGGCTTCTCCCACTTCTTCAAGGAGAACAGCCATGAGGAGAGGGAGCACGCTGACAAGCTGCTGTCCTTCCAGAACAAGAGAGGAGGTCGCATCTTACTCCAGGACATCAAGGTGTGTACAAACTGAACCAGTCCTGCTGTGACATACCTGACTGTGTCTCTAACACAGAAACTGGGATTAATGAGCAGTGTTATGACACTTGTTCTCTTGTTGTTAGCGTTAGTGTGTAATGTGTATACAGAGCTTAAAACAAGTGTTCAGTCTCTAACAGAATTGTTTGTTGTGCAGAAACCAGAGCGTGATGAGTGGGGCAGCGGGCTGGAGGCCATGCAGTGTGCTCTGCAGCTGGAGAAGAATGTCAACCAGGCTCTGCTGGACCTGCACAAGCTGGCTTCTCAGCATAATGACCCTCATGTAAGTGGGAGTTGGAGGGAAGAGTTTGGGGTTAAAGACTGAACTAGTTCATGCTGTGTATGTTTGACAAATCATCAAATGTTAACTGTAGTTTGTTTTCCCAGCTGTGTGACTTCCTGGAGAGCCACTACCTGGATGAGCAGGTGAAGTCCATCAAGAAGCTGGGTGACCACATCACTAACCTCACCCGCATGGATGCCCACAACAACAAGATGGCAGAGTACCTGTTTGACAAGCACACTCTGGGTGACAAGAGCTAAATGCTGAGACGTAGAAGTGAGCCTGGAGTCAGCATGTTAACAACACAGGCTTTGAAGTAAACTCACTTCTGCTCCAGCTGATTCTTTCCTGATTTCCTGGCTTTAAAGCTGGCATCAGTTCTTGTATGTTGTGGTGTTTTTGTGTGAAATGTCACATGGAGCGATGGATGTTATCAGGGTATGGCTCTGCTTCTAAGCTGTCTGACATTTGGAAATGTTTCTGATCTGTTCATCTGAATAAACATTTTGAGCTGGATCTTTGGTCTGTCTGCATCAGTGACCCATTTTACTGATTAGAGTAAAAACTGAATGCATCACTACTTGATTGCTGTCGACTTTGTAAGATCATGGTGTTCAGAAATGTCGTCTCAGAAGGTCTTTGACTTAACATCTCTACACATTAGCAACAAGTACAATCTGATTTAGGTGAAGCCATATCAGAATTGAAATGTTACTGAATAACTTTTGGATTTCTCTTACAGAAAAGAGATCCAGTTAGCAAAAACAAACAAACACAAAAACCATTAACCTAATTAATCTAAAATTACAACTCAACATCTATATAGAATAGATGAAATTAACTGTACAGTGTGTTAGCAGTTGTGCAGTTGCTATTCTGATTCATACATTGTATCATGCTATACTACATTTTTTTTGTTTTGTTATTCATTTCCTGAATTTAAAATGTCTGTGAGTTTATGTTGGACACCTGTACTGAAATAGTTGTCATTGTGTGGTTATATTGAATTATTAGTAACATACAATACTGTGCAAAGGTTTTAGGCAGGTGAGAAAAAGTATATAAACAAAGAATGCTTTCAGACATATAAATGAATGTTTATTGGCCCCAAATGTATTTAGCAGCAGGACAACAACTCCAAACATGCAGCCAGTCTGTAATAGAACCATGTACAGTGTATAGAAGAACAAGAAGTACTGGGAGTGGTCGTATGGCCCCCACAGAGCCCTGATCTCAAAATCATGGAGTGTGTCTGGAATAACATGAAGAGACAGAAGGATGTGAGGACGCCTACATCCACAGAACATCTGTGGTTAGTTCTCCAAGGTGTTTGGCACAACCTACCAGCTGAGTTAATCTGTTTTTTCTTTAGTTTTATGGTCATACTTGGGAATGGAATGACTACTGGAAAAGTTTCCAGAGAAAAGATATGCACCTGGAAAAAGAAAGGAAAGTTGCCACTGTGAAAAGTTATTCATTCAACCTTTCATGCATAGCGGTCACTACAGTGGACAGCTATTCAAAGGCTGTTTTCTTCTATTTGTGTCAGTGTTGATGATATACTTGCATATAAACCACTACATTGGACACTGATGTGTCACTCCATACCCTGCCACCCACTCTAAAGATGATGTTTTCCACCTAAGTGGAAATGTAAAAAACTCTTTGAAAAGTACATGTTTCAAAAGATTCAAAAAATAAAAGCCATGCCTAAAGATGAATAAAAATACTTAACCCTGATACACCCGCCAGGGGGGAGAGCTGCGGGGTCGGGGGATGCGGGTCCCCCGCGGAGGGAGGGATGTAGGGAGGGAGGGAGGGAGGACGGGGTCGCGAGATCCCCCCCGAGGGGATGGGAGGGAGGGATGGAGGGAGGGAGGACGGGGTCACGAGATCGGGCCCCCCCCCCCCCCCGAGGGGATGGGACGGGATGGGATGGGAGGGAGGGATGGAGGGAGGGAGGAGGTCGAGGTCGCGAGATCCCCCCCCCCCCCCGAGGGGATGGGACGGGATGGGAAGTGAGGGCGGGGTCGGGGGATGCGGGTCCCCCGCGGAGGGAGGGAGGACAGGGTCGCGAGATCCCCCCCGAGGGGATGGGACGGGATGGGAGGGCGGGACCGGGGGATGCGGGTCCCCCGCGGAGGGAGGGAGGGAGGGAGGTCGGGAGGAAGGGAGGGAGGGGTTGCGAGATCCCCCCCCCCGAGGGGATGGGATGGGATGAGAGAGAGAGAGAGAGAGAGAGAGAGAGAGAGACGTGAGTTTGACAGAGAGCACACGTGCAAGCGCGGACGATAGAGTCTTGTAAAAGGTGGCCGAGAAACACCCCGGCGAAAGCACAGCGCGTCGCGCGGAGAGATGATAAGAACGCGGATGGCGGGTACTAAGCGCGTCGGGGTTACGGGTTACAGAGGCGATGTCCGGGCTACAACGACGACAACGACGGCAACAACGGCAACGGATGGCAACAAGGCGCCAACGAGAAAGAAGAAGACGAAGAAGACAATGTCACGCACTAGACCGTGGGAGCCAAAGAGACGACGACCCGACGGCCCGAACTCTCGCAGACGAGGAGGAGGAGCGCCACTCGGAGGATCAGGAGGACGAAAACGATGGGGTGGATAGGTATTTCGGGGAAGAGGATCGCGGTTACGAAATGGCGTCTCAACTCTGCCAGGACGGCGGCTCGCAAGGCGAGTCGAACCGCCGAGAGGGAGAGGAAGAAGAAGCAGGCGCCGACCCGGGGCGGGGGACTTGGGAGATTTGGCAAGAGGACGACGCCGGCCGCGCTGCAGGTGGCGTTCATGATCCTGGGCGCGATCGCGGCCGCAGCGCTGTCGGCGAAACTCGTGACGCAGATGTAGCCGACGATCACGACTACAACGATGACGAAGAAGACAAAGACTATGCAGAAGAAGAAGAAGACGTCCTCGCCGATGATGATGATGATGATGATGATGAAGAAAAAGAAGAAGATGTCCTCGCCGATGATTATAACGATGACGATGAAGACAAAGACTATGAAGAAGAAGAAGAATTAGAAGAAGACGACAACGACGACCCCGACCCACCGAGACGAGGCCTCCGCGTTCATGGCCTACTTCCCGCCGGAGATAGAGGACTCGGTGATCGCCATGACCAACCTGGAAGCGGACAGGCGCAGGCCCGCCATCAACGGATGGAAGCCCATGGGCCGCGTCGAGTTCGGAGCCTATGTGGGGCTGCTCGTGCTCGCCGGCGTGTACAGGTCCCGGGGAGAGGCCTGCGAGAGCCTGTGGGACGCCGAGAGCGGCAGGTCCGTGTTCAGAGCCACGATGCCGCTTAAGACCTTTCGAGCCTACTCGAGCGCGCTGCGCTTCGACGACAGGGAGACCAGAAGGGCCGGGCGAGGCGAGGGCGAGGGCGGCGAGGGCGATAGCTACGACAAACTGGCCCCCATCAGAGCCGTGTGGGACGAGTGGTGCGCGAGGTTGCCCGCCATGTACCGCCCGGGACCGGAGGTCACCGTCGACGAGAGACTGGTGCCGTTCAGAGGTACGTACGTGGTGCGTGTGTGTGTGTGTGCGTGCGTGCGTGTGTGTGTGTGTGTGTGTGTGTGACTGGGGTAAGAGAGGAGGAATAGGAGAACGGGAATGGCGAAAACAGGCTAGTTCGCTTTGTTGTATGCTCGTGTCGGGTTCCGCGTTTGTGCTTTCGCATGACTCATGTCTTCCACGCTTGCAAGCAAGCAAGCGCGTTCTCTGTCAAACTCACGTCTCTTCTCCTTGCGTTTCTGCCCCAATCTCCCCCACACTTTCCCACATCTCTCTCTCTCTCTCTCTCTCTCCATCAGGACGGTGTCCGTTCAGACAGTACATGCCCAGCAAGCCGGCCAGGTACGGGATCAAGATATGGGTGGCGTGCGACGCGCGTTCCAGCTACGCGTGGAAGATGCAAGTCTACACCGGCAAGCCCGACAAGCGCGGCCCTCCCGAAAAGCACCTGGCCACTCGAGTGGTCGTGGACCTCACCGAGGGATTGATGCCGGGACGCAACGTCACGTGCGACAACTTTTTCACCTCGCGCGAGCTCGCCGACAGGCTCTATCGCGAGAGAGGCCACACCGTGCTGGGCACTCTGCGATCGAACAGACCCGAGATCCCCAGAGAGCTGCGCTGCGTCAAGGGCAGGGCCGTGGGCTCCGTCGAATCCGTGGTACTCGGCGGCTCCGCGGGACGAGGAGGAGGAGGAGGAGGACGAGGGCCCGACACGATCATCCTCTCCTACGTGGCCAAGAAGAACAAGAACATGCTGCTCCTCACCACAGCTCCTCGTTACCACTATCGCTCCGGCCCCGAGCCCGAGCAACAGCAGCAGCAGCAGCAGCAGCGGCGGCGGCAACAGAAGCAGCGACAGAAGCGGCTCAAAACCGCCCTTGGTGCTGCATTACAACCGCACCAAGGGAGGCGTCGACAACCTGGACAAGGTCGTGAGCACGTACAGCTGCAGGAGAAAGACCCGCAGGTGGCCCGTGGCCCTTTTCCACAACATGGTCGACGTGGCGGCCTACAACGCGTTCGTGCTGTGGAGGGAAATTCACCCCGACTGGATGCCGGGCAAGCTCAACAGACGACGGCTCTTCCTCGAGCGACTGGGCAAAGCGCTCGCGCGCCCCATGCTCGAAGCCAGGACTTTAGCGCGAGGAGGAGGAGGAGTCGCGGCCCGAGGCGCTACCGCCCAGGCAGCCTCTAACAACGCTACGCCACGCGACTCCTCTCCGGTCAAGAGGCGAAGGTGCCGCGTGTGTCCCAGGAGCAAAGACGTCAAGACCAAGATCCTGTGCCGCGAGTGCCGAGTGCACGTGTGCACCAAATGCGCCGTCACATACTGTCCCAACTGCGCCGCTTCTTCCCGCGCCGCCGCTCCCCAGACGCCACCGACGCCGTGATAACACGAGCGCCCCAACGGTGGTCCTAGCGACCCCCCCCCGACCCTATCATCATCATCATCATCACCATAACACACATATGCCCCGAGGGGGGTCCTAGCGACCCCCACCCTAATCACCATAACACACATATGCCCCGAGGGGTCCTAGCGACCCCCCCACCCTATCATCATCATCATCATCATCATCATAACACATATATGCCCCGAGGGGGTCCTAGCGACCCCCACCCTATCATCATCATCATCATCATCATCATAACACATATATGCCCCGGGGGGGTCCTAGCGACCCCCACCCTAATCACCATAACACACATATGCCCCGAGGGGGTCCTAGCGACCCCACCCACCCTATCATCATCATCATCATCATCATCATCATCAATACCATCCTAATAACAACACACACACACACACGCCCCTCGGGGGTCACCACGACCCACGCCCCGAGAACAGGCGGGCGCACAAGGGTTAAGGGAAACAAGCGCCTTGACGCCAAAGCTTTCTTCACGTTGTAAAAAAATATACAGCCACAGGGGGGCGTTTTAAAAACGCACCCCCCCCTCGCGCGCGGCCCTAAAGGCATTACCCCCGCGAGCCCCGCCTTTCCGTCTGCGACCGCGATCCTCCTAGCTGAAATAAGAGCGTTTTCGCGCAGGCTTTATGGCGCGGGGCCAGCGGAGGCCGCCTTTCCGTCCCCGGGTATGTTGATATGGTACGTGGACAGCAGAGGCTGTCATTTCGTCCCCGGGTATGTAGATATGGTGCGTGGCCAGCAGAGGCCGCCATTCTGTCCCCGGGTATGTTGATATGGTGCGTGGCCAGCAGAGGCCGCCATTCTGTCCCCGGGTATGTTGAATGTACACACCAACACAACGTACACAGAAGAAGGGACTGATGCAAGTGTGTATCAGCAACGCCGCAGAATGACAAATATAACATCCTACCATGTTTCCTATGTACTATGATTGCTGCTTTGTACATTATGCCACAATAAACATGAATCACAAGAAGCGTGTAACGTCTATGTCATATGTTTGCCATTGCGTCGCAGATAATGCTTCTCTCGGTGACAGAGGAGCAGTCCTGTGTATATATGTACAGGTTTGTGTTTTGAGTCACCACATTAACTATAAAGCAGCAAAAGGAACTGGGTTGAGAGAGAGAGAGAGAGAGAGTTTCATTAGCCATCACATCAACATGGATACCCTCTTCCAGTTCACCCACATATCTGATTCCACCCAGGCGCACTTGAAGAACGTGTACTCAAGCTTGGCAAGTTGCATGTGTCTGGCATCTGTCGGCTCCTACGTTTACATCTATCTGGATGCATGCCTGGTTACAGTGAGTGCGGTGTCCCCCCTCGGATAGTGTAGCCAGGTCGGCTGGAAAATGTAGCCAGGTCGGCTGGATAGTGTAGCCAGGTCGGCTGGAAAATGTAGCCAGGTCGGCTGGAAAGTGTAGCCAGGTCGGCTGGAAAATGTAGCCAGGTCGGCTGGATAGTGTAGCCAGGTCGGCTGGAAAATGTAGCCAGGTCGGCTGGAATATGTAGCCAGGTCGGCTGGAAAATGTAGCCAGGTCGGCTGGATAGTGTAGCCAGGTCGGCTGGATAGTGTAGCCAGGTCGGCTGGAAAATGTAGCCAGGTCGGCTGGATAGTGTAGCCAGGTCGGCTGGATAGTGTAGCCAGGTCGGCTGGAAAGTGTAACCAGGTCGGCTGGAAAATGTAGCCAGGTCGGCTGGAAAATGTAGACAGGTCGGCTGGAAAATGTAGCCAGGTCGGCTGGAATATGTAGCCAGGTCGGCTGGAAAATGTAGCCAGGTCGGCTGGATAGTGTAGCCAGGTCGGCTGGAAAGTGTAGCCAGGTCGGCTGGATAGTGTAGCCAGGTCGGCTGGAAAATGTAGCCAGGTCGGCTGGCAAGTGTAGCCAGGTCGGCTGGAAAGTGTAGCCAGGTCGGCTGGATAGTGTAGCCAGGTCGGCCGGAAAATGTAGCCAGGTCGGCCGGAAAGTGTAGCCAGGTCGGCTGGATAGTGTAGCCAGGTCGGCTGGATAGTGTAGCCAGGTCGGCTGGATAGTGTAGCCAGGTCGGCTGGAAAGTGTAGCCAGGTCGGCTGGATAGTGTAGCCAGGTCGGCTGGCAAATGTAGCCAGGTCGGCTGGAAAATGTAGCCAGGTCGGCTGGCAAGTGTAGCCAGGTCGGCTGGAAAGTGTAGCCAGGTCGGCTGGATAGTGTAGCCAGGTCGGCTGGAAAGTGTAGCCAGGTCGGCTGGATAGTGTAGCCAGGTCGGCTGGATAGTGTAGCCAGGTCGGCTGGAAAATGTAGCCAGGTCGGCTGGAAAGTGTAACCAGGTCGGCTGGAATATGTAGCCAGGTCGGCTGGAATATGTAGCCAGGTCGGCTGGAAAATGTAGCCAGGTCGGCTGGATAGTGTAGCCAGGTCGGCTGGAAAATGTAGCCAGGTCGGCTGGAATATGTAGCCAGGTCGGCTGGAAAATGTAGCCAGGTCGGCTGGATAGTGTAGCCAGGTCGGCTGGATAGTGTAGCCAGGTCGGCTGGAAAATGTAGCCAGGTCGGCTGGATAGTGTAGCCAGGTCGGCTGGATAGTGTAGCCAGGTCGGCTGGAAAGTGTAACCAGGTCGGCTGGAAAATGTAGCCAGGTCGGCTGGAAAATGTAGACAGGTCGGCTGGAAAATGTAGCCAGGTCGGCTGGAATATGTAGCCAGGTCGGCTGGAAAATGTAGCCAGGTCGGCTGGAAAGTGTAGCCAGGTCGGCTGGAAAGTGTAGCCAGGTCGGCTGGATAGTGTAGCCAGGTCGGCTGGAAAATGTAGCCAGGTCGGCTGGCAAGTGTAGCCAGGTCGGCTGGAAAGTGTAGCCAGGTCGGCTGGATAGTGTAGCCAGGTCGGCCGGAAAATGTAGCCAGGTCGGCCGGAAAGTGTAGCCAGGTCGGCTGGATAGTGTAGCCAGGTCGGCTGGATAGTGTAGCCAGGTCGGCTGGATAGTGTAGCCAGGTCGGCTGGAAAGTGTAGCCAGGTCGGCTGGATAGTGTAGCCAGGTCGGCTGGCAAATGTAGCCAGGTCGGCTGGAAAATGTAGCCAGGTCGGCTGGCAAGTGTAGCCAGGTCGGCTGGAAAGTGTAGCCAGGTCGGCTGGATAGTGTAGCCAGGTCGGCTGGAAAGTGTAGCCAGGTCGGCTGGATAGTGTAGCCAGGTCGGCTGGATAGTGTAGCCAGGTCGGCTGGAAAATGTAGCCAGGTCGGCTGGAAAATGTAGCCAGGTCGGCTGGAAAGTGTAACCAGGTCGGCTGGAAAATGTAGCCAGGTCGGCTGGATAGTGTAGCCAGGTCGGCTGGAAAGTGTAGCCAGGTCGGCTGGATAGTGTAGCCAGGTCGGCTGGAAAATGTAGCCAGGTCGGCTGGATAGTGTAGCCAGGTCGGCTGGATAGTGTAGCCAGGTCGGCTGGAAAGTGTAACCAGGTCGGCTGGAAAATGTAGCCAGGTCGGCTGGAAAATGTAGACAGGTCGGCTGGAAAATGTAGCCAGGTCGGCTGGAATATGTAGCCAGGTCGGCTGGAAAATGTAGCCAGGTCGGCTGGATAGTGTAGCCAGGTCGGCTGGAAAGTGTAGCCAGGTCGGCTGGATAGTGTAGCCAGGTCGGCTGGAAAGTGTAGCCAGGTCGGCTGGCAAGTGTAGCCAGGTCGGCTGGCAAGTGTAGCCAGGTCGGCTGGATAGTGTAGCCAGGTCGGCTGGATAGTGTAGCCAGGTCGGCTGGATAGTGTAGCCAGGTCGGCTGGAAAGTGTAACCAGGTCGGCTGGAAAATGTAGCCAGGTCGGCTGGAAAATGTAGACAGGTCGGCTGGAAAATGTAGCCAGGTCGGCTGGAATATGTAGCCAGGTCGGCTGGAAAATGTAGCCAGGTCGGCTGGATAGTGTAGCCAGGTCGGCTGGAAAGTGTAGCCAGGTCGGCTGGATAGTGTAGCCAGGTCGGCTGGAAAGTGTAGCCAGGTCGGCTGGCAAGTGTAGCCAGGTCGGCCGGAAAGTGTAGCCAGGTCGGCCGGAAAGTGTAGCCAGGTCGGCTGGATAGTGTAGCCAGGTCGGCTGGATAGTGTAGCCAGGTCGGCTGGATAGTGTAGCCAGGTCGGCTGGAAAGTGTAGCCAGGTCGGCTGGATAGTGTAGCCAGGTCGGCTGGCAAATGTAGCCAGGTCGGCTGGCAAATGTAGCCAGGTCGGCTGGAAAGTGTAGCCAGGTCGGCTGGCAAGTGTAGCCAGGTCGGCTGGCAAGTGTAGCCAGGTCGGCTGGAAAGTGTAGCCAGGTCGGCTGGATAGTGTAGCCAGGTCGGCTGGAAAGTGTAGCCAGGTCGGCTGGATAGTGTAGCCAGGTCGGCTGGATAGTGTAGCCAGGTCGGCTGGAAAATGTAGCCAGGTCGGCTGGAAAGTGTAACCAGGTCGGCTGGAATAGGTAGCCAGGTCGGCTGGAAAATGTAGACAGGTCGGCTGGAAAATGTAGCCAGGTCGGCTGGAATATGTAGCCAGGTCGGCTGGAAAGTGTAGCCAGGTCGGCTGGCAAGTGTAGCCAGGTCGGCCGGAAAGTGTAGCCAGGTCGGCCGGAAAGTGTAGCCAGGTCGGCTGGATAGTGTAGCCAGGTCGGCTGGATAGTGTAGCCAGGTCGGCTGGATAGTGTAGCCAGGTCGGCTGGAAAGTGTAGCCAGGTCGGCTGGATAGTGTAGCCAGGTCGGCTGGAAAGTGTAGACAGGTCGGCTGGATAGTGTAGCCAGGTCGGCTGGCAAATGTAGCCAGGTCGGCCGGAAAATGTAGCCAGGTCGGCCGGAAAGTGTAACCAGGTCGGCCGGAAAGTGTAGCCAGGTCGGCTGGAAAGTGTAGCCAGGTCGGCTGGATAGTGTAGCCAGTGTTGGATTGTAGTGTTAGTTTATGCCATGTTAATGAATTAAAGATTGTGAATTATTATGTAGTTTTAGTTTGCATTATTCTCCTGAATTAGAAGAAGCTGATAACTATTACATTAGTTAAACTGATTTGCATTACATTAAACTGTTAATTTATTGTGAATGAATGATATTGTTTTATGATGCATTATACTGCTGAGTTATAAGAAATACTGTTTGCAGAAAGTCATCGCCTTATTTGTCTGATTAGAAGAGAACAGAACATACTGGAGTTTTCTGCCCCATCTCAGCAGGAGCAGATAACCGGGGAGCCAAGGTCGTAGCTTAGGCGCTGTGTGAGGGAAAGCATGTGAATGTTTAGGCTTTTTATGATAAGGTGGAGACACCAGAGGCTATAAAAGTTTGAGCAATGCTCCACCATTTTGAGATTTTGAGGCTGTCTGCATCAGTGTCCATCTCCCACGCGTGTGTTCATTAAAATCATCGTTTGACTCAACCCGGCCGGACCAGTGTTGTTATTGTGGTTTTTTCTCTTGTCTCCATCCCCAATATTTTGAACCTTAACAGCTTGGGGGCTCGTCCTGTGGTATTGGGGTGGAATTTAAAGGTTTGGACGGTCCGAGGTTGTCGAACGGACAGGCACAAGCCAGTGGTCTGACGTGAGTGGGCATAAGCCGGCTTATCTAAAGGTAAGGCACTACCTGTTGAATTATTTCCAAAGTGTGCCAAATTGGATATGACTAAATTAAAGTCTACTCACTGAAATTACTGGTAGAGTGTCTGTTTTGATTTTGATGAGAATCACCGTGTGTTATGCAGTTAAAGTTGCTTAAGAGTATTTAATGAAGTTGAAGTAAATATGAACGTAATAATGTTGGGTTTGAGTCCCTGGATATTGAGCTGAAGGCTCAGGTAGTTTGGTAGGGAAATTAGGTCAGAAACTGTTCCCAGAAGTAACAGAGACTGTTTAATTGGTCGTAAAAAAGTTATCTTTCTTCGGTGAGACCCGTTATGGTAAAATTTCTCAAAATCGGTTAGGTGAAAATTATTATAGGACGGCAGCCCAGAAGTCTGCTAAGAAGCACATAGCCCGGGGGTTACGCCCCCTCCTGGCCGTGGACGCGCGGTCTTGACCTGTCGGCGAACAGGGTTAGTTCAGTTTGGCTTATCTGTGGGGTACAGGGCATCCTGAAATAAGCTAGGAGTTACCGAGTCTCCTCATCGTTTAAAACGGTGTCATGTGCTTGTTTGGACAAAGTTAAATTGAGTTAGGGATTTAGAAGTTAGGTCAGAAACTGTTCCCAGAAGTAACAGATACTGTTTGATTGATTACAAAAAAGTGAGACTTTCTTCGGTGAGACCCGTTATTTTAAATTTGTCGAAATTTGTTAGGTGCTGAATCTGTCAGGCCTGTCAGTGATTGTAAATATAAGACGTCTTTGTAATATAAAATAATAGAGTTTTGCCTGAGCTTTGTGTGAGACTCTGTGTGACGTGCAGCTGCAGCGCTGCGAGCTATTTTTAGACTGTGTGTGAACATGCAAATGAGCTGTGACGCGCACAGAGGACTTTTGTTGCTGTTTAGCGTGTTTTTGAGTTTTATAATTTTGATTTGCAAACAATGATACATGCCTGTAATTAAAACGCTGATTTTGCTGATTATAATATTACAAATAAGGTTTTGAATGACTAGGGTGTGAATGATGTTGGGTTTTAAAGCTGAAACTCAGAGAGGAGTGTGTTGGGAGACTGGCATGTAATATGCAGTGCAAAGGTGGGCGTCTTGCCTGCTAGTCTATTTAACAGTGATGAAAATGATATTAAATAAATCTCTCAGTGTGTTGATACAGGTGGCTACGGGGCTGGACCAACTGCCCCCACAAGCACGGCGGCCGAAGCAAAATTATAGTAATGGAAACCAAACTCAGCAAGAATCAGCAGCTGTGAAAAAGACAGCAGCTAGCAGAGAATTAAAGGAGAAATTAAGAGAAGTTTTAACACATAAAATTGCGGCCAACAGACTTGTGGAGGTTGGGAAGGCGCCTGGAGCATCACAACAAAAAGGTGAAACAAAACACACACAAGCAGAGAAATGTGAGAGAGGCACGTGCTAGAGAAATGCCTCGTTTGAGAAAAAAAACGTTAAATTAGCCCATGTACAAACGCACATACACGCAATGAAGAAACAGCTTACACCCATGAACACGTGAAGATTTTCCAGCAAGTTTAAAGCAGTGAAACTTAACATATACCTGCCGTTAAATAATAAAGTTTATCCACTACTAACAAATAAACCCTCTGGGTTGCAGGACAACAACTTAACTTCAAAAAAAAAAAAAAAAAACCACAACCAGTGATAACACGACAAATTTAGTGGTTAATAAAAGTCAAATTGTGACATGTTTTCTTCTGATTGATTAATACAAGTGATTACAAAATGAAAGAAAATTCCAATTTTTTGTGCTTTAAACATGATCTTAAGAATTTTAACATGTACCTGTGTTGTCCTGTCAGCTTGGTGGGTCATGAGTGGATTATATGGAGAGAAAAAACAAAAAAGGGGGAGAGAAGGCTGACACAGGGCCTGGTCCCGGTGTTTCTCCCCTCTCTGAATAACACAGCCAACACAACATGATTTTCCTGTTCGTTTGTTTTTGTTTGTCTTTGTTTTGTTTTGTTTTGTTTTTTCTCTTTATGCTTGATTACAGGCTGCTTTGTCGGCCCGGGAAGCCGAAGCTGACCCTGGACTCCTGCTCTCCCCTCTACCATCTTTGATGTGACTCTGACCAAATGCTAAAGCAGCTGAACCCGCAACAACAACTTGAAAATGTCAACAGTGCTGCAGGAAAATGATCTCATGCAGCAGAGACGGAGAGCGTTAATCCAAGGCCCGTTTCACTACACGGGGAGATTTCCGTCAGCGTCTTTTCTTTCTGAGAAGACTGAGAAAGGCCCGCCTCCCACCACCGATTCTGACCACCTTATATAAAGGAATTATTGAGAACATCCTGAGCAGCTATATCACTGTCTGGTTCGGGAACAGCACCATGCCGGACAGACAAGCTCTACAGAGGGTTGTGCAATCAGCTGAGCGCACCATCCGCTCCGAGCTCCCTGACCTGCACTCAATCTACAGCAGGCGGTGCTGGACCAAGGCCAGGAAGATCGTGAAGGACCTCAGCCATCCCAACAACAGACTGTTCTCTCTGTTGCTGTGTACGTGACAAATAAACATCTGGATTTGGAAAACGAGGCACTCGCAAAGCCACCAGCATTGTGCCTGATCGGACACACCCCTCTCACACACTCTTCACACTCTTGCCATATGGAAAAAGACAGCTTCAGCTGACAGAGCTGTGACGAGACGCCCATTAAGCCCAGATGAAAAGTGAGGCCGAGCAAAACCATGCTGACCTTAACCACTCTGCATTAAAACTGTGCAGGACAGTGACGGACCAACAATGACCATCGGGCAGCAAGAAGGGCGTGCCAGAAACAGGAGGAGTAACTGAGGTCAGGAGGCACCTCAGAATGGACAAAACACCAGGAGAAAATAAGCTGAAGGCACAGGTGTCGGGGCTCGGCCAGGAGCTGACCTCTGAGAAGAGCCGAAAAGCAGAGCCGCAAAAGGCCGTGGAGCAAAGCAAGGAAAACATCGATGGACTTCAAGTGGACAGAAAAGATTGTGAGGTTTCTGCCCCTCAGTAAGAGCTCAAGGCATCAGAGCAGAAAACTGAGCATGGCTCAGGAGGAGCTGGCTGATTATCGAACCCATCAGACTTGGAGTCCCAGACACACGACTTGAAATCAGGCTCAGGACCTCAGCAAGGAGATGAGAACAAATAAGAACGAGCAGCAGTGACAGCAGCTGAACTTTGACCTGAACAAAATCTTGAATTGGCTGGGAGAAACAGAGGAAGAGCTGGAGCAGCAGCGTAGACTGGAGTTTGACACTGACATCCAGACGATTGAGCTGCGTATTAAAACCCTGAAGGAGCTACAGAAGCAAAAGGGTCAAGCTAAGGAGGAGTGGAATAAGGAGAAGATGCAGGATACTGGAGAAAAGCACTGCCTCAATTGGGGCCAGAACCAGTATAGACAGAACTTTGAGCAGCAGCACCAACAGATGCAAACGGACTGAAAAGGAGGAGGGCAGGACCCCAGGGCACGCTTCAGGCCGTGGTTTACCCAGAACACCAGAACAGGAAAGTGATGAACACAGACACCCACACAAACACACACATCTACATGCATTGACTCAGAATGAAGAGAAACACATACGAACATATGCACTCGTGGATTGAGTGAGAAATGACACACACACCCGCAAAAAATCAAAATGCTAATTCACTTCACTGAAAAGTGATCCACACACACATCTACAAGCTTGTGCAATAAAGAGTGATACACACACGCTGATGCAATGAAGAATGCTATACTAACAAATGCTGCACACGAACATCCGAATATGGAGTCGGTTACAACAATAAGAAGCCATTGATTGTTTATTGGTTAAATGCATTTCATGCCACACAGAGGGCATCTGTGTAGATTTAGGGGACAAGGTTTAAAGTAGTTTGGTTGTGAAAACAATGTCTGTGCGTGATGTCTGTTTATGGCTTAAGGCCTCCACTGAATTGTGTACTGTGCTTCACACAGCCTGATAAGGAGCAGTGGTACAGAGTGAAAATGATGAGTGAATGATGTGAGTTTTATTTCGGAGAGAATATGAAAAGCTTGTGTTGACTTAACTCAGTTGTTTAAGTTTCTGCCAAAGCAAAACATTTGTGTGTAACCAGTGTCTACTATTGAATCAAGTCAATCCAATATGTCTTTGTCAGTGAAAAAAAAGGAGTTACGGTGCCTGTAGGCCTACACAATATAGTGTGTGAAGTTTTGGTTGATTTTTGGGTTTTGTTTGACACTAGGTTGATTCTATCAGTGAGGTTTGGATTGTTCTCTTTCCCTAAGAGAGAGAAAGATGGTTTGAACTTTGGACATGTTTGCAATGGGCCCCAGTATCTGTTATTATATGAGTGTTTTATTGTTTACGTTTGTTTTTCTTTTGTTACAGTGCACTGAGATAAGAACATCTGAGAGGTGTGATCCACCGGTGGTGATATTTTGGTATTTTGTGAGTTCCTGATTTAACAAATCAGCTCTTTAATCCAGGCCTGAGAGATTGAACTTTAAAGCGCTATAAAATATTCTTATTGAAAACAGTCGCAAAGTATTTTTTCTCCATGATTATAATGAGCTTGGGAGAAAATTCACTTATATGTGACACTGATCGAATGAGAAGCCTGAAGCCTAAAAGGATTGCAGCGAGTCAATCCAGTCCAAAGAAGGAAAAACAAACAAGGAGCTGTTTCCTTAAAATGATGACGTCATCTTGCTGGTGATGGAGCCTCGAATAGGTTGCGCGTGAGACTCCATTATCAGCAATATCTGGTATGAATGTGTGTGGATGTATGCATGTGACTGGACTGTGATAGACTGACGACTAAAAGTTTAACTGACTTGATACTGAGACAAAAACGGTGCCGACTTTAGGATTAGTGAATGTCCACAACAATTCACCCCGCCTGTAAAAGAAGGGTGGATGTTTTGTTTTGCTTTGTTTTGTCTGCAAGAACAGAAGAATGACAGAGACTAAAGAGCTGTAGCTTCACAGCAGTGTGAACTGCAGACTGAACCCTTTGGTTGCTAATTTTGAGTTACTGATGTTTGCATTAAGAAAATTGTGTTTTAGTAGCTGTGTTTTAATTAAGGTATCACATTATATTGTTGGGAATGTTAAATGCTAAAGTGAAGAAAAGGTTTGATTCCACTCAGGACTGAGCATGTTATTATTAACCATAGCAGGCCACTGTAAAGAGTCAATTAATTGTATAAAGAAAAAACAAACAAAAAACCCTCCACCGAGGTCTATGAATAATAGGGGAATGATAGACAGCCACACTCAAAATGGAGATATGTAATGATAAACACTGGTCCCCGTCTTTTGGGCGCTTTCTTGAAGTAGTCAACAATTTAAAAGTAAGATAAAATAACAGGGGCATGTGCTGAGGGGTGGTGCTGCACAAGAACAAGAGTAAAATAAAGAAAATATTGTTTTTAGTTTTGAGAAGTGCAAATTAAAATGTACCATTACACTCAGAGGATCAATATGAAGCTTGATATTTGTTAATTTTGAATGAAGTACATGACTGGTGACTGTTCTGTCCTGAGCTTTTGTTTTTACAGCACCCGCTTGATCACACCAATGGTTCTCGCCACCGAGGAGGGGTACTTGCAAAGAATAAAGAACGGGGAGGAATATCATCAAAACTGGAAAAAGGTAATCCCCAAAGGGGGTGATAACGCCATAACTTTCACTTATGGCCAAATTCTCAAAATTTGACCCCGAACTCGAAAAAATTCTTCAAACATTTAGACACAAAGTGGAGATTTAGATAAATATAATGTCGTAAACCACATAAGGATGAAGTATTTGATTCAATAAGATGGTGAAATAACAAGCAGCAAAATGTTGATCATGTTGATTATGTTTATTCAAGGGTGCAGAGAAGATTATTATTATTAAAGACAACAAATGAAATAACGAAAACTAGAAGTGGAAAAAAATTTGCGTTAACGGTAATAAAATCAAAACAAAAAGGAATACTAACTAAAACTGTACTGAATGTTCACAAAACTAACTAAAATTAACTAGATTTATAGCAAAATGTGTTTGGTTGCATTGATGTGTGCGTGCCCTGCAATAGTAAAGTTAAGGTAGTACGTTAGTCGAGTCGTCTGTGTTGCTGCTTCGTCCACGCGCAGAATCAGGTCAGGAAAAGTCGGGAGACAGCGCCAGAATACAATTGAGGATGATTTTAATATGACTGTTTTGTAGACATGACAAGAGTCTTGTAGTGGAGAGGGACATAATGTCCTCCTGAGGCCCAGAGAATAAGAAAAAAACAGGGAGAAAATATTTTCTTTTTTTTTTTTTTTCTTTTTTTTTCTTTTTTCTTTTAAATAAATCAAGTGTTATTAAAATAACAATCTCATAAGATGAAGATCAGGGACCAACCCAGAAGTCACTGACACTTCACTAGCTGTAAACTATTGGTTCAGGAATAAGTGATGGCACTGAACTTTCTACTTCACAAAAGTCAATTTATTTAGGATATCTGAGGAAGTACTGATTTTTATTTGGAGACACAAAGGAACATTTGGCACTTCCCTCATCTCACATCTGTTTCATTGTTGCACCCAACCATTCTACAACTGAAATGCCTTGGACTGTTATGGTGGAGTGAACCATATTTTGCTAGACTCTCATCAGATTGGGGCTTCCTTTTATTGATCTTTGGAGAGAAGTCTTCATTACTGGTATTATTCAGGTCTTGTTCACATGTTTGCCCCAGGGTTTCTCAGCCAAGAGGAGCTTGAACCCCAGATACTGTGAGTTCTTTTCACACATTGAGATCACTGATAACTTTCAGCAACGACGTGATCTTGTAGAAACAATTAGGTGTTATGGATTCAACTATAATTGCGACTCTTATTTTTTACTTTACTGGAAAAGATTTCTGCATTTTACCCACATTTTATTTTTAACTCAAAATTAAAATTCTAGATTCTACTACATGTTGGTTTTGCACCAGATAGGATGACAGATTTCAGGTGGCCCTGTGTCTTTCTCTATTACATCTGCCACTGCATCTCGATAATCTTTGTGTGGCTTTTAGTGGGTCCTGACCCTCTCATATTTTGAAAAATCTATGTTTGAATCTCCCTTAATAATTGTGTTAAGAATTCTCTCTGCCTTTGTCAAAAGTTGTGTATTAGGAAAAAGTGAAATAAACATAAGTATAAAGTCCTAATGTGTAGAGCACACATTAATAAATTAGCCATGTTCCCTGTGAAAGTAAATGAGCCTAATTCTTAAAGACCCCTGAAATTATTTACTAGATGTTTATTTTTGAATAAAATAAAAATCTGAGTTTAACAAAACATTTTAAATGTAAATATCAAGCTTACCTTTCTTTCTTCCATAAAATGTGCTTGTGGGCACGCCAGCCATTTTGAAAAGGTGGGAAAAACAATTGGCAAGGCCACACCCCCACACATGGGATATAATTTTAAAGGTTCTGTTGTCCTCTCTAAGAAACATCAGGACTTAGAGGAGTGGCAAGTAGAGTATGAGAGCTACAAGCAAAAAACTAAATGTGTACTACAGTGCGCAAAAATGAATTACTGGGTCATCAGGGGGTCTTGAGGGACATTTAGAAAACTAAAAATCCCACAAACCTTAAAGTGCACTTGAAAACCTCACACAAGAAGGTTAACCTAGCTTACCTAGAAGACCTCATCAGGGGGAGCACACTCCCCCTCCTTGAAGAGCTCCCCCACTTAACTCGCATCCCAAGAAAACAGCTAACCCCAGATAAGGCAGCGTGATGTATCCCGAGACAACAGGACTGGGACATCTAAATAAAGGTGTGAAACAATCGCCTTCAAAAGGTTATCAATTCACTTCAACCAAAATTAGGACCACTTGGTGCGGCAAGAGTTAATAGTTATTAGTCTCAACACCCAAGGATAAGCAGAAGAGCATGATTGATATGATGGAACTGAGATTTTGTTACACTTAATTTTTGCAAAACACAAATAAAACTAAATTGAAACTAAGGATTTTCAGAAAATAAAAACTAGACTAAACTAGCAAAGAATTGGTAAAAACTAATTACAACTGGCAAAAAATTGAAAATCTGGAGTCGAAACTAAATAAAAAATAAAACCTAATGAAAATGGCGAAACGTTTAAAACCCTGGTGCAGAGATTGGCAAATATGACCAGGAAATGTATGAGATGGATTGTCAGGACAGTCAGCGTTAAAGCCACTTTCAGTCCATACTAGGATGGCATTGGACATCTTCGGGGCGGGAGAGGGTTGGTGTGACCAAGGTGTGGTTTGGCTTGTTGTATGTATATTTGAGATCATATGGCTCTGGATGGACCAGTTACCAGGGCATGCAAGGAGGACAGACTCATTAAAGGAGGAGAAGGAATTTCCTGGGATTGGAGATCCTCTGGGTGAGTGGTTGATTAAAAGCATGCATAAAATAGGAGTTATCTGTTGTTATTGATTGGTAATAGATTGATAATTGGCCACATTTACAGCTGTATTGACTTGTTGTGGACGTGGTCGACTTCAGGTTTAAACACTCTAATTAACAGGTTGAAAATAGTGACATTAAAGGAAGAGTATGCAGCGCCACCCTGTCAGACGCCAGTGATGGTGGAGCTCACTGATGAATCAGGTGAGCTGGATTCATGGCTGATTTGAAACTAAGATCCCCCTGCTGTGGTCAGTAAGGGGAGAAAAGGGGGAAATAAAATTAAAAATAAAAGAGGCATTTAGAAACGTTTATGTGTCAAGTGAAACGGGAAAAAAGGGTGTTTTACTGTTATTTTCAATGTCAGCATTATTATTGTATGAGAATCATGCAACAAACATTGCATTGATGATCATTTATTGAAGCTTTTGACCTTATACTAACATCTGTGTTCCTGTGATTGTTATAACCTCTGATGAATCTTTTATTTACAGGTGTTAGGATAATGATATAATTTTTCATTGCAGGTGTAACCATGATCATTTTTATACATATTGCAACTTGTTGCTCATTGTAGAGTTGTGCTCAAGTTAATAAGGGTTAAAAGCTACAGTCAGCGCGAATGTCTGACTGATCTATTGAGGGAAAAGGCTTCGAGCATAGAAGGCCACACGCGCTTACAAAACACTGATATCATGTTATTCTTTGTGATCTTTGCTTCAATTATGTCTTTAAGGTTAGTTTAAATAGTGGCAGTTAATTAAACGACATTTATTAAAATATTAAATACCTGAGTCAGAACGTTACACGCGGATCACCTTAAGAGTCTGGGAAACTTTGTAGCTGCCTAACTTTTTTTTTTTTGAATGTTCTAGCTCCGTTGATTTGACACATTGGAATGTGTCAAAAAAGGGGGGAAATTGAGCTTTAACATCAAACAAGGATTATTTGAACATTTTATAACTTCATTTGTGTCTTTAATAATTTAGGAATGGTAAAGCTTAAGCTAATAGCGGTCCGAGAAGACGGACCTTTTAGAGAATCAGTGAAAAAGCATAAACTATCACTTTCATGTTTAATCATTACTCATTGAAATGAACTGAATAGCGTTTAGAAGATTTGTTAATTTCTTTGTCTTTTGTTAAAAAGAGGGGTTTCAATAATTTTCAGACACACCTTGCAAATGTGCTTATAACGAGTTGGCACTCGGCCTTTTGAAGGTCAGAAGCTTCGTTCGGCGTGACTGTCCGGACTGATATATTGTAGGTATTGACTTTGAGTGCAGAGGGCTAAATGCAAACACGCTTACACACACATAAGATATGATTAGAATAAGTCCCTGGGACATTCTGAATGTTTTAGACCAATTCTGAATCACTAGAAGGTCAGTAGATAACAACATTAGATTATTAGGGTTAGGAAGAGAGGTGTTTTGGTTTTCTGTCTCTTACAGAGAAAGGAACAGACACCAGACGAGGTCACAGATATGCAAGGATCCTCCGTAGCAGAGACAGACACAGTGACTGCCGAGACATCAACTGGGTCCAAGGGTCATGGCGTTTGGGCTCCAGCTAGTCACCACAAAAGGATGGATCCCATAAACACAGCAATAACCATGAAGGGGTTGGCGGAAATCCGGGAACACCAGACCAACGAAGTTCGAGAGGCTTTTGGGCAAAAAGGGGACACCTTCCTGTTCCTTTTCTGGAGAATACACAGATCGTTGTTTGAAACCGGGGCAGAATAATCCCCTGATCTGTGCCACGACTGAAGGGTTGTCTAACCCCTAAGGTTGAAGAATGAAGAGCAGAGGATCACCCAACTGGACGACACTGGTAGCTGCAGCAATAGAATAAAGGCTGAAAGCTGTGGGAGACAAGGAGAGTGTCATCTGGACCTGCTACTGTTGGAATCATAGTTTTTCTTGCATCTGAATTGCGCAAACATAGAGGTCATCCCACATATGGTTCGCCCCTCAGGGGGACAAAGGACCTCAGGAGTGAGAAGAGATGAACCCGGCCACGCTGAATTGAAGGGTGTTTGTGAGGTCATCATTCTAATGACCTCATCAGGGGGAATTGTTGGATTGTAGTGTTAGTTTATGCCATGTTATACCCCGAATTAAAGATTGTGAATTATTATGTAGTTTTAGTTTGCATTATTCTCCTGAATTAGAAGAAGCTGATAACTATTACATTAGTTAAACTGATTTGCATTACATTAAACTGTTAATTTATTGTGAATGAATGATACTGTTTTATGATGCATTATACTGCTGAGTTATAAGAAATACTGTTTGCAGAAAGTCATCGCCTTATTTGTCTGATTAGAAGAGAACAGAACATACTGGAGTTTTCTGCCCCATCTCAGCAGGAGCAGATAACCGGGGAGCCAAGGTCGTAGCTTAGGCGCTGTGTGAGGGAAAGCATGTGAATGTTTAGGCTTTTTATGATAAGGTGGAGACACCAGAGGCTATAAAAGTTTGAGCAATGCTCCACCATTTTGAGATTTTGAGGCTGTCTGCATCAGTGTCCATCTCCCACGCGTGTGTTCATTAAAATCATCGTTTGACTCAACCCGGCCGGACCAGTGTTGTTATTGTGGTTTTTTCTCTTGTCTCCATCCCCAATATTTTGAACCTTAACACCAGGTCGGCTGGAAAATGTAGCCAGGTCGGCTGGCAAATGTAGCCAGGTCGGCTGGTAAGTGTAGCCAGGTCGGCTGGATAGTGTAGCCAGGTCGGCTGGCAAGTGTAGCCAGGTCGGCTGGATAGTGTAGCCAGGTCGGCTGGCAAATGTAGCCAGGTCGGCTGGTAAGTGTAGCCAGGTCGGCTGGCAAATGTAGCCAGGTCGGCTGGAAAGTGTAGCCAGGTCGGCTGGAAAAATGTAGCCAGGTCGGCTGGAAAGTGTAACCAGGTCGGCTGGAAAGTGTAGCCAGGTCGGCTGGAAAATGTAGCCAGGTCGGCTGGAAAATGTAGCCAGGTCGGCTGGCAAGTGTAGCCAGGTCGGCTGGCAAGTGCAGCCAGGTCGGCTGGCAAGTGTAGCCAGGTCGGCTGGAAAATGTAGCCAGGTCGGCTGGATAGTGTAGCCAGGTCGGCTGGAAAATGTAGCCAGGTCGGCTGGATAGTGTAGCCAGGTCGGCTGGATACTGTAGCCAGGTCGGCTGGCACATGTAGCCAGGTCAGCTGGATAATGTAGCCAGTGTTGGATTGTAGTGTTAGTTTATGCCATGTTAATGAATTAAAGATTGTGAATTATTATGTAGTTTTAGTTTGCATTATTCTCCTGAATTAGAAGAAGCTGATAACTATTACATTAGTTAAACTGATTTGCATTACATTAAACTGTTAATTTATTGTGAATGAATGATACTGTTTTATGATGCATTATACTGCTGAGTTATAAGAAATACTGTTTGCAGAAAGTCATCGCCTTATTTGTCTGATTAGAAGAGAACAGAACATACTGGAGTTTTCTGCCCCATCTCAGCAGGAGCAGATAACCGGGGAGCCAAGGTCGTAGCTTAGGCGCTGTGTGAGGGAAAGCATGTGAATGTTTAGGCTTTTTATGATAAGGTGGAGACACCAGAGGCTATAAAAGTTTGAGCAATGCTCCACCATTTTGAGATTTTGAGGCTGTCTGCATCAGTGTCCATCTCCCACGCGTGTGTTCATTAAAATCATCGTTTGACTCAACCCGGCCGGACCAGTGTTGTTATTGTGGTTTTTTCTCTTGTCTCCATCCCCAATATTTTGAACCTTAACACCAGGTCGGCTGGAAAATGTAGCCAGGTCGGCTGGCAAATGTAGCCAGGTCGGCTGGTAAGTGTAGCCAGGTCGGCTGGATAGTGTAGCCAGGTCGGCTGGCAAGTGTAGCCAGGTCGGCTGGATAGTGTAGCCAGGTCGGCTGGCAAATGTAGCCAGGTCGGCTGGTAAGTGTAGCCAGGTCGGCTGGATAGTGTAGCCAGGTTGGCTGGCAAGTGTAGCCAGGTCGGCTGGATAGTGTAGCCAGGTCGGCTGGAAAGTGTAGCCAGGTCGGCTGGAAAATGTAGCCAGGTCGGCTGGATAGTGTAGCCAGGTCGGCTGGCAAATGTAGCCAGGTCGGCTGGAAAATAAAGCCAGGTCGGCTGGAAAGTGTAGCCAGGTCGTCTGGAAAAATGTAGCCAGGTCGGCTGGCAAGTGTAGCCAGGTCGGCTGGATAGTGTAGCCAGGTCGGCTGGAAAATGTAGCCAGGTCGGCTGGAAAATGTAGCCAGGTCGGCTGGAAAATGTAGCCAGGTCGGCTGGAAAGTGTAGCCAGGTCGGCTGGAAAGTGTAGCCAGGTCGGCTGGAAAAATGTAGCCAGGTCGGCTGGCAAGTGTAGCCAGGTCGGCTGGAAAGTGTAGCCAGGTCGGCTGGAATATGTAGCCAGGTCGGCTGGAAAATGTAGCCAGGTCGGCTGGATAGTGTAGCCAGGTCGGCTGGCAAATGTAGCCAGGTCGGCTGGAAAATAAAGCCAGGTCGGCTGGAAAGTGTAGCCAGGTCGGCTGGATAGTGTAGCTAGGTCGGCTGGAAAGTGTAGCCAGGTCGGCTGGAAAGTGTAGCTAGGTCGGCTGGAAAGTGTAGCCAGGTCGGCTGGAAAGTGTAGCCAGGTCGGCTGGAAAATGTATCCAGGTCGGCTGGATAGTGTAGCCAGGTCGGCTGGAAAGTGTAGCCAGGTCGGCTGGCAAGTGTAGCCAGGTCGGCTGGCAAGTGTAGCCAGGTCGGCTGGATAGTGTAGCCAGGTCGGCTGGAAAATGTAGCCAGGTCGGCTGGAAAATGCAGCCAGGTCGGCTGGAAAAATGTAGCCAGGTCGGCTGGCAAGTGTAGCCAGGTCGGCTGGAAAATGTATCCAGGTCGGCTGGAAAGTGTAGCCAGGTCGGCTGGAAAGTGTAGCCAGGTCGGCTGGATAGTGTAGCCAGGTCGGCTGGCAAGTGTAGCCAGGTCGGCTGGATAGTGTAGCCAGGTCGGCTGGAAAATGTATCCAGGTCGGCTGGAAAGTTTAGCCAGGTCGGCTGGATAGTGTAGCCAGGTCGGCTGGCAAGTGTAGCCAGGTCGGCTGGATAGTGTAGCCAGGTCGGCTGGAAAATGTAGCCAGGTCGGCTGGAAAGTGTAGCCAGGTCGGCTGGAAAATGTAGCCAGGTCGGCTGGAAAGTGTAGCCAGGTCGGCTGGAAAGTGTAGCCAGGTCGGCTGGAAAATGTAGCCAGGTCGGCTGGATAGTGTAGCCAGGTCGGCTGGAAAATGTAGCCAGGTCGGCTGGCAAGTGTAGCCAGGTCGGCTGGATAATGTAGCCAGGTCGGCTGGAAAGTGTTGCCAGGTCGGCTGGAAAGTGTAGCCAGGTCGGCTGGATAGTGTAGCCAGTGTTGGATTGTAGTGTTAGTTTATGCCATGTTAATGAATTAAAGATTGTGAATTATTATGTAGTTTTAGTTTGCATTATTCTCCTGAATTAGAAGAAGCTGATAACTATTACATTAGTTAAACTGATTTGCATTACATTAAACTGTTAATTTATTGTGAATGAATGATATTGTTTTATGATGCATTATACTGCTGAGTTATAAGAAATACTGTTTGCAGAAAGTCATCGCCTTATTTGTCTGATTAGAAGAGAACAGAACATACTGGAGTTTTCTGCCCCATCTCAGCAGGAGCAGATAACCGGGGAGCCAAGGTCGTAGCTTAGGCGCTGTGTGAGGGAAAGCATGTGAATGTTTAGGCTTTTTATGATAAGGTGGAGACACCAGAGGCTATAAAAGTTTGAGCAATGCTCCACCATTTTGAGATTTTGAGGCTGTCTGCATCAGTGTCCATCTCCCACGCGTGTGTTCATTAAAATCATCGTTTGACTCAACCCGGCCGGACCAGTGTTGTTATTGTGGTTTTTTCTCTTGTCTCCATCCCCAATATTTTGAACCTTAACACCAGGTCGGCTGGAAAATGTAGCCAGGTCGGCTGGATAGTGTAGCCAGGTCGGCTGGCAAATGTAGCCAGGTCGGCTGGAAAATGTAGCCAGGTCGGCTGGATAGTGTAGCCAGGTCGGCTGGCAAATGTAGCCAGGTCGGCTGGTAAGTGTAGCCAGGTCGGCTGGAAAATGTAGCCAGGTCGGCTGGCAAATGTAGCCAGGTCGGCTGGAAAATAAAGCCAGGTCGGCTGGAAAGTGTAGCCAGGTCGGCTGGAAAATGTAGCCAGGTCGGCTGGAAAGTGTAGCCAGGTCGGCTGGAAAAATGTAGCCAGGTCGGCTGGCAAGTGTAGCCAGGTCGGCTGGATAGTGTAGCCAGGTCGGCTGGAAAATGTAGCCAGGTCGGCTGGAAAGTGTAGCCAGGTCGGCTGGATAGTGTAGCCAGGTCGGCTGGAAAATGTAGCCAGGTCGGCTGGATAGTGTAGCCAGGTCGGCTGGAAAGTGTAGCCAGGTCGGCTGGAATATGTAGCCAGGTCGGCTGGAAAATGTAGCCAGGTCGGCTGGCAAATGTAGCCAGGTCGGCTGGAAAATAAAGCCAGGTCGGCTGGAAAGTGTAGCCAGGTCGGCTGGAAAATGTAGCCAGGTCGGCTGGAAAATGTAGCCAGGTCGGCTGGCAAGTGTAGCCAGGTCGGCTGGAAAATGTAGCCAGGTCGGCTGGCAAGTGTAGCCAGGTCGGCTGGCAAGTGCAGCCAGGTCGGCTGGCAAGTGTAGCCAGGTCGGCTGGAAAATGTAGCCAGGTCGGCTGGATAGTGTAGCCAGGTCGGCTGGAAAATGTAGCCAGGTCGGCTGGATAGTGTAGCCAGGTCGGCTGGATAGTGTAGCCAGGTCGGCTGGCAAATGTAGCCAGGTCGGCTGGATAATGTAGCCAGGTCGGCTGGAAAGTGTAGCCAGGTCGGCTGGAAAGTGTAGCCAGTGTTGGATTGTAGTGTTAGTTTATGCCATGTTAATGAATTAAAGATTGTGAATTATTATGTAGTTTTAGTTTGCATTATTCTCCTGAATTAGAAGAAGCTGATAACTATTACATTAGTTAAACTGATTTGCATTACATTAAACTGTTAATTTATTGTGAATGAATGATACTGTTTTATGATGCATTATACTGCTGAGTTATAAGAAATACTGTTTGCAGAAAGTCATCGCCTTATTTGTCTGATTAGAAGAGAACAGAACATACTGGAGTTTTCTGCCCCATCTCAGCAGGAGCAGATAACCGGGGAGCCAAGGTCGTAGCTTAGGCGCTGTGTGAGGGAAAGCATGTGAATGTTTAGGCTTTTTATGATAAGGTGGAGACACCAGAGGCTATAAAAGTTTGAGCAATGCTCCACCATTTTGAGATTTTGAGGCTGTCTGCATCAGTGTCCATCTCCCACGCGTGTGTTCATTAAAATCATCGTTTGACTCAACCCGTCCGGACCAGTGTTGTTATTGTGGTTTTTTCTCTTGTCTCCATCCCCAATATTTTGAACCTTAACACCAGGTCGGCTGGAAAATGTAGCCAGGTCGGCTGGCAAATGTAGCCAGGTCGGCTGGTAAGTGTAGCCAGGTCGGCTGGATAGTGTAGCCAGGTCGGCTGGAAAATGTAGCCAGGTCGGCTGGATAGTGTAGCCAGGTCGGCTGGAAAATGTAGCCAGGTCGGCTGGAAAGTGTAGCCAGGTCGGCTGGAAAATGTAGCCAGGTCGGCTGGATAGTGTAGCCAGGTCGGCTGGAAAGTGTAGCCAGGTCGGCTGGAAAATGTAGCCAGGTCGGCTGGAAAATGTAGCCAGGTCGGCTGGCAAGTGTAGCCAGGTCGGCTGGCAAGTGTAGCCAGGTCGGCTGGCAAGTGCAGCCAGGTCGGCTGGATAGTGTAGCCAGGTCGGCTGGAAAATGTAGCCAGGTCGGCTGGATAGTGTAGCCAGGTCGGCTGGCAAATGTAGCCAGGTCGGCTGGAAAATAAAGCCAGGTCGGCTGGAAAGTATAGCCAGGTCGGCTGGAAAAATGTAGCCAGGTCGGCTGGATAATGTAGCCAGGTCGGCTGGAAAGTGCAGCCAGGTCGGCTGGCAAGTGTAGCCAGGTCGGCTGGATAATGTAGCCAGGTCGGCTGGAAAATAAAGCCAGGTCGGCTGGAAAGTGTAGCCAGGTCGGCTGGATAGTGTAGCCAGGTCGGCTGGAAAATGTAGCCAGGTCGGCTGGAAAGTGTAACCAGGTCGGCTGGAAAGTGTAGCCAGGTCGGCTGGAAAGTGTAGCCAGGTCGGCTGGAAAATGTAGCCAGGTCGGCTGGATAGTGTAGCCAGGTCGGCTGGAAAGTGTAGCCAGGTCGGCTGGAAAATGTAGCCAGGTCGGCTGGAAAATGTAGCCAGGTCGGCTGGCAAGTGTAGCCAGGTCGGCTGGCAAGTGTAGCCAGGTCGGCTGGCAAGTGCAGCCAGGTCGGCTGGATAGTGTAGCCAGGTCGGCTGGAAAATGTAGCCAGGTCGGCTGGATAGTGTAGCCAGGTCGGCTGGATAGTGTAGCCAGGTCGGCTGGAAAATGTAGCCAGGTCGGCTGGATAATGTAGCCAGGTCGGCTGGAAAGTGCAGCCAGGTCGGCTGGCAAGTGTAGCCAGGTCGGCTGGATAATGTAGCCAGGTCGGCTGGAAAGTAAAGCCAGGTCGGCTGGAAAGTGTAGCCAGGTCGGCTGGATAGTGTAGCCAGGTCGGCTGGAAAATGTAGCCAGGTCGGCTGGAAAGTGTAACCAGGTCGGCTGGAAAGTGTAGCCAGGTCGGCTGGAAAATGTAGCCAGGTCGGCTGGAAAGTGTAACCAGGTCGGCTGGAAAGTGTAGCCAGGTCGGCTGGAAAGTGTAGCCAGGTCGGCTGGAAAATGTAGCCAGGTCGGCTGGATAGTGTAGCCAGGTCGGCTGGAAAGTGTAGCCAGGTCGGCTGGAAAATGTAGCCAGGTCGGCTGGAAAATGTAGCCAGGTCGGCTGGCAAGTGTAGCCAGGTCGGCTGGCAAGTGCAGCCAGGTCGGCTGGCAAGTGTAGCCAGGTCGGCTGGCAAGTGCAGCCAGGTCGGCTGGATAGTGTAGCCAGGTCGGCTGGAAAGTGTAGCCAGGTCGGCTGGAAAATGTAGCCAGGTCGGCTGGATAGTGTAGCCAGGTCGGCTGGAAAGTGTAGCCAGGTCGGCTGGAAAATGTAGCCAGGTCGGCTGGAAAATGTAGCCAGGTCGGCTGGCAAGTGTAGCCAGGTCGGCTGGCAAGTGCAGCCAGGTCGGCTGGCAAGTGTAGCCAGGTCGGCTGGCAAGTGCAGCCAGGTCGGCTGGATAGTGTAGCCAGGTCGGCTGGAAAATGTAGCCAGGTCGGCTGGATAGTGTAGCCAGGTCGGCTGGCAAATGTAGCCAGGTCGGCTGGAAAATAAAGCCAGGTCGGCTGGAAAGTATAGCCAGGTCGGCTGGAAAAATGTAGCCAGGTCGGCTGGATAATGTAGCCAGGTCGGCTGGAAAGTGCAGCCAGGTCGGCTGGCAAGTGTAGCCAGGTCGGCTGGATAATGTAGCCAGGTCGGCTGGATAATGTAGCCAGGTCGGCTGGAAAATAAAGCCAGGTCGGCTGGAAAGTGTAGCCAGGTCGGCTGGATAGTGTAGCCAGGTCGGCTGGAAAATGTAGCCAGGTCGGCTGGAAAGTGTAACCAGGTCGGCTGGAAAGTGTAGCCAGGTCGGCTGGAAAGTGTAGCCAGGTCGGCTGGAAAATGTAGCCAGGTCGGCTGGATAGTGTAGCCAGGTCGGCTGGAAAGTGTAGCCAGGTCGGCTGGAAAACGTAGCCAGGTCGGCTGGAAAATGTAGCCAGGTCGGCTGGCAAGTGTAGCCAGGTCGGCTGGCAAGTGCAGCCAGGTCGGCTGGCAAGTGTAGCCAGGTCGGCTGGCAAGTGCAGCCAGGTCGGCTGGATAGTGTAGCCAGGTCGGCTGGAAAATGTAGCCAGGTCGGCTGGATAGTGTAGCCAGGTCGGCTGGAAAATGTAGCCAGGTCGGCTGGATAGTGTAGCCAGGTCGGCTGGATAGTGTAGCCAGGTCGGCTGGAAAATGTAGCCAGGTCGGCTGGATAGTGTAGCCAGGTCGGCTGGATAGTGTAGCCAGGTCGGCTGGAAAATGTAGCCAGGTCGGCTGGATAGTGTAGCCAGGTCGGCTGGATAATGTAGCCAGGTCGGCTGGAAAGTGTAGCCAGTGTTGGATTGTAGTGTTAGTTTATGCCATGTTAATGAATTAAAGATTGTGAATTATTATGTAGTTTTAGTTTGCATTATTCTCCTGAATTAGAAGAAGCTGATAACTATTACATTAGTTAAACTGATTTGCATTACATTAAACTGTTAATTTATTGTGAATGAATGATATTGTTTTATGATGCATTATACTGCTGAGTTATAAGAAATACTGTTTGCAGAAAGTCATCGCCTTATTTGTCTGATTAGAAGAGAACAGAACATACTGGAGTTTTCTGCCCCATCTCAGCAGGAGCAGATAACCGGGGAGCCAAGGTCGTAGCTTAGGCGCTGTGTGAGGGAAAGCATGTGAATGTTTAGGCTTTTTATGATAAGGTGGAGACACCAGAGGCTATAAAAGTTTGAGCAATGCTCCACCATTTTGAGATTTTGAGGCTGTCTGCATCAGTGTCCATCTCCCACGCGTGTGTTCATTAAAATCATCGTTTGACTCAACCCGGCCGGACCAGTGTTGTTATTGTGGTTTTTTCTCTTGTCTCCATCCCCAATATTTTGAACCTTAACAGGTCGGCTGGAAAGTGTAGCCAGGTCGGCTGGCGAATGTAGCCAGGTCGGCTGGATAGTGTAGCCAGGTCGGCTGGCAAGTGTAGCCAGGTCGGCTGGATAGTGTAGCCAGGTCGGCTGGATAGTGTAGCCAGGTCGGCTGGCAAGTGTAGCCAGGTCGGCTGGATAGTGTAGCCAGGTCGGCTGGCAAATGTAGCCAGGTCGGCTGGTAAGTGTAGCCAGGTCGGCTGGATAGTGTAGCCAGGTCGGCTGGCAAGTGTAGCCAGGTCGGCTGGCAAGTGTAGCCAGGTCGGCTGGATAGTGTAGCCAGGTCGGCTGGAAAATGTAGCCAGGTCGGCTGGAAAGTGTAGCCAGGTCGGCTGGAATATGTAGCCAGGTCGGCTGGAAAATAAAGCCAGGTCGGCTGGAAAGTGTAGCCAGGTCGGCTGGAAAATGTAGCCAGGTCGGCTGGAAAGTGTAGCCAGGTCGGCTGGAAAATGTAGCCAGGTCGGCTGGAAAATAAAGCCAGGTCGGCTGGAAAGTGTAGCCAGGTCGGCTGGCAAATGTAGCCAGGTCGGCTGGATAGTGTAGCCAGGTCGGCTGGAAAATGTAGCCAGGTCGGCTGCCAAGTGCAGCCAGGTCGGCTGGCAAGTGTAGCCAGGTCGGCTGGATAATGTAGCCAGGTCGGCTGGAAAGTGTAGCCAGGTCGGCTGGAAAATGTAGCCAGGTCGGCTGCCAAGTGCAGCCAGGTCGGCTGGATAATGTAGCCAGGTCGGCTGGAAAGTGTAGCCAGGTCGGCTGGATAATGTAGCCAGGTCGGCTGGAAAGTGTAGCCAGGTCGGCTGGCAAGTGTAGCCAGGTCGGCTGGATAATGTAGCCAGGTCGGCTGGAAAGTGTAGCCAGGTCGGCTGGAAAGTGTAGCCAGGTCGGCTGGATAATGTAGCCAGGTCGGCTGGAAAGTGTAGCCAGTGTTGGATTGTAGTGTTAGTTTATGCCATGTTAATGAATTAAAGATTGTGAATTATTATGTAGTTTTAGTTTGCATTATTCTCCTGAATTAGAAGAAGCTGATAACTATTACATTAGTTAAACTGATTTGCATTACATTAAACTGTTAATTTATTGTGAATGAATGATATTGTTTTATGATGCATTATACTGCTGAGTTATAAGAAATACTGTTTGCAGAAAGTCATCGCCTTATTTGTCTGATTAGAAGAGAACAGAACATACTGGAGTTTTCTGCCCCATCTCAGCAGGAGCAGATAACCGGGGAGCCAAGGTCGTAGCTTAGGCGCTGTGTGAGGGAAAGCATGTGAATGTTTAGGCTTTTTATGATAAGGTGGAGACACCAGAGGCTATAAAAGTTTGAGCAATGCTCCACCATTTTGAGATTTTGAGGCTGTCTGCATCAGTGTCCATCTCCCACGCGTGTGTTCATTAAAATCATCGTTTGACTCAACCCGGCCAGACCAGTGTTGTTATTGTGGTTTTTTCTCTTGTCTCCATCCCCAATATTTTGAACCTTAACACCAGGTCGGCTGGAAAATGTAGCCAGGTCGGCTGGCAAATGTAGCCAGGTCGGCTGGCAAGTGTAGCCAGGTCGGCTGGAAAATGTAGCCAGGTTGGCTGGCAAATGTAGCCAGGTCGGCTGGAAAGTGTAGCCAGGTCGGCTGGAAAAATGTAGCCAGGTCGGCTGGATAGTGTAGCCAGGTCGGCTGGAAAAATGTAGCCAGGTCGGCTGGAAAGTGTAGCCAGGTCGGCTGGAAAAATGTAGCCAGGTCGGCTGGAAAGTGTAACCAGGTCGGCTGGAAAGTGTAGCCAGGTCGGCTGGCAAATGTAGCCAGGTCGGCTGGAAAGTGTAGCCAGGTCGGCTGGAAAAATGTAGCCAGGTCGGCTGGAAAGTGTAACCAGGTCGGCTGGAAAGTGTAGCCAGGTCGGCTGGAAAATGTAGCCAGGTCGGCTGGAAAATGTAGCCAGGTCGGCTGGCAAGTGTAGCCAGGTCGGCTGGCAAGTGCAGCCAGGTCGGCTGGCAAGTGTAGCCAGGTCGGCTGGAAAATGTAGCCAGGTCGGCTGGATAGTGTAGCCAGGTCGGCTGGAAAATGTAGCCAGGTCGGCTGGATAGTGTAGCCAGGTCGGCTGGAAAATGTAGCCAGGTCGGCTGGATAGTGTAGCCAGGTCGGCTGGAAAGTGTAGCCAGGTCGGCTGGAAAGTGTAGCCAGGTCGGCTGGCACATGTAGCCAGGTCAGCTGGATAATGTAGCCAGTGTTGGATTGTAGTGTTAGTTTATGCCATGTTAATGAATTAAAGATTGTGAATTATTATGTAGTTTTAGTTTGCATTATTCTCCTGAATTAGAAGAAGCTGATAACTATTACATTAGTTAAACTGATTTGCATTACATTAAACTGTTAATTTATTGTGAATGAATGATACTGTTTTATGATGCATTATACTGCTGAGTTATAAGAAATACTGTTTGCAGAAAGTCATCGCCTTATTTGTCTGATTAGAAGAGAACAGAACATACTGGAGTTTTCTGCCCCATCTCAGCAGGAGCAGATAACCGGGGAGCCAAGGTCGTAGCTTAGGCGCTGTGTGAGGGAAAGCATGTGAATGTTTAGGCTTTTTATGATAAGGTGGAGACACCAGAGGCTATAAAAGTTTGAGCAATGCTCCACCATTTTGAGATTTTGAGGCTGTCTGCATCAGTGTCCATCTCCCACGCGTGTGTTCATTAAAATCATCGTTTGACTCAACCCGGCCGGACCAGTGTTGTTATTGTGGTTTTTTCTCTTGTCTCCATCCCCAATATTTTGAACCTTAACAGGTCGGCTGGAAAGTGTAGCCAGGTCGGCTGGCAAATGTAGCCAGGTCGGCTGGCAAATGTAGCCAGGTCGGCTGGATAATGTAGCCAGGTCGGCTGGAAAAATGTAGCCAGGTCGGCTGGCAAATGTAGCCAGGTCGGCTGGAAAGTGTAGCCAGGTCGGCTGGAAAGTGTAGCCAGGTCGGCTGGATAATGTAGCCAGGTCGGCTGGAAAATGTAGCCAGGTCGGCTGGAAAATGTAGCCAGGTCGGCTGGAAAATGTAGCCAGGTCGGCTGGCAAATGTAGCCAGGTCGGCTGGAAATTGTAGCCAGGTCGGCTGGATAGTGTAGCCAGGTCGGCTGGCAAATGTAGCCAGGTCGGCTGGATAATGTAGCCAGGTCGGCTGGATAATGTAGCCAGGTCGGCTGGAAAGTGTAGCCAGGTCGGCTGGAAATTGTAGCCAGGTCGGCTGGATAGTGTAGCCAGGTCGGCTGGCAAATGTAGCCAGGTCGGCTGGATAATGTAGCCAGGTCGGCTGGATAATGTAGCCAGGTCGGCTGGCAAATGTAGCCAGGTCGGCTGGATAATGTAGCCAGGTCGGCTGGAAAATGTAGCCAGGTCGGCTGGATAGTGTAGCCAGGTCGGCTGGAAAATGTAGCCAGGTCGGCTGGATAGTGTAGCCAGGTCGGCTGGAAAATGTAGCCAGGTCGGCTGGAAATTGTAGCCAGGTCGGCTGGATAGTGTAGCCAGGTCGGCTGGCAAATGTAGCCAGGTCGGCTGGATAATGTAGCCAGGTCGGCTGGAAAGTGTAGCCAGGTCGGCTGGCAAGTGTAGCCAGGTCGGCTTGCAAGTGTAGCCAGGTCGGCTGGAAAGTGTAGCCAGGTCGGCTGGCAAGTGCAGCCAGGTTGGCTGGAAAATGTAGCCAGGTCGGCTGGATAGTGCAGCCAGGTTGGCTGGCAAATGTAGCCAGGTCGGCTGGAAAATGTAGCCAGGTCGGCTGGCAAGTGCAGCCAGGTCGGCTGGCAAGTGTAGCCAGGTCGGCTGGATAATGTAGCCAGGTCGGCTGGAAAAATGTAGCCAGGTCGGCTGGAAAGTGTAGCCAGGTCGGCTGGAAAGTGTAGCCAGGTCGGCTGGATAGTGTAGCCAGTGTTGGATTGTAGTGTTAGTTTATGCCATGTTAATGAATTAAAGATTGTGAATTATTATGTAGTTTTAGTTTGCATTATTCTCCTGAATTAGAAGAAGCTGATAACTATTACATTAGTTAAACTGATTTGCATTACATTAAACTGTTAATTTATTGTGAATGAATGATACTGTTTTATGATGCATTATACTGCTGAGTTATAAGAAATACTGTTTGCAGAAAGTCATCGCCTTATTTGTCTGATTAGAAGAGAACAGAACATACTGGAGTTTTCTGCCCCATCTCAGCAGGAGCAGATAACCGGGGAGCCAAGGTCGTAGCTTAGGCGCTGTGTGAGGGAAAGCATGTGAATGTTTAGGCTTTTTATGATAAGGTGGAGACACCAGAGGCTATAAAAGTTTGAGCAATGCTCCACCATTTTGAGATTTTGAGGCTGTCTGCATCAGTGTCCATCTCCCACGCGTGTGTTCATTAAAATCATCGTTTGACTCAACCCGGCCGGACCAGTGTTGTTATTGTGGTTTTTTCTCTTGTCTCCATCCCCAATATTTTGAACCTTAACACCAGGTCGGCTGGAAAGTGTAGCCAGGTCGGCTGGATAGTGTAGCCAGGTCGGCTGGAAAATGTAGCCAGGTCGGCTGGAAAGTGTAACCAGGTCGGCTGGAAAGTGTAGCCAGGTCGGCTGGAAAGTGTAGCCAGGTCGGCTGGAAAATGTAGCCAGGTCGGCTGGAAAGTGTAGCCAGGTCGGCTGGAAAATGTAGCCAGGTCGGCTGGATAGTGTAGCCAGGTCGGCTGGAAAATGTAGCCAGGTCGGCTGGAAAGTGTAGCCAGGTCGGCTGGCAAGTGTAGCCAGGTCGGCTGGCAAGTGCAGCCAGGTCGGCTGGCAAGTGTAGCCAGGTCGGCTGGAAAATGTAGCCAGGTCGGCTGGATAGTGTAGCCAGGTCGGCTGGCAAATGTAGCCAGGTCGGCTGGATAGTGTAGCCAGGTCGGCTGGATAGTGTAGCCAGGTCGGCTGGCAAATGTAGCCAGGTCGGCTGGATAATGTAGCCAGGTCGGCTGGAAAAATGTAGCCAGGTCGGCTGGCAAATGTAGCCAGGTCGGCTGGCAAATGTAGCCAGGTCGGCTGGAAAAATGTAGCCAGGTTGGCTGGAAAATGTAGCCAGGTCGGCTGGATAGTGCAGCCAGGTTGGCTGGCAAATGTAGCCAGGTCGGCTGGAAAATGTAGCCAGGTCGGCTGGATAGTGCAGCCAGGTTGGCTGGCAAATGTAGCCAGGTCGGCTGGAAAGTGTAGCCAGGTCGGCTGGATAGTGTAGCCAGGTCGGCTGGAAAAATGTAGCCAGGTCGGCTGGCAAATGTAGCCAGGTCGGCTGGCAAATGTAGCCAGGTCGGCTGGAAAAATGTAGCCAGGTTGGCTGGAAAATGTAGCCAGGTCGGCTGGATAGTGCAGCCAGGTTGGCTGGCAAATGTAGCCAGGTCGGCTGGAAAATGTAGCCAGGTCGGCTGGAAAGTGTAGCCAGGTCGGCTGGAAAGTGTAGCCAGGTCGGCTGGATAGTGTAGCCAGTGTTGGATTGTAGTGTTAGTTTATGCCATGTTAATGAATTAAAGATTGTGAATTATTATGTAGTTTTAGTTTGCATTATTCTCCTGAATTAGAAGAAGCTGATAACTATTACATTAGTTAAACTGATTTGCATTACATTAAACTGTTAATTTATTGTGAATGAATGATATTGTTTTATGATGCATTATACTGCTGAGTTATAAGAAATACTGTTTGCAGAAAGTCATCGCCTTATTTGTCTGATTAGAAGAGAACAGAACATACTGGAGTTTTCTGCCCCATCTCAGCAGGAGCAGATAACCGGGGAGCCAAGGTCGTAGCTTAGGCGCTGTGTGAGGGAAAGCATGTGAATGTTTAGGCTTTTTATGATAAGGTGGAGACACCAGAGGCTATAAAAGTTTGAGCAATGCTCCACCATTTTGAGATTTTGAGGCTGTCTGCATCAGTGTCCATCTCCCACGCGTGTGTTCATTAAAATCATCGTTTGACTCAACCCGGCCGGACCAGTGTTGTTATTGTGGTTTTTTCTCTTGTCTCCATCCCCAATATTTTGAACCTTAACACCAGGTCGGCTGGAAAGTGTAGCCAGGTCGGCTGGATAGTGTAGCCAGGTCGGCTGGAAAATGTAGCCAGGTCGGCTGGATAGTGTAACCAGGTCGGCTGGAAAGTGTAGCCAGGTCGGCTGGAAAATGTAGCCAGGTCGGCTGGATAGTGTAGCCAGGTCGGCTGGATAATGTAGCCAGGTCGGCTGGAAAGTGTAGCCAGGTCGGCTGGAAAGTGTAGCCAGGTCGGCTGGATAGTGTAGCCAGTGTTGGATTGTAGTGTTAGTTTATGCCATGTTAATGAATTAAAGATTGTGAATTATTATGTAGTTTTAGTTTGCATTATTCTCCTGAATTAGAAGAAGCTGATAACTATTACATTAGTTAAACTGATTTGCATTACATTAAACTGTTAATTTATTGTGAATGAATGATATTGTTTTATGATGCATTATACTGCTGAGTTATAAGAAATACTGTTTGCAGAAAGTCATCGCCTTATTTGTCTGATTAGAAGAGAACAGAACATACTGGAGTTTTCTGCCCCATCTCAGCAGGAGCAGATAACCGGGGAGCCAAGGTCGTAGCTTAGGCGCTGTGTGAGGGAAAGCATGTGAATGTTTAGGCTTTTTATGATAAGGTGGAGACACCAGAGGCTATAAAAGTTTGAGCAATGCTCCACCATTTTGAGATTTTGAGGCTGTCTGCATCAGTGTCCATCTCCCACGCGTGTGTTCATTAAAATCATCGTTTGACTCAACCCGGCCGGACCAGTGTTGTTATTGTGGTTTTTTCTCTTGTCTCCATCCCCAATATTTTGAACCTTAACACCAGGTCGGCTGGAAAGTGTAGCCAGGTCGGCTGGATAGTGTAGCCAGGTCGGCTGGAAAATGTAGCCAGGTCGGCTGGAAAGTGTAACCAGGTCGGCTGGAAAGTGTAGCCAGGTCGGCTGGAAAGTGTAGCCAGGTCGGCTGGAAAATGTAGCCAGGTCGGCTGGAAAGTGTAGCCAGGTCGGCTGGAAAATGTAGCCAGGTCGGCTGGAAAATGTAGCCAGGTCGGCTGGCAAGTGTAGCCAGGTCGGCTGGCAAGTGCAGCCAGGTCGGCTGGCAAGTGTAGCCAGGTCGGCTGGAAAATGTAGCCAGGTCGGCTGGATAGTGGAGCCAGGTCGGCCGGAAAATGTAGCCAGGTCGGCTGGATAGTGTAGCCAGGTCGGCTGGATAGTGTAGCCAGGTCGGCTGGCAAATGTAGCCAGGTCGGCTGGATAATGTAGCCAGGTCGGCTGGAAAGTGTAGCCAGGTCGGCTGGATAGTGTAGCCAGGTCGGCTGGAAAAATGTAGCCAGGTCGGCTGGCAAATGTAGCCAGGTCGGCTGGCAAATGTAGCCAGGTCGGCTGGAAAAATGTAGCCAGGTCGGCTGGAAAGTGCAGCCAGGTCGGCTGGCAAGTGTAGCCAGGTCGGCTGGAAAATGTAGCCAGGTCGGCTGGATAGTGTAGCCAGGTCGGCTGGCAAATGTAGCCAGGTCGGCTGGAAAATAAAGCCAGGTCGGCTGGAAAGTATAGCCAGGTCGGCTGGAAAAATGTAGCCAGGTCGGCTGGATAATGTAGCCAGGTCGGCTGGAAAGTGCAGCCAGGTCGGCTGGCAAGTGTAGCCAGGTCGGCTGGATAATGTAGCCAGGTCGGCTGGATAATGTAGCCAGGTCGGCTGGAAAATAAAGCCAGGTCGGCTGGAAAGTGTAGCCAGGTCGGCTGGATAGTGTAGCCAGGTCGGCTGGAAAATGTAGCCAGGTCGGCTGGAAAGTGTAACCAGGTCGGCTGGAAAGTGTAGCCAGGTCGGCTGGAAAGTGTAGCCAGGTCGGCTGGAAAATGTAGCCAGGTCGGCTGGATAGTGTAGCCAGGTCGGCTGGAAAGTGTAGCCAGGTCGGCTGGAAAACGTAGCCAGGTCGGCTGGAAAATGTAGCCAGGTCGGCTGGCAAGTGTAGCCAGGTCGGCTGGCAAGTGCAGCCAGGTCGGCTGGCAAGTGTAGCCAGGTCGGCTGGCAAGTGCAGCCAGGTCGGCTGGATAGTGTAGCCAGGTCGGCTGGAAAATGTAGCCAGGTCGGCTGGATAGTGTAGCCAGGTCGGCTGGATAGTGTAGCCAGGTCGGCTGGAAAATGTAGCCAGGTCGGCTGGATAGTGTAGCCAGGTCGGCTGGATAATGTAGCCAGGTCGGCTGGAAAGTGTAGCCAGTGTTGGATTGTAGTGTTAGTTTATGCCATGTTAATGAATTAAAGATTGTGAATTATTATGTAGTTTTAGTTTGCATTATTCTCCTGAATTAGAAGAAGCTGATAACTATTACATTAGTTAAACTGATTTGCATTACATTAAACTGTTAATTTATTGTGAATGAATGATATTGTTTTATGATGCATTATACTGCTGAGTTATAAGAAATACTGTTTGCAGAAAGTCATCGCCTTATTTGTCTGATTAGAAGAGAACAGAACATACTGGAGTTTTCTGCCCCATCTCAGCAGGAGCAGATAACCGGGGAGCCAAGGTCGTAGCTTAGGCGCTGTGTGAGGGAAAGCATGTGAATGTTTAGGCTTTTTATGATAAGGTGGAGACACCAGAGGCTATAAAAGTTTGAGCAATGCTCCACCATTTTGAGATTTTGAGGCTGTCTGCATCAGTGTCCATCTCCCACGCGTGTGTTCATTAAAATCATCGTTTGACTCAACCCGGCCGGACCAGTGTTGTTATTGTGGTTTTTTCTCTTGTCTCCATCCCCAATATTTTGAACCTTAACAGGTCGGCTGGAAAGTGTAGCCAGGTCGGCTGGCGAATGTAGCCAGGTCGGCTGGATAGTGTAGCCAGGTCGGCTGGCAAGTGTAGCCAGGTCGGCTGGATAGTGTAGCCAGGTCGGCTGGATAGTGTAGCCAGGTCGGCTGGCAAGTGTAGCCAGGTCGGCTGGATAGTGTAGCCAGGTCGGCTGGCAAATGTAGCCAGGTCGGCTGGTAAGTGTAGCCAGGTCGGCTGGATAGTGTAGCCAGGTCGGCTGGCAAGTGTAGCCAGGTCGGCTGGCAAGTGTAGCCAGGTCGGCTGGATAGTGTAGCCAGGTCGGCTGGAAAATGTAGCCAGGTCGGCTGGAAAGTGTAGCCAGGTCGGCTGGAATATGTAGCCAGGTCGGCTGGAAAATAAAGCCAGGTCGGCTGGAAAGTGTAGCCAGGTCGGCTGGAAAATGTAGCCAGGTCGGCTGGAAAGTGTAGCCAGGTCGGCTGGAAAATGTAGCCAGGTCGGCTGGAAAATAAAGCCAGGTCGGCTGGAAAGTGTAGCCAGGTCGGCTGGCAAATGTAGCCAGGTCGGCTGGATAGTGTAGCCAGGTCGGCTGGAAAATGTAGCCAGGTCGGCTGCCAAGTGCAGCCAGGTCGGCTGGCAAGTGTAGCCAGGTCGGCTGGATAATGTAGCCAGGTCGGCTGGAAAGTGTAGCCAGGTCGGCTGGAAAATGTAGCCAGGTCGGCTGCCAAGTGCAGCCAGGTCGGCTGGATAATGTAGCCAGGTCGGCTGGAAAGTGTAGCCAGGTCGGCTGGATAATGTAGCCAGGTCGGCTGGAAAGTGTAGCCAGGTCGGCTGGATAATGTAGCCAGGTCGGCTGGAAAGTGTAGCCAGGTCGGCTGGAAAGTGTAGCCAGGTCGGCTGGATAATGTAGCCAGGTCGGCTGGAAAGTGTAGCCAGGTCGGCTGGATAATGTAGCCAGGTCGGCTGGCAAGTGTAGCCAGGTCGGCTGGATAATGTAGCCAGGTCGGCTGGAAAGTGTAGCCAGGTCGGCTGGAAAGTGTAGCCAGGTCGGCTGGATAATGTAGCCAGGTCGGCTGGAAAGTGTAGCCAGTGTTGGATTGTAGTGTTAGTTTATGCCATGTTAATGAATTAAAGATTGTGAATTATTATGTAGTTTTAGTTTGCATTATTCTCCTGAATTAGAAGAAGCTGATAACTATTACATTAGTTAAACTGATTTGCATTACATTAAACTGTTAATTTATTGTGAATGAATGATATTGTTTTATGATGCATTATACTGCTGAGTTATAAGAAATACTGTTTGCAGAAAGTCATCGCCTTATTTGTCTGATTAGAAGAGAACAGAACATACTGGAGTTTTCTGCCCCATCTCAGCAGGAGCAGATAACCGGGGAGCCAAGGTCGTAGCTTAGGCGCTGTGTGAGGGAAAGCATGTGAATGTTTAGGCTTTTTATGATAAGGTGGAGACACCAGAGGCTATAAAAGTTTGAGCAATGCTCCACCATTTTGAGATTTTGAGGCTGTCTGCATCAGTGTCCATCTCCCACGCGTGTGTTCATTAAAATCATCGTTTGACTCAACCCGGCCAGACCAGTGTTGTTATTGTGGTTTTTTCTCTTGTCTCCATCCCCAATATTTTGAACCTTAACACCAGGTCGGCTGGAAAATGTAGCCAGGTCGGCTGGCAAATGTAGCCAGGTCGGCTGGCAAGTGTAGCCAGGTCGGCTGGAAAATGTAGCCAGGTTGGCTGGCAAATGTAGCCAGGTCGGCTGGAAAGTGTAGCCAGGTCGGCTGGAAAAATGTAGCCAGGTCGGCTGGATAGTGTAGCCAGGTCGGCTGGAAAAATGTAGCCAGGTCGGCTGGAAAGTGTAGCCAGGTCGGCTGGAAAAATGTAGCCAGGTCGGCTGGAAAGTGTAACCAGGTCGGCTGGAAAGTGTAGCCAGGTCGGCTGGCAAATGTAGCCAGGTCGGCTGGAAAGTGTAGCCAGGTCGGCTGGAAAAATGTAGCCAGGTCGGCTGGAAAGTGTAACCAGGTCGGCTGGAAAGTGTAGCCAGGTCGGCTGGAAAATGTAGCCAGGTCGGCTGGAAAATGTAGCCAGGTCGGCTGGCAAGTGTAGCCAGGTCGGCTGGCAAGTGCAGCCAGGTCGGCTGGCAAGTGTAGCCAGGTCGGCTGGAAAATGTAGCCAGGTCGGCTGGATAGTGTAGCCAGGTCGGCTGGAAAATGTAGCCAGGTCGGCTGGATAGTGTAGCCAGGTCGGCTGGAAAATGTAGCCAGGTCGGCTGGATAGTGTAGCCAGGTCGGCTGGAAAGTGTAGCCAGGTCGGCTGGAAAGTGTAGCCAGGTCGGCTGGCACATGTAGCCAGGTCAGCTGGATAATGTAGCCAGTGTTGGATTGTAGTGTTAGTTTATGCCATGTTAATGAATTAAAGATTGTGAATTATTATGTAGTTTTAGTTTGCATTATTCTCCTGAATTAGAAGAAGCTGATAACTATTACATTAGTTAAACTGATTTGCATTACATTAAACTGTTAATTTATTGTGAATGAATGATACTGTTTTATGATGCATTATACTGCTGAGTTATAAGAAATACTGTTTGCAGAAAGTCATCGCCTTATTTGTCTGATTAGAAGAGAACAGAACATACTGGAGTTTTCTGCCCCATCTCAGCAGGAGCAGATAACCGGGGAGCCAAGGTCGTAGCTTAGGCGCTGTGTGAGGGAAAGCATGTGAATGTTTAGGCTTTTTATGATAAGGTGGAGACACCAGAGGCTATAAAAGTTTGAGCAATGCTCCACCATTTTGAGATTTTGAGGCTGTCTGCATCAGTGTCCATCTCCCACGCGTGTGTTCATTAAAATCATCGTTTGACTCAACCCGGCCGGACCAGTGTTGTTATTGTGGTTTTTTCTCTTGTCTCCATCCCCAATATTTTGAACCTTAACAGGTCGGCTGGAAAGTGTAGCCAGGTCGGCTGGCAAATGTAGCCAGGTCGGCTGGCAAATGTAGCCAGGTCGGCTGGATAATGTAGCCAGGTCGGCTGGAAAAATGTAGCCAGGTCGGCTGGCAAATGTAGCCAGGTCGGCTGGAAAGTGTAGCCAGGTCGGCTGGAAAGTGTAGCCAGGTCGGCTGGATAATGTAGCCAGGTCGGCTGGAAAATGTAGCCAGGTCGGCTGGAAAATGTAGCCAGGTCGGCTGGAAAATGTAGCCAGGTCGGCTGGCAAATGTAGCCAGGTCGGCTGGAAATTGTAGCCAGGTCGGCTGGATAGTGTAGCCAGGTCGGCTGGCAAATGTAGCCAGGTCGGCTGGATAATGTAGCCAGGTCGGCTGGATAATGTAGCCAGGTCGGCTGGAAAGTGTAGCCAGGTCGGCTGGAAATTGTAGCCAGGTCGGCTGGATAGTGTAGCCAGGTCGGCTGGCAAATGTAGCCAGGTCGGCTGGATAATGTAGCCAGGTCGGCTGGATAATGTAGCCAGGTCGGCTGGCAAATGTAGCCAGGTCGGCTGGATAGTGTAGCCAGGTCGGCTGGAAAATGTAGCCAGGTCGGCTGGATAGTGTAGCCAGGTCGGCTGGAAAATGTAGCCAGGTCGGCTGGAAATTGTAGCCAGGTCGGCTGGATAGTGTAGCCAGGTCGGCTGGCAAATGTAGCCAGGTCGGCTGGATAATGTAGCCAGGTCGGCTGGAAAGTGTAGCCAGGTCGGCTGGCAAGTGTAGCCAGGTCGGCTTGCAAGTGTAGCCAGGTCGGCTGGAAAGTGTAGCCAGGTCGGCTGGCAAGTGCAGCCAGGTTGGCTGGAAAATGTAGCCAGGTCGGCTGGATAGTGCAGCCAGGTTGGCTGGCAAATGTAGCCAGGTCGGCTGGAAAATGTAGCCAGGTCGGCTGGCAAGTGCAGCCAGGTCGGCTGGCAAGTGTAGCCAGGTCGGCTGGATAATGTAGCCAGGTCGGCTGGAAAAATGTAGCCAGGTCGGCTGGAAAGTGTAGCCAGGTCGGCTGGAAAGTGTAGCCAGGTCGGCTGGATAGTGTAGCCAGTGTTGGATTGTAGTGTTAGTTTATGCCATGTTAATGAATTAAAGATTGTGAATTATTATGTAGTTTTAGTTTGCATTATTCTCCTGAATTAGAAGAAGCTGATAACTATTACATTAGTTAAACTGATTTGCATTACATTAAACTGTTAATTTATTGTGAATGAATGATACTGTTTTATGATGCATTATACTGCTGAGTTATAAGAAATACTGTTTGCAGAAAGTCATCGCCTTATTTGTCTGATTAGAAGAGAACAGAACATACTGGAGTTTTCTGCCCCATCTCAGCAGGAGCAGATAACCGGGGAGCCAAGGTCGTAGCTTAGGCGCTGTGTGAGGGAAAGCATGTGAATGTTTAGGCTTTTTATGATAAGGTGGAGACACCAGAGGCTATAAAAGTTTGAGCAATGCTCCACCATTTTGAGATTTTGAGGCTGTCTGCATCAGTGTCCATCTCCCACGCGTGTGTTCATTAAAATCATCGTTTGACTCAACCCGGCCGGACCAGTGTTGTTATTGTGGTTTTTTCTCTTGTCTCCATCCCCAATATTTTGAACCTTAACACCAGGTCGGCTGGAAAGTGTAGCCAGGTCGGCTGGATAGTGTAGCCAGGTCGGCTGGAAAATGTAGCCAGGTCGGCTGGAAAGTGTAACCAGGTCGGCTGGAAAGTGTAGCCAGGTCGGCTGGAAAGTGTAGCCAGGTCGGCTGGAAAATGTAGCCAGGTCGGCTGGAAAGTGTAGCCAGGTCGGCTGGAAAATGTAGCCAGGTCGGCTGGATAGTGTAGCCAGGTCGGCTGGAAAATGTAGCCAGGTCGGCTGGAAAGTGTAGCCAGGTCGGCTGGCAAGTGTAGCCAGGTCGGCTGGCAAGTGCAGCCAGGTCGGCTGGCAAGTGTAGCCAGGTCGGCTGGAAAATGTAGCCAGGTCGGCTGGATAGTGTAGCCAGGTCGGCTGGCAAATGTAGCCAGGTCGGCTGGATAGTGTAGCCAGGTCGGCTGGATAGTGTAGCCAGGTCGGCTGGCAAATGTAGCCAGGTCGGCTGGATAATGTAGCCAGGTCGGCTGGAAAAATGTAGCCAGGTCGGCTGGCAAATGTAGCCAGGTCGGCTGGCAAATGTAGCCAGGTCGGCTGGAAAAATGTAGCCAGGTTGGCTGGAAAATGTAGCCAGGTCGGCTGGATAGTGCAGCCAGGTTGGCTGGCAAATGTAGCCAGGTCGGCTGGAAAATGTAGCCAGGTCGGCTGGATAGTGCAGCCAGGTTGGCTGGCAAATGTAGCCAGGTCGGCTGGAAAGTGTAGCCAGGTCGGCTGGATAGTGTAGCCAGGTCGGCTGGAAAAATGTAGCCAGGTCGGCTGGCAAATGTAGCCAGGTCGGCTGGCAAATGTAGCCAGGTCGGCTGGAAAAATGTAGCCAGGTTGGCTGGAAAATGTAGCCAGGTCGGCTGGATAGTGCAGCCAGGTTGGCTGGCAAATGTAGCCAGGTCGGCTGGAAAATGTAGCCAGGTCGGCTGGAAAGTGTAGCCAGGTCGGCTGGAAAGTGTAGCCAGGTCGGCTGGATAGTGTAGCCAGTGTTGGATTGTAGTGTTAGTTTATGCCATGTTAATGAATTAAAGATTGTGAATTATTATGTAGTTTTAGTTTGCATTATTCTCCTGAATTAGAAGAAGCTGATAACTATTACATTAGTTAAACTGATTTGCATTACATTAAACTGTTAATTTATTGTGAATGAATGATATTGTTTTATGATGCATTATACTGCTGAGTTATAAGAAATACTGTTTGCAGAAAGTCATCGCCTTATTTGTCTGATTAGAAGAGAACAGAACATACTGGAGTTTTCTGCCCCATCTCAGCAGGAGCAGATAACCGGGGAGCCAAGGTCGTAGCTTAGGCGCTGTGTGAGGGAAAGCATGTGAATGTTTAGGCTTTTTATGATAAGGTGGAGACACCAGAGGCTATAAAAGTTTGAGCAATGCTCCACCATTTTGAGATTTTGAGGCTGTCTGCATCAGTGTCCATCTCCCACGCGTGTGTTCATTAAAATCATCGTTTGACTCAACCCGGCCGGACCAGTGTTGTTATTGTGGTTTTTTCTCTTGTCTCCATCCCCAATATTTTGAACCTTAACACCAGGTCGGCTGGAAAGTGTAGCCAGGTCGGCTGGATAGTGTAGCCAGGTCGGCTGGAAAATGTAGCCAGGTCGGCTGGATAGTGTAACCAGGTCGGCTGGAAAGTGTAGCCAGGTCGGCTGGAAAATGTAGCCAGGTCGGCTGGATAGTGTAGCCAGGTCGGCTGGATAATGTAGCCAGGTCGGCTGGAAAGTGTAGCCAGGTCGGCTGGAAAGTGTAGCCAGGTCGGCTGGATAGTGTAGCCAGTGTTGGATTGTAGTGTTAGTTTATGCCATGTTAATGAATTAAAGATTGTGAATTATTATGTAGTTTTAGTTTGCATTATTCTCCTGAATTAGAAGAAGCTGATAACTATTACATTAGTTAAACTGATTTGCATTACATTAAACTGTTAATTTATTGTGAATGAATGATATTGTTTTATGATGCATTATACTGCTGAGTTATAAGAAATACTGTTTGCAGAAAGTCATCGCCTTATTTGTCTGATTAGAAGAGAACAGAACATACTGGAGTTTTCTGCCCCATCTCAGCAGGAGCAGATAACCGGGGAGCCAAGGTCGTAGCTTAGGCGCTGTGTGAGGGAAAGCATGTGAATGTTTAGGCTTTTTATGATAAGGTGGAGACACCAGAGGCTATAAAAGTTTGAGCAATGCTCCACCATTTTGAGATTTTGAGGCTGTCTGCATCAGTGTCCATCTCCCACGCGTGTGTTCATTAAAATCATCGTTTGACTCAACCCGGCCGGACCAGTGTTGTTATTGTGGTTTTTTCTCTTGTCTCCATCCCCAATATTTTGAACCTTAACACCAGGTCGGCTGGAAAGTGTAGCCAGGTCGGCTGGATAGTGTAGCCAGGTCGGCTGGAAAATGTAGCCAGGTCGGCTGGAAAGTGTAACCAGGTCGGCTGGAAAGTGTAGCCAGGTCGGCTGGAAAGTGTAGCCAGGTCGGCTGGAAAATGTAGCCAGGTCGGCTGGAAAGTGTAGCCAGGTCGGCTGGAAAATGTAGCCAGGTCGGCTGGAAAATGTAGCCAGGTCGGCTGGCAAGTGTAGCCAGGTCGGCTGGCAAGTGCAGCCAGGTCGGCTGGCAAGTGTAGCCAGGTCGGCTGGAAAATGTAGCCAGGTCGGCTGGATAGTGGAGCCAGGTCGGCCGGAAAATGTAGCCAGGTCGGCTGGATAGTGTAGCCAGGTCGGCTGGATAGTGTAGCCAGGTCGGCTGGCAAATGTAGCCAGGTCGGCTGGATAATGTAGCCAGGTCGGCTGGAAAGTGTAGCCAGGTCGGCTGGATAGTGTAGCCAGGTCGGCTGGAAAAATGTAGCCAGGTCGGCTGGCAAATGTAGCCAGGTCGGCTGGCAAATGTAGCCAGGTCGGCTGGAAAAATGTAGCCAGGTCGGCTGGAAAGTGCAGCCAGGTCGGCTGGCAAGTGTAGCCAGGTCGGCTGGAAAGTGTAGCCAGGTCGGCTGGAAAATGTAGCCAGGTCGGCTGGATAGTGTAGCCAGGTCGGCTGGATAGTGTAGCCAGGTCGGCTGGCAAATGTAGCCAGGTCGGCTGGATAATGTAGCCAGGTCGGCTGGAAAGTGTAGCCAGGTCGGCTGGATAGTGTAGCCAGGTCGGCTGGAAAAATGTAGCCAGGTCGGCTGGCAAATGTAGCCAGGTCGGCTGGCAAATGTAGCCAGGTCGGCTGGAAAAATGTAGCCAGGTCGGCTGGAAAGTGCAGCCAGGTCGGCTGGCAAGTGTAGCCAGGTCGGCTGGAAAGTGTAGCCAGGTCGGCTGGATAGTGTAGCCAGGTCGGCTGGCAAATGTAGGCAGGTCGGCTGGATAATGTAGCCAGGTCGGCTGGAAAGTGTAGCCAGGTCGGCTGGAAAGTGTAGCCAGGTCGGCTGGATAGTGTAGCCAGGTCGGCTGGAAAAATGTAGCCAGGTCGGCTGGCAAATGTAGCCAGGTCGGCTGGAAAGTGCAGCCAGGTCGGCTGGCAAGTGTAGCCAGTGTTGGATTGTAGTGTTAGTTTATGCCATGTTAATGAATTAAAGATTGTGAATTATTATGTAGTTTTAGTTTGCATTATTCTCCTGAATTAGAAGAAGCTGATAACTATTACATTAGTTAAACTGATTTGCATTACATTAAACTGTTAATTTATTGTGAATGAATGATACTGTTTTATGATGCATTATACTGCTGAGTTATAAGAAATACTGTTTGCAGAAAGTCATCGCCTTATTTGTCTGATTAGAAGAGAACAGAACATACTGGAGTTTTCTGCCCCATCTCAGCAGGAGCAGATAACCGGGGAGCCAAGGTCGTAGCTTAGGCGCTGTGTGAGGGAAAGCATGTGAATGTTTAGGCTTTTTATGATAAGGTGGAGACACCAGAGGCTATAAAAGTTTGAGCAATGCTCCACCATTTTGAGATTTTGAGGCTGTCTGCATCAGTGTCCATCTCCCACGCGTGTGTTCATTAAAATCATCGTTTGACTCAACCCGGCCGGACCAGTGTTGTTATTGTGGTTTTTTCTCTTGTCTCCATCCCCAATATTTTGAACCTTAACACCAGGTCGGCTGGAAAATGTAGCCAGGTCGGCTGGCAAATGTAGCCAGGTCGGCTGGTAAGTGTAGCCAGGTCGGCTGGATAGTGTAGCCAGGTCGGCTGGCAAGTGTAGCCAGGTCGGCTGGATAGTGTAGCCAGGTCGGCTGGCAAATGTAGCCAGGTCGGCTGGTAAGTGTAGCCAGGTCGGCTGGAAAATGTAGCCAGGTCGGCTGGAAAATGTAGCCAGGTCGGCTGGCAAGTGTAGCCAGGTCGGCTGGCAAGTGCAGCCAGGTCGGCTGGCAAGTGTAGCCAGGTCGGCTGGAAAATGTAGCCAGGTCGGCTGGATAGTGTAGCCAGGTCGGCTGGAAAATGTAGCCAGGTCGGCTGGATAGTGTAGCCAGGTCGGCTGGATAGTGTAGCCAGGTCGGCTGGCAAATGTAGCCAGGTCGGCTGGATAATGTAGCCAGGTCGGCTGGAAAGTGTAGCCAGGTCGGCTGGAAAGTGTAGCCAGTGTTGGATTGTAGTGTTAGTTTATGCCATGTTAATGAATTAAAGATTGTGAATTATTATGTAGTTTTAGTTTGCATTATTCTCCTGAATTAGAAGAAGCTGATAACTATTACATTAGTTAAACTGATTTGCATTACATTAAACTGTTAATTTATTGTGAATGAATGATACTGTTTTATGATGCATTATACTGCTGAGTTATAAGAAATACTGTTTGCAGAAAGTCATCGCCTTATTTGTCTGATTAGAAGAGAACAGAACATACTGGAGTTTTCTGCCCCATCTCAGCAGGAGCAGATAACCGGGGAGCCAAGGTCGTAGCTTAGGCGCTGTGTGAGGGAAAGCATGTGAATGTTTAGGCTTTTTATGATAAGGTGGAGACACCAGAGGCTATAAAAGTTTGAGCAATGCTCCACCATTTTGAGATTTTGAGGCTGTCTGCATCAGTGTCCATCTCCCACGCGTGTGTTCATTAAAATCATCGTTTGACTCAACCCGGCCGGACCAGTGTTGTTATTGTGGTTTTTTCTCTTGTCTCCATCCCCAATATTTTGAACCTTAACAGGTCGGCTGGAAAGTGTAGCCAGGTCGGCTGGCAAATGTAGCCAGGTCGGCTGGCAAATGTAGCCAGGTCGGCTGGATAATGTAGCCAGGTCGGCTGGAAAAATGTAGCCAGGTCGGCTGGCAAATGTAGCCAGGTCGGCTGGAAAGTGTAGCCAGGTCGGCTGGAAAGTGTAGCCAGGTCGGCTGGATAATGTAGCCAGGTCGGCTGGAAAATGTAGCCAGGTCGGCTGGATAATGTAGCCAGGTCGGCTGGAAATTGTAGCCAGGTCGGCTGGATAGTGTAGCCAGGTCGGCTGGCAAATGTAGCCAGGTCGGCTGGATAATGTAGCCAGGTCGGCTGGATAATGTAGCCAGGTCGGCTGGAAAGTGTAGCCAGGTCGGCTGGAAATTGTAGCCAGGTCGGCTGGATAGTGTAGCCAGGTCGGCTGGAAAGTGTAGCCAGGTCGGCTGGATAATGTAGCCAGGTCGGCTGGATAATGTAGCCAGGTCGGCTGGATAATGTAGCCAGGTCGGCTGGAAAGTGTAGCCAGGTCGGCTGGAAATTGTAGCCAGGTCGGCTGGAAAGTGTAGCCAGGTCGGCTGGAAAGTGTAGCCAGGTCGGCTGGATAATGTAGCCAGGTCGGCTGGAAAATGTAGCCAGGTCGGCTGGAAAATGTAGCCAGGTCGGCTGGAAAAAGTAGCCAGGTCGGCTGGCAAATGTAGCCAGGTCGGCTGGAAATTGTAGCCAGGTCGGCTGGATAGTGTAGCCAGGTCGGCTGGCAAATGTAGCCAGGTCGGCTGGATAATGTAGCCAGGTCGGCTGGAAAAATGTAGCCAGGTCGGCTGGAAATTGTAGCCAGGTCGGCTGGATAGTGTAGCCAGGTCGGCTGGCAAATGTAGCCAGGTCGGCTGGATAATGTAGCCAGGTCGGCTGGATAATGTAGCCAGGTCGGCTGGCAAATGTAGCCAGGTCGGCTGGATAATGTAGCCAGGTCGGCTGGAAAATGTAGCCAGGTCGGCTGGATAGTGTAGCCAGGTCGGCTGGAAATTGTAGCCAGGTCGGCTGGATAGTGTAGCCAGGTCGGCTGGCAAATGTAGCCAGGTCGGCTGGATAATGTAGCCAGGTCGGCTGGATAATGTAGCCAGGTCGGCTGGCAAATGTAGCCAGGTCGGCTGGATAATGTAGCCAGGTCGGCTGGAAAATGTAGCCAGGTCGGCTGGATAGTGTAGCCAGGTCGGCTGGAAAATGTAGCCAGGTCGGCTGGATAGTGTAGCCAGGTCGGCTGGAAAATGTAGCCAGGTCGGCTGGATAGTGTAGCCAGGTCGGCTGGAAATTGTAGCCAGGTCGGCTGGATAGTGTAGCCAGGTCGGCTGGCAAATGTAGCCAGGTCGGCTGGATAATGTAGCCAGGTCGGCTGGAAAGTGTAGCCAGGTCGGCTGGCAAGTGTAGCCAGGTCGGCTGGCAAGTGTAGCCAGGTCGGCTGGAAAGTGTAGCCAGGTCGGCTGGCAAGTGCAGCCAGGTTGGCTGGAAAATGTAGCCAGGTCGGCTGGATAGTGCAGCCAGGTTGGCTGGCAAATGTAGCCAGGTGAGTAAGTGACGGAAGTGACGGACAAGGTAAGCTCATGTTGTAACTGACGTCAGACGCCGGAGATTTTGGCGGAAAATTAAAGCAAATGGTAGTTTAGATCTGAACAAATTCATTTAAGCTTCAGTATTACCAAATACACTTATCAATTGTCTTATAACTAACACTATTTGTCTAAATAATCTCCAACACCCTGGAGAACAACGAGGAGAGTTTAGAGACTCTCCAAGATTATATTGATCAGTGCTTTCAGGATCTCGTGATGAAGAAGACCCCGTGTGCAGCTTCCCCGGCCAAACCTGAGACGCCGTCGTCGAAAAGACAACGCCAGGCAGATTCCCCCGGCTCAACATCGCCAGCCGGCAAAGATATTGCCGACATATTGGAGTCAATCGACAAGCGATTTTCCAGTTTCGACGCAAGGCTGTCCTTGGTGGAGATTCTTCACCGAGAATTTAAATGCTTGCGAGAATCCCTGGAGTACAGCCAGCAGCAGGTGGAAACGCTTGCTGCTGAAAATGCCACGCTAAGGGAGTCGGTGAAATGTCTCACAGATAATGTTACCCAGCTCAATAGAGAAAATAAAAAAATAAAAGAAACAGTTATCGATCTACAAGCTCGTAGCATGCGTGATAATCTGGTATTTTCTGGTATTCCAGAAGCCGCTGGAGAGGACGCGGAGACCACGGTAAAAAGCTTCATCAAAACCCACCTGAAGCTGCTGGAGGACACTGAAGAACACCGCGACCCCAACATCACTCCGTGGCTGTATTAACCTCACACCAGATAAGAATCAGCTACACCATTTCCCTATCCACTCACACTAACTTGCATTAACATCTGTTTAACTTACCAGCATCAAATCGCATCTTAAAGTGTGATTTCATAGCAGAATTAACACCGTCACTCTCCGACAGTGATTTAATTGGAATGTTTACGTTTTGTTTCTGTTTTTTTTCTTCTCGTTTTTTTTTTCCTCCTCTCTTTTCCCCCTCTTGGTTTTATGCTGCTCACCCCTGTCCTTGGTTTCTTTCTTTATTCCTTTCACTGCCTCGATCACCTGCTTCGACACTCATCCACAAACATCCTTTATTTCGACACATACGCACCATGCGCTCAACGGCAGCACATTTACATCAGTCAGACAGCGCACACAGTCATATAAGATACACACACACTTAAGCCAAGCCTACTCATATTAGTAACTATGCATACACAAAGTCAGACTCAGGGAGCATCTCGCCACACATTTTTTCTCTCTCTCCTTCTCTTTATTTATGAACAAGTGACGTATTCTCTCCACCTGGCTAAGCGACGCACACAGCATACATCCCTAGTTATACACAAACATCTATGGGTACACTGAGGTTCATTACATGGAATATAAATGGAGCTGGCTCCAGAGAAAAGAGGTTAAAAATTTTTAACCAACTCAAAAAACTACAGGCGGATGTTGTCCTATTACAAGAGACCCACAGACCTCTTAGAGGTTCGAATGAACTTAAAACACCTGAGTTTCCCAATGTGTTCTCAGCTTGTTATAATTCTAGACAAAGGGGAGCAGCAATTTTAATACATAAAAATATTAATTTCACAGTACTCGATACAGTTATAGATCCAGAGGGCAGATTCTTAATCATTAAACTATCTATACTTGATAAAAAGCTATGTATTGTAAGTGTATATGTTCCAAATGTTGATGATCCCTCATTCTTTCACGGTTTTTTCAGTGCACTCTCTGAACACTTAGATGGCACACTTGTTCTTGGAGGTGACCTCAACCTTGGACTAAATGAAGACATGGATAGGCTCAATACAGCGGGAACTCAGCGTAATTGGCAGTCCACAAATATAATCAAACAGTATATGAGCGACTTTGGTCTTTGCGATGCATGGCGCTCCCTTCACCCCAGCAGCTCACTGCTGAACGACATTTCAGACACTGAGATTCATCCTATAGCTGTCAGCGATCATGGTCCTGTATCTTTAACATTAATGCACAAGAATAATACTACGCCAAGAAAAAACTGGAGATTTAATATATCACTACTTAAAGATGAAGACTTTATTAAATATTTTAAAAAAGAGTGGACTTCATATTTGGACTATAATGACACTCCCGAAACATCAGCTTCTGTTCTATGGGAAGCAGGGAAAGCTGTGATGAGAGGTAAAATAATTTCTTTCTCATCACATAAAAAGAAAAAAGAAAACAAAAATATTCAGGAATTAGAAAAAAACATCAAATCACTAGAAGAAGCCTACGCGTCCCACCAAGATCAGGAAACATTGAACAAAATACGCAAAACAAAACTAGAATTAAATGAGATAATTGATAAAAAAAACAAAATTCTTAGTACAAAGACTACGCCTACAAAATTATGAACACGGTAATAAATCTGGTCAATTTCTAGCAAACCAGCTAAAAATAAATAAAGAAAAAACAACTATATGTGCTGTTCAAGATTCATCTGGGAACACATTATATGAACCGATACAAATAAACAACATTTTCAGGGATTTCTATAAAACGTTGTATTCACCACAAATAAACCCATCTAAAAAAGAAATTGATCAGTTTTTGGACAACATAACTCTTCCAAAATTATTGGACACTCAAGCAATGGCACTGGATTCACCACTGACACCAGGTGAACTCCAGGAAGCCCTGATAAGTATGCACAATAATAAGGCTCCAGGTCCAGATGGCTTTCCTGCAGAATTCTACAAAGAATTCTGGTCGATTCTAGCACCAGTTTTCTACAGAACGTTGTTGGAAATTAAAGAAAAGGGCAGACTTCCATCAAATATGAATTCTGCAAACATTAATCTCCTGCTAAAACCAGCCAAAGACCCTGTATATCCCTCAAGCTATCGTCCAATATCCCTTATAAACGTAGACCTTAAAATAATCTGCAAAGCTCTCTCAAAGAGACTGGAGAAAATAACCCCCCTCTTAATTCATCCTGACCAAACTGGTTTCATAAAAGGTAGGCACTCATCAACAAATACACGTAGATTACTTAATTTGATAGACTACTCATACAGTAAAAACCTAGAAACTACAATATTCTCTTTAGACGCAGAAAAAGCATTCGACAGAGTTAACTGGAAATTTCTATTTGCAACTTTACACAAATTTGGTTTTGGATCCTCTTTCATAAACTGGTTAAAAATATTATATAATTCCCCAACAGCTTGTGTTAGAACAAATGACCAGACATCCTCCAGCTTCTGTCTCTTGAGGGGCACCAGGCAGGGATGCCCACTCTCCCCTTCACTATTTGCAATTTTTATTGAACCACTAGCAGTAGCAATTAGACAGAATTCAGTAATTAAGGGCATAAAATGCAAGAACGTGGAACATAAAATCAGCCTTTATGCGGATGATGTGTTACTCTTTCTCCAAAATTCACAAACCAATATCTCTGGGGTGATTGAATTGATAAACTCTTTTGCAAGAATATCAGATTACTCAATTAACTGGTCAAAATCTACAGTCCTACCGATTAATTGCTCCTTCCATAATTCCTCTTCTACACCACTGCAATCGGGAAATATAAAATATTCATGTATGTCCAAATTCCTTTGGAAAAATAAACCCCCACGTATAAGCTTAAAAACACTACAAAAGACCAAGGATAAAGGAGGACTAGAACTGCCTAACTTTCAGCACTACTTCTTAGCCAACAGGCTTCAGTTTATCTCAGGATGGCTAAAACACACCCTCTTAGATGAACCTTGGCTAGATGTAGAACAAGCACTCTGCAATAATCTAGAGATCTCAGACCTACCATTTATCAGCTCAAACATCCAACGACATGAATGCTTTAATAGCATCAACATCAGCTCTTCTCTGACAGCATGGTGGGAGTTTCTAAAATTGACGGCGTCTTCATTAATCCCATGCAAACGTACACCTATCTGGAACAACCCTGACATATTACAAAACAATAATATGATAAACTTTTCAGATTGGAGTGGTAAAGGAATCAAATATTTAGAACATATACTAGAAGGAACAGAATTTATTTCATTTGACGGACTAGTTACACAATATGGGATCAACAAGAAAAGATTTTTAGAATATCAACAAATTAAATCCATAGTAAAAAAGAAATTTAAACCGGGTCAAGTTGAACTACAAACACCACCAAGTGTGGTTCAATTTCTTACTCTTAAACCCCCCAAATTACTATCCAAAATATACAGAATGCTTTCTAAAACAGATGAATCAATATCACTTCCTATTGCAAAATGGGAAGCGGATTTATCAGTTAACTTAGACCTAAACTTTAATTAGAAATCCCAGTCTTCAATTAATTCAATACAAAATATTACATAGAGTGCACTATACAGGTCATCGGATGTTCAAGATGGGCTTTACGTCTACCAACAACTGCTCACACTGCCAAACCAATTCACCGGACAATTATATCCACGCTCTTTGGTTCTGTCCACCAGTTCAGAAGTTTTGGCGCGAGATATGTGAGGACTTATCGAAGTGTCTGAAATGTAACATTCCAACTTCCCCCTTAGTGTGTTTGTTGGGCAGCTTAGATAATGTCACTTCAGAAAAGAATATAGCCCATATGGTTTTCACTGCCCTATGCATAGCCAAGAAAACAGTCCTCATGAACTGGAAAAATAAAAATAATCTTAATTCTAACCAATATAGAAATTATCTATTAGATTACATTAGTCTTGATACAGCCTCTGCCACCACATCAGATCAATTGCTCTGGGCTCCTTTGATCAGCTCCATCACCTAGTGGGGGTGGGGGGTCATAGTTTGGTCCCGCCTTCACTGTTGTGATTGGTGTGGGGGTAGGGACAGGCTTAGGGCGTCGGGGGGTTCCCCGGAGGCATCTTCCTTGGGGGGCTCAACCCGGGGTAGCGGTCATGTCCGGTTAGGGGCTCTGTTGGCTCTCAGGTGACTGTTTCCTCGCGGCTGCGTGCAGCGGGGCTAGGGGAGGGTCTGTGCTGACGGACGTGGGTTACTGACCTGGTAGCCTGGCTGCCCCTGGGTGGGTCCGGGATGGGCGTGAGGTTCTGGGGGCGCTCCGTCTCTGGGCTGGGACCCGGACCGGGCCTCGGTGGCTTGGGTCCTGGTTGGTGTGTTGCCGGGGTTGTGGGCGGGTGGGTGCATGGGGGCCCAGCCCTGGAGCAGGGTGCCGCCGGTGCATCGAGCCACCTGGGGGGCTCTTCAACTGGTGGGGGAGATTGTCACATCTTGCAGGAGCTTTCCTCTCCTCAGGAGCTCCCTCTGCAGGAGGGGGAGATACAGGAGAGGTGGAGGAAGATCTCAGCCTGGGTGTTTATTGTCTTATGTAGTCTGGAAGATGAGTGGATGGTGGGGTGGGTGCAGTTTTCTCTGTGGTGGGGTTGGGTGGCCGGGCGGCGCTGCTGCACTGGGCCCCGGTCTGGATGGGCCTGGGCCCCCTTTCCCTGGCGGGTCGCGGAGTGTGGGGGTGCCTACTGGGGTCAGCGGGGGAGCTGGCCCCAGGGAGGGGTCACTTGCCCCTCCCTTCCCCATCTCCAGCTGCCTCCCTCTTCCCGCTCCACCACAACCACCCACACATGCAGGGCCTTGGAGTAGGGGTATGTCACCAGGGTGCAGAGGAGGCTACCCCCCCCTCTGTCCCACGGAGTCCAAAGTACCATCAGGGTGTACACCCCACCCCTGGCATCGTTGCCCACCTCTCAATTTTAAATACACATAGACATTGAGGGCTAGCAGGAGGGACCATGCGCTTACCTGCTGCTCTCTGGCAGGTAGCTCCAAGCCCTCCTGGGTTTTAAATGCACCTTAAAACACACATGCATCAACACTACAATGAGCGGGTGGAGGGAGGTTTGGAGTCTTCTGTCACCCCCATTCTCTGCGACCTGCTGGAGTAGGGGGGCTAGGACTAGGAGGAGGAGTTGGCCGTCCGACTGCGGTCTGGAGTGTGGAGCCTTCCTGCTGCTGCGGAGTCGGGGCGGTCTGCCTCCCCCCACCGCAGGGAAAAGGGAAACACCACCTGGGTCTGGGTGCAGTTCCCCCCTCCAGGGGCGGGGGCACCTAGACCCGGTTTGTAGAGTACGCTTGGGGAGTGTGATCGTGTGTACAACGTCTCTTTATGTCTGTCTCCAGGTTGGTTGAGTGTGGAGTAAGTGCATATGAGAGCATGAGGGTGGGAATGGATGTTTGTATCTGTGTGTGCCTGTATATCTGTGTCTATATGTCAGGTTGGGTGTCAGGCGCCACCTCTCTGGGGACATCTCAGGCCCTCCAAGGTTTGGAGGCCTATCTCCCCCTACCACCACTTCCCCTGCCAGTGGCGGACCCCCTCAGACATCGGTGCGTTGGTGGTTCTTTGTGTCCGGGGATGGGCGTCCAGGTACACACCGGCTCACTCCTTGGCGGCCGCTTATCGGGGCCTGGAGCCTGGGGCTCGCTCGGGCCACTTCGGAAAAAAAAAAAAAGAAAGTGTAGCCAGGTCGGCTGGAAAGTGTAGCCAGGTCGGCTGGCAAGTGTAGCCAGGTCGGCTGGAAAATGTAGACAGGTCGGCTGGAAAATGTAGCCAGGTCGGCTGGATAGTGTAGCCAGGTCGGCTGGAAAATGTAGCCAGGTCGGCTGGATAGTGTAGCCAGGTCGGCTGGAAAATGTAGCCAGGTCGGCTGGCAAGTGTAGCCAGGTCGGCTGGAAAATGTAGCCAGGTCGGCTGGAAAGTGTAGCCAGGTCGGCTGGATAGTGTAGCCAGGTCGGCTGGCAAATGTAGCCAGGTCGGCTGGATAGTGTAGCCAGGTCGGCTGGCAAATGTAGCCAGGTCGGCTGGATAATGTAGCCAGGTCGGCTGGAAAGTGTAGCCAGGTCGGCTGGAAAGTGTAGCCAGGTCGGCTGAAAAATGTAGCCAGGTCGGCTGGCAAGTGTAGCCAGGTCGGCTGGAAAGTGTAGCCAGGTCGGCTGAAAAATGTAGCCAGGTCGGCTGGCAAGTGTAGCCAGGTCGGCTGAAAAGTGTAGCCAGGTCGGCTGGAAAGTGTAGCCAGGTCGGCTGGCAAGTGTAGCCAGGTCGGCTGGCAAGTGTAGCCAGGTCGGCTGGATAGTGTAGCCAGGTCGGCTGGCAAGTGTAGCCAGGTCGGCTGGATAGTGTAGCCAGGTCGGCTGGAAAGTGTAGCCAGGTCGGCTGGATAGTGTAGCCAGGTCGGCTGAAAAGTGTAGCCAGGTCGGCTGGAAAATGTAGCCAGGTCGGCTGGCAAGTGTAGCCAGGTCGGCTGAAAAGTGTAGCCAGGTCGGCTGAAAAGTGTAGCCAGGTCGGCTGGATAGTGTAGCCAGGTCGGCTGGAAAGTGGAGCCAGGTCGGCTGGATAGTGTAGCCAGGTCGGCTGAAAAGTGTAGCCAGGTCGGCTGGAAAATGTAGCCAGGTCGGCTGGCAAGTGTAGCCAGGTCGGCTGAAAAGTGTAGCCAGGTCGGCTGGAAAGTGTAGCCAGGTCGGCTGGCAAGTGTAGCCAGGTCGGCTGGATAGTGTAGGTCAGGTCGGCTGAAAAGTGTAGCCAGGTCGGCTGGAAAGTGTAGCCAGGTCGGCTGGAAAATGTAGCCAGGTCGGCTGGAAAGTGTAGCCAGGTCGGCTGGAAAATGTAGCCAGGTCGGCTGGATAGTGTAGCCAGGTCGGCTGGATAGTGTAGCCAGGTCGGCTGGAAAGTGTAGCCAGGTCGGCTGGATAGTGTAGCCAGGTCGGCTGGAAAGTGTAGCCAGGTCGGCTGGAAAATGTAGCCAGGTCGGCTGGCAAGTGTAGCCAGGTCGGCTGAAAAGTGTAGCCAGGTCGGCTGGAAAGTGTAGCCAGGTCGGCTGGCAAGTGTAGCCAGGTCGGCTGGATAGTGTAGGTCAGGTCGGCTGAAAAGTGTAGCCAGGTCGGCTGGAAAGTGTAGCCAGGTCGGCTGGCAAGTGTAGCCAGGTCGGCTGGAAAGTGTAGCCAGGTCGGCTGGAAAGTGTAGCCAGGTCGGCTGAAAATTGTAGCCAGGTCGGCTGGCAAGTGTAGCCAGGTCGGCTGAAAAGTGTAGCCAGGTCGGCTGGAAAGTGTAGCCAGGTCGGCTGGCAAGTGTAGCCAGGTCGGCTGGCAAGTGTAGCCAGGTCGGCGGGAAAGTGTAGCCAGGTCGGCTGGATAGTGTAGCCAGGTCGGCTGGCAAATGTAGCCAGGTCGGCCGGATAGTGTAGCCAGGTCGGCTGGAAAATGTAGCCAGGTCGGCTGGATAGTGTAGCCAGGTCGGCTGGATAGTGTAGCCAGGTCGGCTGGAAAATGTAGCCAGGTCGGCTGGATAGTGTAGCCAGGTCGGCTGGATAGTGTAGCCAGGTCGGCTGGAAAGTGTATCCAGGTCGGCTGTAAAGTGTAGCCAGGTCGGCTGGATAGTGTAGCCAGGTCGGCTGGAAAATATAGCCAGGTCGGCTGGAAAGTGTAGCCAGGTCGGCTGGAAAATGTAGCCAGGTCGGCTGGATAGTGTAGCCAGGTCGGCTGGAAAGTGTAGCCAGGTCGGCTGGAAAATGTAGCCAGGTCGGCTGGCAAGTGTAGCCAGGTCGGCTGAAAAGTGTAGCCAGGTCGGCTGGAAAGTGTAGCCAGGTCGGCTGGATAGTGTAGGTCAGGTCGGCTGAAAAGTGTAGCCAGGTCGGCTGGAAAGTGTAGCCAGGTCGGCTGGCAAGTGTAGCCAGGTCGGCTGGAAAGTGTAGCCAGGTCGGCTGGAAAGTGTAGCCAGGTCGGCTGAAAATTGTAGCCAGGTCGGCTGGCAAGTGTAGCCAGGTCGGCTGAAAAGTGTAGCCAGGTCGGCTGGAAAGTGTAGCCAGGTCGGCTGGCAAGTGTAGCCAGGTCGGCTGGCAAGTGTAGCCAGGTCGGCGGGAAAGTGTAGCCAGGTCGGCTGGATAGTGTAGCCAGGTCGGCTGGCAAATGTAGCCAGGTCGGCTGGAAAATGTAGCCAGGTCGGCTGGATAGTGTAGCCAGGTCGGCTGGATAGTGTAGCCAGGTCGGCTGGAAAGTGTAGCCAGGTCGGCTGGATAGTGTAGCCAGGTCGGCTGGAAAGTGTAGCCAGGTCGGCTGGAAAATGTAGCCAGGTCGGCTGGCAAGTGTAGCCAGGTCGGCTGAAAAGTGTAGCCAGGTCGGCTGGAAAGTGTAGCCAGGTCGGCTGGCAAGTGTAGCCAGGTCGGCTGGATAGTGTAGGTCAGGTCGGCTGGATAGTGTAGCCAGGTCGGCTGGAAAGTGTAGCCAGGTCGGCTGGATAGTGTAGCCAGGTCGGCTGGAAAGTGTAGCCAGGTCGGCTGGAAAATGTAGCCAGGTCGGCTGGCAAGTGTAGCCAGGTCGGCTGAAAAGTGTAGCCAGGTCGGCTGGCAAGTGTAGCCAGGTCGGCTGAAAAGTGTAGCCAGGTCGGCTGGAAAGTGTAGCCAGGTCGGCTGGCAAGTGTAGCCAGGTCGGCTGGATAGTGTAGGTCAGGTCGGCTGAAAAGTGTAGCCAGGTCGGCTGGAAAGTGTAGCCAGGTCGGCTGGCAAGTGTAGCCAGGTCGGCTGGAAAGTGTAGCCAGGTCGGCTGGAAAGTGTAGCCAGGTCGGCTGAAAATTGTAGCCAGGTCGGCTGGCAAGTGTAGCCAGGTCGGCTGAAAAGTGTAGCCAGGTCGGCTGGAAAGTGTAGCCAGGTCGGCTGGCAAGTGTAGCCAGGTCGGCTGGCAAGTGTAGCCAGGTCGGCGGGAAAGTGTAGCCAGGTCGGCTGGATAGTGTAGCCAGGTCGGCTGGCAAATGTAGCCAGGTCGGCCGGATAGTGTAGCCAGGTCGGCTGGAAAATGTAGCCAGGTCGGCTGGATAGTGTAGCCAGGTCGGCTGGATAGTGTAGCCAGGTCGGCTGGAAAATGTAGCCAGGTCGGCTGGATAGTGTAGCCAGGTCGGCTGGATAGTGTAGCCAGGTCGGCTGGAAAGTGTATCCAGGTCGGCTGTAAAGTGTAGCCAGGTCGGCTGGATAGTGTAGCCAGGTCGGCTGGAAAATGTAGCCAGGTCGGCTGGAAAGTGTAGCCAGGTCGGCTGGAAAATGTAGCCAGGTCGGCTGGATAGTGTAGCCAGGTCGGCTGGATAATGTAGCCAGGTCGGCTGGAAAGTGTAGCCAGGTCGGCTGGATAGTGTAGCCAGGTCGGCTGGAAAGTGTAGCCAGGTCGGCTGGAAAATGTAGCCAGGTCGGCTGGATAGTGTAGCCAGGTCGGCTGGATAGTGTAGCCAGGTCGGCTGGCAAATGTAGCCAGGTCGGCCGGATAGTGTAGCCAGGTCGGCTGGAAAATGTAGCCAGGTCGGCTGGATAGTGTAGCCAGGTCGGCTGGATAGTGTAGCCAGGTCGGCTGGAAAATGTAGCCAGGTCGGCTGGATAGTGTAGCCAGGTCGGCTGGATAGTGTAGCCAGGTCGGCTGGAAAGTGTATCCAGGTCGGCTGTAAAGTGTAGCCAGGTCGGCTGGATAGTGTAGCCAGGTCGGCTGGATAGTGTAGCCAGGTCGGCTGGAAAATGTAGCCAGGTCGACTGGAAAGTGTAGCCAGGTCGGCTGGAAAATGTAGCCAGGTCGGCTGGATAGTGTAGCCAGGTCGGCTGGATAGTGTAGCCAGGTCGGCTGGAAAGTGTAGCCAGGTCGGCTGGATAGTGTAGCCAGGTCGGCTGGAAAGTGTAGCCAGGTCGGCTGGAAAATGTAGCCAGGTCGGCTGGATAGTATAGCTAGGGCAGCTGGAAAGTGTATCCAGGTCGGCTGGAAAGTGTAGCCAGGTCGGCTGAAAAATGTAGCCAGGTCGGCTGGCAAATGTAGCCAGGTCGGCTGGCAAGTGTAGCCAGGTCGGCTGGATAGTGTAGCCAGGTCGGCTGGAAAGTGTATCCAGGTCGGCCGGATAGTGTAGCCAGGTCGGCTGGAAGGTGTAGCCAGGTCGGCTGGAAAGTGTAGCCAGGTCGGCTGGATAGTGTAGCCAGGTCGGCTGGATAGTGTAGCCAGGTCGGCTGGCAAGTGTAGCCAGGTCTGCTGGAAAGTGTAGCCAGGTCGGCTGGATAGTGTAGCCAGGTCGGCTGGCAAGTGTAGCCAGGTCGGCTGGAAAATGTAACCAGGTCGGCTGGATAGTGTAGCCAGGTCGGCTGGAAAATGTAACCAGGTCGGCTGGATAGTGTAGCCAGGTCGGCTGGCAAATGTAGCCAGGTCGGCTGGCAAGTGTAGCCAGGTCGGCTGGCAAGTGTAGCCAGGTCGGCTGACAAGTGTAGCCAGGTCGGCTGGCAAGTGTAGCCAGGTCGGCTGGAAAATGTAACCAGGTCGGCTGGAAAGTGTAGCCAGGTCGGCTGGATAGTGTAGCCAGGTCGGCTGGCAAGTGTAGCCAGGTCGGCTGGCAAGTGTAGCCAGGTCGGCTGGATAGTGTAGCCAGGTCGGCTGGAAAATGTAGCCAGGTCGGCTGGATAGTGTAGCCAGGTCGGCACAATACGCAAGATGCTTAGTGATCCAGACATACCAGTTGCTACAAAGCACAGTAGGCCTGATACTCATGTCACATAACATGCACATATACGGACTGACGGACGAATGGAAAGGCTATAAAGTGTTTCGAGCTACAGACTCGTAGACTGCGCACCGTAACCAGTGAAATGTATATGTCGCTCCCGATGTTATTGTGAATGTGAATGTTGGCAACAGCAAATAAAATCAAGGTGACACACACACAGTGTGGTTTGTGTGGTTTCTTTTATTAGTGTGGTCCGATGTTTATGTTTACAAGTCGTGTAGGTACACTGCATGTTACACAAAGGACATTCTTAGTAGGTTTATCATTGCTTTCATAAGCACCGTAGCCGGTGTTGTCGTTGTTGTATGTTACACACAGCACAGCTCAATTGTGGACACGCTTCACTCACCACAGCAGGCAAGTAGCTTGCTGCGATTCCGTCTTACGGAAAACATCACCTAAACGAGGCACCACACTAAAGCGGTCACCCACCAACTCCCGTAGGTCTTTGTCGATCGCTGCGCTTACGAGTTTCCAGCGGTTGTCTTCAAACCGGCAGTCGGTGTGTCGATCTGCCTCTCCTGGTATCCAGCTGAGCGTGAAGTATTCTTTGTAAGCTTTCCACAACTGCTCAGTGAAGCGCTCTACATCCATCGTGTCGTCTTCCATCAAAAGGGTCAATGTCCACCCTAAGTCAGCGCTGCGATCCACTTGCACGTACCACGGCCAGCACACGTAATCCCTGTTCGTGTAATATCGCGACCAAAACTGACACAGCTGAAACCCGTCCGTGCTCAGCGCACCCAGGTCTTCCACCTCCAAAAGCTTTATATACGGCAGTAACGTGTACAGTTTAGGCTTCTCGTCCGCGGTCATCTTGGTCGTCATTGAGTTCGAGAGCACGTGCCTTTTCATAATTTTTGTCTAGCCTGGGGCTGTAGAGTCTAGAGAGTTTGTCGATCTTAGAGTCGGGGAACGCCACCCTGGGATGGCGTACGGTGAGTCGATGAGTACCTGGCATTGTAACGACGGTATGCATGTAGTGCGATGTGTGTGACAGTGTCTACCCCACAGGAAACATAAACAACACATTTGAATCCGGCGGCGACACGGGAGAACGTACGCACCATCGGAATGCTACCCTTTGTGATTGTCGTTGTGTGCTGTCAACTGATCAACGCCACGGACGATCCCACTGTTGTCACGGCAGAGAGCGGACAAGGGGTTGTGATTCTACCGTGTCGATGTTCATACACGAGGACCATCATTGTGGGCGTAGAGTGGACGAGAACTGATCTGATGCGTGCTGAATATGTGCTTCTGTATCGTGACGACTGTTTTGTACCAGACGGCCAACACCCATCCTTCAAGGAGCGAGTGGATTTACAAGACAGAGGAATGAACGAGGGAGACCTGTCTTTGATTCTTCAGAATGTGACATTTGGTGATGCGGGAACGTACAGCTGTTCTGTTCTGACCACACGAAGATCTCGTACAAAGCGAGCCGTGGAAACTATTGGCATTTTCAAGCTGATAGTTGTCCCTAGAGATCACACAGGCGGCAAGCAGACCAGATATGTTAGACTAATAATTGGATTGAGCTTGGGTGTGATCGTTGTTCTCGTCACAGTTGCTATTGGACGTGTAATGCACCAAAGAAACAAGACTCTGTGTCCGCCACGAGAGGTTACGGTGGAATGACGGATAGCGTTTGAAATGTGTCAAGGTTTCAACAGAACACACCGTGTTAATTGAACCCGTTATGGTATTGTTGTGTATAGGTGTTTTGAACGTGAAATAACAATAAATGAAGGATGAATACACACACACACACACACACACACACACACACACACACACACACACACACACCACAGAGTGTCGTTTATTTTATTGCTTGCATTGTACACAGTTGATGTTCACGATCCATGTAATGGCAGTACGTGCTGCCATTGTAGAGCAAAGGCTTGTACAGTTTGAACGTTCTATCCCATGTCATCTCGCTCATCATCGAGCGCAAGGGTACATGCGTTCTCAGGCGTTCTCACGAAAAAGCACGTATTATCAAAGTACCCCTTCCAGCTACTCCTAGTTTATGCGCGGCTTACTGCGTCTCTCACGGCGAGCATGAAACATGGCAACAGTTATCTCCTTCATAGTTGTTTTGTCACTCACACTAAGCAGACACGTCGCTCTGTGTCAGCATAAGAATGACAAAGGTGGGTGTAAAAATGGCCTTGTTATCGCACAACAACACACCAAACAATGAATGCATTGCTGTCCATAGGAGTCTTTACGAGAATGCGAATGTCACCCGCAGGTTCTCCACCCCGTCCGCACGTCAGATTGATTCTCGTGGGCAAGACCGGGTCTGGCAAGAGCGCGTCTGGTAACACTATACTCGGCGATAGCAACGCTTTCGAGGAGGACATGTCACCCGAGTCCGTCACCGTTGGCTGTGCGAAGAAGGAGGTGGACAGAGACGGCGCCAAAGTCGCTGTGATCGACACTCCGGGGTTGTTTGACACAACCAAAACCCAATACGATGTGAAAAGCAAGATCGAGGAGTGTGTCGAACAGTCGGTACCCGGACCGCACGGATTCCTTTTGGTAATCAGTCTAAAGTCTAGGTTCACACAAGAGGAGCGGAGCAGCATAAAGTGGATTCGAGACAACTTCGGAGAAGACGCTTTCACGTACACCTTGGTCTTGTTTACACACGGTGACTCGCTAAAGGGTAAATCGGTGAGAGACTACGTGAAGGAAAGCAAAGAGCTACAAAGAGTGATAAACCAGTGTGGCGGAAGGTACCACACGCTGAGCAACACTCAGAGAGTAAACCAAACCCAAGTGGATACTCTGTTGAGTAAAATAGAGGACATGGTAGAATTCAACGGAGGTGAGCACTACAGCAACGATATGTACAAGGCAGCGCAGAAGAAACTCGAAAGAGACAGGGAGATTATTAAGACAAGGGAATGGTGTAGATTCTTCGGTCTTACGTCTCTGGGACTATTTGGAGCAGGAGCATGCTTGTCCTCTTACGTGCCTCCTGACATCTGACCCACGTTAAACTCATGGACTGAACATACACACACACAATGGACAACTGTACCCTCAAACACACAATAATAACATGGAGTGAACCACCACTCACAACCACTAGCACTTTATATAGCCTCTGTAGAAACTATCTACACCCTCACTTATCTTAACTGCACTACTGTATAGCTCTGTGTAAATAATCATTCTGTACATTCAATAATCTTTAATCCTACAACTGTTTACAACTTGCATAGTTCCCATTTCTGTATAACTGTATATCTCAGATTTCTGTAAAGTTATTTATTTCATATTCTGTATAGTTTTTCATATTTATATCCTGTTCATAGCTTGTACTCACTACAGCCTGTACATACTTAGTTATAGAATATTCACAACATACTTCATACCGTGTACATTATAACATACCATAATAGACCCATTTCTGTAATATACTTACATATCTATACTATTGCTAATATATATTGTAATATACCTATATCACTAAAGCACTTCTGGATGGATGCAAAATGCATTTCGTTGCCCTGTACCTGTGCATGTGCAATGACAATAAAGTTGAATTCTATTCTATTCTATTCTATTCTAATGGGGATCGGTGGGGTGATTGGGTATTCTCAGTTTAATTGTTCTGTGGCCATGTTCAGTTAGGTGGGCCAGCTACATTAGATAGTTTGCCATCACACGCAAGATTGTTTTGACAGAACTGTTTATGAAGACAGTGTGCTGAGAGTCGGTGTTCTTCACCAAATGGATATACAAGATGTCGACCGATATTAGGAGTCTGTTTCTGTCCTTGTTGTGTGGATAATGTGGTATCTGTGCAGTACAATAAAGGTGGAAACATACTGTTATCGTGTGGTGTTTTACACTGTTTGTGTTGAAAACTCAATCGTACACTGAGCTGGGTTTGATTCCTTTATACACCAAATGTCAAATGAAAACCCCGTACACGATCACAGTGTACGTTTGTTTATTCACGAATACATCAGCATGTTGAGGTTACATATACAATTTTATATCACAAGTAAAATAGACTTATCGTGGTGGTGGCTTTTACAAAAATATACACACACTGCATGAAAAGAGCATGAAATATCCCCTTCGCCCCCCCCCCCCCCCCCCCCCCATCAGCAACGCCTTGTCACTATGTCCGGTACCTGCTCGGCTAAAAACTCATCTGGGTAGAGCTCAACGTTCTGAAGCTTGCGCTTTAGCAACTCGACAGCAGTCTGAGATATACCCTTTATGTGGAAAATCGGGGTTATGCGCACCCTCAGAGGGTACGGGTTCATCTTGAGCGTGCTCTCCCACTCGCTCTCTCGCCCGAGGTCGTCACCTCCTATCTGCACGTATTGAGACTGTCTAGATATAGACGACAGTGCTTTCTTCTGATACTCTGACAGCCCTTCCGTGTTACACCGTGACGTGCTACCACCAGCGCTAGCTCCTACACCAAAGCCAGAGACTTCAACTTTAGTTTGTAGGGTTACTGAAGTTTGGCTAGCTGGTATATAATGATGTGCTACGTGACCGCTAGCGACACAGCTATGTTAGCATAATATAAACAAGCTAACTTTTTTTCCACTCGATAAAAGTTAACGTGAGTGTTCTCGGTGGTCAGGAACAAATGTAATCGCATGGCAGGATGCTGTAAAAGGACCAAACTTCAGCCAGGAGAACAACTGAGATAATCCATCCACAATACGAGGTTAGTCATTCATATACTGCTGCATGGGCTGGGCTGTAGCTACATCCTAAGGTTTTAAAAACTGAGCTTAAATAAATGATTAGCGGTAATAAAAGCCGAGGGAGGTCAACAGTGATCACTGACTGTTTTAGGAGCTTTTTGAGATCAAATAGAAGAAAATACATAGCATTAAACATGTTAACAACACAAAAGCCATATTAAACGCAGACTACTTTAGGCCCAGAAGTAGGATTCGTCTCGTCATCACTGGACAACCGGATAGGAGTGAGCTAGTTCAGAGCTGCCCTCACCCTAAGAACCAGGAGCCAATGACTGGGCTGCTGCTGTCCTGACCTGAAGAGCTGGATGCAGGGACTAGCAAATCCGCCGCCTGCCTGGAAAGTGGAGCAGGGATCAACTGGGCCCTAGTCCCCCTCAACAGGGAAACAAATTTGCAGGTGAAAGCTGGACCACAGCTGCATTGAGAACAGGAACACAGTGAGGCAGAGGAGCAGGGTAAGCAAAAACAGGTTTTCCATCTTTTCCACCACGACAAACAGTTTTTAAGGTCTTTGTGGCTGACAAACTCTGGATTGACAGTCTTAACAGACTTTGACTCAACATGGATAAAAATCTTGAAATTTTCTGAAGTGAGATTATTGTTCTTTATTTGTTTGTGAGATTGGGATGAGCGTGAGAAAAACAGTCATTTTCACTCAATACTGCTGTTTGCTCAGCAGAGACGGAGGAACGACAGCGTGAGCACCGCTTCGACTGGGAAGAGGAAGCTGGCAAGCCAGGCAACTTGGCCTACAGAGCACAGTACGGTGGTGCCGAGGCTGGCGAGTGTGGGCATGGAGCAACCTCCCAACTCCCACTTGAATCGGCCGAAGATTGGATGCTGGTGGAGCAGCAGATGGAGCAGAAATATGCTCTTGTAGTTGGGGTGAGCCATAGCTTCACCCTGAGCTTGTCTTCCAGCTGGGCAAAATCTGCCTGCTGTCACTGGTGCAGTTCGATGTCTGCTGGGTCCATTATGTGGTCGGATTGTACTGTCACGGTTTGTGAGGCAAACCATGTGGAAATGCGAGAGCGTGGACCCAAGTGCAGACAAAACTGAGATGTAGCCGGAGGTTAAACTGAAAGTGGGTGTTTATTTAGAGGCTGAACAAAAACACTACAAAGCAACAACGAAGGGGGAACTGAAAACACTAACAAAACCTAGACTGGGAAAAGCTAAACTAAAGAACATGAGGAACACAGAAAACATTAACAAAGCAGGAAACTAGGAATGAGGAACCTGAGACATGGAAACATCAGCAGCGGAAGCGCAGAGGATGATGAAGGAGTGAAGACGAGCTGTTGAAGACAAGGAGAGGTATGCAAATGAAACACCCGGAGTGATAAACAGGCAATCCGACAAGGCACAAAGGAAAGAACACATTATATGATGAGATGATGAGATGATGAGACAGCCTTTATTTGTCAGTTGCAGTTGTCCACAACCGAGATGACAGAACTTGCCGACCGTACATACAATACACAAACATCACATTGGGGCGACGGGTCAGGCTAGGTAGCAAGGGAAAAAAAAACATTGAAATGTGTAACACAAAAGGATAATACAGGAATGCACCGATATCAACACACCATAACACAATAAAACACAGACAAGCAACATGGGAGAATATTCCAGTGTGTACAGCTGGATCTGAGACCACTGCAATCTTCGATCGCACCTCCAGCTGATCCGCTGGAAGGTAAGTATCGGAGGAGGTGTTGGATTCGGGGGAGAGAGGGTGATAGTGAGGGCTTATCAGTATCAGTGTACATGTTCCATGCATGTGTGTGTGTGTATCCTTTGTTCAGCTGAGAGAAAGTGTCACCATGCCCGGTTAAGTGAAGTTCAGTTGTCTCCAGTGGACCCAGGTGGCCCTAAAGAAAGGACAAAGAGCTCTGACAACAATCCTGTTATCATGGAAGAACTTTGGTTGTTCCAGTCAGCTTCGACCTCGGCAGGCCTTCTGCTGCTGCAGATAGTGGGATAGCTGCATGAGTGAAGATGGTGAATGTTTGGGTTTAGTGCGAACAACTGCATCCAATTTTTACAGTTGGTCTAATGTCCATCACTGGTCACCAATTCTCTCAATTCCTGTTCTTCTTCTCCAAGATCTTATCCATATTGCAGAGCCATGAGCTTCTCCAAGATCTTATCCAGCTCGGTCACTCAGGCACAGCTGGCTGCCGGCGGAGCTCACGGGCGCGTCACTGCAACCCCCCCTGGCTTCTGCTCCGCGGCTGCTGAGTGAGCCCTCATCTGGGACTCTCCTCAGCTCTTTCTGGGACAGTGGCGCGGCTGCCCCTCTGTTGGTCTTCCTTGGTCTCTTGTGCTCTGAGGGCCTCTGGATGTCTGGAGCCTGGATCTCCTCTTCACCTGCTTCATGCCCTGGAGGACGGGGCAGTGGCCCCCCCCCACACCCTCTAACAGATCATTACATGAAGGAACCTTTTAAAAACAAGCGCGTCCATGCTCACAGGTGTACACACGGGTGATCACACCCACAAACTACACCCTTTTTGGCTCCTACCTCAAAGCACACTGTGTTCTGTTGATCTTATGTGCTGCACAATAATGTTTAACATTTAGTATTTACTGTCATATTCACATAGATCATCGTGATGTTGTTTATTATATTGCTCTTTTTCTTTGCTTGTTTTCTCTTTTTTCTTTCTCAACAGGTGATCCAGGTGATTGATAGATGTATTTTTTGTCTGTTTGTTTTTGTTTTTTGACCTTTATCACCGTTCCTCTTCTCTGCTGTTTTTCTTTCCCTCTTTCTTTCTCCCTTTTCTCTTCCCCAGTCAAGTCTGTCCCGTGTGTAGCAAGTGAAAATAAAATAAAATAAACAATAAAAGCAAAGGTGAATCAAATAGACCATTACGGCAAAGCTGGGATGGTCCATTTGGTAAAGTAAGTCCGTTGGGCATCTTTCTTCGCCTTTAGACAATAATTCTGATGCAAAAGAGCCAAACGGGACAGGCAGAAAAAACCAAACAAGTGTTACGACCCAGTGATGTGTGTGTTGTGTTATGCCTCCCACGGGGGGGATGGCTGTGGCTATCTTTCCCCTTTTTCTCTCCTAGGAGGTGGAAACCTGGGCGTGGCTGCTGGGTATCCGGGTGGAGTCTCTGCCTGTCCTGTGTGGATCCTGTGTGGATAATTGATGGACCACCTCCGGTACTTAAGGACTTAACGACAGCCACCTGGAAGCCCTCCCCGAGCCTCCACCACTTGACCAAGAACCTGTGTGATGATCTATGTTAGTGCAGTGTAGAGTTTTGAGTGTATATCTGGTTGGGATGTCTACTTGGTTGTAAATAGTGTAAATAGTATATCTGGGTGGGATGGCTATTATGTTGTAAATAATTGTAAATAGATTGTCAAATAGTGATCACGGGTTGGTTCACCTGATATATCACTGTCACTGCCGCAGCCTAGTAGGCGTGAGAAGCCGTTTTCTTTTGTTGAACAAGTTTTCTCCTGTTTTCCGTTAGATAGTTAGGTAAGTGACTTGTCTTTTGTTTTGGCTTCTTTTTATTTTGGTGTAGGGAAGAGTAGGGATTGTTTTATAGGGAGTTTTGTTTATTGTTTTGGCATTGCTCACTGCCGAAGAAAATAAATGGCTGCTTAAATACTTGAAAAAGGTGTCGTTGTTGGGGTTTGTGCGTGGGTGGGAAGTGAGTGGGGCAAACTATTTGTTATGTTTATTTACTTGCCGGGACCAGAACGTAACACAAGAGATCTTATCCATATTGCATAGAAAACACAGTCTGAGTACTCACAGCCCTGCCCATCGTCTATCATGTCGGCCAGCTTCATAGCATTTGAACAGCTGTAGCCGCTTATTGTTCCTCGATAAGCCAGGCCCGAGCCAGCTCCAATAAGCCAGAACTCTGTTATTGTGGTTCTGATTTGGTAGATTTCATTCAATGTCCTCCATTGAGAGTGTCACCAGACACACGGCGTAACGGACCATCGAGTATCCGGCAGCAAACGTCTCTGCAGGACAATCTGGCTCTCGCAAGCCTAGGAAGGTGTCAATTTCATTACGGGACCAGTTGATCAAATCCATAATTCTTTAGGATTTAGGGAACAAGACTGAGAAACTCTTTGAGGGTTAGAGTTAGACGAGACTAGACAAAGTCATAGAAGCAGCAGCAGGGAAGATAAGGGGGGAAGAGGGTGAAATATGCGTCCGCCTCCTCCAAGAGCCACAGAAGACAAAATTATACAAAAAAAATATACACACAAGGTAACAAGGGACATTCACAACAGGAGTGAGACACAGCCGAACCTAATAGACATGACGAGACAGCGACGAAGGTTTAATAATATTTTAACTGCTTTAAAGCAAGTCTAGTGATGTTTGTCCACACAAAGCAGTACTTTGGGCTGCATTCACTTTATTATTGGAAAATGAAGCTGAAAGGGTGCAGCAAAGAAAATGCAGGCACACTGGCAGGTCTCTCGGGCACTTTACACAAAGGACAGCATTGCAAGTGAAAAAGTACTGCCTCTGAATATGTTTTGGGTCTTCGATTAAAGAAATATCATGTGTGAATTTAACCCCTATATTAAACTTATACCTCAGCTGCAATGAGACTCTTCAAGGACAAATTTAATCTAAAGAGCTGCTTTTACATGAACAGACTGATACAAAATACATTGCTTAGTTTTAGTTTTTTTAATAAATCATTTGACTCAAGACTTTTGCACAGTATTGTACATATTTTTAAGTAATAAATATCGTACCATGTGCATGTGGACATCTCTGATGTCCATCAGAGAGTCTTCATCTAGTGTTTTGAGATTAAATTTTACATATTTTACATGTTTTGCTTGTTATCTGTTGAAATATGAAAATGCTTTGTCATTGCACCTGACTATCTGCCAGCAGGTCACATTAAACATTAAACTGGATGATGAGTTTTCTACGAATCGGGAGGAGAAAAAAAGCAACTCTATCCTCTGTGTCACACACGTTACACCCGTGCTCAGTGATTGGTGGAAACATACATCTGTCACGAGCTCCTCCGTGGAGTATAAACACAGGGACCCGCGAGTGTGCGTTTCACACCAGGGGAGGAATCTTTGAGGAGTTGTTGCTTCAACAGTGTTTGAACGGAACTTCTTGACTTCATCCAACTTTATATTTCAGCTACAGATAACTTCAACGTAAAGCTTTATTTTTGCACCGTTTTTGTTAATAAAAAGCACAAGAAACGCCAGCCGAAATGGAGTCCCAAGTGCGTCAGAACTACCACCGCGACTGCGAGGCCGCCATCAACCGGATGGTGAACATGGAGCTGTTTGCGTCTTACACCTACACTTCTATGGTGAGAACACAGAAAGAGTCCATCATCAAAGCAGACTCTTTTCTGAGGAATGTTTACTATTTTGAAATGACGGCACTGTGTGCTGTTTAAATGTAAAATCATTTTATTATGAATATTAAGGTTAAATGGCGCAGCTAGAACAGGGATGTAATTGTAGCACACTAAGATGTATTGTGTTAATGCAGCTTTTTAACAAATGACAGATTATTTTTTAACAGTGTTAGATATTGACTTGTGCTCTTAGGTGAAAGTTTAAAGGTCACAATGTGAAACTGAATCATGAAATTTCAACAGATGTTTTGACAGTTATATATTTTTCTCAGTTAATTGTATGTTTAATGGACAACAGACCTGGAGAGCATTTGCTGCTCCACTCATACTTGCAGCAACCCTGCACAGTGCAAGATTCTGTGTTGGTGGGTGTCAAGTTTGAATTGTTGAACTAGCAGCAGAGTGGGGTCTTAGTCTCGAGTTCAGCAGTTACCTCGGTCTAAACCGGCTGAACTGTCCATCATGAATCATGTCTGTCTCCATAACTGTTTGTCACGATGCTGTATTTGCAGAAGAATTGGTGCTGTGTACTAATAACCTGTGTCTGATTTGTCAGGCCTTCTACTTTGACCGTGATGATGTGGCCCTGCCAGGCTTCTCCCACTTCTTCAAGGAGAACAGCCATGAGGAGAGGGAGCACGCTGACAAGCTGCTGTCCTTCCAGAACAAGAGAGGAGGTCGCGTCTTACTCCAGGACATCAAGGTGTGTACAAACTGAACCAGTCCTGCTGTGACATACCTGACTGTGTCTCTAACACAGAAACTGGGATTAAGGAGCAGTGTTATGACACTTGTTCTCTTGTTGTTAGCGTTAGTGTGTAATGTGTATACAGAGCTTAAAACAAGTGTTCAGTCTCTAACAGAATTGTTTGTTGTGCAGAAACCAGAGCGTGATGAGTGGGGCAGCGGGCTGGAGGCCATGCAGTGTGCTCTGCAGCTGGAGAAGAAAGTAAACCAGGCTCTGCTGGACCTGCACAAGCTGGCTTCTCAGCATAATGACCCTCATGTAAGTGGGAGTTGGAGGGAAGAGTTTGGGGTTAAAGACTGAACTAGTTCATGCTGTGTATGTTTGACAAATCATCAAATGTTAACTGTAGTTTGTTTTCCCAGCTGTGTGACTTCCTGGAGAGCCACTACCTGGATGAGCAGGTGAAGTCCATCAAGAAGCTGGGTGACCACATCACTAACCTCACCCGCATGGATGCCCACAACAACAAGATGGCAGAGTACCTGTTTGACAAGCACACTCTGGGTGACAAGAGCTAAATGCTGAGACGTAGAAGTGAGCCTGGAGTCAGCATGTTAACAACACAGGCTTTGAAGTAAACTCACTTCTGCTCCAGCTGATTCTTTCCTGATTTCCTGGCTTTAAAGCTGGCATCAGTTCTTGTATGTTGTGGTGTTTGTGTGAAATGTCACATGGAGCGATGGATGTTATCAGGGTATGGCTCTGCTTCTAAGCTGTCTGACATTTGGAAATGTTTCTGATCTGTTCATCTGAATAAACCTTTTGAGCTGGATCTTTGGTCTGTCTGCATCAGTGACCCATTTTACTGATTAGTTCAAGCAGTTGGTCTAAAGACTAAATAAATCACTGCTTCTTTACCTTGTCGACTTTGTCAGATTATGGCGTTGACAAAGGTCGTCTCAGGTGTGTGAGTTAATATTTGTACACATTGGGACCAAATACAAACAAGACCATATCAGATGTAAATGTTACTGGATATCTTTTGGTTTTCTCCCCAGTGAAGTCTCAACTTGACCTACTTTATCTGGTACACCTATTCAGCAGCCTAAGGCAAACAATCTCGTGTGTGTGTGTGTGTGTGTGTGTGTGTGTGTGTGTGTGTGTGTGTATATATATCTTAACAGTGCGCTCTTTTCACTTGCATACAATTTGTGTTGTTCTTAAAGCACAATGACAAAGAATCTGATCCATGAAGCACCACACATCCCAAACAGCACAATTATATTGGTTCATGTAAACATCTTAATATAACAGCCAATAATTAACTTGAAAATATGGAATCACGTGGACATGTGATCCAATGTCTTGCTATAAATTTTTGGTGGGTTTATTTAATTTGGCACAAATCATTGCCTTGTTATTAACATTACTTTTGTAATGCACCATCGCCATCTACTGGAGACACTCCATACTGCAGAGTGAAATCATTTCCTTCTTTATAGCAAGTAAAATCTAAAATGAGCTAAAGGTGTTTTTTTATTACACCCTGAAAAAAAACTTTATGTACCTTGTTGTGCCTTATTCAGTAATAACAAAACTAAACATTTTTTCAAATTATTTATTTTCAGGAACTAAATAAACTCAAAAAAAGATTTGTAGTCATTTTATTCACTTGTATTAATGTTATCTAGAAATAAAATCACATCACAAAGAAATCCTCTCTCACTCTTGAAAATCCAGGTATTTGCTCAGTTTTATACCCATGTTTTGGAAAGTATCCATGATTAAAATTCTGACTTTATGTTGTAAGGTAAAGAGCCTACGATAATACAGAGGAAACAGAGAACACCCAACAATCAAATGACCCCCTAAGAGCAAGCGCTTTGGCAATATTGGGAAGGAAAAACTCCCTTTTAACAGGAAGAAACCTCCATCAGAACCAGGCTATGGAGGAGTCGCCATTTGTCACGACTGGTTGGAGGTGACGGGAGGAAATCGGGACACGACACGCTATGGAAGAGAGCCAGATATTATACATAACTAATAATTAAATATCGAGAGATGTATAAACACATAGTGACTAAAAAGCTGACTGGAAGAAGAAACACTCAGTGCATCATGAGAGTACCCCAGCTGCCTAAACCTATTGCAACGTAACTGAGTATTCTGTCCCTCGGATTATTTCTGAGGTTGATGTTATAGGACAGGTCGTAGTCATTCTTGCTGTAAGTAATTGAATAGATGTGTCAACAAATATGTTCATTCCTGGCCTGCTCATGGCAAAAGCCTGCCCTCTAGTGGGTCAACAGCAGAAACTCCTAGTAAGGGGAGAGAAGGAGAGTTTAGCTCCGAGCACTTTGCAGGGGAGGTCCGGTGCTTTGTGTCTCTGACGATTCCTGCTTCTGTTGCTCTTGAGATGGCATAATCTTTCTACAAGAATGAAAGTATCTCTCTCTGGCTGCCAAAGCTGTTTCCTGTTAAAAGGGAGATTTCCCTTCAATGTTGCTTGCTATGAGTGCTTGCTCTTAGGCTATATGCAGTCACTCAGTGAGAGTCCTGGAAGAGACAGAAGTTGAGGGTTGTTACATTTTGAGCTTGTCCACTCTTTTACTCTTCAGTTAAGTTGCATTTGGATTTTAAATGTTCTGTTCAGATTTCCAGACTTTTAATATAGATGCATGATATAACTAAAGATTAGCATCCTCTCATTTCAAGCCAGCTGCCTTTCTCCTGGGACCTTTTTACATAATCCTACTCCCATTAAGAAGTGTTATTAGAAGACACAGGATGCATTTCCAATGCAATGCAGCTGATACCCAGTTATGGTTATCTATGAAGTCAGATGACACAAATAGGACATGTCTTATAGACATGAAGGCCTGGATGGCCTCTAATTTTCTGCTTTGAATTCAGACAAAACTAACCCTAAAATTCTTAAAAACATAGCATCTAACCAGATACTTACCATGGATGGCATTACCTTGGCCTGTAGTGACACTATGAAGATTTTTGATCAGCCAAAATGATGGACACCACAAAAGATGGACATCACACATCAACTAAAAAGCACATTTATTTAAAAAAAAGTAAAACAACAACAAAAATGTGTTGTCAGTTCAGTAGTAATGTGTAGTGTGTGTATCTGTGCTGTGCAAAGCAAACAACATTCAAATAAGCCCGAATGCCCTGAAAGACTGAGAGAGGCCAAATACAGCCTCAACACTGCTCTAACTAATACTCCCCTAATACAAGAAGCCCCCAAACCTGGACCTGGACATAGAGGCCTGAGGGCCATCTCACACATTTATTCAGAATAAAACAGGTTTGTGTGTTTGTGTTACTCCAGGACGTCAACATGACACGTTCAAGGACCCAGTAAACATCAGAGCAGACAGCTGTTCATAAACATGTCATAAAAACGTGCTTAAACTACTCAAAGCTGCCCCTGTGACCACTGCTGCAGAGCAGAATGAACAGTACTGATGGGGACTATGAAGGTTTGTAGTTTAATTCCTGCTCTTGCAGGATCAGTGAGTTTAAAGATAAACCTCACGAACACAACTTTAAATCCCCACGACATCACCAACAGTTCTGCAGGAGGACAGAAGCCCCTGATTTAATCTACCATAATGCTCTGTGATATGTTGTCATGGCAACATGAAGTCCAAAAAATACAAATACAAAAATGCAAAAGAAGAGGAGGACAACAAGACAGGCAGCTGGAGGAGCTTTTGAAGCAGGACAACTTTTCTGGATTTATCTTAACTGGAAATTCTGCTAAACAAGTCAAGCTGGAAACAAGGAGGCAGCTGGTTGGATTATATCTGAGGACAGGACGCATGAAGAGAAGCATGAGGAGAGAGGAAACAGCAGAGAGATGCTGTGGAGACGATCGTGGATCAAGTCGAAGAAGCAAGCACCAAAACTGTGAGTAGACATCACACACCAAGAGCTAAAATGACTGTGCTGATTAAGGAAACATTACATTTGGTTAGTTTGGGGTCTGGAGCTTCAGGTTTGTGGGTTCAGTTGGTCTCAAAATTGAAGTAAGACAAAAACATGTTTCTTTCAAAAGGTTGTTGGAGGATTCTTACTGTAAGAACTGAAAGTTAATCCGTGGGTTTAACTGATAATTAAATAATTGTAATTGTAATTTTGTAGAAAAGGCTCTGCACCTGTGAAAATAAAAAATAGGTATCCAAGCCCCCGAGGTCACTGCAGATCAAAGTAGCTCAGACCTGGTTAACTATAATTATATTACAGGAGGTGAAAAATATGGGAATGATTCAAAGAAACAAAGATCTGGTTAAAGATTTGAGCTTTCTGATTGAAAGAGATGAAAACTATTCCATGTGTGACACTGAGAAAAAACCGAAAGCTTAATAGATCTGTAGGTCCAACTGTTATTATACAAATGTGCAAATTTGTTTTAATGACATTAGGAAGAAAAAAATGAATACACGTAGACATTGAGGGCTAGCAGGAGGGACCATGCGCTTACCTGCTGCTCTCTGGCAGGTAGCTCCATGCCCTCCTGGGTTTTAAATGCACCTTAGAACACACATGCATCAACACTACAATGAGCGGGTGGAGGGAGGTTTGGAGTCTTCTCTCACCCCCATTCTCTGCGGCCTGCTGGAGCGGGGGGCTGGGAGGAGGAGTCAGCCGTCCGACTGCGGTCTGGAGTGTGGGGCCTCCCTGCTGTTGCGGAGTCGGGGCGGTCTGCCTCCCCCCACCGCAGGGAAAAGGGTAACACCACCTGGGTCTGGGTGCAGTTCCCCCTCCAGGGGCAAGGGTACCTAGACCCGGTTCGTAGAGTACGCTTGGGGAGTGTGATCGTGTGTACAGCGTCTCTTTATGTCTGTCTCCACGTTGGTTGAGTGTGGAGTAAGTGCATATGAGAGCATGAGGGTGGGAATGGATGTTTGTATCTGTGTGTGCCTGTATGTCTGTGTCTATATGTCAGGTTGGGTGTCAGGCGCCACCTCTCTGGGGACATCTCAGGCCCTCCAAGGTTTGGAGGCCTATCTCCCCCCACCACCACTTCCCCTGCCAGTGGCGGACTCCCTCAGACATCGGTGCGTTGGTGGGTCTTTGTGTCTGGGGATGGGCGTCCGGGTACACACCGGCTCACTCCTTGGCGGGGCCTGGAGCCTGGGGCTCGCTCGGGCCACTTCGGAGGTGGGGTGCCCCCGGCCTCTCGGCCTGGGGCTCGGTCACTCAGGCACAGCTGGCTGCCGGCGGAGCTCACGGGCGCGTCACTGCAACTCCCCCTGACTTCTGCTCCGCGGCTGCTGGGCGAGCCCTCATCTGGGACTCTCCTCAGCTCTTACTGGGACAGTGGCGCGGCTGCCCCTCTGTTGGTCTTCCATGGTCTCTTGTGTTCTGGGGGCCTCTGGATGTCTGGAGTTTTGATCTCCTCCATGCCTGCTTCATACCCTGGAGGACGGGGCTGTGGCTCCCCACACTCCCTAGCAGATCGTTACATGGAGAAACCTTTGGAATGCAAGCATGCTGATCCACACAGGTATGCACACAGGTGTACACACGGGTATTCACAGACGCGGACTAAAGCTTTCTTGGCTGCTGCCTCAAAGCACATTGTGCGCTGTCTATCTTGCGTGCTGCACAATATCGTTTATTATTTAGTATCTACTGATATCTACTGCTAGCTAGTTTATTGTCATGGTGCCGTTTTTTTTTTATTATGTTGCTCTTTGTTGTTTGCTTTCTCTTCTGTTTTTTTTCTCCATACAGGTGACCCAGGTGTTTTGTTTTTTTGTTTGTTTGTTTTTTTCTTTCTTCCCCCCCAATGTGAGTTTTACTCATTGACATTTCTTTATATTTCTGACAAATTTGCAAAATATGAATAAGAATTTTAGTACTTTTTCAAAATAAGACGTTTCTAATGGACTTCAAACTTCTGAGCTGTAGTGTAGATTGCAATGATAGTTCTCTATTATAGAAGATGATATAGAAGTATGAGGACAGGGAGACACTGTTAAAACGTTATGAGCTGTCTTGCTGCAGAGAAAGTGGAGTCTGTCATCCTTGAAATGCTCCCTAGATAGGCAGCTGGCAGGATTGAACGATGCGCTGCCTCTGTGGTCAAGTACAGACATCCATGAGCCACTGATGAGCGTGACAGGTCAGGAAGCATGCATAAAGTCAGACACCTGTGAGCCAGTAAAATGAGAAAATGAGCACGCAATAAAGTGGACTTGTTAGGGAGAGTTTGCCATCAGAGTGAAAACACTTCATCTTGATTTTTGATGATAGACACAACAAAAAAATCCTGATCAGATACAGACACATGTACACAAAACACACGACTGCTCAAAAGTTTGTGGTCAGATTGAAACATTCTTGTTTTAATAATAAATTTACATTTGCTTTAACGTAATATTACATGAAGTTTATCAGTAATGTTTTCACAGATGTGTTTTTAATCAATCATTTATGGTAAATCACTCATGATGTGTTAGGAAATGTCTGCACAGTTATACATGGGCCCACTTTTAGTACCAATCACTCCTGCATGGACAGATCACATGGTTATAAACCAGGTGCAAATTTGATTTAATGCGATTATAAAGCAAAAATGGGATGATCCATCACAAACCTGACAAATGTACTGCTGTTAATCTGCACAATGATTTTGGTTTGTGCTTATGTCTTTGGAAAACGTTGTCCTGACTGAAAAGCTGGGATTTAACAGGATAAAGTAACATCTGGTAACAATGTACCACTGAAACACAACAGATAACATTGTTGAAATCTTCAACCATCTTCAACCATTTGCCCGTCCTTGAGCCACATTCTGCCGAAGGTTTCTTAAAAGGGAGTTTTTCCATCCCACCATCCCCAAGTGGTTGCTCATAGGGGATTATTTTATTGGTAGGGTTTTGTCGCTATTATTTTAAGGTCTTTTATTTATTATATATAATAATTATTGTGAATTGGTGGTATATAATCAAATGGACTCAAATTTAATACGTATTCATACCTAAAGTCGCCTCACCAAGTTTGGACATCCAGTGTGATAAAATACTACAATATCAACCAGAAATTAGAAGCATAACCAGCAGCTGTTATATATGTTTTTAATTTAGTACTTTTATCCTGTTTAAAAATAAACACTCAAAAAAGATCATTGTTTCATTTTATGGTTTATTCTTTATCCATTTATCAATTATCCAAGTCCTTAATACGCACACATGTATACAGGGAGTGCAGAATTATTAGGCAAATGAGTATTTTGTCCACATCATCCTCTTCATGCATGTTGTCTTACTCCAAGCTGTATAGGCTCGAAAGCCTACTACCAATTAAGCATATTAGGTGATGTGCATCTCTGTAATGAGAAGGGGTGTGGTCTAATGACATCAACACCCTATATCAGGTGTGCATAATTATTAGGCAACGTCCTTTCCTTTGGCAAAATGGGTCAAAAGAAGGACTTGACAGGCTCAGAAAAGTCAAAAATAGTGAGATATCTTGCAGAGGGATGCAGCAGTCTCAAAATTGCAAAGCTTCTGAAGCGTGATCATCGAACAATCGAGCGTTTCATTCAAAATAGTCAACAGGGTCGCAAGAGGCGTGTGGAAAAACCAAGGCGCAAAATAACTGCCCATGAACTGAGAAAAGTCAAGCGTGCAGCTGCCAAGATGCCACTTGCCACCAGTTTGGCCATATTTCAGAGCTGCAACATCACTGGAGTGCCCAAAAGCACAAGGTGTGCAATACTCAGAGACATGGCCAAGGTAAGAAAGGCTGAAAGACGACCACCACTGAACAAGACACACAAGCTGAAACGTCAAGACTGGGCCAAGAAATATCTCAAGACTGGTTTTTCTAAGGTTTTATGGACTGATGAAATGAGAGTGAGTCTTGATGGGCCAGATGGATGGGCCCGTGGCTGGATTGGTAAAGGGCTGAGAGCTCCAGTCCCACTCAGACGCCAGCAAGGTGGAGGTGGAGTACTGGTCTGGGCTGGTATCATCAAAGATGAGCTTGTGGGGCCTTTTCGGGTTGAGGATGGAGTCAAGCTCAACTCCCAGTCCTACTGCCAGTTTCTGGAAGACACCTTCTTCAAGCAGTGGTACAGGAAGAAGTCTGCATCCTTCAAGAAAAACATGATTTTCATGCAGGACAATGCTCCATCACACGCGTCCAAGTACTCCACAGCGTGGCTGGCAAGAAAGGGTATAAAAGAAGAAAAACTAATGACATGGCCTCCTTGTTCACCTGATCTGAACCCCATTGAGAACCTGTGGTCCATCATCAAATGTGAGATTTACAAGGAGGGAAAACAGTACACCTCTCTGAATTGTGCCCAAACTCAAACTCCATATTGTACACATTACACGAGTTTCTAAAACTGTGCCTCTGTTTCGTGTTTCCTGTCACACTGACTGTGAGGCTTCTAATGTGTTTCTATTGTAATTTAGAGAAACAGAGAAACATATGTCAATACTAAGTAGTTAATGGGCAACTTACAATAATCTGTCTCCTTGAACTGAATCCTGTATACATGCTGTGATCAGCTGATCTGCTGCTATTGTTTACCTGAGGTTTACTGGTCTCTTTGGATTTACATAACTGAATCCAACAAGATGCACACAGATGTTTCATGATTTCCATCCCAGCAGCATACTGTTTAAGTCGGAGATGTCAAACTGATCACGGGCCACTCACATACCACCAGTGAAAATCTTCTTTCTGTCAGTGTAGAGTAGTTTAACTGCACATTTCATTTGTGAGCTATTTCAATATCAGAAAAAGAAGTGTAACTTCAACAGTTTTCTCTACATGATAAAGAAATACTGTGGTTGGTAATGAAAGAAATCTGTCAACACAACTCTTTGATCTTAATAAGTTGAATTCAATGAATGAATTTAAGCAACATCAGCCTAAAGGCAAAATCATCACTGCTGCACGCGATATAATCTAACACTGACCATGAGCGTCACAGCCACTGTGCACCAGTCAAAACTGTGCTTTACTGTAAATCCATCACAGTACAACAACCTAACCTGCACTAAGCTGTAGATCATTCCCATGCAACATATGAATAATGTAACTGATGTTTGTTGTTGAGCTGATAGAAATGCTGCATTTGATATTAGTCCATGCTCACTCATCCTCTGTAGGGCTAGCTAGAAGTCACGTGACAAGAACTTACGGACACCTGTATTCACTCCAGCCCACTTTAATCCACTAGTATAAGCAATATAGATGCTGATACACTGAACCTAAAGCAGTTAAAAAAAATTTAAATCTCAGAAGTAGACATTGGAGATATTTACTTAAAAAGTAGGGAGTAAAGTACAGATACCTGAAAATTCTTCTTGAGTACAGTAACAAAGTATTTGTACTTTGTTACTTCCCAACCCATTGTCTCAAATTACCATTTAACAATATAAATCTCTAGGCTACAACACAACAAATATCACTATCCTAATGAGGTCACACGTATGATGTTTATCTTAGCATTTATGTATGAACACAAAGCAAAGGTGAACCCCAGCACAAAGACACTTTGAAGTCATCGCCACAGTGATTGTACTTCAGAAACATGAAGAGGGGGACAGGAAGCAGTAGTTTTCCACTTTACTACTCTCTCTTCTTCTTTTATGCAAATAAAAAATTATTTCCATATCCAGGCTGTATAATGTGCTACTATTTTCCTCCTCTGGTACACGACCTGAAATCCGTTGATTGTAGCTGAAGTGCAAGTGGAACTGATAAGCCTTTATGTTTTTATTACTACAAAGGCTAAATTTTATGATGTTTTTAGTATTTCAATGATTGCAAGCCCTGCATGCTTTCTAGATGATATAATTAATTTGATCATACCAGCACCAAAATCACATTTTAGAGGAACAGTTCTCACCAAAATGAAATGGTTGCACTTTCTTCCGTCCTTTAATTTATGGCTGTGTTCTAAGAGATCTGCTAAGGAAATGTTGGCCTTCTCTCCAATAAAACTGAAAAAATAAATAAATAAATTAAAATGATAGTTTCTTTGTGGCAAAAATCTAAAAATCTGAAAAAAAAACTGAGCAGCAATGTTTGTTTGCAGAAATGATGAACTGGTGACTTAAGAAATGCACACACACAAACACACACAGACCTGTAATAAATAAATAAATAAATAAATATATTTATTTATATATTTTTATATATATAATGTGCTACTATTTTCCTCCTCTGGTACACGACCTGAAATCCGTTGATTGTAGACACTCAGAACCAGACACGGAGAAGCTGCATTCAGCTTTTATGCTCCTTATATCTGGAACAAACTCCCAGAAAGCCTCAGATCAGCTGAAACACTCAGTTTATTTAAATCCAGGTTGAAGACTCACCTGTTCTCAGCTGCATTTGAATAAAGCACCAAATCCACACTTTTAAGCTTAAATTTCAAAACTTACACTAACTACTGATCTTATCTATTTCTGATTTTATCTGTTTTGATTTTATATACTGTTTTGTTTGTTTGTTTGTTAAGTGGGATTAGAGCTCTGGGTAGCTCCCCAACTGGGTCTAGACTGGGTCTAGAGAGTACTTTAAATTCAGGGAATTTAAAATAGAAAGTAGCTCGTCCACAGAAGGACTGGTAGCTCCCCTTACGATAAGGGTTCCGATCGCGCGAATAGGTGTGAAATGTGTGTGTTTAGTTAGTTTGTTTGCTTGTTTTAATCAATTTTAAATCATGCTTTTTATTTGTTTTTGTTTCTAATGTCTCTGTAAAGCACTTTGAATCACCTTGTTGTTGAATTGTGCTATACAAATAAATTTGCCTTGCCTTGCCTTGTAGCTGAAGTGCAAGTGGAACTGATAAATATATATATATATATATATATATATATATATATATATATATATATATATATATATATATATATATATATATATATGAAACCGTGTGTGTGATGAATAAATCTCACTGTTCAAAGACAAAATTAACATCAAACTGATCATGAAAGTATCATGAATCAAAAATGTGAAGCCAACATCATAGAACACCAGTTGTTTAAAACAAAATGACATGCAAAGAATTAAAAACTGCATGAAGCATTTTTTTTTAATTCTATTTAATGACCTTATTTTCCGTAGATCATCTGCACACCACCTGCTACAGTAGACGCACAACACTATATTATAGACTTGGGTCATTAGATCAATTTAAAAGTTTAAAACTTTGATTTGAATGTTAAATGAAACGAAACAGTCTTTTGATGATTTCTCAAAGTAATGCATCCAAAGACAGTTTCAAAGAGACATCTATTTTCCACTCTAAAATCTCCCCTTTGACTCAATTGCAGAATGTCACCAAGAGATGGCGCTCGGTTCGAATAAAAGCTTTAATATATGAAGCGGTTAAAATAAGAATTAAGCACCTCACACCTGAAGAAGCGATTATCCAGGAAACATTTCTGTTATTTATTTAACTTATTTAAAAAAACAAAACAAAAAGAAGGTTATTAATTTTCTAAACATGTGTTTCCTAATAAAAGCTCCCATGGACCTGGAGTCCATCAGACATTTGTGTCTCCTTTACCCTTTTAAGGAATAAAACATATTTTTACATAATTTTATAGATCAAAATTTAAATGTACTTTCATTCAGAAAGCCAATGTATCTTTTCTCTAAGCTGTGTGTGGTGTAAGGTACCAATCAATCTAATAAATAATTATAATCAATTTTAAAATTAAAAGTGGCTCGCAAACATCTCATCAAAAAAAACTATCTAAGCAGAATGTAGATCTATGCTAGCGTGATAGTAGTGGGGCCCAAAGTGATATTTTCTTTTCCCGTTTTTATTCTCACTGACGTTGTTCCCATCAACAACAGGATGCATGTACAGTAAAACATCATGCCTGTGTTAAAACATTTATCGACTTTGACACCACCGGCCTGTCTCCTTTCTTTGAACGTTGTACTCTTGACTATTGTTTCCTCCCAAGCAATATTTTATTCTGGAGCAGATCAACGAAGTGGGAATCTTAAAGTAGGTTCATTAAGAACACGAGTTGAAGTTGGGTCAACATGTGTCAACAGCTCTTGTTCCAGTCTGCTATTGAAATAATGAATGGATCTGTCTGCTCCGGGGTTTTATCATCTAACCCACAGCTTGGTTTAATGAACTTGCTGATGTGAGTGATGTTGCCCCCCCACCTTCTTCAAATCCAACAAAAGTGGTATCAAACGTTTGTGCTGCAAAAAATTTCGTTTGTGCTGCTATCATTTCAAAAATATTAATAAAATAATGTCTTGAAGCGTGCTCAATCATCCAGGTAAGTAAATTCCAAAAGGTTGATTCTGTTCATCTGGACATTTTCAGTGGGAGAAACATTTTGTCACTCATCCAAGTGACTTCTTCAGTCTCAGCTGACTGCAGGTTTCCACAACCTTATAAACAGTACATTTGCACAGTGAAGGAAACTAGCACCACTGAATGAACAATGTGCTGAACGGCTGCAATCACAGCACTGTAAGATGGCGAAAGACGTACCCTTGGGCCCCCTTTCTCGATTCAGAGATGGTCAGCATCCTGACAGCCTGATGGACGAAGCTCTCTCAGTCTGCGAGTTCTGGCCCGGAGGCTCTTTGTGACAAAGTGGAGGAGCAGTTGCAATGCTCTCCATTTGTCCCATATGCGTTTACCTTTTTTTTTTTTTTTTTTTTTTTTTTGCACATTGTACACATTATTCTGTTTCTATGTATTTGCTATGATTTGCTGTTTGTCATGTAACATTGCTTCACTCACTATCCCGGGTTTGTTTGTGGAAGCGTTTTGTTGCCGGCAAATCAAACATGCTGCAAATTAAGACAAATACTCAGTTACATGTTTCTTTATACTTTATTATGTTACAGATTAAACCTTAACACAAACAAAAGGAAGCATCTCTATGGACAAAGAAACCCCTCCACTTGGTTTGACCTGCTGATGCCATGTGTGACATCATCAGGACTTTAAAATGAGGAAATGCCAGGTGGGCGTTTCCCCACACCTGACCCTCATGGAGACTGAAAAGACAAACAAAGTAAGTATGAACAAATGACTTAAAGGGATTTGTTGAATGTTTTTCTTTTCGTTAATACTGCCATTTAGTTGTGTAAATGTGCATGTTAGAAGTGTGTAGAGGTTTTGTGTTTTTAGATCATCTGTGTAGAGTTTTAGATCCCTCAGTTGAGTGAGTGGTACTGGCTGGGCCGAGGGCGTAGATTTGGCATGGACGGAAGGGACATGTCCCCACTAATATCCAGCGATTATTGAATTGTCTCCACCAATAATTTGATCTCTTCGAGTAAAGAAAATCAAACCCGATATAAAGAAAAAAACATCTGTCGACGTCTCATTCACCCAGCGGTGCAGAAAGAGTTAAATTACGTTCTCTACTGGAGTCCTACGTCATGTGACAAATATGGCCAATGTGATTGGCTGAGCCTTTCAGGGAGCTCTGTTTAGTTCTAGCAGCGGCAAACCTGCGCTGCCAGGAGGAGAGGAGGACGGCAGCAAAGAGGAAGAAGCTGGATATAAGAAAGTATTTTTCAAAGAAACCTTCAAGTCACTTAAAGCCAAGTTCACTCATAAAATGTGTCATAATAACGTTACAGGCTATGCTAGGCTTTGGCCCACATCAGTCTAAAACTGTATGTAACCATGAATAACGTGTTTGGGAAACTAACTGCACAACAGGCGGCACTATTAGTTCTCTCAGTCTCAGAGCAGCATTTCTCATTTTGATCGAAACTGTCAGAGAAAACTGCAGCCTCGAGCAGCCAGGATATTAGTTTACAGAGGCTGTTAAATCAAATTCAAATCAAATTCAAATTTTATTTGTCACGTACACAGTCATACACAGTACGATATGCAGTGAAATGCTTATATAACTGCTCGTGACCTAAAGAAAAAAAAAGGCTATGAATAAGATAGGAAATAAATATGAAAAATTAAAAAGGGTAAATTTAACTAGGAAGGAATAAAATATAAATGAAGGTTAAAAATGAAATAACTGTACAACACAAATTAGAATGAAGGGTAAATTTAACAAGGAAGGAATAAGATAAAATATATAAATTAAAGTTGAAAATAAAATAACTGTACAACAAAATACACAATATAGAACTATATAAGAATGTATGAAGAAATATAAATAAATATATACACAATAACAGCAGCTGTACAAGTATTAACTGGAAATGAAGAATATAGTGACCAGTGTTGTGCAATCCACATTATGTCTTGTGCAGTGCAAATATGCTTAAAGTGATTTAAGTGATGAAGTGAAGACAATGTCCAGAATGTCCAGTGTGTGTGTAAGAACCATATGTGTGGGTCAGTACTGTGTGGTGGTGTGATTGAGAGACCGTATCGCCTGCGGGAAGAAGCTCCTCCTCAGTCTCTCTGTGTTTGTCTTCAGGGAGCGGAATCGCTTTCCTGACCTCAACAGAGAGAACAGTCTGTTGTTGGGATGGCTGAGGTCCTTCACGATCTTCCTGGCCTTGGTCCAGCACCGCCTGCTGTAGATTGAGTGCAGGTCAGGGAGCTCGGAGCGGATGGTGCGCTCAGCTGACCGCACAACCCTCTGTAGAGCTCGTCTGTCCTGCATGGTGCTGTTCCCGAACCAGGTTAAGATGTTTCCCGCCAGGATGCTCTCTATGGTGCAGGAGTAAAAGTTCCTGAGCACCTTGGAGGGCAGTTGGAAGTCTCTCAAGCGTCTGAGGTGGTAGAGACGCTGACGGGCCTTTTTCACCACGGTGTTGATGTGACAGGACCATGACAGGTCCTGCGTGATGTAAAATTATATGTCTAACGTTAAATGTTGGTGACACAATAATTTCATCCTAATGGCACTGACATATTAATTTAATTTTTGAGAAAAAATGTCATGAGGTAGTCATGATTGTGCAAATATCCACTTTATAGTGAAGTTTGCACAAATTGTTTTAAAAATGCACTCAGCACAAACATTACTGACGAGTCAAGATCTGCACAAATTGACAGAAACACTGAAGCAGCTCCACATTTTATTCTTATTGTCATGTATGTCCTATTTGTCAGGTGACAGAAGAACCAACACAAAGCTCAGAGAGTAATGGTGACACAAGATCACAGGTGAAATGATGACTTGATGGTTCATGACTGTATTTGAAGCACATGTGTGACTGCATGTATGTGGAGTGTCTCACTGTTATTCATCAGGTGACAGAGGCAGCTCTGCCATGTTGTAGCTCGGACAGAGGTGGAGAGGCGAGGTCACAGGTGACTGATGAGTTGGTGCTATAGATTAACTAGTATTTATTATCATGACAATTGTTAGGCTGCTGATGTAAATTGATTCATTAGTGTATGTTTGACAAAGAATCTGAATTGACATGTCTCACTTTTTATATGGCACGAATCAATGTGTTATTTTATCAGGTGGCAATATGTCCTGGTGCAGTCAGAGGGGAGGAGCCAGGGCCAAAGCTGAGGCACATCAAGCACAGAATAATACTTTTAATCTGAGGATAAAACGCAGGTACTGAGGCTGTAAGAAGCTTCAGTGCTCTCAGAAGACTAAAAAGATGGGTAAGGTTAACAATGACTCAAATGAGATTAAACAATGCTGCTGTGTGTCCACCAGGAGAGGCTGGACAGTATAGATGGAAAACCAATATGCCAGCAGTTTATCTCAGTTAACGAGAGGAGCAGGCATGTGGTTGGCTGCTTCACATAGTGGACATTGAGTTGTTGTGTGGGACACCAGTAGTCCATGTCTGTTGCTGTAACAGTAGTTCATGTTTGGAATAAAAAATCCCAGCTCACTGAGTTAATCGGGGCAGTAGTGCCTAAAATGTTGCATAATTTTGCTGAGAGATCTTTTACTTTGTGGTAATCTTAGATGAGTAGTTTTATGGACAAAACCCAGCAGGTCATTCAGTGTTCCCTTAGTGCTAATGTATAAGAGATGTTGGTGTAACTGAAGTAATGTTGTTAAGTCCTTAAAGTCATATTCTTTTATTGTCATGACTGTATTTGAAGCTATTTTTATTTTTGTATGATACCTGATTTATATGAAATATGGCTGAAGTGAACTAAACTCTAAAATACTTCGTCAGTCATTTGTTTAATAGTAATTTAACATTATATAATTCAAAAGTAAAACTATGAATTGTGATTTTAAATGGTTTAAAAGCAGGTAGAATAGCATATGTAGGAAAGTATATTTCTCCTTTTTTTTATTAAGAAGCAAAAACAAAAAGGGAAAAAAAGAAAAAAAGAAACAGGGCAGGGTTCGGTGGTTGAATATTCCGTCCCCACCAATGCCAAAACCAAATCTTCGCTGGAGTATCTGCTCTTCCTCTCCTGACGTGGTTCAGAGCGCAGGCAGTAAAGAACGAAACGTGCATCGAGGAAACTCGCGCCACCGGTGTCACTCTCCCCCTTTACACGTACACCACTCCAGCACACAGCAGACCGTGCGCAGCGGTGCTCCTGGTGTTTTTACGCACAACTACTTGAATTCAAATGGAACATGCATGAATGTATGGACGTGTGAGTGCCGCACAGCAGCAGACGCCGCTTTGGGTCTTGTGTTTGTTCTCTCGGTTTCGGATCCAGCTAAATTATAACGACACTCACGGGCTGGTGGCAACACTTCACGTGTCCAACGAAAGGCTTGCTGAGATCTACCTGACTAGAATATTTGTGGTGTTCTTCGTGAACGGAGCAGAGTAGCAGGGTGTGATCGCGGCGTCACCAGCGTCAGGATTGGCTCAGCTGCTCTGTGCGCGCTGACAGTTCCGCTTCCTGAGACCATTTCAGAGGAAAGCAAAACCACAGAAGAACGATCTAGAACGTGTGGGGCTGTGCACGGAGCCATGGCGCCCTGTTCACGGCCAGCTTCTGATGACGCTGGAGCCGAGAGCTGCTATGTCAATGAGACACATGGAAACTGATAAATATACATATATATGTACATATTGAAAAGATGACAATTAAAATGATCTAACAACCCCGTGGTGTGTCGCTGATTTTATACACGACTTGTGTAGTTACAACCTTTGATATGCTCTGCTGTTTAACAGTAATGAGTGCAAATGGAAAGATTTTAAAGCCTCAAATTCAAACAGCTTTTAACGAAAGAAAGCTGTGGCCGCGCGCACAGAAAAGATGTTACTTTGTTTGTTGTCCGTGTTACAATCCGCGCTGTGAGCACAGCACTGGAGAGATGCAGGCGGAAGGAGTCGGGCTATTGCTCGGAGGTAGACAGCGGGGAAAGTGCGTCGATGCACAGCGGGGCTCTGATTTGATATGCTGAAGCCTCCAGAGAAGAATCCACATTAACACACGGACAGGATTTTATTGTAGTTAACATTTTAATTTTTTATTCTTTTTTAAATTATTTGTCACCAAGAATGATCCTTCTATTACACATTTGGACAGCTGTACGCATTTCGTCTTTAAAATGCGTCCCTCCCGTCAACAGGATGATGTTGAATCCAGCATTATAAGATTTAATAGTCTGATTATAGAGTGGTGTAACACACGATGTCGGGCAAAAGGCTCCATGAATGCTCGGTTTGAATTCAAGCAGTTCATAAAAGGGAAAAGCACCCACAGTCTGTGCGTAAAAACACCAGGAGCACCGTTCCCTCAGTTGTGTGTCCGCAAAGAGAAGACTGTAATCGTGTATGCTTTCCATCATGTCATCACAAATCACATCACGAGAATATCTGTGGCGTTCTTCGTGAACGGAGTAGATGTGTTGACTTTTGATTCAGCAAACTGCCTCAGAGTAAAACACCGCTGTAGAAGGACCCACAGACACACAGCGTGCACGGTTTCTCTTTTAATTGACGACCCACAGCCATGTACTTTCTGGGTTGGCACACACATAATTGCACTGCAGCTCTCCCGGTGTGGCGCGCACAGCTTCTTTCGATGCCTCCTCTTCTCCACTCCAGCGTCACTAAAAGCAGTAGAGAGCTCGTCAGTGCCATCACCACCACCTGTCCACTCACCTGCCCGGCACTTGAGCTCACTGTACCGCCCCTCCCCTGAAGCTGAGCCAGGAACCACACCTCCGCCACTAACGGACACCTGTTTGCGCTCCACATACTGTACTGTGGATGTCAGTCTAGGTCCTCGGGATCGTGTCTTTCACCGATCTCGTGCCGTCCTCGATGGAAATCCCCGCGTAATGATGTCTGTCTAAAGAGGTCGTAATGGGAACCGCGTATGAGCTGCAAACACTGAATCTCAGGGTGTCGTTAAGATCCTCGAGATGGTGGCTTAGACCGCTCTCTGTCGGTCGTGGATTTTCCCCCTCCACCGACATCCCCACTGGATGATCTCTGTCCCCGACCGACAAATAGGTTATGATGGGGATAAAACAACATGAAACCTGAAATTCAGAACTGGCGGACACCAGCTTCTCTTCTACAGTTTGTCAAAAGCTGCTCGCAGCGTGGACGAGGCCGTGCGCGCAGGTGCTGGTTGATGAAGCTGAGTGCACAGCGACCGGCTCTCCGCGAGTCAGTGTGTGCCTGCATTTCCCCGCAACTGCCAGAGTCATTTCGTCGCTCCCCTGCTGTGCTCACAGCGTGGATTTTCATCAGTGAAAGCATACACGACTACTGTCTTCCCTTCACTGACACGAATTTCAAAGATTTCTACTGTACGGTGTCTTTTATCGTAATTGAAGCACATCTTTCAGTGTGCATGAATTCGCTGGAGTCTCTGCTCTTCCTCTCTGCCTCAGAGTAAAACACGGCACTCCTGTTTGCGCTCCAGACACTACACTCTATAGATGCAGACCGTGTCTCACACCGATCTGTGCCGGTCGTGTATTTGCTCCACCGGCAAACAGCTTATGATGGCGGTAAAACATGAAACAACAGGAAACCTGAAATACAGAACTGGCGGACACCAGCTTCTCTTCTACAGTTTGTCAAAAGCTGCTCGCAGCGTGGACGAGGCCGTGCGCGCAGGTGCTGGTTGATGAAGCTGAGTGCACAGCGACCGGCTCTCCGCGAGTCAGTGTGTGCCTGCATTTCCCCGCAACTGCCAGAGTCATTTTGCCGCTCCCGTGCTGTGCTCGCAGCGTGGATTTCAACAGTGAAAGCATACACGACTACTGTCTTCAATTCGTTGACATACATTTAAAACACCTCTATACTCTGCCGTCGCTTTTGTGGTTGTTGAAGCACACCTTTCAGTGTGTATGAATCCGCGGGAGTTTCTGCTCTCCCTGTCCTGGCGTGGTTCGGAGCGCAGGCGATAGTAAAGAAGAAAGTGTGAATCGAGGAAGCTCGCGCCACCGGTCTCGCTCTGGCCGTTTGCAAGTACAGTAGGAGTGCCAAGCGAGTGCATTCAAGTGGGCGGGATCAGCTGTGGGTTAGATGATAAAAACCCGGAGCAGACAGATCCATTCATTATTTCAATAGCAGACTGGAACAAGAGCTGTTGACACATGAACGAAAATTTGATGAACACACTCGACAAGATCCACACAGACCAACTTCAACTCGTGTTCTTAATGAACCTACTTTAAGATTCCCACTTCGTTGATCTGCTCCAGAATAAAATATTGCTTGGGAGGAAACAATAGTCAAGAGTACAACGTTCAAAGAAAGGAGACAGGCCGGTGGTGTCGGTGTCAAAGTCGATAAATGTCATCGCATTTTAAATAGAAGTGCAGGGATTGGAGTGATCGTTTATTTGAAAGGCTGACTGACCAGAAAACTCTCGGCTGAATAAGTGCACTTTGAAATATTAAAGATACTGCTTTCCTCACTGTCACGCACTCTTCGAGCCCCCGCAGAGATTCACCAAAGCATTTGTTGCACTCGAACTAAAACAAACTATGGATGGAGGCGCTGGACGTGTGAGTGCCGCACAGCAGCAGACGCCGCTTTGGGTCTTGTGTTTGTTCTCTCGGTTTCGGATCCAGCTAAATTATAACGACACTCACGGGCTGGTGGCAACACTTCACGTGTCCAACGAAAGGCTTGCTGAGATCTACCTGACTAGAATATTTGTGGTGTTCTTCGTGAACGGAGCAGAGTAGCAGGGTGTGATCGCGGCGTCACCAGCGTCAGGATTGGCTCAGCTGCTCTGTGCGCGCTGACAGTTCCGCTTCCTGAGACCATTTCAGAGGAAAGCAAAACCACAGAAGAACGATCTAGAACGTGTGGGGCTGTGCACGGAGCCATGGCGCCCTGTTCACGGCCAGCTTCTGATGACGCTGGAGCCGAGAGCTGCTATGTCAATGAGACACATGGAAACTGATAAATATACATATATATGTACATATTGAAAAGATGACAATTAAAATGATCTAACAACCCCGTGGTGTGTCGCTGATTTTATACACGACTTGTGTAGTTACAACCTTTGATATGCTCTGCTGTTTAACAGTAATGAGTGCAAATGGAAAGATTTTAAAGCCTCAAATTCAAACAGCTTTTAACGAAAGAAAGCTGTGGCCGCGCGCACAGAAAAGATGTTACTTTGTTTGTTGTCCGTGTTACAATCCGCGCTGTGAGCACAGCACTGGAGAGATGCAGGCGGAAGGAGTCGGGCTATTGCTCGGAGGTAGACAGCGGGGAAAGTGCGTCGATGCACAGCGGGGCTCTGATTTGATATGCTGAAGCCTCCAGAGAAGAATCCACATTAACACACGGACAGGATTTTATTGTAGTTAACATTTTAATTTTTTATTCTTTTTTAAATTATTTGTCACCAAGAATGATCCTTCTATTACACATTTGGACAGCTGTACGCATTTCGTCTTTAAAATGCGTCCCTCCCGTCAACAGGATGATGTTGAATCCAGCATTATAAGATTTAATAGTCTGATTATAGAGTGGTGTAACACACGATGTCGGGCAAAAGGCTCCATGAATGCTCGGTTTGAATTCAAGCAGTTCATAAAAGGGAAAAGCACCCACAGTCTGTGCGTAAAAACACCAGGAGCACCGTTCCCTCAGTTGTGTGTCCGCAAAGAGAAGACTGTAATCGTGTATGCTTTCCATCATGTCATCACAAATCACATCACGAGAATATCTGTGGCGTTCTTCGTGAACGGAGTAGATGTGTTGACTTTTGATTCAGCAAACTGCCTCAGAGTAAAACACCGCTGTAGAAGGACCCACAGACACACAGCGTGCACGGTTTCTCTTTTAATTGACGACCCACAGCCATGTACTTTCTGGGTTGGCACACACATAATTGCACTGCAGCTCTCCCGGTGTGGCGCGCACAGCTTCTTTCGATGCCTCCTCTTCTCCACTCCAGCGTCACTAAAAGCAGTAGAGAGCTCGTCAGTGCCATCACCACCACCTGTCCACTCACCTGCCCGGCACTTGAGCTCACTGTACCGCCCCTCCCCTGAAGCTGAGCCAGGAACCACACCTCCGCCACTAACGGACACCTGTTTGCGCTCCACATACTGTACTGTGGATGTCAGTCTAGGTCCTCGGGATCGTGTCTTTCACCGATCTCGTGCCGTCCTCGATGGAAATCCCCGCGTAATGATGTCTGTCTAAAGAGGTCGTAATGGGAACCGCGTATGAGCTGCAAACACTGAATCTCAGGGTGTCGTTAAGATCCTCGAGATGGTGGCTTAGACCGCTCTCTGTCGGTCGTGGATTTTCCCCCTCCACCGACATCCCCACTGGATGATCTCTGTCCCCGACCGACAAATAGGTTATGATGGGGATAAAACAACATGAAACCTGAAATTCAGAACTGGCGGACACCAGCTTCTCTTCTACAGTTTGTCAAAAGCTGCTCGCAGCGTGGACGAGGCCGTGCGCGCAGGTGCTGGTTGATGAAGCTGAGTGCACAGCGACCGGCTCTCCGCGAGTCAGTGTGTGCCTGCATTTCCCCGCAACTGCCAGAGTCATTTTGCCGCTCCCGTGCTGTGCTCGCAGCGTGGATTTCAACAGTGAAAGCATACACGACTACTGTCTTCAATTCGTTGACATACATTTAAAACACCTCTATACTCTGCCGTCGCTTTTGTGGTTGTTGAAGCACACCTTTCAGTGTGTATGAATCCGCGGGAGTTTCTGCTCTCCCTGTCCTGGCGTGGTTCGGAGCGCAGGCGATAGTAAAGAAGAAAGTGTGAATCGAGGAAGCTCGCGCCACCGGTCTCGCTCTGGCCGTTTGCAAGTACAGTAGGAGTGCCAAGCGAGTGCATTCAAGTGGGCGGGATCAGCTGTGGGTTAGATGATAAAAACCCGGAGCAGACAGATCCATTCATTATTTCAATAGCAGACTGGAACAAGAGCTGTTGACACATGAACGAAAATTTGATGAACACACTCGACAAGATCCACACAGACCAACTTCAACTCGTGTTCTTAATGAACCTACTTTAAGATTCCCACTTCGTTGATCTGCTCCAGAATAAAATATTGCTTGGGAGGAAACAATAGTCAAGAGTACAACGTTCAAAGAAAGGAGACAGGCCGGTGGTGTCGGTGTCAAAGTCGATAAATGTCATCGCATTTTAAATAGAAGTGCAGGGATTGGAGTGATCGTTTATTTGAAAGGCTGACTGACCAGAAAACTCTCGGCTGAATAAGTGCACTTTGAAATATTAAAGATACTGCTTTCCTCACTGTCACGCACTCTTCGAGCCCCCGCAGAGATTCACCAAAGCATTTGTTGCACTCGAACTAAAACAAACTATGGATGGAGGCGCTGGACGTGTGAGTGCCGCACAGCAGCAGACGCCGCTTTGGGTCTTGTGTTTGTTCTCTCGGTTTCGGATCCAGCTAAATTATAACGACACTCACGGGCTGGTGGCAACACTTCACGTGTCCAACGAAAGGCTTGCTGAGATCTACCTGACTAGAATATTTGTGGTGTTCTTCGTGAACGGAGCAGAGTAGCAGGGTGTGATCGCGGCGTCACCAGCGTCAGGATTGGCTCAGCTGCTCTGTGCGCGCTGACAGTTCCGCTTCCTGAGACCATTTCAGAGGAAAGCAAAACCACAGAAGAACGATCTAGAACGTGTGGGGCTGTGCACGGAGCCATGGCGCCCTGTTCACGGCCAGCTTCTGATGACGCTGGAGCCGAGAGCTGCTATGTCAATGAGACACATGGAAACTGATTAATATATATATATATATATATATATATATGTACATATTGAAAAGATGACAATTAAAATGATCTAACAACCCCGTGGTGTGTCGCTGATTTTATACACGACTTGTGTAGTTACAACCTTTGATATGCTCTGCTGTTTAACAGTAATGAGTGCAAATGGAAAGATTTTAAAGCCTCAAATTCAAACAGCTTTTAACGAAAGAAAGCTGTGGCCGCGCGCACAGAAAAGATGTTACTTTGTTTGTTGTCCGTGTTACAATCCGCGCTGTGAGCACAGCACTGGAGAGATGCAGGCGGAAGGAGTCGGGCTATTGCTCGGAGGTAGACAGCGGGGAAAGTGCGTCGATGCACAGCGGGGCTCTGATTTGATATGCTGAAGCCTCCAGAGAAGAATCCACATTAACACACGGACAGGATTTTATTGTAGTTAACATTTTAATTTTTTATTCTTTTTTAAATTATTTGTCACCAAGAATGATCCTTCTATTACACATTTGGACAGCTGTACGCATTTCGTCTTTAAAATGCGTCCCTCCCGTCAACAGGATGATGTTGAATCCAGCATTATAAGATTTAATAGTCTGATTATAGAGTGGTGTAACACACGATGTCGGGCAAAAGGCTCCATGAATGCTCGGTTTGAATTCAAGCAGTTCATAAAAGGGAAAAGCACCCACAGTCTGTGCGTAAAAACACCAGGAGCACCGTTCCCTCAGTTGTGTGTCCGCAAAGAGAAGACTGTAATCGTGTATGCTTTCCATCATGTCATCACAAATCACATCACGAGAATATCTGTGGCGTTCTTCGTGAACGGAGTAGATGTGTTGACTTTTGATTCAGCAAACTGCCTCAGAGTAAAACACCGCTGTAGAAGGACCCACAGACACACAGCGTGCACGGTTTCTCTTTTAATTGACGACCCACAGCCATGTACTTTCTGGGTTGGCACACACATAATTGCACTGCAGCTCTCCCGGTGTGGCGCGCACAGCTTCTTTCGATGCCTCCTCTTCTCCACTCCAGCGTCACTAAAAGCAGTAGAGAGCTCGTCAGTGCCATCACCACCACCTGTCCACTCACCTGCCCGGCACTTGAGCTCACTGTACCGCCCCTCCCCTGAAGCTGAGCCAGGAACCACACCTCCGCCACTAACGGACACCTGTTTGCGCTCCACATACTGTACTGTGGATGTCAGTCTAGGTCCTCGGGATCGTGTCTTTCACCGATCTCGTGCCGTCCTCGATGGAAATCCCCGCGTAATGATGTCTGTCTAAAGAGGTCGTAATGGGAACCGCGTATGAGCTGCAAACACTGAATCTCAGGGTGTCGTTAAGATCCTCGAGATGGTGGCTTAGACCGCTCTCTGTCGGTCGTGGATTTTCCCCCTCCACCGACATCCCCACTGGATGATCTCTGTCCCCGACCGACAAATAGGTTATGATGGGGATAAAACAACATGAAACCTGAAATTCAGAACTGGCGGACACCAGCTTCTCTTCTACAGTTTGTCAAAAGCTGCTCGCAGCGTGGACGAGGCCGTGCGCGCAGGTGCTGGTTGATGAAGCTGAGTGCACAGCGACCGGCTCTCCGCGAGTCAGTGTGTGCCTGCATTTCCCCGCAACTGCCAGAGTCATTTCGTCGCTCCCCTGCTGTGCTCACAGCGTGGATTTTCATCAGTGAAAGCATACACGACTACTGTCTTCCCTTCACTGACACGAATTTCAAAGATTTCTACTGTACGGTGTCTTTTATCGTAATTGAAGCACATCTTTCAGTGTGCATGAATTCGCTGGAGTCTCTGCTCTTCCTCTCTGCCTCAGAGTAAAACACGGCACTCCTGTTTGCGCTCCAGACACTACACTCTATAGATGCAGACCGTGTCTCACACCGATCTGTGCCGGTCGTGTATTTGCTCCACCGGCAAACAGCTTATGATGGCGGTAAAACATGAAACAACAGGAAACCTGAAATACAGAACTGGCGGACACCAGCTTCTCTTCTACAGTTTGTCAAAAGCTGCTCGCAGCGTGGACGAGGCCGTGCGCGCAGGTGCTGGTTGATGAAGCTGAGTGCACAGCGACCGGCTCTCCGCGAGTCAGTGTGTGCCTGCATTTCCCCGCAACTGCCAGAGTCATTTTGCCGCTCCCGTGCTGTGCTCGCAGCGTGGATTTCAACAGTGAAAGCATACACGACTACTGTCTTCAATTCGTTGACATACATTTAAAACACCTCTATACTCTGCCGTCGCTTTTGTGGTTGTTGAAGCACACCTTTCAGTGTGTATGAATCCGCGGGAGTTTCTGCTCTCCCTGTCCTGGCGTGGTTCGGAGCGCAGGCGATAGTAAAGAAGAAAGTGTGAATCGAGGAAGCTCGCGCCACCGGTCTCGCTCTGGCCGTTTGCAAGTACAGTAGGAGTGCCAAGCGAGTGCATTCAAGTGGGCGGGATCAGCTGTGGGTTAGATGATAAAAACCCGGAGCAGACAGATCCATTCATTATTTCAATAGCAGACTGGAACAAGAGCTGTTGACACATGAACGAAAATTTGATGAACACACTCGACAAGATCCACACAGACCAACTTCAACTCGTGTTCTTAATGAACCTACTTTAAGATTCCCACTTCGTTGATCTGCTCCAGAATAAAATATTGCTTGGGAGGAAACAATAGTCAAGAGTACAACGTTCAAAGAAAGGAGACAGGCCGGTGGTGTCGGTGTCAAAGTCGATAAATGTCATCGCATTTTAAATAGAAGTGCAGGGATTGGAGTGATCGTTTATTTGAAAGGCTGACTGACCAGAAAACTCTCGGCTGAATAAGTGCACTTTGAAATATTAAAGATACTGCTTTCCTCACTGTCACGCACTCTTCGAGCCCCCGCAGAGATTCACCAAAGCATTTGTTGCACTCGAACTAAAACAAACTATGGATGGAGGCGCTGGACGTGTGAGTGCCGCACAGCAGCAGACGCCGCTTTGGGTCTTGTGTTTGTTCTCTCGGTTTCGGATCCAGCTAAATTATAACGACACTCACGGGCTGGTGGCAACACTTCACGTGTCCAACGAAAGGCTTGCTGAGATCTACCTGACTAGAATATTTGTGGTGTTCTTCGTGAACGGAGCAGAGTAGCAGGGTGTGATCGCGGCGTCACCAGCGTCAGGATTGGCTCAGCTGCTCTGTGCGCGCTGACAGTTCCGCTTCCTGAGACCATTTCAGAGGAAAGCAAAACCACAGAAGAACGATCTAGAACGTGTGGGGCTGTGCACGGAGCCATGGCGCCCTGTTCACGGCCAGCTTCTGATGACGCTGGAGCCGAGAGCTTCTATGTCAATGAGACACATGGAAACTGATAAATATACATATATATGTACATATTGAAAAGATGACAATTAAAATGATCTAACAACCCCGTGGTGTGTCGCTGATTTTATACACGACTTGTGTAGTTACAACCTTTGATATGCTCTGCTGTTTAACAGTAATGAGTGCAAATGGAAAGATTTTAAAGCCTCAAATTCAAACAGCTTTTAACGAAAGAAAGCTGTGGCCGCGCGCACAGAAAAGATGTTACTTTGTTTGTTGTCCGTGTTACAATCCGCGCTGTGAGCACAGCACTGGAGAGATGCAGGCGGAAGGAGTCGGGCTATTGCTCGGAGGTAGACAGCGGGGAAAGTGCGTCGATGCACAGCGGGGCTCTGATTTGATATGCTGAAGCCTCCAGAGAAGAATCCACATTAACACACGGACAGGATTTTATTGTAGTTAACATTTTAATTTTTTATTCTTTTTTAAATTATTTGTCACCAAGAATGATCCTTCTATTACACATTTGGACAGCTGTACGCATTTCGTCTTTAAAATGCGTCCCTCCCGTCAACAGGATGATGTTGAATCCAGCATTATAAGATTTAATAGTCTGATTATAGAGTGGTGTAACACACGATGTTGGGCAAAAGGCTCCATGAATGCTCGGTTTGAATTCAAGCAGTTCATAAAAGGGAAAAGCACCCACAGTCTGTGCGTAAAAACACCAGGAGCACCGTTCCCTCAGTTGTGTGTCCGCAAAGAGAAGACTGTAATCGTGTATGCTTTCCATCATGTCATCACAAATCACATCACGAGAATATCTGTGGCGTTCTTCGTGAACGGAGTAGATGTGTTGACTTTTGATTCAGCAAACTGCCTCAGAGTAAAACACCGCTGTAGAAGGACCCACAGACACACAGCGTGCACGGTTTCTCTTTTAATTGACGACCCACAGCCATGTACTTTCTGGGTTGGCACACACATAATTGCACTGCAGCTCTCCCGGTGTGGCGCGCACAGCTTCTTTCGATGCCTCCTCTTCTCCACTCCAGCGTCACTAAAAGCAGTAGAGAGCTCGTCAGTGCCATCACCACCACCTGTCCACTCACCTGCCCGGCACTTGAGCTCACTGTACCGCCCCTCCCCTGAAGCTGAGCCAGGAACCACACCTCCGCCACTAACGGACACCTGTTTGCGCTCCACATACTGTACTGTGGATGTCAGTCTAGGTCCTCGGGATCGTGTCTTTCACCGATCTCGTGCCGTCCTCGATGGAAATCCCCGCGTAATGATGTCTGTCTAAAGAGGTCGTAATGGGAACCGCGTATGAGCTGCAAACACTGAATCTCAGGGTGTCGTTAAGATCCTCGAGATGGTGGCTTAGACCGCTCTCTGTCGGTCGTGGATTTTCCCCCTCCACCGACATCCCCACTGGATGATCTCTGTCCCCGACCGACAAATAGGTTATGATGGGGATAAAACAACATGAAACCTGAAATTCAGAACTGGCGGACACCAGCTTCTCTTCTACAGTTTGTCAAAAGCTGCTCGCAGCGTGGACGAGGCCGTGCGCGCAGGTGCTGGTTGATGAAGCTGAGTGCACAGCGACCGGCTCTCCGCGAGTCAGTGTGTGCCTGCATTTCCCCGCAACTGCCAGAGTCATTTCGTCGCTCCCCTGCTGTGCTCACAGCGTGGATTTTCATCAGTGAAAGCATACACGACTACTGTCTTCCCTTCACTGACACGAATTTCAAAGATTTCTACTGTACGGTGTCTTTTATCGTAATTGAAGCACATCTTTCAGTGTGCATGAATTCGCTGGAGTCTCTGCTCTTCCTCTCTGCCTCAGAGTAAAACACGGCACTCCTGTTTGCGCTCCAGACACTACACTCTATAGATGCAGACCGTGTCTCACACCGATCTGTGCCGGTCGTGTATTTGCTCCACCGGCAAACAGCTTATGATGGCGGTAAAACATGAAACAACAGGAAACCTGAAATACAGAACTGGCGGACACCAGCTTCTCTTCTACAGTTTGTCAAAAGCTGCTCGCAGCGTGGACGAGGCCGTGCGCGCAGGTGCTGGTTGATGAAGCTGAGTGCACAGCGACCGGCTCTCCGCGAGTCAGTGTGTGCCTGCATTTCCCCGCAACTGCCAGAGTCATTTTGCCGCTCCCGTGCTGTGCTCGCAGCGTGGATTTCAACAGTGAAAGCATACACGACTACTGTCTTCAATTCGTTGACATACATTTAAAACACCTCTATACTCTGCCGTCGCTTTTGTGGTTGTTGAAGCACACCTTTCAGTGTGTATGAATCCGCGGGAGTTTCTGCTCTCCCTGTCCTGGCGTGGTTCGGAGCGCAGGCGATAGTAAAGAAGAAAGTGTGAATCGAGGAAGCTCGCGCCACCGGTCTCGCTCTGGCCGTTTGCAAGTACAGTAGGAGTGCCAAGCGAGTGCATTCAAGTGGGCGGGATCAGCTGTGGGTTAGATGATAAAAACCCGGAGCAGACAGATCCATTCATTATTTCAATAGCAGACTGGAACAAGAGCTGTTGACACATGAACGAAAATTTGATGAACACACTCGACAAGATCCACACAGACCAACTTCAACTCGTGTTCTTAATGAACCTACTTTAAGATTCCCACTTCGTTGATCTGCTCCAGAATAAAATATTGCTTGGGAGGAAACAATAGTCAAGAGTACAACGTTCAAAGAAAGGAGACAGGCCGGTGGTGTCGGTGTCAAAGTCGATAAATGTCATCGCATTTTAAATAGAAGTGCAGGGATTGGAGTGATCGTTTATTTGAAAGGCTGACTGACCAGAAAACTCTCGGCTGAATAAGTGCACTTTGAAATATTAAAGATACTGCTTTCCTCACTGTCACGCACTCTTCGAGCCCCCGCAGAGATTCACCAAAGCATTTGTTGCACTCGAACTAAAACAAACTATGGATGGAGGCGCTGGACGTGTGAGTGCCGCACAGCAGCAGACGCCGCTTTGGGTCTTGTGTTTGTTCTCTCGGTTTCGGATCCAGCTAAATTATAACGACACTCACGGGCTGGTGGCAACACTTCACGTGTCCAACGAAAGGCTTGCTGAGATCTACCTGACTAGAATATTTGTGGTGTTCTTCGTGAACGGAGCAGAGTAGCAGGGTGTGATCGCGGCGTCACCAGCGTCAGGATTGGCTCAGCTGCTCTGTGCGCGCTGACAGTTCCGCTTCCTGAGACCATTTCAGAGGAAAGCAAAACCACAGAAGAACGATCTAGAACGTGTGGGGCTGTGCACGGAGCCATGGCGCCCTGTTCACGGCCAGCTTCTGATGACGCTGGAGCCGAGAGCTTCTATGTCAATGAGACACATGGAAACTGATAAATATACATATATATGTACATATTGAAAAGATGACAATTAAAATGATCTAACAACCCCGTGGTGTGTCGCTGATTTTATACACGACTTGTGTAGTTACAACCTTTGATATGCTCTGCTGTTTAACAGTAATGAGTGCAAATGGAAAGATTTTAAAGCCTCAAATTCAAACAGCTTTTAACGAAAGAAAGCTGTGGCCGCGCGCACAGAAAAGATGTTACTTTGTTTGTTGTCCGTGTTACAATCCGCGCTGTGAGCACAGCACTGGAGAGATGCAGGCGGAAGGAGTCGGGCTATTGCTCGGAGGTAGACAGCGGGGAAAGTGCGTCGATGCACAGCGGGGCTCTGATTTGATATGCTGAAGCCTCCAGAGAAGAATCCACATTAACACACGGACAGGATTTTATTGTAGTTAACATTTTAATTTTTTATTCTTTTTTAAATTATTTGTCACCAAGAATGATCCTTCTATTACACATTTGGACAGCTGTACGCATTTCGTCTTTAAAATGCGTCCCTCCCGTCAACAGGATGATGTTGAATCCAGCATTATAAGATTTAATAGTCTGATTATAGAGTGGTGTAACACACGATGTCGGGCAAAAGGCTCCATGAATGCTCGGTTTGAATTCAAGCAGTTCATAAAAGGGAAAAGCACCCACAGTCTGTGCGTAAAAACACCAGGAGCACCGTTCCCTCAGTTGTGTGTCCGCAAAGAGAAGACTGTAATCGTGTATGCTTTCCATCATGTCATCACAAATCACATCACGAGAATATCTGTGGCGTTCTTCGTGAACGGAGTAGATGTGTTGACTTTTGATTCAGCAAACTGCCTCAGAGTAAAACACCGCTGTAGAAGGACCCACAGACACACAGCGTGCACGGTTTCTCTTTTAATTGACGACCCACAGCCATGTACTTTCTGGGTTGGCACACACATAATTGCACTGCAGCTCTCCCGGTGTGGCGCGCACAGCTTCTTTCGATGCCTCCTCTTCTCCACTCCAGCGTCACTAAAAGCAGTAGAGAGCTCGTCAGTGCCATCACCACCACCTGTCCACTCACCTGCCCGGCACTTGAGCTCACTGTACCGCCCCTCCCCTGAAGCTGAGCCAGGAACCACACCTCCGCCACTAACGGACACCTGTTTGCGCTCCACATACTGTACTGTGGATGTCAGTCTAGGTCCTCGGGATCGTGTCTTTCACCGATCTCGTGCCGTCCTCGATGGAAATCCCCGCGTAATGATGTCTGTCTAAAGAGGTCGTAATGGGAACCGCGTATGAGCTGCAAACACTGAATCTCAGGGTGTCGTTAAGATCCTCGAGATGGTGGCTTAGACCGCTCTCTGTCGGTCGTGGATTTTCCCCCTCCACCGACATCCCCACTGGATGATCTCTGTCCCCGACCGACAAATAGGTTATGATGGGGATAAAACAACATGAAACCTGAAATTCAGAACTGGCGGACACCAGCTTCTCTTCTACAGTTTGTCAAAAGCTGCTCGCAGCGTGGACGAGGCCGTGCGCGCAGGTGCTGGTTGATGAAGCTGAGTGCACAGCGACCGGCTCTCCGCGAGTCAGTGTGTGCCTGCATTTCCCCGCAACTGCCAGAGTCATTTCGTCGCTCCCCTGCTGTGCTCACAGCGTGGATTTTCATCAGTGAAAGCATACACGACTACTGTCTTCCCTTCACTGACACGAATTTCAAAGATTTCTACTGTACGGTGTCTTTTATCGTAATTGAAGCACATCTTTCAGTGTGCATGAATTCGCTGGAGTCTCTGCTCTTCCTCTCTGCCTCAGAGTAAAACACGGCACTCCTGTTTGCGCTCCAGACACTACACTCTATAGATGCAGACCGTGTCTCACACCGATCTGTGCCGGTCGTGTATTTGCTCCACCGGCAAACAGCTTATGATGGCGGTAAAACATGAAACAACAGGAAACCTGAAATACAGAACTGGCGGACACCAGCTTCTCTTCTACAGTTTGTCAAAAGCTGCTCGCAGCGTGGACGAGGCCGTGCGCGCAGGTGCTGGTTGATGAAGCTGAGTGCACAGCGACCGGCTCTCCGCGAGTCAGTGTGTGCCTGCATTTCCCCGCAACTGCCAGAGTCATTTTGCCGCTCCCGTGCTGTGCTCGCAGCGTGGATTTCAACAGTGAAAGCATACACGACTACTGTCTTCAATTCGTTGACATACATTTAAAACACCTCTATACTCTGCCGTCGCTTTTGTGGTTGTTGAAGCACACCTTTCAGTGTGTATGAATCCGCGGGAGTTTCTGCTCTCCCTGTCCTGGCGTGGTTCGGAGCGCAGGCGATAGTAAAGAAGAAAGTGTGAATCGAGGAAGCTCGCGCCACCGGTCTCGCTCTGGCCGTTTGCAAGTACAGTAGGAGTGCCAAGCGAGTGCATTCAAGTGGGCGGGATCAGCTGTGGGTTAGATGATAAAAACCCGGAGCAGACAGATCCATTCATTATTTCAATAGCAGACTGGAACAAGAGCTGTTGACACATGAACGAAAATTTGATGAACACACTCGACAAGATCCACACAGACCAACTTCAACTCGTGTTCTTAATGAACCTACTTTAAGATTCCCACTTCGTTGATCTGCTCCAGAATAAAATATTGCTTGGGAGGAAACAATAGTCAAGAGTACAACGTTCAAAGAAAGGAGACAGGCCGGTGGTGTCGGTGTCAAAGTCGATAAATGTCATCGCATTTTAAATAGAAGTGCAGGGATTGGAGTGATCGTTTATTTGAAAGGCTGACTGACCAGAAAACTCTCGGCTGAATAAGTGCACTTTGAAATATTAAAGATACTGCTTTCCTCACTGTCACGCACTCTTCGAGCCCCCGCAGAGATTCACCAAAGCATTTGTTGCACTCGAACTAAAACAAACTATGGATGGAGGCGCTGGACGTGTGAGTGCCGCACAGCAGCAGACGCCGCTTTGGGTCTTGTGTTTGTTCTCTCGGTTTCGGATCCAGCTAAATTATAACGACACTCACGGGCTGGTGGCAACACTTCACGTGTCCAACGAAAGGCTTGCTGAGATCTACCTGACTAGAATATTTGTGGTGTTCTTCGTGAACGGAGCAGAGTAGCAGGGTGTGATCGCGGCGTCACCAGCGTCAGGATTGGCTCAGCTGCTCTGTGCGCGCTGACAGTTCCGCTTCCTGAGACCATTTCAGAGGAAAGCAAAACCACAGAAGAACGATCTAGAACGTGTGGGGCTGTGCACGGAGCCATGGCGCCCTGTTCACGGCCAGCTTCTGATGACGCTGGAGCCGAGAGCTTCTATGTCAATGAGACACATGGAAACTGATTAATATATATATATATATATATATGTACATATTGAAAAGATGACAATTAAAATGATCTAACAACCCCGTGGTGTGTCGCTGATTTTATACACGACTTGTGTAGTTACAACCTTTGATATGCTCTGCTGTTTAACAGTAATGAGTGCAAATGGAAAGATTTTAAAGCCTCAAATTCAAACAGCTTTTAACGAAAGAAAGCTGTGGCCGCGCGCACAGAAAAGATGTTACTTTGTTTGTTGTCCGTGTTACAATCCGCGCTGTGAGCACAGCACTGGAGAGATGCAGGCGGAAGGAGTCGGGCTATTGCTCGGAGGTAGACAGCGGGGAAAGTGCGTCGATGCACAGCGGGGCTCTGATTTGATATGCTGAAGCCTCCAGAGAAGAATCCACATTAACACACGGACAGGATTTTATTGTAGTTAACATTTTAATTTTTTATTCTTTTTTAAATTATTTGTCACCAAGAATGATCCTTCTATTACACATTTGGACAGCTGTACGCATTTCGTCTTTAAAATGCGTCCCTCCCGTCAACAGGATGATGTTGAATCCAGCATTATAAGATTTAATAGTCTGATTATAGAGTGGTGTAACACACGATGTCGGGCAAAAGGCTCCATGAATGCTCGGTTTGAATTCAAGCAGTTCATAAAAGGGAAAAGCACCCACAGTCTGTGCGTAAAAACACCAGGAGCACCGTTCCCTCAGTTGTGTGTCCGCAAAGAGAAGACTGTAACCGTGTATGCTTTCCATCATGTCATCACAAATCACATCACGAGAATATCTGTGGCGTTCTTCGTGAACGGAGTAGATGTGTTGACTTTTGATTCAGCAAACTGCCTCAGAGTAAAACACCGCTGTAGAAGGACCCACAGACACACAGCGTGCACGGTTTCTCTTTTAATTGACGACCCACAGCCATGTACTTTCTGGGTTGGCACACACATAATTGCACTGCAGCTCTCCCGGTGTGGCGCGCACAGCTTCTTTCGATGCCTCCTCTTCTCCACTCCAGCGTCACTAAAAGCAGTAGAGAGCTCGTCAGTGCCATCACCACCACCTGTCCACTCACCTGCCCGGCACTTGAGCTCACTGTACCGCCCCTCCCCTGAAGCTGAGCCAGGAACCACACCTCCGCCACTAACGGACACCTGTTTGCGCTCCACATACTGTACTGTGGATGTCAGTCTAGGTCCTCGGGATCGTGTCTTTCACCGATCTCGTGCCGTCCTCGATGGAAATCCCCGCGTAATGATGTCTGTCTAAAGAGGTCGTAATGGGAACCGCGTATGAGCTGCAAACACTGAATCTCAGGGTGTCGTTAAGATCCTCGAGATGGTGGCTTAGACCGCTCTCTGTCGGTCGTGGATTTTCCCCCTCCACCGACATCCCCACTGGATGATCTCTGTCCCCGACCGACAAATAGGTTATGATGGGGATAAAACAACATGAAACCTGAAATTCAGAACTGGCGGACACCAGCTTCTCTTCTACAGTTTGTCAAAAGCTGCTCGCAGCGTGGACGAGGCCGTGCGCGCAGGTGCTGGTTGATGAAGCTGAGTGCACAGCGACCGGCTCTCCGCGAGTCAGTGTGTGCCTGCATTTCCCCGCAACTGCCAGAGTCATTTCGTCGCTCCCCTGCTGTGCTCACAGCGTGGATTTTCATCAGTGAAAGCATACACGACTACTGTCTTCCCTTCACTGACAGGAATTTCAAAGATTTCTACTGTACGGTGTCTTTTATCGTAATTGAAGCACATCTTTCAGTGTGCATGAATTCGCTGGAGTCTCTGCTCTTCCTCTCCTGACGTGGTTCAAAGCGCAGGCAGTAAAGAACAAAATGTGCATCGAGGAAACTCGCGCCACCGGTGTCACTCTCCCCCTTTACACGTACACCACTCCAGCACACCGTGCGCAGCGGTGCTCCTGGTGTTTTTACGCACAGACTTTGGGTGCCGCTATTGTTTTATGAACTACTTGAATTCAAATGGAACATACATGAAACTTTCTGCCAGGTATGGTGTTGTACACAATGCGCCGCCTGCGCTATAATGCTCAGCGGGCGTACCAACCGTGTTTGGCAACGTTGCTTTTTGCGGAAGGATCGTGTCAGAGTCCACACCGATGAACGTCGAGTCAAAGATTTACTGAACATGATTTGTGATGTGTTGACTTTTCCTTGACCAAACTGCCTCAGAGTAAAACACGGCACTCCTGTTTGCGCTCCAGACACTACACTCTATAGATGCAGACCGTGTCTCACACCGATCTGTGCCGGTCGTGTATTTGCTCCACCGGCAAACAGCTTATGATGGCGGTAAAACATGAAACAACAGGAAACCTGAAATACAGAACTGGCGGACACCAGCTTCTCTTCTACAGTTTGTCAAAAGCTGCTCGCAGCGTGGATTTCAACACTATATTAATGCATGCTACATGGTTAACAGTCATGTATGCTTCCTTATTACTTTCTTCACTTCATTAATAAAACATAAACATTAAAAGTGCGGTGGCGTCAGCCACAGAATTAAATTCCAGTTGTGGCACTATGTTAACGACAGAGACATGAAAATATTATCCCCCCCATTTAATTTTATGCTCAGAGACACTTTCTTTTAGTAAGGCCACTGCAATGTCAGCTTTACTGTTGTATAAGTTCCACCAGCAGAGGGCGCTCAGTCTCGTACTCATCGGTAGCGGACTACACTAGAAGAAGTAGTGTCAGCGGTGAAGAGGCAGCATGCGACTGATTAAGCTGCATGCAGCTGGGATAGGGGGATGTATGTTTAATTGGGTGTTGGACTTTTTATGTGACAGGACAATTCAAGTTAAAATAGGGTCGCATGTTTCTGAGCCGTGTGTGATAGAAAATGGAACTCCTCAGGGAAGTGTAGTTAGTCCAACAGTTTTCTCACTTATGATCAATGATATTTTTAAAGATGTGTCTGGTAGTTATGGTAAATCACGTCTTGCTGACGATGGAGCATTATGGGTGAGGGGGAGGAATGTTGACCATCTCGTCCGGAAACTTCAAGAGGGGATTGGTAAAGTGGGGTGTAGACTGGGGTTTTAAATTTTCTGTTGAGAAAACTAAAGTAATGTTTTTCACAAATAAGAAAATTGGGGGTAATGACCTGTTGTACTTGTATGGGAAAGAGTTAGAAAGGGTGGATTGTTTTCGTTTTTGGGGTGTGGTTTTTGACAGGAGATTGACTTGGAAACGTCACGTAGAGCACGTTGTGGGGAATAGTAAAAAGGTTCTTAATATTTTGAGGTGTTTAGCGGGACTGTCATGGGGTGCTAATTTTGCTGCACTTAAGAGTATTTATGTCGCGTTGATTCGATCACGATTGGATTATGGGTGTGTGGTATATGGATCAGCGGCTAAGACTTCCTTGAAGAAGCTGGATGTAATTCAAGCACAAGCACTGAGACTCTGCTTGGGGGCAGTTAAAACAACGCTAATATGTGCTCTACAAGTGGAATCGGGAGAAATGCCGCTGTGTATTAGAAGGCAACAGCTGTTGATTAATTATTGGATAAATTTGAAAGGTCATGCCGACACCCATCCTGTTAAGAAAGTGTTAGGGGCTTGTTGGGAAAGAGGGAAGGTTTTTAAAAATAGTTTTGGGTGGGTTGGAGATGATAGTGCCAGAACTTTTCAAGTGTCTGACATAGTCTTTACTCAGACAGTGTTGTGACCTTTGCGTCCCATATGGACATTGAAGTGTCTTGTCGTGGACAGCTCATTAACGGACACTGAAAAGAGGAAAGTGACCACAGATATTTGTCAAAAATTCTATGACAGATTGGACAGCAAATACTGTGACTTTTTACAGGTGTATACAGATGGGTCAAAAGATCCTAAGACAGAAGCAACTGGTGTAGCAGTGGTAATTCCGGTGTTGCATATCAAGATTGCGAAAAGGACATCAACCCGTCTGGGTGTATATGCAGTTGAATTGTTTGCCATACTGCTGGCTCTAGAATGGGTGGAGGACAGCAGGGTCTCAAAAGTACTGATATGCAGTGATTCATTGTCCGCATTATTAAGTATTGAACAGGGTTACACAACTACCCATCAGCAAATTCTGTATGACATTCTTTTTGCTCATCATAGACTGTCTGACCAAAATAAACATGTGGTAATGATGCGGACTCCGGCTCATGTGGGTATCTTGGGTAATGAAAGAGCGGATAGGTTGGCCAAAGCGGCTGTTAAAAGAGTCGACATAGATGTACAGTTACCATTGTCAAGATCTGAAGGGAAAAGTGTAGTTTGGGCAGAAAGTCGGAACTTGTGGCAAATGGCATGGGATAATGAAACAAAAGGGAGACATTTATATAGGGTGCAAAACACAATAGAAGCTAAGAGGAGTAGCAGATTGCAGAGATGCGAGGAGGTTGTTATCAGTCGAATATGAACGGGCCACTGCTTTTTAAATGGTACTCTTTTTCGGATAGGGAAACATTCGACTGGGTTGTGTGATGGGTGCACTGATATGGAGACGGTTGAGCATGTACTCCTTAGTTGTAGGAAGTATGTAAGTCACAGGAGGGTGATGTGGGGTGAACTGAGTGGTGGAAGGGAACTTACGTTTGAACAAGTGGTTAAAAAGTTAAGTCATGGCGAAGGGAAAGTGGTGGTTTTTCGTTTTTTGAGAAGTACTGGTCTCATCAAGAGGATCTGAGGGTTCAGGAGTGACAGACGGTTAACAGCCAGGAGATGGCAGTAATGAAACAGTTTTGGATGCAAGCTGCCGTTAAACTTGTCTGAAGAAGAAGAAGAAGAAGAAGAAGAAGAGGCAGCATGCGGCCCGCGCGCCAAAGAGAACTGATTGTCATATTTTTCTGTTTTTACAGGTAAGCTGGGTGGTTGATAATATAAAACAGAGGTTCTAAATGTGACAGACAGCAATGGCGATTAATGATAAATGTCTTCTTTGTGCCGAATGTTAAGCTAGAGAGCTAATTTCCAAGTCGATCCCGTTGTTAGCCTGTGCCTATCCAAGTGTTAGACAGTACAGAAACTCTGTGAACCCGGTGCAGGTATTTTTGGGTTAAAGCCACAAGATATATAGTTTGCACAATAAGAGAAAATGTGAACTGCTTTATGTTTAGTTCATGAAGAGTGAATGCTATAGAAATGTGTTAAAAAAAACATTTATTTGAAAGAGATCTAGTTTGAAAAATACAGTTAAGAAGACAGGTTCATAAATAGATTAAAACAGTAGTAAAAACAATATAAAACAATAATCAGAGTTCACTATGTTATTCATGTGTATAGTAAAATGTATTTTTGTGATTTAAGCAGTTTATAGATGTGGTGCATATGAATACAGTTCAGGCGAAGTGTCAAGTTTCTGGGAAAGCTGGTAACAGGTGAAGGCTACACAATAGACCCGGGAGAGTTGGCCCCGGTGATGGCTTTAAAGGAAAAGACACCTGCAACCGTCGGAGAGGTTCGTCAAATTCTTGGTTTCCTCTCTTATTACAGGCGGTTCATCCCCAACTTCTCCCGTGTAGCCCATCCACTCTACAGCCTGCTCAGCCCTCCATCTTCTGAGAACTCTGCTCCAGTCTCAGCCGACAAGTCCAAAAAGGAGGTGAAGAAAAGTAAAGGGCACTTACCATCACGGGCGCCCATTCAGTGGACGACCTCCCACCAAGAGACATTGAACCAGCTTGTAGATGCACTTACAAGACCCCCCATTCTCAGGTGCTCCGACTTCACAGAGCCTTTTGTGCTACATTGTGTTGCATCACATGTTGGGCTAGGTGCTGTTTTGTATCAGCGGCAGCAAGGCAAGATGAGAGTCATAGCATATGGCTCACGCACCCTGAGTCCAGCAGAGAAAAAGTACCACCTGCACTCTGGCAAATTAGAGTTTTTGGCTATGAAGTGGGCGATTTGTGAACGTTTCCAGGATTATCTGTGCCATGCCCCATCGTTTGTGGTGTGCACTGATAATAACCCACTAACATATGTGCCTACTACTGCAAAGCTTAACCCACAGGTCACAGATGGGTCGCGGAGCTGGCCAGCTACAACTTCACCATCCGCTACCGTCCAGGCAAGACCAACGCAGATGCTGATGGGCTGTCGCGAATGCCGCTGGACTTTGACAGCTACATGAAGAGCTGTACAGCTGAAGTTGGACAGGAAGCCATAAGCGCATCAATGGAGTCTGTAACAGTCGAGGAGAGAGACCCTTGCCAAGGCGTTGGAGTTATCCAGGTGAGTGCTCTGAAGTTAATCAAAGATTCTGACACTACTCAGTCTTTTACACCAGACCAGATTTACAGAGCCCAGGAAGCAGCTGAAGTTCTGGCAAGGGTGCTCTGGTATAAGTCGCTGGGTAGAAGACCGAGTAGAACTGAGGTGAAGTCAGAGCATCCTGCAGTAGCTGGACTACTCAAGCAGTGGTTGAAGCTTCACGTCGACCAAAATGGTGTCTTGCGTTGCCAAACATCACGCCGAGAGCAGCTACTGGTCCCTAAAGCCTATCGTCCCCTGGTTTTTAAAGAACTCCACCAAGACATGGGCCACTTAGGGGTGGAAAGGACGCTCGACCTGATTCGAGACAGGTTCTACTGGCCGCAGATGGCGAAAGAGGTTGAACACTTTGTTACAGAAGAATGTGAGTGTTTTAAGAAGAAGAAACCGAGTAAGCAGACCCGTGCACCTCTGTCCCCGATCCAGTCCACTTACCCATTCCAGCTGGTGTCCATAGACTTTCTTCACCTGGAAAAGTGTAAGCAGGGCTACGAGTATATACTTGTTGTCATGGATCACTTCACGAGGTTTGCCCAAGCCTATGCAACGAAGAACAAAGCAGCTAAAACAGTCGCTGACAAGCTCTTCAATGACTTTGCACTCAAGTTTGGCTTCCTGACCAGACTACACCACGACATGGGCAAGGAGTTTGAAAACAAACTCATGGCAAGATTGAAAGAACTCTCAGGTATCCAGGGCTCCCACACAACACCCTACCACCCGCAGGGTAATGGACAGGTGGAGAGATTCAACCACACCCTGCTGTCCATGTTGCGGACCCTGGAGGACAAGGAGAAGAATGATTGGGAAGAGTCGCTAGCTAAAGTCGTCCACGCGTACAACTGTACGAAGAATGACGCAACAGGCTACGCTCCATATTACCTCATCTTCGGACATTCCCTACACCTGCCCATCGACTTGCTCTTCGACCTGAAAAGTGATGAAGCTCATGTGGACTATGATGACAATGTTAGCTGCTGGAAAAAGAGAATGCAGGAGGCGTACACAGTGGCTTCTCAAACTGTGACCAAGGAAGCTGCTCGAGGCAAAGCATACTATGACAAGAAAGTTAAAGGGAAGGATCTTCAGCCTGGGGATGGAGTGCTCCTCTGAAATCTCACTCCTAGAGGTGGACCCGCAAAGATCCAGTCCTTTTGGGAGAACCAAGTGAAGGAGAGGAAAGTAGATGACAGTCCAGTGTATCTGATCAGCCCTGAAAATGGCCAAGGCAGAGATAAAGTGGTGCACAGAAATCTCCTACTGCCCTGTGACTTCCTGCCATCAACATAGACTATTCAGTAGGGCTGCCACAAACGATTATTTTGATAGTCGACTAGTCACCGATTATTTTTGCGATTGGTCGACTAATCAGATCATCATCCATTGGACGTAAAACGTACAGCTTATTGCACCAGCAGCATCTGCTCTTATATAACTATCATTAGCTTACAGCTTTAAGTGTTTAAGGTGCTAACTAAAAATAAAGACAAGATGATAGTTTATTAAATTTTAATGAAATTTGCAGATTGTTTCGGTGAAGTTTAATAAACTCCTTGCTATCTAAAATATAACAGGACACCAGAGTAAATTCTCGAGCATCTCACACTTCTGATAATCAGCTGTCTGCTTGACGTTTATTCAGCTGTGTAAAAACTATAACTTTAATCTCAGCCAAACCGATTTACTCAGGAACAAATAAAATACTAAAAAAAAGCCAAACAATAACATTTCTAAGTTATCTAAGTGACTTATATATATTTAACCTGAGTAGCGAAAGACGGCGGTGGGTTTGAAAATGATTTGCCGGGACTCCGGTGTTCTCACGGCTCTAGTGACCTTGCCCCCGGCTAGCTATCGAGCCAGTGGGTAACAGACGTCTCCGGAAACGTCGGAGCGCTTTTGAAAATATGTGGTGTCTTGATAAACTGAGCAGATATTTGAGGTTTCCACAGCTACATTCTCGCCTGAAAATATGTTAAACGTTTATTTTGTGACCCAGAAAGAATAATAAGAGTAATATTAAAACTAACTGGTTGTAAACTGAGCTCTTAAATCCTACTACTTATTCCTGCGTCTTTTGTGATCTTTCAAATGACGCGTCGACTATTAAATCAGTCGTCGATGATTTTGATAGTCGACGTAATCGTGACTAGTCGACTAATCGTTGCAGCCCTACTATTCAGCCCCAAAAAGACTCTCCGACTGTGACACGGAAGAAGTTCAAACCTCCACGTAGACAGCAGCAGCCAGGGAATGGCGACACATCAGATGAACACACCATGGCACCTACCAGTGGTACCTCAGGCTGGTTCCAGGGAGACGACAGAGGCAGACTCCGCTTAACCCTTTGGCAGAGTCCTTCCAACCTCAACCTCTCCGCTGTCAAGAAGAGGATGTGCCACTACAGAGCAAAGAGACTGTGCCTGGGCAGATCCAAGGCCCTGACCCTGACATTGACAGGCCACTGAGTTGTGATGCTATGACTGACATTCTAGCTGCAACTGGTGGTGAGACTGACTCTGTGAGGCAGCGACCTCAAAGACAAAGAGAGCAACCAACTGCACTGAGCTATGACACTTTAGGTCAGCCAACTTTGGTTCAAAGGAACTGTACAGTGATTACTGCTCAAGTTATTGACTGTAATGGCTTCTGGAGACCATGGGCTGTGGGAGTGTGTTAAAGCTATGGTTGAATAGATGATGCAGACAGAAATGTCAGGAGACATTTAACAGTCAATCGGAGCGGGGCAAGGAAAACCCGACGGCGTCCCTGGCCGTCCTGTCAGTCTCTCCGCTCCGGAGTACTGGAAAAGAGAGGGGCCAGCGACAGTCACTGTTCCTTCGAGTGGACCGGATTATTGCAGCGCAATACGTTTCGGGACTTACCCCGGATGGGCAGAGCTCTCAACTCCGCCCGCCACCTTTCTGTGTCACGCCAGCACTGTGGTCTCGCCGCAGGAGGTAGGGCGCTGTCCCGCTGCCCACCAATTCCCCACTGTAGTGTCGTCTGGCATCAAGCTACTTCAGCAGCAGCACAGCGCCCTCTGCCTCTCCGCTCACTGGTCGTCGTATGCCGTCGCCACGCACTGCTGCACCAAACCGCACCAACGCCGCCACCTCTTGTGGCCGCCGCCGCCTGCCACCATCCGCCATCTCTGCTGCTCCCCGTCTCTTCTTCTGCTTCTTGCCTAGCTGTACATGCATACAACAGCCCATTTATCTTCATTACTGACACTGGATTGGCCAATCAAATATCTTAATGCGACCGGCCCCTTCTATGCCTTCACTGTCCTCATGCAGCTTGTCAAAAAGTTTTAGTGTGGAAGAAGTGGCGAAAAAGTGGAGCTGAAAAGCTGACAAAAAACAATAAAAAACAAACAAACAAAAAAAACTAAAAATAGATGAAGTAAATAAAATATATGAAGGGGGTGTTTTTTGTTTGTTTTTTCGACTAGTGTTTAAAAAGAACAAGAAAGAAATTAACTGTGTAGCTGTCGATTTGAAATGTAATTATTATGTGACTGCAATGTTCAAAGTTGGGTGTTTTATCTGGTTGCATGTTGTGTTGTTGCCACCTACTGGTGGACTTGAGAGTTGAGAGTGCTTGTGGTGTGCATGCTTTTGGCGGATGTTCAATTAAGCGGATATTCCGCCAGAGACAGAGGACTTGAGCCAGAAAGAGCAAGCTGGCCGTGTACCGATATTGTGGACTGAAAGTGCCCATGGATGTTTGGTAGAAAGGCGCACACACGTAGACATTGAGGGCTAGCAGGAGGGACCATGCGCTTACCTGCTGCTCTCTGGCAGGTAGCTCCATGCCCTCCTGGGTTTTAAATGCACCTTAGAACACACATGCATCAACACTACAATGAGCGGGTGGAGGGAGGTTTGGAGTCTTCTCTCACCCCCATTCTCTGCGACCTGCTGGAGCGGGGGGGCTAAGAGGAGGAGTTGGCCGTCCGACTGCGGTCTGGAGTGTGGGGCCTTCCTGCTGCTGCGGAGTCGGGGCGGTCTGCCTCCCCCCACCGCAGGGAAAAGGGTAACACCACCTGGGTCTGGGTGCAGTTCCCCCCTCCAGGGGCAAGGGTACCTAGACCCGGTTCGTAGAGTACGCTTGGGGAGTGTGATCGTGTGTACAGCGTCTCTTTATGTCTGTCTCCACGTTGGTTGAGTGTGGAGTAAGTGCATATGAGAGCATGAGGGTGGGAATGGATGTTTGTATCTGTGTGTGCCTGTATGTCTGTGTCTATATGTCAGGTTGGGTGTCAGGCGCCACCTCTCTGGGGACATCTCAGGCCCTCCAAGGTTTGGAGGCCTATCTCCCCCTACCACCACTTCCCCTGCCAGTGGCGGACCCCCTCAGACATCGGTGCGTTGGTGGTTCTTTGTGTCCGGGGATGGGCGTCCAGGTACACACCGGCTCACTCCTTGGCGGCCGCTTATCGGGGCCTGGAGCCTGGGGCTCGCTCGGGCCACTTCGGAGGTGGGGTGCCCCCGGCCTCTTGGCCTGGGGCTCGGTCACTCAGGCGCGGCTGGCTGCCGGCGGAGCTCACGGGCGCGTCACTGCAACTCCCCCTGGCTTCTGCTCCGCGGCTGCTGAGTGAGCCCTCATCTGGGACTCTCCTCAGCTCTTTCTGGGACAGTGGCGCGGCTGCCCCTCTGTTGGTCTTCCTTGGTCTCTTGTGTTCTGGGGGCCTCTGGATGTCTGGAGTTTTGATCTCCTCCATACCTGCTTCATGCCCTGGAGGACGGGGCTGTGGCCCCCCCACACCCTCTAGCAGATTATTACATGAAGGAACCTTTTAAAAAACAAAAAACAAGCGCGTCCATGCTCACAGGTGTACACACGGGTGATCACACCCACAAACTACACCCTTTTTAGCTCCTACCTCAAAGCACACTGTGTTCTGTTGATCTTATGTGCTGCACAATAATGTTTAATATTTAGTATTTACTGTCATATTCCCATATATCATTGTGATGTTGTTTATTCTGTTACTCTTGTTCTCTTCTGCTTGTTTTCTTTTTTCTTTCTCAGCAGGTGATCCAGGTGATTGATATATGCATTTTTTTTCTCTGCCCGTTCTGTTGGTTTTTGTCTTTTGCCCTTCTCCCCCGTCCCTCTTCTCAGCTGTTTCTCTTTCCCTCTTTCTTTCTCCCCTTCTTTCCCCCAGTCAAGTCTGTCCCGTATTCAGTAAGTGAAAATAAAATAAACAATAAAAGGTGAATCAAATGGACCATTACGGCAAGGCTGGGATGGTCAATTTGGTAAAGTAAATCCATTGGGCATCTTTTTTTGCCTTTAGACAATAATTCTGATGGCAAAAGAGCCAAACGGGACAGGCAAAAAAAAAAAAAAAGAAAGGCGCACACAGTACGTTTGTATATTTTACTTTGTGTACATTTTATGTTGTAATTTTATTTTGCTGACATAATATCCGTGTTTTCATTTCTTATTTCACCGTATATTTTCACGGTGTTTGCTGGTGAAAAGAAGATTAAAATACTGGTTAAACATAAGTTGGAGCATGGCCCTTTATTCTACTCCAAACATCAAAAAGAATTACCTTCAGGAGCAGTTATAAACTGGACAGTCTGAGCTACCAGAATTTTTTCTGTAATTTTACACGTTTATTTCTTACAATTTAAGACCAAAGAGTTGTGCTGACAGATGTCTTTCTTTGTTGCAGCAGCTTTTTCTTTGTCCTGTGGAAAAACAGTTAAACATGTAACTTATTTATACTGACTGAAGATCCCAGTGATCTTCAGTCAGTATAAAAATCTTTACTGAGGCTGAAGATCACTGAGGTCTGCGGATCACTGAGGTCTGCTCCTGGTTGTCCCGAGATCCAGATTAAAGCACAGAGGAGTTCGGGCCTTTGCTGTAACTGCTCCTAAATTGTGAACCGAACTGGCCCTTCACATCAGGACCTCCCCAACACGGGACACTTTTAAAACCCGTCTGAAAACACACTTTTACGCCATGGTTTTTAAATCAGAATGAGTTTGTTTTACTTTTATTTATCTTACTTCTTGCTCAAATCTTCTTATTTTATGATTGTTTCCTTAACTTTTATCATGTCTGTTTATCATGTTTTATTGCTTTTGATTATCTTAATTGTACAGCACCTTGATCAACATTTGTTGTTTGTTGTAACGTGCTATATAAATAAATTTGACTTTGACTGACTGACTGGTGCGACCCACTTAAGGTCATAGTGGGCTGTTTGACACACCACAGTTGAAGTGTAGCTTTTAATTATTGTAACATTGCTACGGTGTAACTAAGAAATAACCCAACAATAATTGTACCAACCTGATTAACACCCATTTCAATATCAATAATAAAACATATTTGATTAAAAACAAACAATCAAAAGTGTTTGCCCGAATCCTTATTCTAGCAGATAAAGACCAACATTTCTCAAATATAGGACTGCAAAAAATGTTTGTTTTTTTAAAGGCCGGGTTGTAGTACTTCTATAGTCAGTGCAAAGGGTTTTTTTTTTCAACCCCTGTAATGTGATGCCTTCACAGCGGTGGCTTTAAGTTATGTATCAACACAAACATACATCCATAGGCTAGAATACGATGGTCGGTGGTGATGGTTTGCGCCGCTTTGGAAACAGAAACAGTTGGTTTGAAAGCCTGTAGTGCCTCCTTGTGGCGGGACTCCGTAAGATGTCCAACAGTGTCAGCTGTATGCTAGAAAGTCATACAAGAAATTTTCTGGGGTCACCATGAAGAGCTTACTTCTTTTCTTGCTCAGTCTACAAAATGTGGCAGTTAATGGATTGAAAAGAAAAAAGATGACACCCTTTAGTTCACACTAGTGATGATGATTCAGGGTTTTAATTTGTCAGGTTTCAATTTTGAGTCGTCATAAATTTTAACCTCCTAGGACCTGGCATCCACATATGGGGACATCCCATTTTGGGTTGTCTAGACCGCAATACTAAATTTGGTTCTTTCAAATGAGCCATATTGCTCAAAGGGACACAATTGTTGCTTCTTGTTTTGTTTTTGTACTCAGGAAAAATGCAGCTGTTTTCAGACACCAAACACAGACCTATCCGGGTGCCACTTGTGTCAGCTAAGAACAGAAACCTGAGGCTATAATTTGTGCAGGCTCACCAAAATTGGACAATACAAGACTGGAAAAGTATCGCCTTGTCTGATGAGTCTCCATTTGTGGTATTGGGTCAGATTTTGGTGCAAACAACATAAAGTACAGAACCATCCTGATCAGCTCAGGCTGATAGTGGTGTAATAATGTGTGGGATATTTTCTTGGCACACTTTGGGATCATTAATACCAGCTGAGCATTGTTTAAACATCACAGCCTTCCCAAGTATTATTGCTGACCATGTCGAGCCCCTCAAGATCACAGTGTACCTATCTTCTGTTGCTTCCAGTTGGACAATGCAACACATGACAAAGCTCAAATGATCTCAAACTGCTTTCTTGAACATAAATGACTTCCACATTCACCAGATTTCAGTCTATTAGAGCATCTTTGGGATGTGGTTTAGCAGGAGGTTCATGGATCGTGAATGTGCAGCTGACAAATCTGCAGTTTTGCAGCTTTTTTTTGCAACTTTGTGATACTGTTATAACATAGTCAAACACAGAAGCCTTCTTATCTCAAATTAAAGCTGCCATTTGCTCCAGGTTATAAATTAACATGTAGGATTTTACATTTGAGCTCATGTTTCCTGTCTTAATGGTTTCAGATAAGTTAAACTCTGTAGTCCATCCATCCATCCATTTTCTTCCGCTTATCTGGGGCCGGGTCGTGGGGGCAGCAGCCCAAGCAGAGAAGCCCAGACCTTCCTCTCCCCATCCACCTCCTCCAGCTTATCCGGGGGAACACCAATGCATTCCCAGGCCAGCCGAGAGATATAATCTCTCCAGCGTGTCCTGGGTCTGCCCCAGGGCCTGCTCCCTCCCGGGTGAGGTTTTCCGGACATCCGGACATGCCCGGAAAATGCCCGGAAAACCTCACCCAGGAGGCGCCCAGGAGGCTTCCTTGTCAGATGCCCGAACCACCTCAACTGGCTCCTTTCAATGTGGAGGAGCAGTGGCTCTACTCTGAGCCCCTCCCAAATGGCCGAACTTCTCACCCTATCTCTAAGGGAGAGGCCAGCCACCCTTCGGAGGAAGCCGATTTCCGCCGCTTGTATTTGACCAGTAAATTGAGAGCTTCACTTTTACACTCAGCTCTCTCTTCACCACAACAGACCGGTACGGTATCCGCATCACTGCAGCCACTGCACCAATCCGTCCGTCGATCTTCTGCTCCCTTCTCCCATCACTTGTGAACAAGACCCCGAGATACTTGAACTCCTCCACTTGGGGCAGGAACTCATCCCCGACCTGAAGTGGGCACTCTACCCTTTTCCGGCTGAGGACCATGGCCTCAGATTTGGAGGTGCTGATTCTGGTTCCCACCGCTTCACACTCAGCTGCGAACTGTTCCAAGGCAAGCTGGAAGCCATCACCTGATGAAGCCAACAGAACCACATCATCTGCAAAAAGCAGAGATGAGATCCTGAGACCACTGAAGTGATAGCTTTCAGCCACTTGGCTACACCTAGAAATTCTGTCCATAAAAATTATGAACAGAATTGGTGACAAAGGGCAGCCTTGGCGGAGCCCATCACCCACCAGGAACAAGTCTGACTTATTGCCGGCTATGCGGCCCAAGCTCTTGCAACGGTCATATAATGACTGAATGGCCCGAAGCAATGGGCCAGGCACCTCATAGTCCTGGAGCACCCCCCACTGGACCTCCCGAGGGACACAGTCGAATGCCTTCTCCAAGTCCACAAAGCGCATGTAGACTGGTTGGGCAAACTGCCATGCACCCTCAAGTATCCTTGAGAGCTGGTCCAGTGTTCCACGACCAGGACGAAAACCACATTGTTCCTCCTGTATTCGAGGTTTGTGCTACTACAAATTCTGTAGTAAAAAGTAAAATGTAACCTCTGCGTCCAATGTTTTCTTGTGTAATAAAGTGTAATAAATGAGAACCCTAAAGGATTTTAGTCACTTCTTACCTGTACTTACCATCAGAGCTTCTGTAAAATGGCACAAATGCTTGCAGCCAGTTCAAAAACTCCCAGAAATGTAGACTTTATTTAAGAATCAGTCACTTTTAGACCATATAAACATATCATGTATCAATGTTGGTGCTAATTTAAAAGCTGAATTGTGCAAAACAAAAACAAACAAACAAAAAACCTGCTCCTTTTAAAGCAGTCCATTCAGTGGCCAATATTGACGACAGCTTTTGTTTCATTATCACAATGAATACATTTATCACTGAATTCCTCATTAACAGACCACAATAAATAATCACTGGTCCAATACACAGTGTGTGTGTATACAGTGTGCTAAGCCAATTAAGTAGATATTATACATGCATAGATGTCCTTTGTAGTTAGACACTTTCAGATTTTATCCTGCAGAAAAGGATCATTGGGACAGCCATGGCACATAAGTGAGGGGAAGAAAAGTTTAAAAATTTAAAAACTAAGGTAAGAAAAGGTGCTAAAATGAGAAAAATGAAACATCCATTCACCACATTCATCTTAATACAGTGGGGCAAAAAAGTATTTAGTCAGCCACCGATTGTGCAAGTTCCCCCACTTAAAATGATGACAGAGGTCAGTAATTTGCACCAGAGGTACACTTCAACTGTGAGAGACAGAATGTGAAAAAAAAAATCCATGAATCCACATGGTCCCCTCAGGAGGCAGAAGCTGGAGGATGTTTGGTCATTTGTTCTAACACAAGCTGTTGGGGAATTATATAATATTTTTAACCAGTTTATGAAAGAGGATCCAAAACCAAATTTGTGTAAAGTTGCAAATAGAAATTTCCAGTTAACTCTGTCGAATGCTTTTTCTGCATCTAAAGAGAATATTAGTTTCTAGGTTTTTACTGTAAGAGTAGTCTATCAAATTAAGTAATCTACGTGTATTTGTTGATGAGTGCCTACCTTTTATGAAACCAGTTTGGTCAGGATGAATTAAGAGGGGGGTTATTTTCTCCAGTCTCTTTGAGAGAGCTTTGCAGATTATTTTAAGGTCTACGTTTATAAGGGATATTGGACGATAGCTTGAGGGATATACAGGGTCTTTGCCTGGTTTTAGCAGGAGATTAATGTTTGCAGAATTCATATTTGATGGAAGTCTGCCCTTTTCTTTAATTTCCAACAACGTTCTGTAGAAAACTGGTGCTAGAATCGTCCAGAATTCTTTGTAGAATTCTGCAGGAAAGCCGTCTGGACCTGGAGCCTTATTATTGGGCATACTTATCAGGGCTTCCTGGAGTTCACCTGGTGTCAGTGGTGAATCCAGTGCCATTGCTTGAGTGTCCAATAATTTTGGAAGAGTTATGTTGTCCAAAAACTGATCAATTTCTTTTTTAGATGGGTTTATTTGTGGTGAACAAAACGTTTTATAAAAAATCCCTGAAAATGTTGTTTATTTGTTTTGGGTCATATATTGTATTCCCAGATGAATCTTGAACAGCACATATAGTTGTTTTTTATTTATTTATTTTTAGCTGGTTTGCTAGAAATTGTCCGGATTTATTACCATGTTCATAATTTTGTAGGCGTAGTCTTTGTACTAAGAATTTTGTGTTTTTTATCAATTATCTCATTTAATTCTAGTTTTGTTTTGCGTATTTTGTTCAATGTTTCCTGATCTTGGTCGCACACGTAGGCTTCTTCTAGGGATTTGATGGTTTTTTCTAATTCCTGAATATTTTTGTTTTCTTTTTTCTTTTTATGTGATGAGAAAGAAATTATTTTACCTCTCATCACAGCTTTCCCTGCTTCCCATAGAACAGAAGCTGATGTTCCGGGAACATCATTATAGTCTAAATATAGAGTCCACTCTTTTTTTAAATATTTAATAAAGTCTTCATCTTTAAGCAGTGATGTATTAAATCTCCAGTTCTTACTTGGCGTAGTATTATTCTTGTGCATTAGTGTTAAAGATACAGGACCATGATCGCTGACAGCTATAGGGTGAATCTCAGTGTCTGAAATGTCACTCAGCAGTGAGCTGCTGACCAAAAGATAATCCAGACGAGAGTAGGAGTGATGGACATGTGAGAAAAAAGTATATTCCTTACTGGTGGGGTGAAGGGAGCGCCATGCTCCAAAGGGTATAATACTTACTGCTAAGAATTATTGTTCCAGCAAAGAAATAATCAACTAAAAACAAATTCCCTGACGTTTGGTGACAAGTAATAAGGTTATATAATGCAGGTAGTGATGTTTTTTAACGTCAGCAGGCTCTTTGGTAGCAAAATACCTAAAATGACTGATCTAAAATTCTAGTTCTACTCTACATTCTAAAGTACATTCAGATCCAGTGCCCATTACAGAGGTTTTTTTCATGAAGTTCTAGAAATGTACTGTAGGTGAAGATACAAAAATAATTACCCAAGTGTTAAAATCACGTATTATCTGTGAGACAATACAATTAAAACATGGGAAACTGATCTGATCTGTTAGCATCTACCAAGAGGCAAATGTCAGAATTTTTACCTTTTTGTAGGTAAAAATTGTTGACAAAGAATATTTGTTTCTTGTTAGTTTCGCTGCAACCAAAAGACTGACCAGGAAAATACAGGGATGGGTAATATACCATTCAGCACTTTCATGAGAGTAAAGTCATAGCAGCCCTCAGTCTGCCCACTGAAGCAAGGGCCTGCTTTGCAGGTGTCAGTTAGGTAGAAAACAAAAAGCGCAGAAAAAAGTGCTTTTATGAATAGGTGAATGAGTCAAGTTGTAGAAAGTGCTCTGAGTGCTCAGCATATCACATCTTCACCTGTCTGTATTACCTGTCTCCACTAGTTACTGGTGATCTGTTGTTGACACATAGGATATTAAACACGTACGTAACAGTAATCAATATGTAGCTTTTTAGGTGATAATCATAATATCAGATTGGGGCAGCTCTAGGACTTAGTCCATCTGTACCCCTGTTCAGCCCAGTTTAATCTGAGCTGCATTTAACACCAACAATAACTCATATAGAGCTGCTCATCACAAGATTGTGGCTTTTGTGTGTCCTGATCATTCTAGTAAGCTGCTTTGCTCATCTGCCCCCCCCCCCCCCCCCCTTTTTTTTTCAAGGTTCAAGGTTCAAGGTTCTTTATTTGTCACATGCATAGTTATACAAGTATAACACACAGTGAAATGTAGCCTGACACACTCCTCGACATGTGCAAAAATTGGGGGGGGGGGGGGGGGGTAGAGGAAGAACATTATATATATATATATATAGTATATACACTGGGTGAATGTGCAGTAGTAGCAGCAAGCAGGTGAATTCTGTACATTAATATGAATAGACATCTGACTATTTTACAGGATAGACAATATAAACATATTTAAAATTAAAGGAATTGAAATGTACATTGTGCCTTGGTTTAGTGTCTGGAAGAGTCCTGACTCAGTCAATTATAGATGATGTGAGAGGGCGGGTGTGTGTGTTTAGGGCACGGATGGCTTGGGGATAGAAGCTCCTCTTGAGTCTCTCTGTCCTTGCCCGGATGATGCGGAACCTTCTACCAGATTGCAGAAGTTGGAACAGTTTGTTGCCAGGATGGGACGGGTCCTTCAGTATCTGCTCTAGTCCGGCATCTCCTGGTGTAGGTGTCCTGAAGTGGGGGGAGAGCAATCCTGCAGCAGCGTTCTGCTGTACGGATCACTCTCTGGAGAGCTTTTTGGTCCTTCACACAGCTGTTCCCAAACCACGATGTCATGTTCTGTGTGAGGATGCTCTCCACAGCGCCTGTATAGAAAATCCTGAGGATCTTTGGAGAAACCCTGAACTTCCTCAGTTGTCGTAGGTGATACAGGCGCTGCCTAGCCTTTTTGGTCTGGACCTGAATGTGGGCAGCCCATGTCAGGTCTGAGGAGATGTGGACACCAAGATACTTGAAGGACTGCACCCTCTCCACTGGAGCTCCATTGATGATAATGGGCTTGTAGTCTCTGTGCTGACCCCTTCTGAAGTCCACCACCAGCTCCTTGGTCTTGCTGACGTTCAGCTGGAGGTGGTTGTCCTGGCACCACGATGCCAGATTCTTCACTTCATCCATGTAGGCCGCCTCATCATTGTTGGAGATGGCACCCAACACCACTGTGTCGTCAGCAAACTTCACAATGGTGTTGGAGCCATGGGTGGCCACACAGTCTGAAGTGTAGAGGGAGTAGAGCAGTGGCGAGAGGACACATCCCTGAGGTGCTCCTGTGTTGATGGTGATGCTGTTGGAGAAGCACCTGCCCACCCTCACCACCTGAGTTCTGCCAGTGAGGAAGTCCAACACCCATGCACACAGACGGCTGTTAAGTCCCAGATCCCTCAGCTTTGTGAACAGTCTGCAGGGCACTATTGTGTTAAACGCTGAGCTGTAATCAACAAACAGCATTCACACATAGTTACCCTGTTTCTTGTCCACGTGGCTGAGAGTGGTGTGTAGGACGTGGGCGATGGCATCCTCTGTGGATCTGTTGGATCTGTAGGCGAACTGCAGCGGATCTGTGGTGTCTGGGATGGAGGAGGAGATGATGTTCTTCAGCAGCCTCTCAAATCTTGGTCCAAGATGGCGCTGGAGTGACGGCAGCCTTTCCAAGTAGCTCTGCAACACCGCACCTTTTTTGTTAACTTTAACTTTTTTAGACTAGGCTTTTCAAACTTTTTTTCACCTTCTTCTACTTATACCTCTTAGATATAGCGATACAAGATGGATAATGCACTTTCAAAACTTCTGGAACCAGCTCCTTCATCTATTCGAGAGCGGAGCTGCTGGCACTAAGAACAAAGGGACAGACCGGCATGCGACACAACATCCCGGCCGAACTAAAGAGGAGCTACAGAGGCTGCAAAGCTGGAGCGAGGAGAGCGGATCACCGGAGGCGATTCAAACCATCAATCCCGACAGTGATCATGGGCAACGTGAACTCGTTACAGAATAAGATTGACGAACTGTGCGCTCTGAACAACCACAGACTATACCGTGAGTGCAGCTTGTTTATCTTCACGGAGACGTGGCTAACCGAGCTAACGCCGCAGGCTAACGTAGACCTATGCGGTTTCACATCCGTGAGAGCCGATAGGGACACGCAGGCCAGCGGGAAAAGCAGAGGTGGGGGACTCATTGTCTACGTTAACAACAGATACTGTAACCCTGGACACGTCTCCGTTAAAGTTTCGGTATGCCGTCTGGACCTGGAGCTGCTAGCTGTTAGCTTGCGGCCATATTATCTACCGCGGGAGTTCAGTCATGTGATCTGTGTGTGTGTTTACATCCCTCCGAGGGCCGACGCAACAGCTGCCTGTGAGAAAATACACACAGTCACAGCAAGACTTCAGACACAAAACCCCGAGGCTTTCATTATTATATCTGGAGACTTTAACCATGCCACACTGGATTCTACTCTGGCTGCTTTTCACCAGTTTGTGAATTGTCCCACAAGGAGCAACAGGACAATTGACCTACTGTATGCTAATGTGAGAGATGCATACAGAGCCACCCCCCTCCCCCCACTAGGGAAGTCAGACCACAACCTGGTTTACCTACAGCCACAATACACACCCCTCGTCCAAAGGCAGCCTGTCACAACGCGCTCCATCCGGAGATGGACCCCAGAAAAGGAGGATGCTCTGAGAGACTGCTATGACACCACAGACTGGGATGTGCTCCTGAGCCCACATGGTGAGGACATAGAGGGGGCGACACACTGTCTTACAGACTACCTCAACTTTTGTGTGGACACAGTCGCCCCTGCTAAGACGGTACGGTGTTATCCTAATAACAAACCGTGGGTAACACAGGAAGTCAAAGCTGTCCTCAACATGAAGAAGAAGGCTTTCAGGAGCAAAGTGAAGGAGGAGATGAAAGCAGCACAGCGGGAGGTGAAACGCTGCCTGAGGGAAGCAAAGGACACCTACAGGAGGAAGGTGGAGCAGAAGTTGGAGAGGAACAATATGAGGGAGGTCTGGAATGGTGTGAAAACCATCACAGGCCACAACACCAAGAAAAGCACAGTGTGGGGGGGGGGGGGGGGACTGTGGAGAAGGCAAACGAACTCAACAACTTCTTCAACAGGTTTGACCAGCCCACAACCCCCCCACCCTCACCCTCACTGTTAAGTCTAATTGTTGAATGTTGCCATTGTGTTTCTTAAATTTGTACAGTCTTAGTTTAAGCAGTAGGATCAAAGCCATTCCTTTGATCCTGACCACCTTTCCAGCCACTCTGTGCTGGGGGAGGTTTTATTGTAGATACATCCTATCTGAAAGATCTGTTTCTTTTGATGTAAACTTCCTGGGTTTATGACCCTTTGGTCAGCAGGAGGTAACACACACACACACACACACACACACACACACACACACACACACACACACTTACATACAGTGCCTTGTCTATGTAACCAAAGGGGGGTTGCAAGGGGAGGTGCTTTGTAAACTATTGTTTGAGGATTGTCAATAAAAGGCAGCGAGAGGAGGCCACCATTGGGGTCATTGTCGTGCTGGACACAGACGAGGCCTCCCTTGCGCAAGTAATGGATCGATCGACTGTCTTGTTTTCTTCATGATGAATAAGTCTCTAGAATTAGCGGGGTTTGTGGAAACACAGACCCAACATTTATTTGGTCCTTCGAGCCGGATCCTAACACATTGCATCCACCGAGGAGAGGGAGAGGACGCCACCGCAACGTCTGGGATGATTGACGTAAAGCCCTGGTGTTTTTGGCTTGCCACCAGGCCGGGAAGTTTGCTCCTGACCTCCCCTCGGGATGGATGACGATTGACGGGATCCAGAGGCTCTTCCCATGAACGTAAACAAACAGTGAGTACAGAAGGCCTTAGAGAGCGGCTACGGGCTGTGCGTTAAACGTGAGTCCGGGAGCGCGCTAGCCGCGTGAGAGAGACGCAGGCTTCTCCGCCATTTGGGGCGTAGAGAGTTCTCCGCCATTTGGGGCGTGGAGATAACCTAGGTTCGGCGTCTCCACCGTGAAGGAGTCCGGAATCTCCGCCATTTGGGGCGTTAGAGAGTGTCTGAAGGTTGAATTCTCCGCCATATGGGGCGTTTGAGAGTTTTCAACAGAGAGCGCTAGCTGTGCGTGCAGACGCAAGCGATAGGCCTATGTTGTGTGTGTGTGCGGGCCAGACGTGGTCTGCGTGAGTGTGGCTGATTGTTAATGGAGAATAAAATGTGTAAGTCTGCCTTAGAAGGAGATTTAAAATTTATGGAGAAATTTTTACCAGGCAGCACGCAGTATGTAGGTTGTTGGCGTAAGAAATGTGGATTTGAAGGGACATTAGTGGAAGTTCAGTGTAAAATGCTGGTAGAAAGAATAGCTGTAAGTGTAGCTGGTAAAACAGGTAAAGCGAAGCAGAGGAAGGAATTGCAGTTAGCAATTGCTAAGTTGTGGCTGGAGCAGGTTCAGAAGAGGAGAGAAGCAAGAATGTTAGCAGAAAGTAGAGCCAGAGAAGAGCGTGAGAGAGCAGAGGCTGAGTATGGAGAGACATTGGGAGAAGCATTGAGTCCAAGACAGACTGGGCAGGGTAGGAAACAGAAAGTAAAGTTAGTGAACACAAACGTTACAACTACATATCCATCCCTGACACAAAACAAACAAACAAACAAAAAAAACATATGGTGTTTCTGTCCCAGAGTGTGAAGATGAAGAAAGTTTTTCTCCTGATCCAGTCCGTGAGTGTGTCTGACGTCATGGTGTGTGTGAAAGGTATCCAGCTGGGGCAGACGTGATTCTGCAGGTCACCTGCCCAGTGGACAAAAAGAAATAAAATAGTTGTGTGGATGAATGATAGCACGAAGAGTGTTTGGTGTTTCTAAGTCTGAAACAGCTGTAATGCTATTTTCTGTTTTGGAGAAAAGTACAGTTAAAGAAAAAAAAACAGAGAGAGATGTGTGTTGTTTTAAGCAGTGATGAGAATAATGAAAGTGTGATGAGAGAAGAACACAAAAACATACTGAAAATGCATTAACTATACTAACCCTACATGCATTTACACATAAATGATACTCATGAAGACCAGACAGCATCTTAAGCATGAGATTCTGTTTGTCATCTTGTCCAAGTCACTAGTAAGATGAAAGTGATACATAGACTAGTGGACTGAATATTATAGGAGGACAGATGGTTGCATCATAGATGAGAGGTCTTAAATGAGTGAGCTGAGTGAGCTGATTGTGAGTTTCTGGTGTGTGAAGAAGTTTTACCATGGCACACATTTAGTTACATGAGAACTAAAACTTACTATGTGCTGAGACAACAGGGTTATGCTGTATGTTGTGTGTATGGCTGATTGGATGAATGTTTGAGATTAAACTGGCTGTTTGATTTGTCTTTTGTTATTTAAGTTGAGCCTGCCAATTGGGTTGTGACGATTTATCCCCCTGGCATGAAGAACACGTGTCATGACTTAAACAAGGCCTTTCTTTCCTTTGATTTCCTTTATTTTCTTTCTTTTATTTTGTTACTTTCATGGTGCACTGAAAGTTTTGTTTGATGATCTCTGTTTGAGCACGATCAGAATCGAAGCGTCGTCGAGAAAACTGTTGCAAAGTGAGCTTCTCCAAAATTAAAATGGGCTCAGGAGAAATCCACTTATTTGAGACAAGTTCCTGTCCAAAAGGATTCAGCGAGAAAATCCAGTCTAAATTATTTTTCTTTTTGAAATGACGTTGTTTTGCTGAGCGTGGAAACGGATGCGACGATAATTTCCACAATTAGCAAAAGAAGGAATCACTGAGTGAATGAGTAAGAATTTTAAAATAAATGGGAAACTGACTGACTGACAAAAGCTGACAAGACTGACTGACTTAACACCATTGTGTGAAGTCAACCCCCACCTGACAAAGGTGTGGATGTGTCTCTGTGTGTGTCTCTGTTGCAGGAGCAGAAGGAGACCACAGGAGGAAACTTGGGTCACATGACTATGTGAACTCTGAAAATTTAACCTTTTTAGTTTAAATTCTATGTCTGTGAATTTACCATGTGTGTGTCATTCACTACCTTGTGTTGCTCACAGAGATTACTGTGAGAAAGTGTGTACACACCTGCGCAGCGCTAACATTTACATTTCTCTTTACAGCAGATGGTTAATCATGTGATTTGATCATGTGGTTTACAGCAGGACACAACTTAATGATGTTTCTCTACCACAGGATTACTGAGATTTTGTATGAAGAGAACTGTAGTTACAGGCTATATGTTGATGATGAAATTACACTGTGTTTTTGAGAGAATGTTACAGGGAAGAAATGAATGCAGTGTGAGACATACTGTGATGAGACCATTGTTACTTTTTCCACAGCGAGTGTTAACTTTATGACTTTTCACAGCTCCTCTGGAATCTGGATGGCCGACACCTGACAACCGGGATGAACCTTGTGTTTGGCTAATGTTGTTTTTCTTTAAGAGTGCTTGTAAAGGATTCAGCACAGACAGACGAGTGACAATTGAACAGATGTGCAGTGGTTACAGAATAGTTACATCGGGGCCCATTATCTGACCACACTGTTGGGCTCATGGTGAGTAACAAACTTAAGGGACGTCACTGATTACAATGTGGAATGACGGTGAGATGTTAAATAATTTGGAACAAATTATGGGGAAAAGTAGGAGTTTAATGAGTTTAGAATAAACCTGCAATGATACTTGTCTCTGTGATGCTGAATACTTTATTACTCTTATGATCTATAGTTGGTTGCAAATGTGAAGTTGTTTTAATTTTAAGACTTTGTCTTCTAGGATACAGGAGCTGGGAGCTAAACAAGCTGAACATTTCAATACTGACTAATGTTTTTACACAGGGTTACAGCTTGGAGTGAAGCTGCTCCAAGGGACAAACCTTGGAGATTGTTTTAGGGAGACTGTGCAACACTCTTGTACATGTCTCATTGGGGAGTTGACACATGGCGAAAGCCGTGTGGCGAGAGGAGTGTCATTTTTTAATTTGTAGATATCGTGAGGTGCCATGACGAGAAGGAGTGACTGAGAGGATCGTCCACAAGATGGAAGCTGAGGCCAGGAGAGAGTTTTCAGGAGGATCGGAGATCACCTTCAGCACAGAGAGCTGTGTTACTGGTCTTCCAAAGGATCGTCACGAGGAGACTTTGCACAGCAAATCTTAAATAAGATGAAAGAGTTTCGACGTTGACGTTAAGGAAGACAACTAAGCTGTTTGCGTGTCGAGGAGCCTGTGCCATCACCAGCGATAGTGTTCTAGGGTTAAATCTTCAGCAGCGTTGGAAAATGGAACCTGAGGGAGCGTGCCAAGCTCCAGAAAGTGACAGCGCAGAGGAGGTCCAGCGATGGACTTGTGGTTCTGTGAACAGCACAAATGCCAGGTGACTGTAAAATAACTAACAGCACTTTTTCCACAAGTGAAGCCAGTAACTTACTATCCTAAAAGATTAGCTCTAGTTGCTCGTGCTTTACCTCCATGCGTGAGATCAGTATGTGCAGCAGTTTAAGCTGTACAATGTTTCAATAGTTTATTTCACCTTTTGACATTGTTAGTTCCACACGAGGTAGATGTCTACTACTGCAGACTAAACTTACATTTCTGACACCTACAAGACACTTGTCTTTAATGTTACTCTCACAACCACACATATTACCATAAAGTGGTGCACAATTCTGAATCTGTCCAACCCTTTTTGCCAACGGAGGAGGGCACTTCTCATGAGTGTAGAGAGCGCGAGGAGAAGAAGTGTAAGCTGAGGGATGACTTAATAGATGTGCCACTCGTTGAGGGAAAGGTTTGGTTTGCTGATGGTTTGAGTTTTACAACAGCAGAGGGACAGACTAGAACACGTTTTACTGTAGCAGACAGTGAGAGAGAGTTATCTATGTAGGACAACTAGCATGTTTCATATTTGCTTGAGCAGCAGAGATGCTAGCTTTAACGGAAGTGTGTAAAGCTGTAGAGAGACAATATACACTGATAGGCAGTATACATTTGCTACTGTACATTTCTTTGTAGTGCAGTGAGTGAGACGAGGTGTGACAACCTCTACAGGGAAACCTGCAGAACACACCAAACTCTTGCAAAATCTGCTGGAGGCAGTGTTATTAACCAGTGGAATTGCCGTTTGTAAATGTGCAGCACACATGTGAGGGAAAGATCCAGTTGCATTAGGGAAAGTTTTTGCAGATAAGATCACAAAAGAAGCAGCTGTAGTTAAACATGGTGTTAACCTTTTATCAGTACAGCATCAGCAGACATGCAGGCCCACTCACCTACAGCAGGAAAACAGTTGTGACTTACAGAGGGAGCAAGCTTGCAGGATGATTTTTTATCTGTGTGATAAACCAGTACTGCCTGATAATTTGTATAAGACTGCTGCTATTTTGAGCCATTGGCTTTGCCATGTCTCAAACAGGAGGGAAATGAGCAGTCGTTATACTCATTCTAGGATTATTAAATACTTTAAAAAAAAAAAAACTTTTGCAGGCAGAGAGAACTAATGGAATAGTAAAGTTAAGATTTAGGAAGACAGGCAGGACATGGTTAGACTGTATAGAATAAGTACATGAGGATTACTCCAACAGAGAATGGTCTGACTCTTTGAGATTACACATGTTAGAGCATTTAGAGTTCCAGTCTTCTGTAGTGATGATAGAAAAGCAGAAGAGAGAGCGTATTAGCAGATTAGATGCTTGAAAATGTTTAAAAGTAAAGTAGTCATGAGAACAAATGATCTGCCAGATGATTCTGTTTCTCCGCAGGAGCAGAGTCTGAAGTCTGGAGATTGGATGTTGATAAGGCCATGGAGAGGAAGTGCTGGTCCAGTCCATGGTGGGAAGGTCCATATCGGATGCTGCTGACGACGACCACAGCAGTGAGGATTGCTGGAAGGAACACTTGGATATATCAAGCGCACTGCAAGAAGGTGACACACATCCAGGCCAGCTCGGAGTAAGTGGCAGGAAGACCGGGAACAAAGGGGGGGAAAGCCTCCAGGGCCCCTCGTCTCAATCCGGTGAAGAAACCAACTGAGCCACAGGTACTCATCAGAATGGCTGGGAATGTGCTGTGCATCTTCTTGTGCCTGTGGACCCTGAGTGGGATGACAGGGAGCGCACTGGAACAGAGCAAACCACACCCAGTACCAGCATGGGTTTTCAACAACTACTGGTGGCAGTTTAAGAACACAACCGCTCACATAAAGAATGAGACCAATGGTTATGCTTGTGATGCCACTGGCTACACATTCTTCTGGACTGTGGCCATGTAGCATCACTGAGAGCGAGATTTGTTTGGTTGCTTTAGCAACACATCCAGGAACACTGCCAACTTTTCAACTGCTCTGAACCTGAATGGAAGGTTGATTCACCAGTAGCTGGGAAGGTGAACTGCTCTGGTGAGACAGACCTGCTCGTCTGACTCAAAGAATATGACTTGCTGCAGGACATTGAACAGCTAAACGAACTGGAAACAGGCCAATTGCCTATGTGTATGAAGGACAATGGATTAGCCCAAGTTGGAGATCAACCATGGAACATGGCAACATCACCTATTCTTTTGTCTTCTGCAAGAAGGATGTAAACAGAGAAGCCTTTTGTCTACATTACATCATGAACACTTGAGGTTTCGAGCCAAGAAGTTCAAAACAGCTTGATCCAATTTCCTTTACAAAGCTTTTTCTGTGGTGACAACAGGACAGGAGAAGAGTTGTAAATGCAGATAATTCACCAGTTGACTCTAACCCCCACAGGATGCCTACAGTGAAAAGATTTGGGGGGTTGATAGGAGTCATAAAGAAGGGTGTTGACTTGCTGCAGCTTTGAAGTTAGCTGAGAGCCACATGGACAAACAATAAAGTCAACTGATGCGTTTAAATACCTATGTCTGTATACAGTTGGATTGTAGTGACATGTGATTTTTGAGAATGATGATTCTTCTTGTTTGACCTTTGACATTCAGTTGTTTACTTGAAGAAATACATAATGAATTGCACGACAGGAGTAGATCCGCCACAAGGCTGGATAGCTTGGTTACCGTCTGGTCCTTGGTGGCATCTTCTTTTGAAAAAATTAATTCCTGTTTTTGGACTGTTGATACTGATTTGCTTATGTATAGGATGTAGTTTACTGTGTATGAATGAAATCTATACTGACACTGTCCAAACAAAGGGTGCATAAGTTGAAATTTAAGAACAATGACAAAAAGGAGGGAAATGTTAAGTCTAATTGTTGAATGTTGCCATTGTGTTTCTTAAATTTGTACAGTCTTAGTTTAAGCAGTAGGATCAAAGCCATTCCTTTGATCCTGACCACCTTTCCAGCCACTCTGTGCTGGGGGAGGTTTTATTGTAGATACATCCTATCTGAAAGATCTGTTTCTTTTGATGTAAACTTCCTGGGTTTATGACCCTTTGGTCAGCAGGAGGTAACACACACACACACACACACACACACACACACACACACACACACACACACACACACACACACACTTACATACAGTGCCTTGTCTATGTAACCAAAGGGGAGGTGCTTTGTAAACTATTGTTTGAGGATTGTCAATAAAAGGCAGCGAGAGGAGGCCACCATTGGGGTCATTGTCGTGCTGGACACAGACGAGGCCTCCCTTGCGCAAGTAATGGATCGATCGACTGTCTTGTTTTCTTCATGATGAATAAGTCTCTAGAATTAGCGGGGTTTGTGGAAACACAGACCCAACACTCACCTTCACTACAGAGTCCTCTCCCCACTCTCCTGCCTCCCTCGCTTCCCCCCCTTCCTGACACCATGACACCCCCCTCCTCCAATCAGCAGCAAGACATCTCCCCCCCTCCCCTCCTCCCAAACATCTCCCAGTGTCACAGTGGATCAGGTCAGGAGGCAACTGAGGAAGCTTCGCCCCAGAAAGGCAGCAGGCCCAGACAAGGTGTGTCCTAGGATGCTTAAGGCGTGTGCTGCTGAACTTGGGGAGCCGCTACAACGAGTCTTCAACCTCAGTCTGCGACTGGGGAGAGTGCCCGCCCTATGGAAGACATCCTGCATCGTCCCGGTCCCTAAAAGGAACCGGCCCAATGAGCTGAATGACTTCCGACCGGTGGCACTGACGTCACATCTTATGAAGACTCTAGAGCGGCTCTTCCTCAACTTCCTCCGACCACAGGTACAACATGCCCAGGACCCACTACAGTTTGCATACAAGGCAGGTGTCGGAGTGGAGGATGCCATCCTGTACCTCCTACACAGAGCCCACTCACACCTGGATGAGGGAAAAGGCACGGTCAGGATACTGTTTCTTGACTTTTCCAGTGCCTTTAATACCATCCGGCCCTGTATGCTTCAGGAAAAACTGAACAGGATGGAGGTGGACCCCTGCCTGGTGGCTTGGATCTCCGACTACCTCACCGACAGACCACAGTACGTCAGGCTGAAGGACATCACGTCTGACACAGTGGTCAGCAGCACAGGAGCACCACAGGGAACTGTGCTGTCCCCCCTTCTCTTCACCCTGTACACCTCTGACTTCTGCTACAACTCTGAATTATGCCATATTCAGAAGTTTGCAGACGACACAGCCATCATGGGGTGTATCTGGGATGATCAGGAAGAGGAGTACAGAAGTCTGGTGAGGAACTTTGTCGCATGGAGTCACACAAACCACCTGCAACTCAACACCTCAAAGACTAAGGAACTGGTTGTGGACTTCGGGAGGTCCAGAGAAGGTCCACTGCCGGTTCAGATAGAGGGGGAGGAGGTGGAGGTGGTCAACAAGTACAAGTACCTCGGGCTGTGGGTGGACAATAAACTGGACTGGTCATGCAACACAGAGCACCTGTATAAAAAAAGCCCAAAGCCGACTGTACTTCCTCAGGAGGCTGAGGTCTTTTAACATCTGCAGGAAGCTCCTGAGGATGTTTTACCAGTCGGTGGTTGCTGGAGTACTTTTCTATGCTGTGGTGTGCTGGGGGAGCAGCACAGCAAAGAGGGACTCATCCAGGCTGGAGAAACTGATCAGGAGGGCTAGCTCTGTGGTCGGCATGAAGCTGGACACTCTGGTGACAGTGGCAGAGAAAAGGACATTAAAGAAACTGATGGACATTATGGACAATGCTGGGCATCCTCTGCACACGGCCATAAACAATCAGAAGAGTCTGTTCAGTGACAGGTTGCTTCTCCCCAAGACAAGAACTAACAGACTTAAAAACTCCTTTGTCCCACACGCCATCAGACTGTTTAACTCCTCTCTGGAGGGGAGAGGGAGGGGAAACAGGAGGACAAAGGAGGGGGGAACAACTAAGCTGTAGTGCCTCTGCACCTCACTGTGCAATACCTTGTGCAATACTTTTTGTAAATAGTCAACAGTGCAATAGACTCAATACTTGAAATGTGCAATTCACTTGTATTTTTATTTTTTATTCCTATTTATTCTATTTATCCCCTTTGTATATTTTATTTATATTTGTCTCTGTATTTATATATGTGTGTGTGTGTATATATATATATATAAAACACCCAGCACGCCCCTGCGGGCGGTTTATCCTTCAAGCTCGGATCCTCTACCAGAGGCCTGGGAGCTTGAGGGTCCTGCGCAGTATCTTAGCTGTTCCCAGGACTGCGCTCTTCTGGACAGAGATCTCCGATGTTGTTCCCGGGATCTGCTGGAGCCACTCGCCTATCTTGGGAGTCACCGCACCTAGTGCTCCGATTACCACGGGGACCACCGTTACCTTCACCCTCCACATCCTCTCGAGCTCTTCTCTGAGCCCTTGGTATTTCTCCAGCTTCTCGTGTTCCTTCTTCCTGATATTGCTGTCATTCGGAACCGCTACATCGATCACTACGGCCGTCTTCTTCTGTTTGTCTACCACCACTATGTCCGGTTGGTTAGCCACCACCATTTTGTCCGTCTGTATCTGGAAGTCCCACAGGATCTTAGCTCGGTCATTCTCCACCACCCTTGGGGGCATCTCCCATTTTGACCTCGGGACTTCCAGGTTATACTCGGCACAGATGTTCCTGTACACTATGCCGGCCACTTGGTTATGGCGTTCCATGTATGCCTTGCCTGCTAGCATCTTGCACCCTGCTGTTATGTGCTGGATTGTCTCTGGGGCATCTTTACACAGCCTGCACCTGGGGTCTTGCCTGGTGTGATAGACCCCAGCCTCTATGGATCTTGTGCTCAGAGCTTGTTCTTGTGCTGCCATGATTAGTGCCTCTGTGCTGTCTTTCAGTCCAGCTTTGTCCAGCCACTGGTAGGATTTCTGGATATCAGCCACCTCCTCTATCTGCCGGTGGTACATACCGTGCAGGGCTCTGTCCTTCCATGATGGTTCCTCGTCTCCCTCCTCTTTCTTGGGTTTCTGCTGCCTGAGGTATTCACTGAGCACTCGGTCAGTTGGGGCCATCTTCCCAATGTATTCTTGGATGTTCGTTGTCTCATCCTGGACTGTGGTGCTGACACTCACCAGTCCCCGGCCCCCTTCCTTCCGCTTAGCGTACAGCCTCAGGGTGCTGGACTTGGGGTGAAACCCTCCATGCATGGTAAGGAGCTTTCTTGTCTTTATGTCAGTGGCTTCTATCTCCTCCTTTGGCCAGCTTATTATCCCAGCAGGGTACCTGATCACGGGCAGGGCGTACGTGTTGATGGCCCGGATCTTGTTCTTACCATTCAGCTGACTCCTCAGGACTTGCCTGACCCTCTGCAGGTACTTGGTGGTTGCAGCTTTTCTAGCGGCCTCTTCATGGTTCCCATTCGCCTGCGGGATCCCCAAGTACTTGTAACTGTCCTCTATGTCTGCAATGTTGCCTTCTGGTAGTTCAATCCCCTCAGTTCTGACTACCTTCCCTCTCTTTGTTACCATCCGACTACACTTCTCCAGTCCGAACGACATTCCAATGTCATTGCTGTATAGCCTGGTAGTGTGGATCAGTGAATCGATGTCTCGTTCACTCTTGGCATACAGCTTGATGTCATCCATGTACAGGAGGTGGCTGACAACTGCTCCGTTCCGTAGTCGGTATCCGTAGCCAGTCTTGTTAATGATCTCACTGAGGGGGTTCAGGCCTATGCAGAACAGCAGTGGGGACAGAGCATCTCCTTGGTAGATCCCGCACTTGATGGTGACTTGTGCTATGGGCTTGGAGTTGGCCTCTAGTGTTGTACGCCACATCCCCATTGAGTTCCTGATGAAGGCTCTTAGGGTCCCATTGATCTTGTACAATTCTAGGCATTCCAGTATCCAGCTGTGGGGCATTGAGTCATAGGCCTTCTTGTAATCAATCCAGGCAGTGCACAGGTTGGTCAGTCTGGTCTTGCAGTCTCGGCTGATTGTTCTGTCTACCAGTAGCTGGTGTTTTGCGCCTCTGGTATTCTTGCCAATTCCTTTCTGTGTCCCGCTCATGTATTGACCCATGTGCCTGTTCATCTTAGCCGATATGATGCCTGACAGGAGCTTCCATGTAGTACTGAGGCAGGTTATTGGTCGGTAGTTGGAGGGGACCGGTCCCTTCTTGGGGTCCTTGGGGATCAGGACCGTCCGACCTTCGGTTAGCCATTCCGGGTGTCTCTCGTTAACTAGCAGCTGGTTCATTTGTGCTGCCAGACGCTCGTGGAGTGCAGTTAGCTTCTTCAGCCAGTAGGCGTGAACCATGTCGGGCCCTGGTGCTGTCCAACTCTTCATACTGGAGACCCTTTCTTGGATATCCGCCACTGTGATGGTTACTGGACCCTGTTCAGGGAGGTCGCTGTGGTCTGCCCTCAGATCCTCTAGCCACTGAGCATTGCCGTTATGGGTTGCATCCTTCTCCCATATGCTCTTCCAGTATTGCTCCGTCTCCAGCCTTGGTGGTGCTGTTCTCTTATTGTTCCCTTGCCACTGAGAGTACACCTTTGCTGGTTCTGTGGAGAACAGCTGGTTTATTCTCCTGCCTTCTATCTCTCTGGTGTACCTCCTCAAGCGGCTGGCCAAGGCTGTGAGTCTTTGCTTGGCAGTTTCCAAGGCCTCAGGTATGGACAGCTTGCTGTATTTCTTAGGCACCTTATTCGTCGCACCTTTCTGCAACTCCGTTAGTTGGCTAACCTCTCTCCGTGCTACTTTGATCTTGCCCTCTAGCCTCCTTCTCCATGGAGGGTACTGCCCCTTGTGGCTGTTCAACTTGTAGCCAAGCATCTCACTGATCACTGCTGCCGTATTGTAGATCAGCTTGTTAGTGTCGGTAATCGTGGTTGTAGGTATTGCCCGTAGTGCTGCATTAACATCATCTAGCAGACCTTCTGAGGGTACTTCACGTAATCTTGGTAACCGGCTATGGGGGATCCAGGTTTCAAGCTTGGCCATGATCCTATTTTTCAGGTCAGTTCCTCTCGCACTCAACGATCCTTCTCCTATCACACTTGGGGCTATGTACCCAATCTCGGGTGGGGGTGATGATATCTCCCCCCTGACCTGGCGTCCTGACTCCTCCTTGCCGTAGCATTTGTGTTGTACCTCGTCAATCTCTAGCTGTGAGAGCAGTCCCTTCTTTCGAATGTTGGAACACTGAGCTACTAGTTGTTTCGCCGTCATTGTGGATGTTGGGTATCGAAGAATCCATAGGTCCCTCATCCTATTCATGTAGCCCCTTCCGCCGGGGTTACTTGCGTAGTAGCATTCCAACAACGCCCTGTTTTCGTCCCTTGCCCACCGATGCCTTCTTGTTCCAGTAGCCCACTTTTCATCAGGGTGCCCTGGTTCCTCAACACCTGACGCGGACCTTGTTGATCCGGGCGACGTCCGAGCCGGCATGCCTTCATATTTATCTGTCTCGCTCATGTCTGCGGTAGGCTTGCTTAGCATAGGGGGTCTAGCCTTAGGACCCTTACTGGATACAGACGCCCCAGGCAGGAATCGAACTTGCGATCCTCTGTTCCAAAGGCGTGTAGTCTAACCACTACGCTATCCAGCTGCTCTGTCCCGTTGCTGTGCTTTTTGGAAGTCGAATTTCCCAGAGGAACCCACCCGAGGGATTAATAAAGTTCTATCTTATATAATTCCCTCGAAGCACAGGCAGACGCAAGTGGTTTTCTGTCACTGGTTTATTTGAAGACTTCTCTCCAAAGCCACCGTGAAAACTATACAGCATTAACAAAATAAAACTCAGCATAAGACACAGCAGTAAAAACACTGTACAACAAACACGATAAATAAATAAATAAATAAATACCTCGTTGGCTGCATGCTGCAAAAAGGGAATTAGCCGCCGTTCTTCTGAGGTTTCCTTTAACCGTGTGTAGTCAAAGTCCACTTAACATGTCTTTCAATAAAAACCATCCTTTCTGCGCGCTTACAGGTGTTTTTCTTCGTTCTACCCAAAGAGGAAACTAGCGCAACTTGTAAGCGAACTTGACTTTCAAAATAAAAGCACCAAAACGTTGACTACAAAAAACAAACAAAGTAATGTACAGCTTAAATAATTTACAATCATGACATGGATCTTGACGAGATAAAGAAATAATCCAAATTATATACAATGTCATCATGCCAACAGTTACACTCCCACCAAATCACACAAATCTTTACGTGGGATTTCCCTAATGAAATAGTCTCTCCAAACAAGCATTTCTACTTATCACCAAAGACTTCTCGTTATCAACCCTTTGTCAGGTAACTTCCAGCAAATAACCATTTAGTCTGCTTCTAAGAGAGTAACCACTCTTTGAACAGGTCTCTCAAGAACAACAGTTTTAGCTGTGTGGCTCCCTCCTTTGTCATGTGTATCACTGACGTGCAACTTTATCCTCCTCACTCGATTATCTGATCCTGGATAAACTTCTGTGACTCTAGCCATCTTCCACTCATTGCGTGGTGCCAGATCATCTTGTAGAAGGACAATGTCGTCAACCTTGATGTTCCTTCTGTTCTTCCGCCACTTTTGTCGCTCTTGTAAATTTAGAAGATATTCTTTCTTCCATCGAGTCCAAAACATATTAGCCAAACACTGCACTCGACGCCATCTTTTCCTAAGATAAACATCTTCTTTGACAAACTCTCCAGGCGGGGGCAGAATGATCTTGGACTTCATTGTTAAGATGTGGTTTGGAGTCAATGGTTCAAGGCCTGATGGATCATTCAAATGTTCAGTCGTGAGTGGTCTGCTGTTGATGATAGCCATGACCTCATACAGAAAGGTTCTCAAGGAGGTGCAGTCAAGCCTTTGAGATGACTGATCGAGAATAGCGGTAAGAACACTTCTTATAGTCCTTATTTGACGCTCCCAGACACCTCCCCTATGGCTTGCTGTTGGAGGGTTCATGAGAAATTCACATCCTAGAATCTTAGCCTTTTCTTGATCCATTCCCTTCATTAACTCCATGAACTCTCTCCTAGCACCAACAAAATTTGTTCCTTGGTCGGATCTTAGCTGTCGAACATTTCCTCTTATGGCTATGAATGCCCTTAAAGCATTGAGAAATGCATCAGTTGTCATGTCATCAACCACTTCTATATGTATGGCTCTTGAACATAGACAGGTAAACAAAAGACCATATCTTTTGAGAGTCTTTCTTCCTTCCTTAACATAGATTGGACCAAAGCAGTCCATGCCAACGTAGGTAAAAGGCGGTGTTGTTTCTGTCCTATCTTGTGGCAAGTCACCCATTTTTTGCTCTTCAGTGGATCTTCTGTACTTCCTGCAGGTCACACATTTAAAAATATGTGATGAAACTGCACCGCTACATCCCAGGATCCACCAACCATTTGCTCTCAGTTCGTTCATTGTCATTCCACGTCCTTGATGATGGATTCTTTCGTGAAAATGCTTGATTAGTAAAACTGCTACGTGGCTATTTTTTGGCAGAATTGCTGGGCGCTTCACATGAGGGTGCAACGTGGCTTGACTTAAACGTCCTCCCACTCTTAAGATCCCTTCTTCATCCAAGAAAGGATTTAACTTGCACAGTGGACTGTTTTCAACTATTGTCTTTAGCTCCAAGCTCTTTATCTCATCTGAGAATGCTTCTTCCTGAACCAATTTGACAATCACAAGTTCTGCTTCTTTTCTCTCCTCTAGACTTGTGCTATCACTTGTTCTTTGCTGAATACCTTTGTGCATTCTGATGTATCTTTTCAGTCTGGCAACTGCTCTCGATAACCTTGACCAGTCAGAGAATTTCTTGAAGTTATCCAACAATGATTTGTCTTCCTTTGACTTTGTGTTACACACAATCAGCTTGCGGAGTTCAGGATCATCCTCCTTGATTTCACCCACCTTGCATTGTCTGCCAGGAAGTTCTTTTTGCCAAAGAAATGTTGGGCCGGTAAACCAATTTGAGGTCCTAAGCCGCTCTGCAGTCAAACCTCGAGAAGAATGATCAGCTGGATTATCTTCTGAAGCGACATAACCCCATTGTTCAGGGTTTGTACTTGACTTGATCCTCTGTATGCGATTTGCTACATATACCTGAAACCTTCTGGCGTTGTTGTTTATGTAGCCAAGAACAACAGTGGAATCTGTCCAGAAGAATTCCTGAAGATCCTGGATTTCCAGTTCACTGCGAAGCATGTCGCTGGTTCGGGCTGCAACAACTGCTGCAGTGAGTTCCAGTCTTGGTATCGTAGTAACACTGATTGGGGAAACTCTGGATTTTCCCATTACCAAAGAGCAATGTACTTCATCAGATTCACTGATGGCTCGCAGGTAAGTACATACACCATATCCTGAGAAACTGGCATCTGAAAAATGGTGAAGTTCATACCTTTTGACATTACCAAAATCAGAAGGTAAGAAGGATCTTTTGACTTGCATGTTAGTCAGGTTGGGAAGGTCTCTAATCCAGGACTCCCACTGAGGTTTTAGGATTTCTGGAAGCTCCTCATCCCAGCCAATCCTTTCTTTACACATTTGCTGGAGCATTTGTTTCCCTACAAGGACGAAGGGTGCGATGAATCCCAAGGGGTCATATATAGAGGCCACAGTAGAGAGCACACCTCTTCTTGTTAGTGGATTGGATTTCACTTGAACTCTGAACTTGAATGAGTCAGACGTGACGCACCACTCTACTCCAAGAGCTCTTTCCATATGTGGTAAGTCCAAAGCCATGTTCAAATCCTTGATTGTGGCACGCTCTTCTTGTGGAATGGTTGCCATGACATTCTCGCTGTTGGAAACAAACTTATGCAGTCTCAATCGTCCGATACTACAAAGCTCTCGTGATTCCTTGACAAGCTGGATGGCTTCCTTCTCAGTCGGAACACTTGCCAATCCATCATCTACGTAGAAATTCCTTTGGATGAAATGTATAGTTTCTTCGTTGAACTGACCTTGTCCTTGAGTTGCCAGATGTTTTAGGCCAAAATTGGCACAGCCAGGCGACGAGGCCGCTCCAAACAAATGAACCTTCATTCTGTAAACTGATGGTGAGGTTTCCAAGTTGCCATTCTCCCACCATAGGAATCTCAAATAATCTTGATCTTCCCTTTTGACATGAAACTGGTGGAACATTCTCTCAATGTCGCACATGATTGCAACAGAACCTTTTCGAAAGCGACAAAGGACACCCACCAATGTGTTCGTTAAATCTGGACCAGTGAGTAGATGGTCGTTGAGAGATGTTTCTTGGAATTTGGCAGAGCAGTCAAATACCACACGTATTTTCCCTGGTTTCTGTGGATGATAAACCCCATGATGTGGAATATACCAAGCCAATTTCTCATCATTTTCTTCATCAGAGACCTTCTCTGCATCACCACATGAAATGATGTCATTCATGAAGCTTACGTAGTCTCTGTAGTACTGTTGGTCTTTCTTTAGTCTCCTTTCCAGGCACTTCAAGCGATGTATGGCACATATCTTGTTGTTGGGTAATTTAGGCCTGTCTTCTTTGAATGGCAGTGGCATTTCAAAGTGACCTGTATCATTTTGCACAATGTTTTTTCTCAACTTTGTCAGGAACTTGAGATCATCTTGAGACACAATATCATCTCCAGTTCTTTCTGAGAAGTCTGATTCCAAGACCCTTATGATGTCTGAAGGAGTTACTTCCTTCACTTTGGTTTGGCTCACATAATGCACTACCCTTTTGAGGTTGACAGAAGACTCAACATCTGGTATCACTTGTCTCACTACTATGCGATGACTGATTCCGATTGCGTCCCCATAATCAACACAGGGGTTTCCATTACCAACAATACTCCATCCAAGGTCTGTACGTTGTGCATAAGGCTCGTTCTCTTTGCCAGACACAACTTCTCTCGGAAGCAGGGCTTGTGAACAGTCATATCCGATAAGCAGACCCACGTCACAGTCCTGCAGAGGTGCAATTTCTGACTGTAAGTGTACTAGATGGGGCCACGCTTCTGCAGTTTCATTGGTTGGGATGTGAGTTCTGTTAGCTGGGATGAAATCACGCGTGTACACTGGTGGTAAGGAGATTCTCTTGTTGGAGTAAAAGCCACGGACTTGTAGGTTACTTACTCTTAGAGAACTCACCACTGTAGTTCTTGACGTCATGGTAGAAAGCTTAAGCTTGACTTGCTCTCCATTTGTCTGTAAGGTTTCTGCTGCTTCACTCAACACAAATGTTGTGTCACTCTGCGAGTCCAATAAAGCATACACAAGGACTTCTTGTGCTGGTTGTGTTGTGCAGGAAAGCCACACTGGAACTATTGCAGCTGTTTGCATTTTAGCTCCATGAAGCATTACTGTATTTGAAGTAGCAGTTCTGGTCATTTCGTAATCCTGTGCTAGTTGTACTTCTTCATGAACCTCACTCGAAGTTTCATGATTCCGATTTTGCTTGGCCTGTGGTGGTTTTTGCTTCTCTTTGGTTCGTTCTTCGTGCAAACAAGTAGGATGACGCTTCTGGCACTTGTCACAAACACTCCTACTGATGCAACTCTTTGAGTGATGACCGTACTTCAGACAACCAAAGCACAACTTTTCCATTTGAATGAATTTAATTCTATCATTAACTGCTTTCTCCCCGAACTTCCTGCATTGGTGCAATGTATGCCCAGTCCTTTTGCAGAAAAGACATGTATCAGCATATTTTTCACTGGAACTTGTGATGAGTGTCTTTGCTGCAAAGTTGAAATGTCTTGAGGATTTGGTTTTTTCAGTTTCATCTTGTTTCAGTGCCTGCAGCGATGTGAGAGGGTTGCAAGCAATTTTCACCTCTCTTGTCAAGAACTTCACAAATTGGCTGAAGGAGGGAAATTGATTAGTCGCTTCTTCTATTTCAATAACTTGTCTATTCCATCTTGCTGTTAGCCAATCTGGTAATTTTGACAAAATTTTTCTGTTTTCATTACAGTCATTCAAGATTTCCAGTGCCTTAATATGGACCATGGCGGCTTCACAACTACGGAGAAAGTCAGAAAACTCTCTGAGTTCAAAGCTGTCCTTGGAGCCTATCTTGGGCCATGTCTGAAGCTTATCTCTATATGCCTTTGCAATCGTGAATGGGTTTCCGTATCTTTCCTCCAAAATCTCAACTGCGGCAGCATAGGCTGATTCAGTTCCAAGAAGGAAATAGCCATCGATTGCTTTCTTAGCTTGTCCACTTACATACCGGCGAAGGTAGTAGATTTTCTCCTTATCTTGAATGCTCTTCTGGTCAATCAGCGTTTCAAAGGAGATTTTCCAATCACTGTATTTCAATGGATCCCCACTGAATACTGTAGGTTCAGGAATTGGAATTCGGTTGGCACTTAAAGCTCCTGCCAGCACTTTGACAAGTTCTGCAGTACTGTCATTTGAAGAAGTGGTCACAACTTGTGGTGCAGGAGGCATACACTGGGGCAAAGAGCCTGTGGAAGCACAAAGTTTATTATCCACTACAACCTCAGGTTGCAGTACGTCCTTTTGCTCTTCCTCTTTGTCATTCTCTTGATTGTACACCAGCATTCTCGCCCTTGCTGCACTGAGATCCTTCATTGCCTCCAGATGCTGTAATTTTCTCCGCTTTTCCTCCAGAGTCCTTTGTAGAGCTATGTGCTCTTCCTCTAGTTGAGCCTTAATTTTAGCTTCTTCTTCCTCTCTCTGCATTCTTCGTTTTACCTCTTCTGCCTCTCTTTCTAACCGACGTTTTACTGCTGCTGCCTCCTGCTCAGCTATCTTTTTCTTAGCTTCGGCTTCTAGACGCTCGATCTCTAACTGTTCTTTTTCTTGTTCTTGTAACACTTTAAGAACAGCCTGACTTGCAGCAACATCAGCAGCAGCATCTTGTCGCCTTGCAGAAGACCTGCTTGAAAGTACTGAGGTGCCTTTCAAAATGGAAGCAACAGAACCTGAATTGCAGGTGCTTGAATTAAAGAGAGAGCCTGCTTCTGGCCAGTCTTGCTCCTCCTTTTCTGGAGACCTTCCATGCAACCTACTTGAGGCTCTGGATGCAACAAATGTAGAAATCTCTACACACCGATCCACTCTACGACGCGTGACCTGGTCTGGAGCAGAGATCTTTCGTAGCTCTTCATAGACACGCTGGACATCTGCAGAAAGACCTGTGACATCACTTATAATGTCATTAAGCAAGTCCTCAGATAAGGTCTCTGTTGTCTGTGATAAGGATTGTCTTGCAGATTTAACTTGTGTTTTCCATTTGTCATATATATAGTTAAACCTTTGCTGGAGTGCTTTAATTTTCTCATCTTGCATTTCTTTGCCTTTCTCTGTTAGAGTTCTGATTCTTTCACTTCGTCTTGGCTGCTGCGCTTCCTCTTGCTGAGCTTCAGCACCATGCACTTGACCTTCTTCAGACTGATCTTGAAAGTCTGCACTGTCACTAAACTGAACTGTAGGCTCGCTTGGTTCTGACATTTTACAGCACTTCTTAATCAACCCACTTAGAAATAAGAAATGTAGATGGTTAACCAAGCCTCAATGTTTAACACTTACTCATATGTAAATGGCACAAAAATAACACAGTTCAAATGGAAGTGTTATCTTACAAAAATACACCTGATAATAAACTTCAAAACAGTTCAAGAATTTACATCCAAAACCTTCACTTATTGCTTCCCAAATGCACTTTTATCTTAAAATCTTCAAAAGTTTTAGCTTACACCAAAACAAGATGTACTATACACCACAGTAGTTATCAATCACAGTATTCTTCAGCAATGTTTGCAAAGGTCCCTTCTTAGGCCACTTAACTTAAACACCTTTCCTTAAAACACTGCCCTTTAATACTTGTGCATGTGTCATATCACCATATGCATATAGTACTTTCAGCTTATCTGCCAGTTCTTGTCAGCTCCGCTGCGCTGTAGACATGTAGGAACAAGCCCGCTGATGCTTTGAAGTTGCCGCATCGTCAATTAGTGGCCGCTTGCGTTGACGAACAGTCCGAGTTTTCACTATAATTCCCTCGAAGCACAGGCAGACGCAAGTGGTTTTCTGTCACTGGTTTATTTGAAGACTTCTCTCCAAAGCCACCGTGAAAACTATACAGCATTAACAAAATAAAACTCAGCATAAGACACAGCAGTAAAAACACTGTACAACAAACACGATAAATAAATAAATAAATAAATAAATACCTCGTTGGCTGCATGCTGCAAAAAGGGAATTAGCCGCCGTTCTTCTGAGGTTTCCTTTAACCGTGTGTAGTCAAAGTCCACTTAACATGTCTTTCAATAAAAACCATCCTTTCTGCGCGCTTACAGGTGTTTTTCTTCGTTCTACCCAAAGAGGAAACTAGCGCAACTTGTAAGCGAACTTGACTTTCAAAATAAAAGCACCAAAACGTTGACTACAAAAAACAAACAAAGTAATGTACAGCTTAAATAATTTACAATCATGACATGGATCTTGACGAGATAAAGAAATAATCCAAATTATATACAATGTCATCATGCCAACAGTTACATCTTATCTTAAACAACTTCATTACTACCGAGGTCAGTGCAACTGGCCGGTAATCGTTCAGGGATGAGGGTTTGCTGTTCTTGGGCACAGGGATGATGGTGGATCTTTTGAAGCATGTGGGGACCACAGACTTCGCCAGGGACTCGTTGAAGATGTAAGTGAACACACCTGCTAGCTGGTCAGCACAGCAGCGCAGCAGACGGCCGGTGATGCCGTCTGGCCCCGCCGCTTTCCTTGTGTTCACTCTCCTCAGTGCCGCTCGGACGTCATGCTCCGCGATGCTGGTCACCGGTCTCTCGCTGATGACGTCACTGTCCTTGGTAGTCAGGCGGTAGATAGCATTAGCCGCCTGGCTAACCTTGAAACGGGCATAGAACCGATTCAGCTCGTTGGTGAATGCAGAGTCGGCGTTGATCGGCGCAGTGTCCCTGGCTTTGTAGTCCGTAATGGTGCGTAGTCCGTGCCACATACTCCGTGTGTCGCCCTGGTGGAAGCGGGACTCCACACGTTCCCGGTACCGGCGTTTGGCATCTCTCACCGCGCGCCGCGCGCCGTATGAGGCCGCTTTTTTTCCAAATCCAACAAAAGTGGTATCAAACGTTTGTGCTACATTTGTGCTGGTTTGTGCTGCAAAACATTTTGTTTGTGCCACTATCATTTTAAAGATATTAAAGAAAATTTCTAGAGGTCATCGGAGGTCAAGCAGCCCCCCCCCCCCCCCCCCCACATTAATTAAATCCAACAAAATTGATGTCAAACATTTGTGCTGGTTGGTGTTGCAAAAATTTTCGTTTGTGCTGATATCATTTTAAAGATAATAATAAAAATTTCTAGAGGTCATCAGAAGTCAACCAGCAGGTTGTTGTTGCTGCACCACTTGGCCAGATGTTTAGCTTCATTCCTGTAGTAGGCCTCATCATTGTTGCTGACGTGACCTACCACAGTTGTTTCGTCTGCAAACTTGATGAAAAGGTTGGAGCTGTGTGATGGTGTGCAGTCGTGGGTAAGCAGAGTAAAGAGAAGGGGGCTCAACACACATCCTTGGGGAGTCCCCGTATTCAGTGTTCTTGGGCTGGAGGTGTTGCTGCCGACCCGTACTGTCTGCTGTCTTCCTGTCAGGAAATCCAGCATCCAGTTACACAGTGGGGTGCTGATCCCCAGCAGATCCAGTTTGTGAATGAGTTACTAGGTAATGATGGTGTTGAATGCTGAACTGAAGTCTATGAACAGCATTCTAACATATGAGTCTCTAGTGTCCAGATGTGTGAGGGCTGAGTGAAGGGCAGTTGAAATTGTATCATCGGTTGAGCGTTTTGACTGGTATCCAGGTTGGGGGAAAGAGATAATTTGATTTGATGCATGACTAACTGTTCAAAGCAATTCATAATGATGGAGGTGAGTGCAACCGGACGGTAGTCCTTAAAGCAGGAGATAGATGACTTCTTTGGTACACTAATGATGGTCGAGGCTTCAGTGCATGTGGGAACGCCAGCCTGACCCTAATGATGTGTCAAAGATGTCTGTGAAGGCATTTGTGAGTTCCACAGCATAGCTCGTCCAAGGATATTATCAGGACCTGGAGCTTTGCATGTATTGATTTTGGCAAGGGATCTCCACACACTGTCTGGGGATTATGTCGCCACGGTTTGCAGAGTGGGCTTGTAGTCTGTGATGGTTTGTATTGCCTCTGATGGCACGTGACAGGTTTGTCCTTGCTGTTCTTAGGCTCACCTAATCCCCAGCTCTGAAGGCTGCATTTCTCAACTTTAGGAGCCTTTAGAACTCACCTGTGAGCCATGGTTTCTGATTGGTAATAGTCCTGGTCTAGGTGACATCATCGATGCATTTTGGGATGTAGGCAGTGACAGTTTCTGTATATTCCTGAAAGTCTGTGGTGTTGTTGTGTGTCGCAGACTGTTTAAAGATCTCCCAGTCTGTAGTGGAAAAGCAGTCTTGCAGTGCCTCTGAGGACCCTTCTGGCCACACACGTACCTGCTTACGAACTGGTTTGGTGACTTTGACCAGGGGCCTGTATGCTGGCATTAGCACAACAGTGATGTGATCAGAGGCACCAAGGTGGGGGAGGGAGAGGCCTTTGTAATCTCCTCTCTGGGTGGTGAAAACATTGTCCACAAAACAATGACACAAATGAACATAATGACACCACAGGGAAAGAGAAACTAAACACATTGAAAAAGACACTCAAGACTAGGGATGGGTATCGTTTAGGTTTTATCCGATACCGGTGCCAAATCGGTACTTTTGAAACCGTGCCGGTGCTTAAACGGTGCTCAAACCGGTGCTTAAAGAATGGAGAACACAAAATTGGTCCAAAAACCTCTCATGTTCAGCTTTTTTTTTGTAAAAAGGTAACAATGTTAGCCTTTTCTGCAGCTATGGGGCATATATGGTATCACTCTTGGCTGGAAGCAGTGCTTAAACAATGGAAAAAACACAAACTTTGTCCAAAACCCTCTCATGTTTAACTGTTTTCCACTTTTTCTTTGGTCATTTTAGCTTTTTTGGCCAGGGTGAAGGGAGTATCTGCCATCAAACAAGAAGACAGCCGCATGTAGCTATGATGATGTTTGCTAGTTCACCTTACATGCATTAATGTGATAACGTGGTTAGCCTACTCAACGTAAATTACACACGAACAACATTAAGCTACTCACGCAGAGAAGAACGGCTGCTGCCATCAATATCCTCATCATTTCTGCTACACTGGCAGGGCTAGGGGCCAGGACTCTGTTCTTCAGGTTTTTGGGGGATGTTGCAACCCACCCGCAGTAGATGTGCACGGTGTGAGGTCTCGCAGCAAGCTATCAAATACGGCGCATTTTTCGGCTTTTAAAAAAAACGCTATGCGTTGCCAGGTGTTTCATCAGATTCTTGGTGTTACCTCCTTTGACAGTATCACAGTATCAGCTTAAAGCACTTGTTGCAGGCTGCTGAGTTTGCATCTTTTGCTGTGAAGTACAGCCAGACTTTTGACCGCTTCGCCTTGGGCATTTTTAATCTGTAGCTCTGCTCTAAAAGAACGTACGTACCTGGACCCGCCTACTATCCTCGGAAACGTAAAATGATTGGCTAGAAGTGTATCACAGCTCAGGAAAAAAAAGCACCGAAATAAAGCACCGAAATGTGCGCTGCTTTTCCGTCTGGTTACTACCGTTTATGTCAGAACCGGTGCCATCAAGGCACTGGATACCGGTACCCATCCCTACTCAAGACTCTTTCAAAATAAACCAAGAAAAACTGAGAAAATAACAATAATCAAAGAATAAAACTAGAACACACAAAACACTGTGTCGTAGACCCAGTACCATGACAACATGGTACTGGGTTGCCTCCCTGGCTGCTGTGTCAGTGGGGATGGTGTTCGCTCTATGTTGTAGCGTCCTGATGACACCCAGTTTATGCTCCAGTGGATGATGAGATACTGATCCGTATGCGTAGGTTTACGGTACACGTCAGCTTTTAGATGTCCCCTATTAATGATGGAAATCTCACAGTCTAAGAAGGCTAACCTGCCACTTTCATATCCTCCCTACTGAATTTGATGTGTTGGTCCACCAAATGTGATCCGTAAATTTTGGTATGTCCTGAGATTTGATTTTCACCCTGGTGTCATCCGCATACCTGAACCAATGACTTGGTGGTGTTCCTGGGTAGGATAACTGTCACGGTACTGGGTCTGAGACCCAGTGTTTTGTGTATTTTTGTTTTATTTTGTTGATTATTGTATTTAACTCTGTTTCCTGTTTTATTCTGAAAGGGTATGGTGTGTTTTTGTCATTGTGTTTAGCTTCACTTCCCTGTGACATCATTATGTTTAATTTCAGTCAGTTGTTTCCCCATGTGTTCTCACTTCCCCTGATTACCTCCTGTGTATTTAAGTCCTCTGTTTTCTGTGCTTCATTGTCAGGTCGTCCGTTTTCCTACACCATAGTCTCGTCATAGCTTTTATAATTTGGTCACCATTTCATAGCCTGTCCTCAGTTTAGTAGTTACTGTTTTTACCTCAGCGTTCATTGAATAGAATGAATGCTTTATTGGCCATATGCAGGTTGCCCCGCAGAGGAATAGGACTACCTCCAACGCTTCCGTGACTGGGATGTAAGTGAAGAGAGATATAACGTCTCTCTTCACTGTACAGGTCCTGTTTATAAGATTGGGGAAACCTGCAGTCAGCTGAGACTGAAGAAAGGTTTCTCCCACTGAAAACGCTACGTCCAGATGAACAGAATCAACCTTTTGGGATTTACTTACCTGGATGATTAACCCTCTGGGCTCTATCCTGGCCATTTGTGGCCAGTTCACTTTTCTTTTTTCAACCATTTTTGTTCTGTTAATGGAATGAAACTTCCCAAAGGTGTGTATTTTTTTTCAGATTTTTTCATTTTCAACATCAGCTCCTTAATAATGTCAATAATATTCACTATACACCAAATTGTTCCTCTTGACTCTATCGTGACCATTTTGGCCAATTGAAACCCATCATAACCACCTTTTTTGATCCCTTGTTATTGGCAGTACTATATCATGCGATTTAGATAAAATTGCTTTCATTCTAAACTCAACACATGAAAGTTGTAGTGTTGTGGAAGTTTTCCATTTAATAAAGCCCACAGACGAGCAGTGAGCGTAGTAATAATCTGACTGATATTCAAAGGGTATAATATCTGAATTTGAATTATATTTCGGCTTTCATGACTAGGACTGGTGCTAATTTAAAAAATCAAGTCAATGAAAGTAGAAAAATGTTTTAATATATATTAATTTTATAGTATTTTGTAAACGCAAACAGGGGGTGGCCATTTTTGGCCACGAACAAGCTGAGAGGGAGTGTTTTTGTTTTTCTGTCACTGCAAAAAAAACAAAACAAAGATGCATAAAACTCATTGATACTTTTAATTATTGCTACACATCTAACCTCCGTCATGGTTAGAAAATAAATCAGTTTGCATTTGGGATTTTATGCTTTTATCTAGGGCTGGGTATCGTCACTGATTTCTAGAATCGATTCAATTCCGATTCACAAGGTCCCGAATCGATTCGATTTAATTCAATTTAATTCGATTTGATTTGATTCTGGGAAATTTTGACAGTCAGAAATATTATAATTCAGATCAGTACATTTACATATTTTTGTATCTATTAAAAGGAAGCTGACACACGCAAGACTTTATCAAAGGTGTGAGCGTCACAGCAGAGGCCTTTGTGTCAAAGTAGCTGAAGATAAAACACAGAAAAACATGAAGGTGATTTTCCTGTTCTGGGATTTTATAAAAATATTCTGCAGTACATCAAAAACGAAAGAAAACCATTAATCAACATATGAACATTACCTCTGAAGTTACAGCGGTTTTATTAGAGACACGGCTAAGCGTTTTGCATTTTGCTTAATTTTAAAAAGTTTAAATTTGTTCAATATTGAACGGCAGAAATTAGGTTTACTTTTCGGAAGTAAGTAAAAGGGAAAAAAAAAACGTCGGCCGACAGCCTGTAAACAACAGTAGACTGGTGCGTAACAAGCAAGCGAATAATACAGAAAAGAGAGAGAGAGAGAGAGAGAGAGAGAGAGAGCTGTGCATGAAGTGTGATTTTTATCCTGAAAAGTCAGCAAAAGTCAGAGGGAATTCATGACGATGTTTATGTGAAGCGTGGTTTGGATCTTCTTTTGCTGCTGGTTCGGTCAATATTGTTTGGAGAGAGATAAAACTAACAGCCATATGATCAGCGCAAAAAGGCAAGGCAAGGCAAATTTATTTGTATAGCACAATTCAACAACAAGGTGATTCAAAGTGCTTTACAGAGACATTAGAAACAAAAACAAATAAAAAGCATGATTTAAAATTGATTAAAACAAACTAACTAAACACACATTTCACACCTGTTCGCGCGATCTGAACCCTTATCGTAAGGGGAGCTACCAGTCCTTCTGTGGACGAGCTACTTTCTATTTTAAATTCCCTGAATTTAAAATACTCTCTAGACCCAGTTGGGGAGCTACCCAGAGCTCTAATCCCACACCTGTTCGCGCGATCTGAACCCTTATCGTAAGGGGAGCTACCAGTCCTTCTGTGGATGAGCTACTTTCTATTTTAAATTCCCTGAATTTAAAATACTCTCTAGACCCAGTCTAGACCCAGTTGGGGAGCTAAAAAAAGGGCGTAAACACACAGCGCGGACCCGCGGATCAGAATCAGCGAGCTGTCGGCTTTCAGCCCCGACTGTCAGCTGAGAAAGGCGACATCTCACTGATTCTGATCCGTCGGCGCTGTGTGTTTACGTCTTTGTGCAGAAGCCGTGTACCTGCTCTCATTTACTGTCTTAGCTGTTTGGTGGTTGTTGAACTTTTGTGATCTTTCACCTGAGATTCTGGCATTTCGGGCAAAATAAATTAATATTAAAAAATCGATTCAGGATTTTAATGAATCGATTTTACGTTATCCAAGCCAGAATCGATTTTAATCGATAAATCGATTATAAAAACCCACCCCTACTTTTATCCCTATGTAAATCATTAAAATTATGTGATTTAACTGGTATTTAAAGGGTTAAAATTATGGTTTTGATTGAAATTTTGGTCTTGATGAACAGCACTGATGCTAATCTAAAAAAAACAAGTCAAAAAAAGTGGAACTTTTTCTTAATACATATGAATTTTATAGCATTTTATAAACGTAAACAAGGGGTGGCCACTTTTGGCCACGAACAAGCTGCGAGGGAGTTTTTATGTTTTTCTGTCACTGCACAAAAATAACAATGCATTATAAACAATGTTGATGTGAATCAATTACATGCCCCAGACTCTATTAATAATACAAGAAATTTCAGTAGCAATGCAATTATATAAAATTGCGAGATTTGAGGTTGTCTTCCAGCTAGTGCAGCGGACAAACAAACTGGTGTTTAAAGGGTTAAAAATTTAAAAAGTAATAACTATTTTATATTTATGAAAAGAACTAAAGTTACTTAAAAGCTTTATGCAGAAAAAAATGGCAAAAAACATAAAAAAAATAATAAAAAATTACAGACCTAATGATAGCAGCACAAACCAGCACAAATGTTTGACATCAATTTTGTTTGATTTGGGTAATGGGGGGGCTGCTTGACCTCAGATGACCTCTGTAAATTTTCTTTAATATCTTTAAAATGAAAGTGGCACAAACCACCACAAACTTTTGATACCACTTTTGTTGGATTTGAAGAAGGTGGGGGGGCCACCTTCACTCTCACTGGGCAAGATACTGAGTCCTGAATTTCCCCGATCCATGCATTGGACTGTCAGTATGAGAATTTTAGGTTAAAAGAGATCAGGAATATAACAAAGTGTTTGTGTGAATAAGGCTTGTAGTAACAAAAGTGCTTTGAGTGCTCAAATAGAGTAGAAAAGTGCTGCATAAGTCGCAGTTCATTTATTGGTTACTTGAAAATGACTAAACATAAATAACCTGTACACAATGGTTTCTTACTAAGTCTGCTTTAACTTGCAGCGTCATGCATTTTCCCAATTGAAAAGATTCACTCACTCATGCACGCACGCACGGAGACACAGACACACACACCTAAACAAACTAACAAGGTTGGAGAGAACATTTTAGTACTAGTGCACACTCTCTGTCACTACCATAAGTATTTGTGGGTGGTGAAGAACATTAACATAAAACTGATCAATGTCTGAATTCTGTCACTTTAATAAAATAATGTTATCCCAGATCTAAAAAGTGCTTCAGTCACAACCATGTTGTCCTGGGCTGGTGTTCTCCAGACTGTGGTTGGAGCTTATAAAAGCATCATATGGTACAGGATCTGCTGTCTTTCTTCACAACTTGAAGAAGTCAACAGCCCTTACTAGTACATGCCATACAAATGAAACTAAAATGGCCTCTGGAGGGTGTTGGGTGGTGAGCCTAAGCTGCTTGGACTGTGGAAATTTGAATCATAGGAGTTGGGCGTCAGTCCCACAATGCCCTCGGCTTGAGGCGTCTCTCCACATAGGAAGTCATCCTCATCCTCCTTCGAGCCCTGAAACACACAGAATGAACAATCACAGTCAGGCATTTACATTTTAATGTTCTCATGAGTTTTAATATTTCCCCTTGCAGTTGGTTGCAGTCTGAGGGGGAACAGTATTGAGTTCTTATATAGTGCTTTTCTACTCTCCTGGAGTACTCAAAGCGCTCTATACAACATGTCACATTCACCCATTCACACAAGGACTTTCTTCTATGCTTTTAAGTGCTCCCTAACTACCATTCACACAGATTCTTACTGCAATGGGTTAATATGAAAGATATTTGGCATGCAGATTGGGGGGAGCCAGGGATCGAACCACCAACCATCTGATCAGTAGATGACCTGCTCTACCTCCTGAGCAGGTCCTCCAACTGCTAGCAACAGCAGCCTCCTGTAACTGTGCAGCCAGGTTTCTAGTAGTCGTTGGTACTACAGTGCAGCAGGCCCAACAGCTAACATGTTGGCTATTTGACAAATTTAGCTGCATTTATTATTAGTTTCTTTTTATTGTCTTCTCTCAGCTTTTAGGTCTTTTCCACACAAATATTAAAAGCCTGTATTTGTCATGTCTACATTTTCTATGCTGTTAAGAATTTATGCTTGTGCCAGTGCAAATACACCTTGCTGGCTATAGAGATATAATCTCAGTTTGTGTTATGATCGAAGCAGATAGTGCTCTCTAGTCAGAGGCATGCACTTTCACTGCACCTGCAAGTGAACAAAAGTTCCACCAGAGAATGGTACAAAAGAAAAGATGATGGTGTGGGTTTATGTTTGTGGATCTGACATATATAGTGTGGCTGAGGTGGTAGATTTGGTGGTCCATCGCAGGTTGCTCCAGTCTGTATGCCCGAGTATCCTTGGGCAATATACTAAACCCACGTTGCTCTAGATAGGTTCAACTCAGAGTGAATGTTAGATAAAAAGCCCTTAGATGTTGAAAAAAAAGTGCTTGTGTGTGAAATGTGTGTGAAAAAATTGTAAAAAGTGCTATAAGTGCTCAAGCAGAGTAGACAAAAGAAAAGCGCTATATAAGAACCATAAGTCCATTTATCATACTAGCATAAATGTAACTTGATAATCTCTAAACTATAAAAGAGAGAAAAGTTAACTATTCATTATTTTGCTTTTACATGTTAGGCAGTGGGAAGCGCAGTGGTGTGATGATTAGCACTGTTAGTGGGGTTAGGTTCATTGGTGCTTTAAAAGTTTATGAACCAGGTTATAATTTTATGCATGGTATGTGTGCCTCCACACCTGGGTGTGTAACTGTTCATTTTGTCTGTTGTTTCAGGTGGCAGCTGATCAGTGCTTGGAGACTGAATAGGGCTGAGTATAATTTGGGACCTGTCCAGACTGGCAGGTGACGCTTTTCGATCGTGCATCAGAAATTTCTGCTTTTGTGGCACCACCATTGTTTAAAACCTTTTCTCTTGTTTAGGTTAGGAAGACTGGTAAGATGCTTGGATTTTCTTTTGGATTCTCAGGTCGAGTATCAGACGCCACCTCTCTGGGACAACGCAAAGCAGGAGATGAAGCATCGCTGAAAATGTTTCCAGAGCAACTTCATTCTAAGCCAAAGACTAGAAAACATGGTGAAGCAAATCTTCCCTTTGGCTTCACCTGCACAAGTGCCGAGGTAGGTCTCCCTGCAGGATTAGTTTTTCCTGTGTCGGGAGCAGCGCTGGGCTGTTCAAATCACAGATAAACAGGATCCCACATTCTTGACTTTTAGTTCACAAACACTTGTTGTAATGACTAACTGCTCCTGACATGTTGGAGATGTTTGCTCTTTCTACAGTAAAAGTTACAGCTGGATACAAATAACATCAGGCTGATCCTGACACGATTTGTTCCCTCGGTTCAAATCACGGACAAACAGGATCCCACAGCTGTTTATGTTTTTAAACCTATTTTGCACAGAGAAGCATTTTTTGAAAAATGTATTGATGCAATGTTGAACATTATTACTCAGGAAAAAAACAACTACAGTAAAATAATGACACTGTGACGCCTCTGCCTTTGTAAATGGAGGGACAGTACCTGCGCGTAAAACCTGCAGACAGTCAGATTAACAGTATTTCGTCTCTATCTGTCATTCTGCAATTCATCCCATGTAAACAATAACGTGGCCACAGCGTGACGTGAAAAAGGCACATACCTTTGACGTTGTGTGACCAACTCTGTATTCCTCGTCCACACGGAAACGTAAAAAAAGGAGTTTTTAAAAATCTCAGTTTTCGGTGATTCGAAACGCCGTTTACATGGACGAAACAGCTGCGTGTTCAAAAACACCCGTGTAGGTGCGGACGCAGCGTAAAAGAGTTAGTAGTTCATTTTCTTACTACCTGTAATTTATTGCAGATTATTGTATTTGCTTAATTGTTTACTAAATGTTTGAGGTGTGAAATAAACCACAATGGAGCAAAATATGGGCGTGTGTGGTTGGAGGATGTGTGCATGTGCACGAACATTTTTCTTGTAAAACAAAGGTGGGCCCAGCAAAAAAAGTTTGGGAACCACTGCTCTAGCAGATCATTACATGAAGGAACCTTTTAAATAAATAAATTCAAAGCACACTGTGCGCTGTCAAACTTACGTGCTGCACAATAATGTTTAATATTTAGTATTTACTGTTATATTCCCATATATTTCATTTCATTTCATTTATTTATTCATTTTCAGGCACAACAAATACCTATATTGAACATAAAATACACAAAACAAAAAACAAAACTTGCCTGAAAAAGGAGTGGGACGAAGAAAACTTATTATCATATCATCGTGATGTTGTTTATTATGTTGCTCTTTTTTTTCTTCTGCTTGTTTTCTCTTTTTTCTTTCTCAGCAGCTGATCCAGGTGATCGATATTTGTATTTTTTGTCTGTTAGTTTTGTTGGTTTTTGTTTTTTGCCCTTTATCCCCGTCCCTCTTCCCTGCTGTTTTTCTTTCCCTCTTTCTTTCTCCCTTTTCTTTCCCCCAGTCAAATCTGTCCCATGTTTAGCAAGTGAAAATAAAATAAACAATAAAAGGTGAATCAAATAGACCATTACGGCACGGCTGGTATGGTCAATTTGGTAAAGTAAATCCGTTGGGCATCTTTCTTCACCTTTAGACAACAATTCTGATGCAGAAGAGCCAAACGGGACAGGCAACAAAAAAAAAGAAAAGAAGTTATAGGCCTGCTTATTTTTTTGTCCTGTCCAAATCCCCTACTTTTAAAAAACCCCTCATAAATCTGTTACAATCATCATCTTACCTGTTGCCCTCTTTTGGTGGGAAATGGCTCTGTGTCTGATAGATCATCCCAAACCTGGTACAACGGTTCAATGAGCTGACCAGACCTGTAAATATACAGTTTATATTTACAATCCTGTTTGTGCAGACATAAGTGCTGGGAAAACTATCATGCTTCAGTTTTTTCCATATAATCAGGAATCAAATTTCCAATAAACATATTGGAAAGAGTAAAATAATCTAAGTAAAATGGTTTAACTGCTAAATCGTGGAAATAGTAGAAAGAGGACTAAACAGAATAATAGAAGTGCGAGATGCACTTAAACAATGAATGTATGGAAAATAATCAAAGGAGCTTGCAAAGAAAAGCGTCTGGACTTCTGTAAGTTGCTTGAAGACGTTTCACCTCTCATCCGAGAAGCTTCTTCAGTTCTAAGGTCAAATGGTGGAGAGTCCCAGATATAAACCTAGTGGGAGTTTCCCCCCACAGAGGGACAAAAGGACCCCTGATGATCCTCTAATCGCCTGAGCCAAGGTGTGAAACTGGGTGTGGGTCCCAATCAGCCAGAGTTTCGGGTGAGCTCATTGTGAAACCTGGCCCCACCTTATCATGCGAATTCCTGAGGTCAGATGGCCCAGGATGTGAGTGGGCGTTAAGGCGTCTGGAAAGGATCTCAAAACTGGATTATAGATGGCAGAGAGTTGGTGTCGTAAACCCCCGCCTCTGTTCAAAGATGGTCGCTCACAGTGGACATAGATGCTTCTTTCACTCCTCTTTCAAACCATCTGTCTTCTCTGTCCAAAATGTGAACATTGGCATCCTCGAAAGAGTGTCCTTTATCCTTAAGATGCAGATGGATGCTGAGTCTTGTCCTGTGGAGGTGGCTCTTCTGTGTTGTGCCATGCGCTTGTGAAGTGGCTGTTTGGTCTCTCCGATGTAGAGGTCTGAGCATTCCTCGCTGCACTGTACAGCATACACCACATTGTTAAGTTTGTGTTTTGGAGTTTTGTCTTTCGGGTGAACCAGTTTCTGTCTGAGCGTGTTGCTGGGTCTGAAATGCACTGGGATGTCATGCTTGGAGAAAACTCTCCTGAGTTTCTCTGGTACACCGGCTACATAGGGGATGACAATGTTGTTGCGTCTGTCCTTCTTATCCTCCCTCGCTGGTGTCTGGTCTTCTTTTCTGTGCCTCTTTGCTGACTTTAAGAACGCCCATTTAGGATAGCCGCACGTTTTGAGTGCTTCCTTTACATGTGTGTGTTCCTTCTTTTTCCCTTCAGGCTTAGAGGGAACATGTTCTGCCCGGTGGTGTAGGGTCCTGATTACTCCAAGTTTGTGTTCCAGAGGGTGATGGGAGTCAAAGAGGAGGTACTGGTCCGTGTGTGTGGGCTTCTGGTAAACTTCGATGTTGAGTTTGCCGTTCTCTTCAATGTGCACAGCGCAGTCCAGGAAAGGCAAACAGTCGTCCTTTGTGTCTTCCCTGATGAACTTTCTGTTTTTATCCACAGCGTTAATGTGCGCAGTGAAGGATTCCACTTCTTGTGTCTTGATTTTGACCCAGGTGTCGTCCACATATCTGTACCAGTGGCTGGGTACTCTTCCTTTGAAGAGGCTCTTGGCTCTTTCAAAGGAAGAGTACCCAGCCACGATGACCTGGATGACTGAGAACCTTCACAGACGTATGGAAAATAATGGAAACGTAGCAGAGCTTCCCGTTCGTTTCTTTTAATGTGAGAAAAGTTACATTTTCCCCATGTCTCCAGCTTCTGCTGGAGCTGAAGTCACATGCTTCAAGTGGCTGATTTAGTACAAAACGTACAAAAAGTGTACGTTTTGTACTTTCAAGCAAATATGATTTTAGCTGTTTGTTTACTCTCGTACTAATTTTCTTTTCTCATCATGGTGGAAGTGGGAGATAAACTCCCCCATGGGTGTTCCCCAGCACCAGTGTCATAGTGAAGGATGGATAGCACCATCTTCATGGGTGCACATTAACTCGACCCCTCCACTCCAGAGACTTTGGTATCAGTATTGGTGATGGGGAACAAAGGGAGCAATCGGAGTATGAAGAATGTCGCTTAAGCCTAGCTGCTGAGTGCGTAAACCAAAATAAATGGAAATAAATCAAACAATGAGTGTACCTCTTGAGCAGGTAGGGGTCGAAGGGGAAAAAACTGTCGAGTGGGTTGGTGTTGGTGGTCACACAGTCTCCTCCTGCAGAGCTGCGGACCACTGGCAGCACACACCGGTTGTTCCTCTCTATGATGGTGTAGCAGAACACCACTTGGTACTTCCTGCAACAAAAACAACTGCTGGTAGGAATGACGAGGAGGAAAAATACCAGCATTTTATAACTGATGCAAAGACTTTCTTCTAGTCTACACACTAGTGCGTGCACTGTGATCTACTGACAATGCTGTACACTTTAGCGTTTTTACATCAGTTAGAAAACAAATGTAGAGCTTTTACTTGAAGTCGACCAGAGGCCCCCTCAATATTAGCATGTCTAATAATCATTTAGTTCTTGAAAAGTTCCTGGAAAATAATCTAGAGGGTTCAGGATTACAGGAAGGTCAATGGTATTTGGGGGCATGTGCACCTTGTGATGGCAGCAAACATGTTGGTGATTGAAGGTAGGCAGACTCTGAGAGGATTCAGCTGACACATCACCACCTGCTCCAGGTTCAGACTCTGCAGGTATTCCAGACCTGACGTACACACACCCAGTGAGGAGGAGTCAGAACATATTCGACAAGGTGTGACCAAAAGGTCCGGAGAGCATCAAAAACAAAAACCATACCTGATTTAAAAACAGTTGATCAAGCTCATGTGTTCTAGTCAGTCTAAATGAATTCCAGCATGTCTGCCATTTTCCCTAAAATCCTCATTCTGACAGCTTACACTGTGCGCTATTCTTTATCATGGATATCTCAAACTGACTGGAATTTTGCATAAAGTATCGTTTCTGGTGATGACCAAGCAGTTTTCAAGTTAAGAGGCTTAAAGTTAGTCAACGCCAAGTTCTAAGAAACATCCTGAGGCATCTGAGGGAGAAGAGTCACAGGAAATGTCCTAACGGGCGATCGTGGCTCAAAGAGTTGGCAGTTCGTATTGTAACCGGAAGGTTGCCGGTTCGAGCCCCGGCTCGGACAGTTTCGGTCGTTGTGTCCTTGGGCAAGACACTTCACCTGCCGCCTACTGGTGTTGGCCAGAGGGGCCGATGGCGCGATATGGCAGCCTCGCTTCTGTCAGTCTGCCCCAGGGCAGCTGTGGCTACAACTGTAGCTGCCTCCACCAGTGTGTGAATGTGAGAGTGAATGAATAGTGGCATTGTAAAGCGCTTTGGGTGCCTTGAAAAGCGCTATATAAATCCAATCCATTATTATTATTATTATTATTATTATTAAACCATGCTGTGTGCCATTGTGTCATGGTGCGTCAGCACAGTGCTTTGAAAACAATCTTTGTTCCCCATCTGGTGGCCTCAACAGATCTGACAGCCATCTACTTCATGAAAATTAAAAAGGATCACTGTTGTGGCACGCAGGAAGAGAGAAAGCACCCATCCCAGAAATGAAGGGATTTCTACAGAGTGAACTCAAATAATTGCCTTGCTGAAAGCCATTAAAATACATAATGAGACATCTTTAATGTGACACTAGAGACAGTTAAATCAGGTAATGATTCAGACCCATTGCTGAAACCTGTGCTTACATCTAACTGATTTTAGTAAATTAAACCAAGCAGCCTGAGGTAATTTTTGCTCCCATGCTATTTTATTGTTGTTGTTTTTTTACCTGTAATTAAAACAAATAAACTGATATTAGCTCAAAGTTTTCTATTCTACCTTTCTTCATGTTGGCCTCTAGCAATGCTCTGTGTCTGAAGATGATCGTGTAGAAGACAGCCTGGCAGGAAGTGTAGAAGGGCCCGTGCAAGCTGACGTCACAGCAGACTTGTTTCCCACAGCTGTCCTGGCTGTAGATGTACTGATGGATCCAGGAGCTCAGTAAATCAAGACAGGCCCGCACAGTGCTATAGGAATCATCATTGACACAGAATGAGAGAAGAACCCGTTAAAAACCTGCACCTGCTGCATTTGTGCTGTCTTAAGCAGGTGTCGCATAAACTCACCTCAATGGGATGAACTTGGCTCGGGCCAGGAAACTTCCCAGGTATCCAGCAGCAGCCTGGCGAAGGACAGCAGGCAGAGACGGGTTCTGCAGGATCTTCCACAGGTGATCCAAGAAGGCCTCTGCCAGGGCCTGTGACATATATCACAGGAAACACATAATATACACAACTCCAGAAGCTCTTAGTCTCAAAGTAATGAATGATAAACGTCAGTACGAATAAACCAGCTAAATAAATACATGCATTATAAATCATATATTCTGAATGTTGAGGACAAGGATGATTTAGAAAAAGCCAGTCTACCCATGAACATGAGTAAATATAATATGCGTAGCAATGTCAGTGGCAGCTGAGATATAAGAGACAGGGCACTCTGAAAGCCTGAATCTATGGAAGAGCTCTACAACAGCAGTAGGAGACACACTGGGCGGCACTCCTGTCAGATCCAGTCTCACCAAGACTGGACGATAGAAGCAAACTGTAGTCTGGTCTGATGGATCCATCCTGTATCAGTCAGGCTAATGGTGTGTCATGTTGTGGGGCGTTTTCCTGACTATAGTCAGGGTTGGATCAGGTGACCATCCCTGCTGCGATAGGCTGCTGGGGCCTTCCTATGATGTACTGAGCGTTTCTTCTTCACTCTCTATTAGGGCTGCGTATCATCACTCATTTCTATAATTGATTCAATTCGATTCCATTTGGACTCAGAGAGAAATATTATAATTCTGATCATTATCCATATCAGATACATATTTTTATATCTATGTATAAAAACAAAGTTGGCACTTGTGAGACCTCATCACAGCAGAGGCCTTTGTGTCAAAGTAAGTGAGCATAAAACAGAAAAACATGAAGCAGATTTTCCTGGCCCGACTTTTTACAGCAGCCTTAAAAATATTCTGCAGTAGAACAAAAACTGAAGAAAACCACAAATCAGCATCTGAACATGACCTGATGCTGCTGAAGTCACAGAGGTTTGATTAGAGACACAGCTGAGAGTTTTGTAAAAGTTGACATTTCTTCAGTATTGACAGCAGAAATGAGGCTTTCTCGTCCAGAGTCGTTTTTGAAGTTTTGCTGTACAAATTAGAGATGGACCGATCCGATATTACGTATCGGTATCGGTCCGATACTGACCTAAATTACTGGATCGGATATCGGAGAAAAATAAAAAATGTAATCCGATCCATTAAATATCACGAAAGCACCTCACAAAACTTGCAACACCCCGTAACTCACCTCAGAACGTTAGCACGTCGGAGCAGTATGCATCACGTGATAGAGCGGCTGTGGCATGCGGGACCTGTCGGTGGTCTGGATAGCATGTGGAGCTTCGCTAGCAACCCGGCATTTCATCTCCGACAAAGTTATCCCCGAGAGAAGTAAAGCAAGTGTGTAAGTCCATCTCTGAATGTTTGTAAAGCATTCCTGCGTTAAGCTTAACAAGCGACTGCCTCTTCTTGCTGCTACTTCAATCATGAAACTGCTTAATGATCAGCTGATTGGCTTTTCTGTCGTGAGTCTCTCTTGTTTGCTTTTGGCCCACTTTGCACCAGAAAGAGGAAACCAGCGGCTGAACAACAGCAGCACGTTTAAGCTTGATCAGCTGTTGTTAGAATTTATTTATTATTAGTTTCTACTCCAGGATCTTTTTCTACGTAGCTGACGCTGGTAACTGTGCAGGGGCGGATCTAGCAAAGTTTAGCCAGGGGGGCCGATAGGGCATTAACAGGGAAAAGGGGGCACAAAGACATACTTTTCTTTCTTATTCTCATTTAAAATGTCGAGCTTTTAATAAATAATTATCTGACAGCCAAAGTTTTAATTTGATGTAAAATGAATAGAAGTCAATTACTGTATATAGTGACTATTAAGTCTAATATATATACCCTAGTAAGCTATAGTACTTTTTCCTTTGGGAAGGTACCATCTGTGCAGTCTGCAATTTTGTTGAAGAAAGATGTTGAATCTATTTAATATTTCTTGAAAAATAATTGATTTCTGTGCATTTTTTTTCACACTGCATCAAATTAAGGTTGATTACGTCGATTAAGCATCATGAGGTGGAGCGTGAGGGGTGGTTCCCTATTTTTTATTTATTTATTTTTGTTGTTGCTGGGAGTTGGAACCCTATTAGTTAGGTTGCTTAATATTTACGCTAAGTACTCTTTAAAATACCAGAATAGGGAGGATGGTGTAGGTTTAAGTTTATTAGATTGATCAGTATTGCTGAACTATGAAATATTTTTTTTTGTATACAGGTATAACAGAATAGCTTTAGTGTAGTTGTTGTTTTAAACTTGAGTATGAACTTATACAAAATGCAGCAAGATATTTAAAAAACAGTTTTGTTGATTAAAAAACACTATATCGGATTCATATCGGTATCGGCAGATATCCAAATTTATGATATCGGTATCGGACATAAAAAAGTGGTATCGTGCCATCTCTAGTACAAATAATGCAGAAAACAGAGATCTGAGACTGGAAGCTGTTCCTGAAGTACACAGAGAGACAGAGCTGCGCAGGAAGTGAGATCTTATTGTGGTGGAAGCTAAACAGCCAAAGTCCGAGTGAATTAATGACGATGTTGATCAAACATGTAGTTTGATCTTCTTTTGCTGCTGGTTCAGTGAATTTTGGTCCGAGTGATGAAACCTGCAGCATCAGAGTCTGTGAGGTGTCGGCGTTCAGCAGCGACGTGTCTGCACACGTGCTGTCGGGGCTCCATCCACGCTCCGTGTTTACATCTTTGTGCACAATCCGTCTTCCTGCTCTCATTTACTGCTTTAGCTGTTTGGTGGCGGTGAAATAGTTTCGTGAGCTTTAATCCAAGTTTCTGGCAAAATACATTTATATTTAAAAATGGATTTAGGATTGAATGAATCGATGTGGCTTTATTCAAGCTAAACTCGATTTGAAACGGAAAATCAATTTTTTTAAACCCTCCCAGTAGAGCTGGGCGATATAACGATATGTATCGCGAAATAACTTTTTCTCGATAGAAAAATTAAACTATCGCGATAGGCCTCACCGCTCTTGTCCTCTTAAAAAAAAAAAGAAAAAAAGAACAGCCAATCCAAATTAAGTAGTGCAGAGCCGAACCAATCACAGCCACAGCGTCACGTCACGTGACTTGTTACGTACAGCGCAAGTGCCAAGCCGCACATGTGTATTTGTTTGGGAAGCAGCCAGCGGTAATGGAGGAAGTGAGTGCGCTGACTAGAGAAAAATCAACGAGAGCGTGACCGAAGAGAAAACAGATGATGGTTCCAATGCCGGAGAGATTGTTGAACAGAAGAGCCATAGAAGTCCCGTAGTGTGAAGGTATTTCAGCTATTTCAAGTCTGACAAAAACAGAGTAGCGTGCACTGTAAATTGTGCCGAAAGCAAGTCTGGAAATACAATAAAGCGGTGCAGCTCAGTCTCTGACTGGAAGCGCTAATTCGTCATTCGGCTTTTGTCAGACTAAAGTAACTGTTAAAACTGTTTGAAAAGCTCAGCTATACAACAAGGAGAGATTGAGAATTTCCTTTTAGTTCTCAGTTTATTTGATATTGACAAAAGTTAGTCAGTTTTGTCTGTTCTTCTGTAAAACAAACTAAGATTTATTTTTAGAATTAATATTTTGTTTCTAAGTGGAATTGACAATTTAGTCTGTTTCGTTTGTTCTATTTTGAAACTTAAACGCTTTAGCGGCTGCCTTTTGTGTAGTTTGCAATATTTGCCTTTATTTATCTGAAAAAGTCTCATGTTCCTTAAGTACATCTACCCTGTTGAACTTATTATGGGAAATAAATATTTAAATAAAAACAAGCTGCTGATTATTTCACATTTTACTTGTGAGCAACGGCACATTTAAATCTTACAAATATAGTTATTTGGCTTATATCGTGATAGATATCGTTATCGCCTGAAATGAAAAAAACATATCGTGATATGAAAAAATCTTATATCGCCCAGCTCTACCTCCCAGTGAGAAAGGTGACAAAGAAACACCCAGTGCATCATGGGAATCCCCGGCAGCCTACGTCTATTGCAGCATAACTAAGGGAGGATCCAGGGTTACCTGGTCCAGCCCTAACTATATGCTTTAGCAAAAAGGAAAGTTTGAAGCCTGATCTTGAAAGTAGAGATAGTGTCTGTCTCCTGATTCCACAGGCACCCACACCAGCTGTACTTTGTCATACTGTGCCATTTGTGAGGTAAAGCAGCCCTTACAGATGCAGAAAGTGGTGTTTACATCAGATAAAGCTATCCTACTTCTAGGCTGGAATATTACAATTTCTAATTACCAGGCTGCTCCAAATGCTCCTTTAAAAGCCTTGAGTTGATCCAGAATGCTACAGTAAGAGGACTGACACAATTAATATTATTATTATTATTATTATTTTTCTCATATATGGCTTCTCTTCTCCAGAATTGAATTTAAAATCATTCTCAAATTATCTATTTTATCTTTATCTAAGATGTAAGAGTTTGGAAACTTTCCTGTGCCTGTACATCTCGTCGCTGAAACCCAGACTGCCAGTAAAATGCAAAAACCAAAGTTAACTGGTCCCAGTATATGTGGGGAGTACTGACCGGTTTGAAGCTGCAGAGGTAAAAGAGAGTGTACTGCACATGACAAGAAGCATGTGTTGGCAGAATGAGCTTGTCAAATACAGTCAACAAATCTCTGTACAGCTCCTTTGTCCTTTCCGCATGAAAAGACCCTGAAACACGAGACAATACAATACATAAAAATATTAACGTACAGCTTAGTATAAATATTCTCCATCTTCCTACATTACAAAAGTTTAGAAACTGAAGGATTCAGTATCAGTCGGGCCTGGAAAAGATGGTCTAATCTTAAGAAGTCAGGGTTAAACAATGGTTAGTATTTGGACTAAAATCAATCAATAAAGATGTGATTGAATCAGGCTTTGAGCTTCAATTCAATTACTTAAAGTAGTGCATGAATGCATTAGGAGCCATTTTTATTTAAAAAAATAAAACCCTTTTCAAAGGTTGCTTGATTTAAATGCACTTTAGTAGTATATAAAGACAAAACGACAAAAATATAGTCACTGTCCAAATATTTATGGATTTACATGTATAAAAAGCTTTTTTTCTGCATCTACCATCAACGTAGCAGACATCCTTGATGTAAGCCATAAGCACGGCCATGAGAGTATCTAGTCTTTCTGCCACTGGATGGGCCATCACAGTCGTCCTGGTGGGCTCATCTGCTGACACGTCTTCATCCTAACAGAAACCCGGATACACACAGAGGTTATCAGGATTAAAAGAAAGAATAAAGAGAACAAATTCAAATTTGGGTCCAGGACGCTGCCCATGTTTCCTTATTTAGATTTTATGTCTAGGAATAGTTTTATTCAGGCTGTCCACTTAGATGTTTCAGTTATAGTCCAACACACCCAGGTCTCATGTTCAGATGACTTCATGTGGTGCCTTACACATGCAGTTTCAGTGGCGAGGTGTTGGGTTCAACCACAGACTTAAAGACTGAATGAATTACTGGGTCTTTAACGTATAAAGGAGGACAGTATGTGAGCAAAGGAAGTGTGACACACCTCTCTGTGCTCATGAAACACCAGGAATGTTAGATCAAGAAATGTTATTAAATGGAAAATGTAGATCATACCACGCTCTCCAGTTCGGGGTCACCTGAAAGACCAGCCAAGGTGTGGAACAATCATCTGCTCCAGAGCAGTATGAAGGTTCTGACACCATCTTGGTTTCTGCCTCACAGACACCACTGACTCAGCCTTACTGCTGCCACCTGGCTGAACCTCATCGGCTCCCAAGACTGCATTAAGTCATGGTGGTTGGTATTGGTACTTCTATGGTCTGACGTGTGGCCGTACCTTGTGCTCTGCTGGTGTCTGTGTGACAGATATTGCTCCAACTAATCTGCAGCTGTTGAAAACCACAAGGCCTTTGCAATCGTTGTCCATACTAATGACTTCTGTCAGCCTGTGAACTTCAAACGAGACTTTGTGCACCTTGTGGACAGCCTATGGGCCACTGGAAAGCAGCGTATCATCTCCGGTCCACTGCAGTGAAGTTTAGCCATCTCCATCATCTGCATATTTGGCTTTATGAGTTACTGCAGGAACAGAGATCTTCCCTTCGTCATCTTTCCTCAACTGCCCTGAACTTTTTAAACAAGATCACCTGCACACTAAACCACTGCACTGACCTAACCCTACACCCACTCACCCACTACAGCCTGACACTTGCACCACTAGTACACCCAGACTCAACCTTTTAAAAGAACAGCAGCCTGACTTTTTGTGCAGAGTCGTTATGTTTTACGCAGAAAGTACATTTATTGACATTTTCTATATTGGTGTTTTTTCCCTTAAAGCCTGAAAACTTGGTTTTAAAAAACTGTCGCTGATTTAACAGCACAACAATCAACAACATGTCACCTCCTGCACATCAGATTTCACATGTGCCAAAAATGTCCAATAACCTAACCCAACTACAGTTTCATTTGAGCTCTCATACATGCTGGCCGAAAACGTTGACTTCTTAAGTTATTTAATTTATTCACTGTCATGACAATTATTCATATGCTTTGGAATAAGTCATTTTTATTTTATCTGTGGAAAAACATTACTATCATCAAACCCTGCTGGCTCTTACCATGTCAAAAAGACACTCCTCAGTCTGCTCCTCTGCTTTCTGGGTCTGCACTCGGTTTTCTTCAGCCTCCTCAATATGTGTGCGGGATGCGTTCACCTAAAATGTACCGCACACATGTGCACCTTTGACATATCTCACCAGTTTCCAGAAGAAAGCAGCAGGTGATGTGTGAACTGATGCTACTTGTTCAGAAAAAAATGAATTGATCAATTTTATGTCTGAACATGTCCTTCTGCAACAGATAAGTCAGATATGACTAATTTATTTGCATGCATACGTTTCTACATATTTTGGTATTGACAGGCCTCTAAGAGACTATACAACAAGGTCCATAAGTTTTTGAAAGATGATACTTTTGTGTAATTTTGTCTCTCTAAAGTCCCATGTGTTCCATAACCGCATTGTTCCTCCTGGATCCAAGATTCGACTAACTGATACTTTCCTCTCCAGTATCCTGGCAAGTGTTGATCCGGAGGTACTGTCGGTGATTCCACATTAATCAAGTCCACTTGTGACTCGGTGGAATCACAGAGTACACATATATCAAATTCAGGGAGAGAGAGTTTCAGAGTCTGGGGGCTACTGTTGCAAAAGCTCTGTCTCTTTTAGTTTAGGTACAATAAGTAGGCCCTGATCACAAGGCCTCAGGAACCTGCTGGAGATGCATAGCTATGAAAGTTCACTGATGTAAGCTGATGCTTCTCCATGAAGAGCTCTAAAAGTCAGAACCACAATCTTGAAATGGACTCTGAATTCAAAAGGTAACCAGTGATGCGGTGAGCAGGAAGTTATGTGACAGAAACGTCTCAAGGAAGACCAAAATTATTGCTCCAGGCTCTCAGTGAATTACTCCCATACCCACATTTTTGCTTCAGCCTTTCCCAGAGACTTGGCCTGTCAGCTACCTCCACATTCCACGGGCTAACAAGTTCAACAGGACTCGGCGGTAGATCTGATGTTAATAACACAATTATTGACTTGTGACCTAGGTTGTCTTGTTACTAAGTGCATGCTCATGCTGGTGATTTCTATGGACATAAACTGCAGGTCTCAGTCACACTGCCAAACAGCACCCGAGACTCGAAAAAGACATGAAATGGTTATTTGGCACATAAGCAGAGAAAACAGTCCAGACTCCACTGTGGTGAAACCCAATGGACAGGCACCAAATCAGTGGGATATGAGCGCTGTCTCTTATCTTTGAGCTGGAGAAGTGAAGAGGGCAGGACCAGAAACTTCTCTGAACTTCCACGCGCTGAAGCAACTACCAATAAGAGTGCAGGACAGTGCTGAGTGAGATACAGCCATTAAAGGATTATCTATGAAACTGGAGCCTCAAAATGATGCGTGATGACTGAATCACTCCCTGTATGGATGCAGCTTCTTTTGTTAAACCTCTTGAATGAAAGCTCTGCACTACAGCGATAACCAGAGACAAAATCAGACAAACTGTATCACTATCCAAAACTTAATAAACCTACCTGAGCACCTACCACACAACTCATGTTGAGTTACTACTGTTACGTTCAAATTAAACTACAAATAGCAGAATTTGGAGGTGCACCACTCACATCCAGCTTCAGCAGTTTTCCAATGATCAGCTCAAGTAGGTCTCGTCGAATGGAGGGGACGTACACTGTTATCCTCAGGAGGTTATGGACGTAACACTCCTGTAAAGCATCCATCAGTTAACAGAGACGTACACTTTGAAAAAGAATCAAAAACTTTTTTGATAAAACTGATGACGTCCCATTTTGTACAGTCTTTTTAATCTCCTCAATGTCTAATCTACAAAAAGTTACATTAAAAAGCCTTTGATAGGACCCAAATTAAACAAACAAACACACACAAAAATATTCAGAGGTACAAAATGACGTCTCAAAGGATCAATAAAAACACATTAAGCTGAAAGAGCTGTTATTAAGACTAGAGATCCCAGTCTGTTATGAACTACAATAAATACAACTTTAGAGGTTATTAGCAAGAGTTCTAAAACAAAATAATAATGAAACAAAAAAGATGAAATTATGTAAGGACATTTAATTAGGTGAAATGAAAAGGGAAATAGCACCTCCTGGAAGGAAGAAGTTTTAACAATGATCTACAAAGAAGACAGAGTGGACTCTTTAAATTATAGACCACAGCCTATTAATAGTATGGGGACGTCAGGGTCTTGCCTGTATCTTACCAGTGTTCTTGAGGATTTCTGTATGAAGGGAAAGTTTTCTTGCAAAATGGGCATCAGAAAGCGACTTGTGCTAAAAGAAGAGGAAAAATCTTTACATTACAAAAACATTTAAAAAATGTAACACGAGGGGTGAAAATCACAGTGAAACCACAATGCAGGCTGACTGACATCAAATAAAACAAAGTGTATACAAAGTATCCATTTATGCAACAACATTAGTTACAAGATAACTTTTTTTACAGTAACAAGCTAGTGGCTACTTGTTTGTATTAGTAGGTAAATTAATGTCAAATAATAAGAAGAAAGCAAGTTATACTATAATAAAGCCTGCTGAGACAAAAGGGAAGAAATACACTTGCAGCAATTACAAGATAAGAATACCACCTTAAAGGGAAAAGATAAGCTAGTTAAATCAAATCCGTGGGCAGATTTGGAAATGGGATTTTGCCAGATTTAAAGCTAGCTGGATATCTATATCATACTTGCTCATGTTATGACTACCAAAAACATACCTAGCATGTGAACATGTGGACAATACTGCAGTTTATTAAAGGTCAGTGCCACCAACCCCGTGGTTTTGTGAGGTTTTGTGAAGTTACAGCACTAGAGACATTAACCTTTACACACAAAGGGGTTGAAAGAATATGGAGGACCAGGAGTGCCAAAAGGAATTGATTAAATACACCATTAAATAATTAATTAAATCTTTCATTAATTCATTAAAATTGGAATTAATTAAATAAATGTTTAAATAATTCAATAAATGCCCATTCATTTCATTTAAAACATTTAATAAATTATGTGTTTATTTATTCCAAATTGTATTTAATTCATGACACATTTAATTATTTCATTAATGACAAATGTAATTAATTATTTAATGATTTTTTTGGCACTCCTGGCCCTGCGGCTGTGTTCTTGAATCAATGTTATCTGTCAGCCTCACCCAGCAAACCCGGGGGCGGGGTTAATGCTGCCGCCGCAGCTTGTCTAACATCTGATTGGTTACTGTGCAAAGTTAATCAAGACAGGTCGATCCTAGATAATCAATCACTATGAACTGGTGGTAGTGTGGGGAAGCAGGTATCCCAGAATGCATTTCAAAATGTAGTGGCGTAATCTTCACATCTCTGGTCAGGTTGTCAACATAGAACATGATGTTTCCGGCAACGTTCCAGCTGACTGTTAGCAGAGCGTACTGTGAACAGAGTGTACCGAGCTCACAGCCCCGGTGTTCCAAGTTAACTTTAGTTAAAAAGTCCGACAACTTTTTTGTAATGAAAAACGTAAACACTCATATCGCCAGTAAGTTACAAAAGTGCCAGCTGTTTAATGTACAGCAGGGTCCTGCTGTAAAACTGTGAAACACATGGAAATGTGTTGATGATGAAAACAGCCCGTCTGCCTCCAGTCTTTGTGTTTCCCTGATGGCTATCAGTAATATAAAGTCACAGACACAACTATATTTAACTGTCTCATGTTGGCCAAGAACAATTTTACATATATGATCTTAGAACAGGACACAGACACTCTAATTACTGACCTCATGTCAAATGTGTACGTAGACCGAGTCTGTGTTTTATATGAAATCTTTGCTCTTAACCTTTAAACAGCAGCGAGTGTGCAGCTGAGACAACACAAACTCAAACAGCAGGTTTGATCATTGTGATTATAAATCAGCTGGAAGCGCCACGTTTTCACTCAGTCTTTTATTTACAGCATGTTTGAAGTGTTTGAAGAATGATGTGGGGAACATGTTTTAAATGCTGTACTAAAATCACTGCGCAGACAGTGCGTGGCATTGTCGATTGCCATGGAATTCGATTCGTAGATGACCGTTAGATTCGTTTGATGCTGCCGACACTTTCATGTGCCCGTGAAGCTGAGTTAACTCAGAGAGCTGATAACCAGCTTCATGTGACCGTTTATCCTGCTCCCAGTGTTAGGGTCAGTGATTCCAGATAACCGAAAGATATCCTGGATATGCTGACCTCACTCCGTGATGGCGGCAGCTGGACTGCCCGTTTAGCCTCATGATTAATATTCACAATTAAAATATTAGTCAAACATTTTGAAATCTGTGTCTCACAAGCTTTGTACACGTAAACCTAACAGTTACTACATGACAGAAACCAGTGATGTCTCTTTCTATAAAGATTACTGATCACTGATTATTTATTTGCTCTCTTCTCCTTAAACATGTTTTTAATGTTAGTTATGATTCAGAATGGGCGACTGAAACAAGTATGCTTAATGTTATTAAATAATTAATTAAATGTGTCAATAATTAAGCTGGGATAGGCTTAATTATTGATAGGATAGGCTGGGATAGGCTCCAGCGCCCCACCGCGACCCTGAAAAGGATAAGCGGAAGCGAATGGATGGATGGATGGAATAATTAAGTACAATTTGAAATAAATAAATAATTTATTAAATGCTTCTAAATGAAATCAATGTGCATTTAATTAAGTAATTAAATATTTATTTAATTAATTCCAATGTTAATGAATTATTTAATGGTGCCTTTAAATAATTTATTTTGTCACTCGGGGTCCTCCACAGAGAAGTCCAGTGATGAATCAAAGCTCAAGTGTACAAATTCAGAGTTTAAAGGCCAAAAACAGCAGCCAGCAGAATAACAGGTGACACAGACTTACGAGGGCACGTATCTGATGATGAGCTGCAGCGCCTGGTGACAGTGATCGAAGTTTCTGGGTAGATCTTAAAAAAAAAAGCCATACAAGCTCTTAGTGAACATAACGATGCTTTACAAAGCACACCTGCATCTCGCTTCTTTGTGAACCACTGCAAGGTTAAGATGTCTGAAACCACCACTTCATAGGAGAAGAGAAAAAACTTACTCTCATCTTCATCATCTGAATCGGAGATATCCACTCCTCCTTCACAGATGGTCACTCTCTCTGAAAAAACACACAAGTTGTTTCTCCATCATGCAACAGAGATGACAACAAGAAAGACAACAATACTGTACAGGGTTGTCAAAAACGGACTATCAGATCCTAAAAGTGACTATCAGATCAGATACTCATTGGTTACAGTACAGACACTGCCTTTGCCTCATCCAGCTGTCACACAGCTGCCCGTCTGCACACAACCCCTCCCCTCATTACACCTGAACACGGAGGAGGAGTTGACATGCAGAATTTCAAGGGTTAGTAAAGTTCCCATTTCCACAACACTGAAGTATTAAATATGTTCTTATGTTTCAGGTACATGGGCCATGCTTAGGCTGCTGCCCCCGCGACCCGGCCTCGGATAAAGCGGCTGAAGATGGATGGATGGATGAAGTATTAAACAGTTATCATAAAAGTTAACCTGGCCGGCACACACATTAGCATTAATCATTTAACCCTTTAAGTCATCTCTTCAGTTACCATTAAGTTAGTGGCGATCGCTAAAAATATAACACTAACATTAATTTAGGAGCTAAGCAGTGAAAGTTATCAGTCCTGCTCCTCATAAACTTGCAATGTTTGGTGTTAATTTAAAAGGATAACACAATTATATGTGACCGGTGTTCTTTTTCAGACTGAAGCTGGGAAAGGTCTATCATCGACTACACAGAAATGTGCAAACATGGAGCCGAGTCACCAGAAGCACAGCACTACCTGAAAATATTCTTGACTTTTGTTTGTTCTCCACATCTAACAGAATTTGTGACTATTTATCACATATATACATCTGACAGCATGTATTTCCTTTCCATCCTGTCGACCATCACAAGCCTACTACTGTAACACGTTTATGAATCATGATTAATTCAATACCATCAGAGTAACATACTGGGGGTGAAGTGGGAGACCACCATGTTAAGGCAGGCACACAAGTAGACAGTCTGTGCTGACACCAGGTTACCCAGAAAGGCCAGGTACTCGTCCACCACAGCCTGGCTCCGGCCCAGCCAAGGAAGCCTCTATAAAACACACACACACACACACACACACACACACACACACACACACACACACACACACACACACACACACACAGTGTGTTTATATGCTGAAACAATCAGCTTTTTGGACGTCTGCTGATTCACACCACATGAAGGGTGGACTGAAGGGTTTAAAATGTGCACCAAAATGACAGAATAGATGACACATTACCAGCAGCATATCATACTGACAAAAGGCTTGTAAAGGTTTGTCCATGTTAAATCAACCACGGCTTTTCCTGGGAATTTTTTTTTCATTTTATATTTGACTCTAATATTGGTCCTGACTCAAACTTGAATGCTGGTGGGGGAACCAGTGATCAAGGGTTATTGTCTGGCTACTACAGGAGCAGAAGGCTAAATGGGTGTGGATTCAACTAAGAACAACGGGTCAGCGTTCTGGATGTGTTGTTCTCTCTAAGCTCTGATCACAATAATACTTTCCCTGTTGACTGTAGAGGCAACTGCTGTTGTGATTTGATGCAATATAAAGAAAATTGAATTTCATATTGGAATGAGGTCGTAACAAATTTGGTGAAGGCATACATGTTCCATATCTTGTATATCTACCCTCTTTTTTCTTGGCTCAATTTAATTTCTTTGTTTTATTAATACACACTAGTTTAAGACGTTGCTTTAAAAAGCAAATGATCTCTCACCCACACTAAGGAGCAGGGCTGGGTTATAAGTTATATTAATTTTATATTTCAAAGAAATATGTGATGACAGTCATGACAATATAATAAAAATATACTAATCAAGGTATTATGAGTGTGGCTTGCAATAGGCATTTATTTATTAGAGAAAACAAAATAAAAGGCATTTCCAGCCTCTTTTTGAATGAGTCTATAATGACAGACTGCCTCATTCAAAGTTTGAATTTACTGCCACAAGATGCCAGCAACAGCATTGGTCCTGTTTTTAGGCTATAATAGTGCTGTGAAAAAGTATTTGCCAAATTCCTGATGACTTTGTTTGGATACATTTTTTAACATTTACATGTTTAAGATCAAACAAATTCATTTTTTCTCTCAGTTGTGGGGCAGTTTGGGTGGGTTGCGAGGCAGCAGGTCCTACACAGGCCAGTTCGTCTTGCACTCGCTTTTTTTGCCTGTTGCTGACGGAGTGGACGGCTGGTGTTACGGCTCAGTGTGCAGGTGGGCCCCACACATGAGGACTACAGTTCATCCTGTGTTTGACTCTATGTTTTTGTGTCAGGTGACATTTGTTCTGTAACTGTGGTGATTGGTGTGAGTAAGTTAACTTGGGGTTTGCCCTGCGCACTCACATGACAGGGGTGGTGTTGGCAGTATCTAACTAAACTATAATGGGCATTTCACATGTCATGTGAAAATCCCACAGTAAACAGAAAATTCATCACAGCTCCAACAGAAACATTATCAAATAAATGTAAAAATCGACAGAACATATAAATATAGTGGTAAAATGCAACATGTGATTAATGCTGCAGAAACTGGTTAACCTGGTCATTTAGTGCACTGCCTGCACTCAGAGCTGCTGTTTAGGTCTAAAGCTGCATATTAAAGCTCTGAAACTTTAAAATTGATCCATTTAAAAATTAAAGCTTATGCCACTTTTCCACTCGTACCTACTCTGCTCGGTTTTGGTCATTTTACAATATAACTGAGAACCACCTCAATGTTCGTGGGTTCGTTACAGCGACACCCAAAAATGAGCTCATTTAAACACTACACAACAATGGCGGACACTGAGGCAACGGTACACCTGCTGCTGAGCCGTCTGCTTGCCATGCTGACAGGCTAATCAGCAGCATACAGTTTGTTGATGTGATGTTTGTTTCAGATCAACTCAGACCCCCAGTGGAGTAAATACAGTACTCTTCTCCTTGCATCATGTTAATATTTACACTCACCAGTATAGTATAAATGAGCTGTTCATGATCCTTGGTCAGGTGGGTCACACTAGACCGAAATTCTTGCAGCCAGTTGATGATCTGAGCATCCTGTCGGAGGAGAGGGCGTTCATTGAGAAGCAAAGTCCACCACACCACAGGGTGCCCTCACACTGACGCTTACCTTTATCTCAGGATCAACCAGCTGATGTTTCAGGAGTTCATAATCACTCGAGTCTCCCTTAAAAACAAGCAGAAACAGCAGTTCGCCAAAACCGTAAGAAACGTAGAGGTGTTTGTAAACAACTTTACGAAGGTCAGCAGAATCCACAGACAAGCCAGCAGGAAGGTCTAGATTCATTTAATAACTTAGTGGACCATCTCGTGGATGTGTCACCAAAATCAACAACCCTAATATCTCTCTTTATCGTTTTCCAAGAATGACAACCCTAAGATACAACTCACGTGTTTGTGTTTCTCTAACGTCTCCGCAACACTACCTCCAAACCTGACCGTCTTCACAGAAGGGGTCTTCAGAAAGTCTCGACCGTCTATTTCCATAACCCACCAGGCAGCTAACGCTGGTCTTTGCTTGTTAAGCTGAAAGACAGAGCTGGAAAGGAGACTCGCTCGTTACATCTCTCGCACCGTACAGCTCTCGATACTGTGGCGTTAACTAGTTTGATCAAAGGAATCACGCTTCCGGAAAACAAAACCACGCGAAAGTAACAGGAAGAGAACTGCGTGTTTACGGAAGTGATTGTTCGGAGCAGCAGCGTCACATTAAAGGGGGCCGTTCGAGGAATCCATTTCGCTCAGGAAGGTTCCTACCTGAGTGAAGTAACTTTATTGAGCTTATGTACAAACAAACAAAGGCTGTGAGTCCAGGCTCACACCGTAACAATAACACAGGCTGAACAAATACAACGAACGAACAAATAAAGAGAATAAATGTAGCTGGTATAAACCAACAAAAAAGGAAAGAAACGCAGAGTAAACAGATTAAATCAAGGTTAGAGCTAAGATAACACATTTTTAACTCACTATCACAGAGCATGCAGCCATTTACATACATTTCTATCAAGTCAGCCAAATTATTATCATTGGATAAAATTCATGTATCCAACAAATTATATGCACCACTGTCAAAGAAGCACATATCAGTATGAATATTAAAGACCTCATACTACTCTATATCACCCCAATGGAGCACTCGCTCTCACACTGCAGGCTTACTTGTGATTCCTGGGATATTTAAAAATATAATGGGAGGCAGAGCCTTCAGCTTCCAGGTCCCTCTTTTTAGAAACAGCTCCCAGTTTGAATTCGGGATACAACAGTATTTTTTCTAACACTTTAAATAATATCTTACTGTTCAAATAAGAAAAGAAAAATAGAACTAGAACAAAAAATAAAATCATTATAAGCTGCCTAATGATTGCCTTGCCTCGCCACAAGAGCACATTATTAACAACCCGAGAAAGCTAAAACTAGAATGAAGTAATTAACAAGAAAACGTGATTTCTGATGCAAAGGCTGTGTTTGGAGTGCTTTAAACAAGGCAATAAATCTGGAAAATTCTTTGCTAAGTTAAAACTAAATAAAGAGAAAAACAACTATTAATTATATAAAGGATTTGACTGGAAACTTTACTTATGATCCTCAACAAATAAATAAATCTTGAGACTTTTATATAGCTTCACACTCATCACAGTGTTATCTCCAATGACATCTGATGCTGTCAGATTTGGGACTCGTCTGCAAGACCACCCTTTGTGGTGGGGGCAAGCAAAGACCAGCGTAGCCAGGCTGACAAACAGTCAGAGCTCTGTTGAGCCAAACATCCCTTTAACGTTAACTAGTAATGACTTCATGAACTTCTTCACAAATAAAATTTTACTCATTAGAGAAAAAATTACCAATAATCATCCCACAGATGTAATATTATCTACAGCTACTCTTAGTACCATTGATGTTAAGTTAGACTCTTTTTCTCTAATTGATCTTTCTGAGTTAACTTCAATAATTACTTCCTCCAAACCATCAACGTGTCTTTTAGACCCCATTCCTACAAAACTGCTCAAAGAAGTCCTGCCATTAATTAATGCTTCGATCTTAAATATGATCAACCTATCTCTAATGATCGGCTATGTACCACAGGCCTTCAAGCTAGCTGTAGTTAAACCTTTACTCAAAAAGCATCTCTAGACCCAGCAGTCTTAGCTAATTATAGGCCAATCTCCAACCTTCCTTTATATCAAACATCCTTGAAAGAGTAGTTGTCAAACAGCTAACAGATCATCTGCAGAGGAATGGTTTATTTGAAGAGTTTCAGTCAGGTTTCAGAGCTCATCACAGCACAGAAACAGCCTTAGTGAAGGTTACAAATGATCTTCTTATGGCCTCTGACAGTGGACTCATCTCTGTGCTTGTCCTGCTAGACCTCAGTGCAGCGTTCGATACTGTCGACCATAATATCCTATTAGAGCGATTAGAACATGCTGTAGGTATTACAGGTACTGTGCTGCAGTGGTTTGTATCATATCTATCTACTATCTAATAGACTCCAGTTTGTGCATGTAAATGGAGAGTCCTCTTCACACACTGAGGTTAATTATGGAGTTCCACAGGGTTCAGTGCTAGGACCAATTCTGTTTACATTATACATGCTTCCCTTAGGCAGCATCATTAGAAGACATAGCATACATTTACACTGCTATGCAGATGACACCCAGCTCTATCTGTCCATGAAGCCAGATAACACACACCAATGAGTTAAACTGCAGGAATGTCTTAAAGACATAAAGACCTGGATGGCCGCTAACTTTCTGCTTCTTAATTCAGATAAAACTGAGGTTTTTGTACTCGGCCCTGAAAATCTTAGAAATATGGTATCTAAGCAGATTCTTACTCTGGATGGCATTACCTTGGCCTCCAGTAACACTGTGAGGAACCTTGGAGTCATTTTTGACCAGGACATGTCCTTCAACGCACATATTAAACAAATATGTAAGACTGCGTTCTTCCATTTGTGCAACATCTCTAAAGTTAGAAATATCCTGTCTCAGAGTGACGCTGAAAAACTAGTTCATGCATTTATTACTTCCAGGCTGGACGACTGTAATTCATTATTATCAGGAAGTCCTAAAAACTCCCTGAAAAGCCTTCAGCTGATCCAAAATGCTGCAGCAAGAGTCCTGACAGGGACTAGAAAGAGAGCAGATTTCTCCTGTTTTGGCTTCCTGTTAAATCCAGAATTCAAAATCCTGCTCCTCACATACAAGGTCTTAAATAATCAGGCCCCATCTTATCTTAATGACCTTGTAGTACCATATCACCCTATTAGAGCACTTCGCTCTCGCTCTGCAGGCCTACTTGTTGTTCCTAGAGTATTTAAAAGTAGAATGGGAGGCAGAGCCTTCAGTTTTCAGGCCCCTCTTCTGTGGAACCAGCTTCCAGTTTGGATTCAGGAGACAGACACTATCTCTACTTTCAAGATTAGGCTTCAAACTTTCCTTTTTGCTAAAGCATATCGTTAGGGCTGGACCAGGTGACCCTGAATCCTCCCTTAGTTATGCTGCAATAGACGTAGGCTGCCGGGGGATTCCCATGATGCATTGAGTTTTTCCTTTCCAGTCACCTTTCTCACTCACTATGTGTTAACAGACCTCTCTGCATTGAATCATATCTGTTATTAATCTCTGTCTCTCTTCCACAGCATGTCTTTATCCTGTCTTCCTTCTCTCACCCCAACCGGTCGCAGCAGATGGCCCCGCCCCTCCCTGAGCCTGGTTCTGCCGGAGGTTTCTTCCTGTTAAAAGGGAGTTTTTCCTTCCCACTGTCGCCAAAGTGCTTGCTCATAGGGGTTCATATGATTGTTGAGTTTTTCTCCTTGAGGCGACTTTTGTTGTGATTAGGCGCTATATAAATAAAATTGAATTGACTTGTGTGGTGGAGATAACAGATCACTTGGTTGGATTACTGGTTGGTAATTTTTGCGTCATAGTATCTGTGTTTGGGTAATCCTTTTGGTTTTTGGCTGTTGTGGTCAACTTAGTGCTATTTACATGTTACATTTGTGTCTTCAGTGCAGGAGCTTGTGATTGTCATGTAGAATCATACATGTCATTACAGGGTTTTTTTTAAGAATTTCCAAATTGAGAGTATTTAGTTTTGCTGTGTGGTAAGATATCTGCTGATTAACTGCTCAAGTATGTCCTTGCTTGTTAATAATTGGGCACTGCAAAGATGAGAATTCTTAAAGCTTTAATGATTTTTTCTGTCCAGTCAGTCCACTTAATGGCTTGTGACCATAAATGCCTGCAGTTTGCTTCAAAGGGCATCACTGATGATAGTCTATAAAACTGAAAACTACTTCTTCCCATTTTTTTTTATAAAACAGCCTAGGAACTAGATTAATCTTAGTGTGTGGAGAGGTGTGTCCATTTACATACACAAATTGGAATCTGTTAGATATGACAGGACTTACAGGTACTGTGCTGTAGTGGTTTAATACCTACAGCATACTCTTATCTCTTTAATAAAACATTATAGTCAACAATATCGAATGCTCCGCCTCTGGACTCTGTCATCCTACTGGAAGAAGTCAATGCTGATGAGCAATGAAAGTGAGACCTGCACAGGTGCGATTGGTTGGAATGGCCTGCTGGATCGGAACCTGAGTGTGGTTTTTTTTGTTAAGAGACTTCACTGCAAACCACAGTTTGTCTATAATAAACACTGTGTTTGAACATAAGAGAGCCCATAAGTGCACGTGGCACTAGGACATTGTAGGCCGCAGGTCAGTGATACATTTTGTAATCATATCATTGGATCTGCGGCAGTATGCTCTGGACATTCGGTCGAAGAGAGGTGCTGAGCTGTCAACTGACCTGGTGGTGAGTTGGATCAGGTAAACATCTAGTGAGAGTGTGCTGGGAAGACCGGGCAGAGGTCCCGGTCTGAGAGATCTTCAACTCCCACCTCCGGCTGAGCTTTGACAGCATTCCGAGAGAGACTGGGGAACAATGAGTCCAAATGGACCATGTTCAGAACCTCCATTCCTGAAGCTATGCCCACAAGGTTGTTGGTGCATGTTGTGGTGGTAACCCCGAAACAAGATGGTGGACACCAGAGGTGAAGGGAAACGTCAGACTGAAGAAGGATTCTTATCGGGCTTGGTTAGCCTGTGGGACTTCTGAGGCAGCTGATAGGTACCGACAGGGCAAGCGGAAGGCGGCTCAGGCAGTGGCTGAAGCAAAAACCTGGGTGTGGGAGGAGTTTGGCGATGCCATGAAAAAAGACTTTCAGACTGCCTCAAAGAGATTCGTGTAAACCGTCAGTTGACTCAGGAGAGGAAAGCGGTCTTCTACCTGCACCGTGCGTAGTGCCAGCGGAGCACTGCTGACTAAGGGTATTGTTGGGCGGTGGAAGGGATACTTGATACACCTCCCTAATCTCACCGGCACATCTTCTGTAAAGGAAGGAGGATGAGGGGGACGACTCTTCTATCACCGGGGTGAGGTCACTGATGCAGTTAAACAACTATTAGGTGTGTTTGGTGTATTTGCAGTTAGTGAGCTGCTCTCTCTTTTTGACTTACGTTTTACTTTATAAACCAACGCTTGAGTTTTGTTGGTTTCCTTAAATGGTGATAGCGGCTTGTCCGTCTCTTTTAGTTGAATATTAATAGGAACTTTAATAAAACTCTTTAATTTAACCATTTTACCTCTTTCTCCTTTTTCTGACCAGGACACATTTTGTTATTCCCTCCCCCCCTCATCGCCTAGACCCCTTTTAGGGGAACGTAACAGGGGGGGTGGCACCTCAGGCAGAAGAGATTGAAGGACACGCCCACACAGGCACCTTCAGGAGGAGGCCCTGCAAGGGCCGTAACAGGTGGAAGAGTTTTGCCCCGAGTTCCTGAAGGCTCTGGATATTGAAGATCTGTCTTAGCTCACATGCCAATGTTTAATGGAGATCAGGGGCAGTAGCTCTGGATTGGCAGACCGGGGTGGTGATTCCCATCTTCAAGAAATAGGACTGCTGGGTATGCTAAAACTAAAGAGGGATCGCACTCTTCAGCTTCCCTGGGAAAATGCCACGGTGCTGGAAAGGAGAGTCGAATCTCTGATAGAGGAGGAACAATGCATGTCCTGGTCGTAGAACACTGGACCAGCTGTTTATCCTCCCCATGATACTTCAAGATTCAGATTCAAGATTCATTATTTGTCACATGCATAGTTATACAAGTACAACACACAGTGAAATGTATCCTGACACTCCTCGACTGTGCAAAAGGGGAGAGAAGAACATTATACATTAGGTGAATATATACATGGGGGACATTGTGTGCAGCAAGTAGGTGAATTCTGTACAGTAAGTAAGTAGCATTTTATGCAGTAAGTATTATGTGCAGTAGTAGTACTTGAAGGTGCATAGGAGTTTGTCCAACCAGTCTGGCTGTGTTTTGTGAACTTTGAGAAGCCATTCGACCTTGTCCCTCAGTGTGTCCTGTGGGAGGTGCTTCAACAGTATGGGGTGTCTGGCCCATTGCTACAGGCCATTCGATCATGTACATCCATTACAAGAGCTTGGTTCAAATAACTGGCAATGTTGGACTCCTTTCTGGTGGGTGCTGGACTCTGCCAGTAGTAATGGGATTTCCGTCTCTTTTTGGAAAACCGGCTCAGCTCACTAAAAAGCGCCGGCTCTTTCAGCTCCCAACCAGCTCTTGAGGGTGTTTTGTTGCTTTAATTGATTTATTGTCAACAATAATATAAAATTATGCACAAAAGGAATTACTGATGTAAAAAAAAAAAAAAAAAGTGGTTTTAATTATATATGTTTATAAATATATGCGGTGGCTCCTAGAGAAAGCACGTACAAACTCCAAAGCACATTTCTAGCGTTAACTGAACTTCCAAAACAGAACTACCTAGATCACTTAAATTACACAATTGAAAGCATATGTGTATGGTTTGTGTATTTATACACAAGCACTCATATGTAGCGAGTAAAAGCCACCGAGTAACCGCTAAGGGCCTCTATACTACTCGTGCAAACTTTCAGGCCCAAAGCTCTTACAGGAACGAGCCCAGAATAAACGGGACAAGAGGGTCAAATATCAGTCAGATAAATTAAAATTTATTATTTTAAAAGAAAACAAAGGGTTTGCAAAAGGCCTAAAACATCAAAATGGAAAAGGTCACTAACGACCACAATATAGTCTTATTGGTGCAACCTGCCAGCAATGCAACTTTCACCTGTGGGCTTGCTCTCCCTCGGCGGTCCCAGATGCTCGTTGCTTTAAAAGAAACAAATCCACCCCAAATAAATACAAGCCTGTGATGGACCAAGCAGTGAAAGAAACTTAGGCACAGGTTAAAGTCCAAAAAAATGATTTTTTTAATTTAACCCAAAAAACATAATTGGTTAACTCATGCAAAAAGAATCAAAATCTTGGGCTCATAAAAGAGGTCAAAATAACAAAACTCTACTCAAAGTTGACAACACAACTGATAACTCAAACAAACTGACCTAACTTAAGGAGACAAAGGGGAAACTTAAATAGTGGCTGATCAGCCCACAAAAACAGGAGAAGGGGTAAAACACACAAAACCTAACTAAACCTAACATAATGAACTCCAATTCCCCCCCATGGTCCCGAGTTATGGCATGAACCAATTTGCAGTCTTCCTTTAAAGCTCGCTCCGCCCCTTTTCCACCTCTTGGCTCCTTAATCAAGGGACTGGAACAGCTGCAACTAGTGATGGCCAAATGAAGCTTTCCGAAGCACTGAAGCTTGTATTGAAAAACGGTTCATTACTCGAAGCTTTTCAACACAGTCCTCTCCGGTGACATCTGGTGGTGAAAATTTTGAAGAGCAGCTTGAATCTGCAAAATAAAACGGACTGCTCAATTATCACTGCTCACTCAAGAGTGGAGTTCTCTCTGATATTGGGCCACCGTTCCGTTGCTTTGAACATGTAATTGGTTTTGTTTTCTCGATTGGGGGGCTGAAAAAAATGTAATGCGTATCTGCGTAATACATTTTGATCAATAAACTTTCCCTATTTAAACATGCACTATGGTGGCCTTTCTCTGCTCATAACTCCTTGATGTTGGTAAATACAATAAGTGAGCAATATATATAATTACATGAGAATGCACAGCACATTATGGAGTATGCCCCTGCTGTGGAGTCCTGCCTCCATCTACTTGTCGTTTAATCACTGGACAGCTGGACAGGTTCATACAAAATATTAGATGAGGCCAATTGTCCTATACATATTTTTGACCTAGGGGTGGGATTGATTCTGAACTGGAAAGGGAAAATGCTTAGGAAGCCGAGTACGGCTGCATCGTCACTGATTTGTAGAATCATTTTGATTCGATACAGGATCCGATTCAATTTGATTGGAATCTGGAAAGTTTTGCCTCAGTCAGAAATATTACAATTCTGATCATTTAACAGTATATATCCATAATTTCGTATCTATTAAAAGAAAGCTGACACATGTGAGACTTAATTAGAGATGTAAACAGAGAGTTATGAAACCTGCAGCTGCAGAAGCCAGCGGGAAAAAAGAGGCAAACACAGCGCGGACCCGCCGACACATCAAAATCTGATTCTGACGCGTCGGGTCCGCGCTCTGTGTTCACGTTTGTATGCAGAATCCGTAAACCTGCTCCCAGTTACTGTTTTAGCTGCATGGTGTTTGACGACATGTTGTGAGGTTTAACCTGAGATGCTGGCGTTTCAGGCATAATAACGTTAATTTACAAATCGACACGGGATTTTAATGAATCAATATCACTTTATTCAATTTAGCATGGATTGTAATCAGAAAGGCGATAATCAAAACCCACCCCTAATCAAGAACTTGCAAAGTAAAAACATGATCAATGTAAGGTAGCCCTTTTGTTATTTACAGTTAACAAGAGGATTAGTGTTACTGTGCGCTGGCTGAGTCTGTTTCTTTTCTTAGAAATAGTTTCTCCTGCCCTGGAGAAAATCCACTTGCATGGAACAGAAGAGGCTGTGGAGTGCAGGAACTACACTGCAAGCTGGTAGATATGCAGGTATTCCTGGGTCCTGCAGACTATCACCTAAAAACAATAAACAAAATGATTTTCTAAACTGTAGCAATGTCATGTACGTATAGTGTCAAATACATTGTTGTAGTCTTCATTAGCTTTAATTCACATGGAAGTGTTCCTAAAGTCATATGCTGTAATGATATTTACATTATGAAAACATGATTTTGGACATTTCAAGTTTTTCACTTCGGCAGATAAAATGAATTGAGCAAAATCAACTCAAAATATTCCCACACGCCAGAACGTCCTCTCTTCCTCGCTGGCTCCATATCTGTCAGTGGAATGATCACCTCTTCGCTCTCTGTCACCATCAACACACTCCACGAATCCCGTGGATGATTCACTTCCTTATATCCGTTTGAATCAGGTACCGAAGCAGTTACGTGCGTAATGAAGCTTCGGACGTCACTGGTCACGTGACTTTTGCCAAACGAAGCAAGCCTCGACACAGTGCTTCTGAACCAGTGTGTTGTTTTTTTCGACACACGCTCCGGAGCGCCAGCTTCAAGCGGGCCATCACTAGCTGCAACTAAGGTAACTCAGAAAACAAAAGATTAATCATACATAACAGTGTAAACTAAAATGTGCGCACTTATTTTAGAATGCAGTGTTATGTGGATATGTGAATGAATTCTAAACCAAAACCAGTTATTTGTCCTGTAAATTAATTCCTATATTTAAAGAAAGACAAATGTGAATGCAATGTTACTTATAAGTCTCTACACTAACATGGTGGGTATTACCACTGTGTGGCTGTAAGTGCAGCCATCACAGAGCCCAACAGAACACTTATTGCATGCACTCGCAAATCCACACAGAGCACCTCTAAAAGACCTAATTCCCCTAAAGTAAGAGCCCAGCTCAGGGATTGCACACTGCCCGACTAATATTGCACCAGCCCACTGAAAATAAAAACAAACCCAGCATAAAAAACAAACAGTTTTAAAAGGTGACCCTACTCTAAAACCAACCTGGGAGAAAAATGCAACGAAAAAGAGGAGGAGGAAAAAACTGACAAATTCACATGTGCAGCCTGTCCTGCAGGAGGAAATACAATATAAATTAGATTGTAGCGCATAAATATACTTTTTTTTATGTCAAATATATTAAGTTAACATACCTCCAGCAGACAACTGTGTTTGCTGCACACCTGGCTTGTCTTCTAAAATCACTACTAGAAACATAAAATACAATAAACATCAAATACATTTCAACGAATTTAAAAAAGCACTAAAAGAAAAACAGCCTGTACCTCGAACCTCTGCTGTGGAGGTTTAAAACAACCGTTTGTGTAGAAGACAAAACTTCTCAGGCTCTTCACCTACTCACACAACCATTGTTCACAGCCGCTCGTCAGTACAAATGAGAGAAGAGCAGCACCTGCTGCTACTTCCTCTTTTATACCCTCCCTTGGAGCCTCTGGGTCCTAAAGCCTTCCCATTACATATATTCAAATAATTTAAAAAAAAAAAAAAAGTTCATTTACCTGTTGTCACTACCCGATCCGTACCGGAAACCCGATCGGTACCCCGCATGCGCGAAAGGTTTCTACTTCCGGTCGTAGCGTTTTACGATAGTTATGGGTCAGAGTATCTGTTAAAATGTTAAGAATAACAAGTATATCTTAAAATGTTTGCAATAATGAAGCATTTCAGTACAATGTAGACAAAAACGAAAAATAAAAAGAAAGTTACGGATCAGGACTCTCCGATCCTTACTGCGCATGTGTAAAGTCTGACCGTACAAATCGGGTCTACCCGATCCGTACCGCGCATGTGCAGATGTTTTCTTCTTCTTCTGTTCTTTTAATGGCAGTTTACTCCCCAGTGTACGAGGATACCGCCACCTGCTGACCGAGCGAATAAACCCTATTATAAACTGAATTATCGTCATTACAAACGTGTGTTAAATCTGATTTAGCGATAGTCGAGTGTGTTTATGCTCGTCTGTGAGGAGAGGATTGTTGGAATAGTGATGATGATGTGCGCTATCACTGTCAATTGTCAGTAAACACTTCATCTGGCTGATGAATCTACACGTGAGATATTACAAAGTCGGCATTATTAACTCTGTAATTAGGCGCCATTCTTCTTATTTTACGGCGCTGTTGCTCAATCGGGGGACGCTCTCTGTTGAGGAGAAAAGCATGAATTTCTTTGTATACGGATTATCCATTGTTTAAATGTCCCGGGCAGTCGAAAAGGAGGCAGAGCTGTTGAGAAATGCTAGGAGCTAACTGGGCGCTAACCGTACCATTCAAATATATTGAATGTCGCAATGTTGGCAAAGAGAGGAAGTGACGTAAGATTTGCGCATGCGGGGTACCGATCGGGTTTCCGGTACGGATCGGGTAGTGACACCTGTTACTACTGTCACACACCAAATCCGGTCGTGAGTGGAGAGAAAGATGGCGGAATAAGCGGTTGTACAATCTGCGGGTCTGATTAAGAAACGTGATTTTGATGTCCTGTAAAATACTTTACTGACAAACTGTTACTCCAAAGGAAGTAGAACGCAAGCGAAACCCCCTGGAAGTTACTTTGACAGACCTTCAGGCAGACACAAAGATAAACTTAGAGCGATAAAAATGGCTAACCCCAAGCTAGCAGGTAGCCTCTCCGACCATGATTACAACCTTGCTGCTATGCGGGAAGCATGTGAGGATGAAGATATAGAAGAGATGGAACTTCAGAAAGAGATCGGAAGACCCATAGGTGACCACACTCCGTTACCAAGTCCCAATCCCAAAAAAATGAAAAGCAAAATAACTGAGAAGCAGGTGAGCATCGAGAATGTATATGAAGTTTTACTTGGCTTCACAAAGAGATGCGAGGAAAGGTTTGATTCGCTTGAAAAGAAGTTGGAAGCCTTCGAACAACGCATTGAAGTAAATACACAGGCGACCCAAAAAAACAGAGAGGAAATTGACAAGCTGAAGACGAAGGTGGAGTCGCTGGTGAAGGAAAACAAAGAATTAAAGGAGAGCTGTCGGGAGAGTGCACGTTACCGCAGAAGATGGGACCTCAGAATTTTGGGTCTGACAGAGAAGGACAACGAGAATACACGTGAAACAGTGATCGGCATTCTAACAAGAGTGGTTCCTGTATCAGTGGAAAAACTGCAGCTCATGGTTGATACAGTACACCGACTGGGGAAGAAAGACAATGCAGTGAGCAACAAGGTGCCAAGACCAATCATCATACAGTTCAGCATGAGGACGGCAAGGGATGAAGTATGGAGGAAATCCAAAGAGGCCAGGGTCTGCAAAGAACTGAACATAAAATTTAAAGAAGACTTCTCCAAAGAAGACCGTGAAGCTCGGATCAAGCTGTGGCCCAAGGTGCAGGAAGCTCGAAACAACGGCAAAAGAGCATTCCTAAAGGAGGGTTATGCAATAATAGACGGTAAAAAGATCGATCTGTGAGATGCACTTGAAGAAGTCACTACAAGTTAACCATAAAATGTGGGTATGTGTGTGTGTGTATATATATGTTTATATATACATATCTGTTAAAAATACACAAATAAAAAATAGGAGAGGGTCAAAAAGCAAAGTCGTAGTTAAACGTGGGCTATCCAGAGCTAAAATTGCCGCATATATAAAGGGGTAGTACTGTGATAGGGTCGGAGTACTGTTATGATTACATAGGTAGGACACTAGGCTTATTCCTGCTTCAAGCACTTTTTTTTTTTCTTCTAGTAAGTGCCAAGGAAGCAGTTACTGTTCTTGTTTTGTATTTTGTTCTTGCGTTTTTGTTTTTTCTTTATCTTATAGATGGCTGTTCTATTAAGTTCCTTAAATGTTCGAGGCTTAAAAAACAATGTCAAACGTAAGGCCATGTTTTTATTCTGCAAGGAAATTAAGGCAAACATTTTGTTTTTACAAGAAACACATTCTGGTAAGGAAGAGGAAACATTTTGGAAACATCAATGGGGAGATAGTATTCTTTATTCACATGGTACTACTCACTCAGCAGGAGTTATGATCTTATTCAACAAATTTGCAGGGAGAGTTATTGATCATAAAAGCGACGGAATGGGGCATTGGATCATGGTGTTGGTAGAAGTCTGTGAACAGAAAATTATTCTTATTAACGTGTATGGATACAATAACAGGTCGCTAAATAGAAATATGATGTCTAACTTAAGTAAATTAATTGCAAAGTGGAGTACTACATATGGTTCTACCCAGGTGATAACTGGAGGCGATTTTAACCTGGCTCCTAACTCATGGCTTGACAGACAACCACAAAGAGGAAATCAACCAGAACACGATAGCATTATTTGTGACTTTTGTACGACAACCAATATGATCGATTATTGGAGGATGACAAACCCAAATACGAAGAAATATACTTGGTTTAGTCCATCAAATAAAAACGTATGTTCAAGATTAGATTATTGGCTTGTCTCCCAAACAGTATCATCATATGTTACGAAATGTGAGACCCAGTCAACCCCACTTACTGATCATTGTCTGATAAGTCTCTTATTATCTCTACGTAAACAACAAAGATCTGACAACATATGGAAATTTAACAATAGTTTATTACAAAACGAAGACTTCTGTAAACAAGTTAAAGAACTTAAATCAGAAATTAACAATATGAGCATGACTAATGTCAGTAAATGGGAATGGTTTAAATATAGTGTGAAACAATTAGCTATAGAAACGGGAAAGAAAGTGTCTGCCCTACGCGTATGTGAACAGAAAAATCTAATTGAACAAATTCATTTATTATGTGGTAAACCCTGTATGACTGCGGAAGAGTCAGAACGCTTACAATCTTTACAAAATAAGCTAGATGAGGTGTACTTGATTAAAGCTAAAGGAGCATATGTAAGGTCTAGAGCCAAGTGGATTGAACATGGAGAAAAAAATTCATCTTATTTCTATAGTCTAGAGAAGCGTAGACAAACAAAGAAAAAAATAACTAAATTGAGTAAGGATGGTACTATAATTGAGGAACCAAACAAAATAAGTGAGGAAATTAACATGTTCTATAGTAATCTGTATAAATCAAGAACTGAAAAAGAAAATGCAGATATCTTTTTTGATATGATTAAAGATCAGGTTAAAAAATTGGAAGAGGATGATAAAACATGGTTAGAAGAAGATTTGAAAATATCCGAATTAGATACAGCTCTAAAACAAATGAAAAATGGAAAATCGCCTGGAATTGATGGTTTAACGATTGAATTTTATAAAACCTTTTGGCAAGACATTAAAGATTTGTTATTTAATGGCTTTTTGGATTGTTTAAAAAAATGAAGAACTATCCCCAACAATGAAAACAGGATTAATAACCTTATTACCCAAACCAAACAAAGATTTACAAATGCTAGACAATTGGAGACCCATAACACTTTTATGTAACGACTACAAATTATTAGCCTTAGTATATGCAAATAGGCTTAAAAGCGTCTTAACCAAATTGATTGATGAGTGCCAATCAGCGTTTATTAAAGGAAGGCAGATTCATAATAACATAAGATTAATATTAGATATGATTGACTATCGATCCTTTATTAATTCAGAAAGTTTAATACTATTTATTGACTTTTTTAAAGCATTTGATTCAATAGACCATAATTTTTTATTTAGATCTTTAGAACTTTTTGGATTTGGAAACAAATTTTGCAAAGTGATCAAACTGTTCTACAAGCAAATTTATAGTTATGTTTCGCTCAATCCAGGCATAACATCTAGGATAGACATATTCTGTGGAATTCGACAGGGTTGCCCAATTTCTCCAAAATTATTTATTCTTTGCACTCAATTAATGGCTTACCTCATTGTGAACCATTCAGACATCGAAGGAATAAACATTTTTGATATTGAACTGAAAATAAGTCAGTTTGCAGACGACACAGTAATATTTTTAAAGGATAAATCAATACTCGAGAAAGCATTGAATGTCATTTCAATTTTTTCTAAAGCTTCAGGCTTGTGTCTGAACCTAAAGAAGTGTGAACTTTTGCCACTTTATGATTGCTTGGAAAATAGCATGAGGACGATTCCAGTGAAAAATGAAGTTAAGTATCTAGGCATCTATTTAGACAAAGACATCAACACTAGAGAATCAAAAAACCTAAAAGACAAAATTGATGGCATGTCCAAAACACTAAATCATTGGTTGACGAGAGATATTACAATTTTTGGATGCAATCTATTATCCAAATCAGAGGGCGTCTCAAAGATGGTTTATCCAGCATACTCACTATACATTACCCCGAAAAGTATTTAAAAGATTAACTCTATAATCTATCAATTCATTTGGCGCAATAAAACACATTACATTAAAAAAAATCACAACTTGTCAAAGATTACGCTAAAGGTGGTATAAAGTCAATTGATTTTCAATCAATGGTTGGAGTTTTTAAAATAAACTGGATAAAAGCCTTCCTCTTAAAACCTGATTCCATATGGTTCCATATCCCAAAAAATATTTTCAAAAAGGTGGGAGGGTTGGATTTTCTCCTGAAATGTGATTTTGATATATTGAAGTTGCCTGTGAAACTGTCAGAATATCATAAGCAGGTCTTGTCTTATTGGAAGATGGTGTTTGCCCATAACTTTTCACCACATTGCTCCACCTTGTGGAATAACAGGACAACTACAATTAATAAGAAGTCATTGTTTATTAAAGAGTGGTTTGAAAAAAACATAATCTTTATAACAGACTTACTTGATGAAAGGGGTCAGTTTCTCTCAGTGGGTGTTTTTAATGCTAAGTTTAACATTCAGTGTTCCCTTAGATCATAGGTGTCAAACTCTGGCCCGCGGGCCAAATTTGGCCCGCAGCCTAATTACATTTGGCCCGCGAAGCCATACCAAATTACTATTAGAGCTGGCCTACTGGTATTATACAGCTAATATATATATATATATTGTTTAGTATTAAGCTTTGCTTGTTCCATATTCAGTTTTTCAGCAAAACATGTTTGAGTCCATAAGAAAAGATTCATTCTTATATCTGGAGGAATAAATATATTTCAATAAATATTAACGTTAGCCCGCGACTTTGTTCTAGTTTTGAATTTTGGCCCACTGTGTATTTGAGTTTGACACCCCTGCCTTAGAGAATATGACAAGGTTTGTAAGGCAATCCCCTTACCTCTGTTGAGTTTGATTCAAGGTTATTTGTATTACTCTAAGGCACAAATTAGTCTACCTTCTTTACATCTAAACCAGATTCCTTTGACGGATAAAAACTGTAATAATAAAACCATGAACAAGATATTTAAAAACAAATTATTTCACAACTTTAACAGTAACACAAAACTAAAAGGGAGTAATGTTAAAATAACGAACAAATATACGCACTTTTTAAAATGGCCTATCCCCCCCAAAGTCAAAGAAATGCAATTTAAAATAATTAATGGATATTACCCAGCAGCTGAAATGCTTAAAAAAAGGTTTGGGTTTGAGGTAGAGCCATGTGGATTTTGTTCACAAAATGCAGAAAGTATTGATCATTTGTTTTTTTTCCTGCTCAGTAACAACTGACTTCTGGCAAGATTTAGTAGACTGGTTGAGTATAAGAATAGATGGGATGACCCCACTGACTCTAACACAAGTTTTATATAATAATGGTGATCCATCTAAGGAACTGTCCATGCTACACAAGGTGGTGATAATTATGGGCAAATACCACATACACAAATGCAAATGGCAAAGTAAAAGACCTTCCCTAACTGCATTGAAAATTGAATTAAAATCCTTTTTGTCATCTTTAGAATTATTGAGGGATTCATGTAAAGAGGCTGCTTTGATATGCGACAATGGGACTCAATCTCTATCCTTTTAATGATTGTGTTTTTGGTGTACTAAGTAAGCCACATGTATGTTAAAGTGTTCGCAGAAAGGAAACTGTTATATGTCATAAAAATGGCCTTCATATATTTATGTATATGTATATATGTGTTTTTGTTTTTTTGTTTTTTTTGGGGTTTTTTTTCGTTTGGTTTCTTATTCAACCTTTTCAAGATGTTGTTGCACTAATGTTGTCTCCCAACGAGAGATTGTAATATGTGCATAAATTTAATTAAAGTATGAAAAAAACAAAAAAAAACAAAAAAAAAACCCAAATCCGGTCGTTGGTACTTCCTGGCTTGTGTAGCCACGAGGTAACAAAAGCTCAACACCGCCCCCTAGCATCCTGGAGCACTTCTGTTGTACGTGCTTTGGAGTTTGTATGTGCTTTGTCTCTAGGGGCCATCGTAAATTTACTTTTATTTATTCACTCCACATGAAATGTAATAAATAAATCATGTAATACAAAAAACAACTATTCGCATTCCAACTTTTAACTATTTAAATTTTCAGCTTTTTAAACAAATTTAAAGTGAAACAACACAAAACACTACAAACCACAACACAATTAAATATAAAATATGAAAACAAAAAGAAGATGCACATTCTCTGTCATATGGACCTGCATGAATAAACTTTCTGAATCCTTTATCATCTGCAACTGAAAATAGTTGTGGATGATTACTATACCTTTCTAATGTGACGTTGTTGTCCCTGGCTCTCTCTCTCCCTCCCGCTCTGTTCCTGTGCTACTGCCAGTGTAACTACCGCCCCTCCCCCCTCTGCCCAGCGCAAAGCACAGAGAGGGTGAGAGAAAGAAAAAAGAAACACAGCTCCCAATAAGGTGCCGACTCGCGTCATTCACTTCAAAGATCCGGCTCTAACCCGTTTCGTTCGCGACCGACACATCAGTATCCGCCAGGGCCGCCCTTTGTCACTGATTCTGTTAATAATTTTTATGGACAATTCCTAGGCCAAGCCAAGTGGCAGAAGGCTTTCACTTAGTTGGTCTCAGAATCTCATCTCTGGTTTTTGCAGATGATGTGGTTCTGTTGGCTTCATCACGTGATGGCCTCCAGCTCGCACTGGAGCAGTTTGCAGCTGAGTGTGAAGTGGCAGGAATGGGGATCAGCACCTCCAAATTTGAGCGTGGTCCTCAATCGGAAAAGGGTGGAGTGCCCGCTCCAGGTCAGGGACTTTGATTTCAGCATCTTCTCTAGGTGCACTTCAACACGTGGAGTGGTGGAACTGGGGCTCCATTATCCTTTTTATAATATGTGTTTGAATAATGTTAGCAGCCAAACTTCATCACTTACTTGTTGTTGGGCAACAGACAACTGCTAAGCAACTGCAACTTGAACTGAATTCCCCTACAAGGCATGAGGTCAACAAGGGGTCATAAGAGGAGGATAGAAAAGACATCATGAATAAATTTGTATTTAAAGATTGTTTATCTTTGGCAAATATGTGATGAATCCCATTCTCAAAAGCAAGGTGTTTGAAGAAAGTGTTACGACCACTTGTATGTGTTGTCTGAACAGTGCACTTTGTTATGGTTATTTAGCTGGGCAGGGGCCCTCTGCTGGTGCGCAAATGTACAGCTCCCGAATGACTAGTTCCAGCGGGACGTCACCTAACGTCTGATCATGTCATGGTGCCTGTGCCTCACCAGCTGACCCATATTAGGCAACATGTGGTTATGTTGTTTTGCTCTTTCTCTCCCTCCTGCCGGGGCGGTGCTCATTACAGGCTCCCGCCCCTGACCCACCCACCTGCCATCTCCACACCCGCTGCCTATCTTCATAATCCCGAGCCCTGCTTAACATGGCAGCACTGAGCTACTCCTTGCTGGATTGTTGAGCGATCAGCATCAGTCACTCAGTAGTTTGAGACAGAGGTGGGACCAAGTCATTGTTTTGCAAGTCTCAAGTAAGTCTCAAGTCTTTATCCTCAAGTCTCAAGTAATGTCAGGCAAGTCAGAGTCGAGTCTCAAGTCACTGGTGTAAAAGTCCGAGTAAAGTCACAAGTCTGAAACTTTGAATTTCAAGTCCTTTCGAGTCTTTATATAAAAAAAAAAAAAAATGAAAAAAGAATGTTGCAGTTATGCTAAATGTAAATATTAGACCATGTAATTTTTAAATCTGTGTTTTTCTCAACACATGACAAAATAGTGAACTTAGAAAATATACACAAATTGTGAAATTGCACCTCTTTAAAATGCAGCTCAATTAAACCTAGCTCCAAGAATAATTTTCACCGACAGTTCTGAGATAAGCTGCATGTTATTCTTGGATGCGGTTGTAGGACCGGCTTTAAAATCGCATGACAAAAATATCATACACATTAAAAAAAACTGTATCACCAACGTAGCCTGGACAACATTTGCTAGTTAGATGAAGTCAGCTATCTCATCGTAGCATATTTATATGCATATTTATAATCATACGCTTCTTGGAGTGAGTGCATACACTCATGAAGTTTAGTAACTTCCGGTCACTGCAACAAGCCCAGGTACAGTTTACCGCCGGATGGGTGCAGGACCTTGAAATGCACCGTGTAGAACGAAAGACCATCGTACGTATCATAAGTTTACCAGTCTCACAAATCGTCGTCATAAATACACATTCCTTAACCGTTTATTAATAGGACCTTTGAGCTCAAGTGTAATTAATTAGTAGTGGAAATAATTTCTGGTAGCATCACAGAAATGTAGCAGTAACAATAATACTGTATGCTGTAATCGTACTGGACAATTAGTGATACAAAAACCCTGTTTTATCCTGTGAATAAAAGTATATGTTTTTGTCAATGTACCATAATAACAGAAGCGAAACGCAATATTGTGTCAGGACAATTCACTATTTATGCACAATAAATAAAGGAGCATAGCGCGACAATTTCTGTTCAGCGCCAGACTTGCTTGTAACCTATATCACCAATTATGTTATGAAAATGACTCATTAACTACAACAGCAGACTGACCTTCGTGTAAATGCTTGGAGCAGACTAACCTGTGAGCTGGAGTGTTCTGGGACGTTATATTTGATCTTTGAATGGCTGCGATCCAGGCCATCCGTCGCCTCTTTGTTACTTCGGAAACATGGCTCGAACAATTTCTCTTCAACGACGTAATCCGATAACAACCGATCTCTTTACCCGTCGGCTTCCCGTGGCTGTCATGCGACCGGCTATTGCAGTTAATAATACAACAGCTTCTTGACATTTTTGTGTTTCTTTTTATCGCTGTATAACTGATTTTAATTGAAAGCCTGCGTGCGCTAGTACCTCTTGCCACGAGTTCCCAGAATCCTTTGCGGTTCTACCCGTGAATGACGTCACATTTTCAATCTCTATATAATATGCATGTTAAATTTTATATTTGGGGTGAAATATCAAGTCTTTTCAAGTAAACCGGTTCAAGTCCAATTCAAGTCCCAGGTCATTGGTGTAAAAGTCCAAGTCAAGTCACAAGTCTTAGAACATTTTTTCAAGTCAAGTCTAAAGTCATAAAATTAATGACTCGAGTCTGACTCGAGTCCAAGTCATGTGACTCGAGTCCACACCTCTGGTTTGAGAATCTGTGAGACGTTTTCCGTCAGTTTGCCTCTAATTGAAGTTTTTGTGCGCAGATCTTTCCCGGACCTTTCCCTGCCTGTAATCCTGTGAATGAGTGTGACCCAGTTAAGGAGTGAGGAGAGTGATTTGGAGACCTTTTGGAGCACGTTTGATCCCCTTCCCTCCCCTCACGGATCCTGGAGCCCTGGACCCCCCTTCAGCACATTGTATACTCTGTCAGTGCGCCCCAGGGTGGCTGTGGCTACAATGTAGCTGCCATCACCAGTGTGTGACTGTGTGTGTGAATGGGTGGATGACTGGATGTGTAAAGCGCTTTGGGGTCCTTAGGGACTAGTAAAGCGCTATATAAATACAGGCCATTTACCATTTATATATTATCACCTGGTGTTGTCTGTATAAATAAATTAACTGTCTTCTCTAAAAGGATTCCTGGTCTGCGCCTGAGTCCGTTAACTAATCCTGACAGATCAGCTGTCGGAAGTGGGTCGCCGTGTTACGCTGGCCGGGGTCCTTCTTTTCCACCTGGTCTTCCTGCACTCCTCTTCATGTCTGGGGCCTATCTTCTCCAGTACTCAGCTGGCTTCCTTTTAATAGGTCTTTAAACAGCTGATAGGCCACCTCTGGACACACCCAAAGCTCAGCAGGTGATCTCTATCAGCTAATTTGTCCCATGCACCCAATCCACAGTGGATTAAAACATTGTCAAATAACACACTAAAAACATGCAATACAAACAGAATGAAATCATGCAAATAAAAACTACACTCATAAATAAACACTAAAATTCAGAATAAAACCAATATACAAGATAAATACAAATTTCCACTGTGTGACAATTGTCTCCTGTGGCTGCTTGGGTCTTGGGGGCAGCAAGTGCCTCATCCATGCTATGACCTGTCCCCTAGATGGGTTGTAACAAAAGAAACTACAGAAAAAGGGACAGAACTTTAGTAAAGAAATCTGGAGAAATTGCTGCGACAATAAAATCATCAAAACAGCTCCTAGAACAACAGTGTAAAAGTGTTCAATCCCCATTAGTTATGTTTTACTGGGTAACACTAAGAAAATTACTAAAGTAATATATCAGATATGTTGCATCCCAGTGAGCAATAGAGGTAGTGGACATTACAAGCAGAGCAAATTTTGAAATGATACTGGGGTCAATATAACACTAGGCACAGTCCCGGCTGTTTCTGGTGTGGGAAATGTTTTCTGGGCACTACTTAAGCATGCTTTTATTAGTGAAGAATAATTTGTAACTATGAAGCATTGTCCCAAAAAGTTGATTCTGTTCATCTGGACGTAACGTTTTCAGAGGGAGAAATGTTTTGTCACTCATCCAAGTGACGTCTTTAGACTCAGCTGACTGCAGGGCTCCCCAATCTTATAAACGGACATTTGCATAATGACTGAAACTAACACCACTTATGAACAATGGGCTGGGAGGTTCATTTCTTCATCATTAATTTACAATGCTTCTAAATGAGAATACACTCCTAAAGGTGTTTGAATTCACAGACAAACTTAGCCCAGCACAGCATGAGAAGTCTAAGACCAGGAAACAGGAAATCTGTGCGTCAGAAACATCACCAAAATATGGAGAGTGTCCTAAGAGAAAAGTATGCCACACTGAGGATGGGGACAAGTGGGTTAAACATTTTGTCTGACAGACAGCTCACCCAAGCAGAGAAAAACATCCTTGCAAAAGGGTTGAACTTTGTTGTGACGCCGAGAAAAATCCCACTAGTGGAACTGATCACAGCAACTGAAACAACAGCAGACATGAAGCGGAGTAACTGCAAATGAAAGTTTCGGCTTGTCTCAGCAGTGCATCCAAAATAAGCATGGAGGAGAGGAAGGCATTCGCATCGCTTAGTAACGACAACAACACTATTATCTTTCTGCCAAACAAGGGTAGGTGCACAGCTTTGATAAACAAGAAAGACTATTGTGTTGGAGGTGTGGTCTGAGGAGGGGTGGTGCAGTGGGCTCGAGGGACAGTGCCAGGGAAACTGGTGGGGCAGCTGAAAGCCATTCAGCACATATGCTTTCACTATATCAGTGATGCTGGGACCTGGAGATGGAGCCAGCTGGAAAGCTGAGAAGTGGTGAACCTGTAAGCAGGGGGACTGTAAAAACCAATGTATTTTGTAATACAGAAACCACACAAACACACCAAATGTCTCAGGTTTTTACCAGGCTTCACAACTATCATGAGAAAATTTTGTTACTGCTTAGTGATAAAAAATACTTATGAGCCCCTGAAACGAGACCCAGGAAGTGGTTACAGGAAGAGGATGTTAGGTTGTGTGAAGCAGTTAGAGCAACACATTGCTACTGACCGGACCTCATAACACAGGGGAATCTACATCATCTGTGTGGTTTACCAAAGACACATAAACAGGGTATACCAATTGTCTATATGAACAACTTGGTAAATGGTAAATGGACTGGTTCTTATATAACGCTTTTCTACTCTGAGCTCTCAAAGCACTTTATGCAGGATGGTCACCGATAACATCACCAAGTTTCTGGCTTCGATCCTCAAACCGATGATAGTCAGCTCTAAACACCACATCCAGAACACTTTTGTTCTGTACTTCATTCCACCTACTTCACATACAAGGGTCAGTTCTACAGGCAGAAACATGGGTGTGCCGTGGGCTCCCCAGTTTCACCCACTGTGGCCAATTTGTACATGGAAGAAGTGGAAAAGAGGGCTTTGCTATCCTACCCTGGAACACCACCAATCCATTGGTTCAGACATGTGGATGACACCTGGGTGAAAATCAAATCTCAGGACGTTCCACATTTCACGGATCACATTAACTCAGTGGACCAACACATCAAATTCACCAGGGAGGATATGAAAAGTGAGATTTCCATCAGTAATGGGGGACATCTAAAACCTGACCATATGTACCGTAAACCTACACATACGGATCAGTATTTAAGGTTTGACTCTCATCATCCACTGGAGCACAAACTGGGCGTCATCAGGACGCTACAACACAGAGCGAACACCATCCCTACTGACACAGCAGCCAGGGAGGCAGAAGAACATCAGGAAGGCCCTGAGTAAATGTGGTTATCCCAGCTGGACTTTTGTCAAAGCAGGAAAGGCTCCTAAAGAAAGCTCCAGCCGATCCAGGAGGGAAGGACAACCGCTGCCCACCTGTAGTGATCCCGTACATGTCAGGAGTATCGGAGAAGCGACACATTTTTTCTAAACACCGGGTCTCTGTGGCTTTTAAACCCCAAAACGCCAAAACTTGGTCCACCCCAAGGATCGGGTCCCCCGACACAAACAGAGTAACATAGTGTACGCTGTTAAGTGCAGGAGGATTGGCAGGATTTATACGTTGGGGAAACCAAACAACCTCTGGCTACAACACAGAAGAGCCACCTCGTCAGGCCAGGACTCTGCAGTCTGTTTACACCTACAGGTCAGTGGACACTCTTTCAATGTTGAGGATGTAACATCCTGGACAGGGAGGAACGCTGGTTTGAGGGCGGAGTCAAGGAGGCCATTTACGTGAAAAGGGAAAGACCATCTCTGAATGGAGGAGGGGGCCTAAGGGTACATCTGTCACCATCTTACATGCTGTGATTGCAGCCATTCCCCACCTCTGTGAATGGCACTCATGGTTATTGATCAGTGGGCTTTGATCAGTGGGCTTTGATCAGTGGGCGTGACAATTTGCTTATTAATTGTCAAGAAACTGACTGATTTGTGACTGGACTATCTGGTTGGTTGTACAACCTCACTGCTAGGTGCCACCAAATCTCACAGTAGTCTTTAATTCTACTTAATCCTGATCTGAATGCCACAACCTGAGAACTGTTGCTGATCACGTGGATGCTTTCATGGCCACAGTTTACCTTATTCTATGCCTATAACTACCAGAGGTGGGACCAAGTCATTGTTTTGCAAGTCTCGAGTAAGTCTCAAGTCTTTATCCTCAAGTCTCAAGTCAAGTCTCAAGTAATGTCAGGCAAGTCAGAGTCAAGTCTCAAGTCACTGGTGTAAAAGTCCGAGTCAAGTCACAAGTCTGAAATTTTGAATTTCAAGTCCTTTCGAGTCTTTAAAAAAAAAAAATGAAAAAATAATGTTGCAGTTATGCTAAATGTAAATATTAGACCATGTAATTTTAAAATCTGTGTTTTTCTCAACACATGACAAAATAGTGAACTTAGAAAATATACACAAATTGTGAAATTGCACCTCTTTAAAATGCAGCTCAATTAAACCTAGCTCCAAGAATAATTTTCACCGACAGTTCTGAGATAAGCTGCATGTCATTCTTGGATGCGGTTGTAGGACCGGCTTTAAAATCGCATGACAAAAATATCATACACATTAAAAAAAACTGCATCACCAACGTAGCCTGGACAACATTTGCTAGTTAGATGAAGTCAGCTATCTCATCGTAGCATATTTATATGCATATTTATAATCATACGGTTCTTGGAGTGAGTGCATACACTCGTGAAGTTTAGTAACTTCCGGTCACTGCAACAAGCCCAGGTACAGTTTACCGACGGATGGGTGCAGGACCTTGAAATGCATCGTGTAGAACGAAAGACCATCGTACGTATCATAAGTTTACCAGTCTCACAAATTGTCGTCATAAATACACATTCCTTAACCGTTTATTAATAGGACCTTTGAGCTCAACGGTAATTAATTAGTAGTGGAAATAATTTCTGGTAGCATCACAGAAATGTAGCAGTAACAATAATACTGTATGCTGTAATCGTACTGGACAATTAGTGATACAAAACAACTGTTTTATCCTGTGAATAAAAGTATGTGTTTTTGTCAATGTACCATAATAACAGAAGCGAAACACAATATTGTGTCAGGACAATTCACTATTTATGCACAATAAATAAAGGAGCATAGCGCGACAATTTCTGTTCAGCGCCAGACTTGCTTGTAACCTATATCACCAGTTATGTTATGAAAATGACGCATTAACTACAACAGCAGACTGACCTTCGTGTAAATGCTTGGAGCAGACTAACCTGTGAGCTGGAGAGTTCTGGGACGTTATATTTGGTCTTTGAATGGCTGCAATCCAGGCCATCCGTCGCCTCTTTGTTACTTCGGAAACATGGCTCGAACAATTTCTCTTCAACGACGTAATCCGATAACAACCGATCTCTTTACCCGTCGGCTTCCCGTGGCTGTCATGCGACCGGCTATTGCAGTTAATAATACAACAGCTTCTTGACATTTTTGTGTTTCTTTTTATCGCTGTGTGACTGATTTTAATTGAAAGCCTGCGTGCGCTAGTACCGCTTGCCACGAGTTCCCAGAATCCTTTGCGGTTCTACCCGTGAATGACGTCACATTTTCAATCTCTATATAATATGCGTGTTAAATTTTATATTTGGGGTGAAATATCAAGTCTTTTCAAGTAAACCGGTTCAAGTCCAATTCAAGTCCCAGGTCATTGGTGTAAAAGTCCAAGTCAAGTCACAAGTCTTAGAACATTTTTTCAAGTCAAGTCTAAAGTCATAAAATTAATGACTCGAGTCTGACTCGAGTCCAAGTCATGTGACTCGAGTCCACACCTCTGATTAAACTACCTGTGGTACTTGGAAATATGAAGAATGTTGACAGTTGTGGAAACGTAATATTTCCATGATGTGTCACATTAAATACTCACAATACACGAAAAAGTTAAATAAACCTAATAAAGTAAAAGATCAAATATGTAGAAATTGAGCTTTTCAGAGAACAAAGAAAAGTACACTGAAAGTAAAGGTAATTTTAAAAAAGAAAAATAATCTTTTATTTGATTAAACCCACAATCTTTTATCTAATTTGAGTGTGTCAGCCATTGTACAGCAATGAGAGAAAAATGGAGAAAACATATATCAGTTAAATAGAAATGCACAACATTTGTACAAAACGGGAATGGAAACAACTTTGTGAAAACAGACATTACTGTCAATGTTCAAAATGTTAGACGACACTAACGAATGATTCAGAGAAACATGGGACATACTGTTTGAAATTTAGTTATAAAAAATAATAACAGCACATACTAGTTTAACACAATATTTGGAGTAACTTTTCTTCATTCACGCTGTAACCAGTTAATTTAATTTCTTTGTATTGTACTGGTTAGAGAACCTATAATGTACGGGGAAACAGTGGAGCTAATGTTAGATGAAGCAGCAGTGTCATAAACACAGCTAGGCTGGTTCCAAAGGTTAGTCACTAAGGCTTGCTATCAGCATGCGTGGAAACAAGAAGACCAGCTGCCAGTTACACCTTTTTTCCCCACAGTCCTGTTTTGTTCAGGAAAAACACTCCACTAGTGTAACATTCTGGCTACTGCTAAATCCTAGCTCATAATATGTACAGTAATCATGATCACTGTCTGTATTAAGAGTCACCGTATAAGTGGCCTGAACCAAGAGCCTGATTCAAACAAATTTACAGCAGGAGCTGCTTCTGCTTGATATTGATTGGCTGGTCTATCCATAGTCTTTATTTTCTACTCAGATGTTCAGGAGTGAGAGCCTCCAGATCATCAGTGATTCATTCTGCATATTAATATCTATATTATCCCAATCTATGATCTTCCTGTAAGCCCAACCATATGGGTTTTTTTGTTTGCTGCAATTAAACCTGACCACTTTTTTCAAATATATCTATATTTAATATGTCACATTAGAGGGCATAACACTAGTTAAAATCCTGACTCACAACAAGAAAGTCCTGGGTTCAAATGCAGTCTGGGGCCTTTCTCTCCTGTGCTTGTACAGCTTCCTCCCACAGTCCAAACACATGCATGGGTTAGGTTAACTGTGACTCTAGACTGACTGTGGCTGTCGAACTGAATGGTTGTGTGTCTCTTTGTGTTAGCCCTGTGACGCACTGACAACCTCTCCAGGGTGTACACTGCCTCTGAGAGCTCCTGTTATACTTAAATTAATAAATGGAAGCGGATGGATGGATGTCATATTATTATTCACAGATCAGAAGATATATTAACATGGACACAAAAAAAGAAATCTTTTTTATATGAACAACTTTGAAGATGAGACGTGGAAACTTAAACACATTTTTCTACCTCTGTGTACTAAACCTGACATCATCACACCATGAATGGGAGTGAATTATAATAAAAACTTCATCATTCAAATTTCAAAAACTATGCAGACATCACATTTTTATGAATACTTTCTCATCAGAACAAAGAATAAAGAGGCTTTGCAGTAGCTGGAGTCACTGAAGATGGCTTAGGGCTCTGTATGTCTGTAGTCTCTATTGGGAAGAAAATGAATAAAGTATTAGTTTGAGTTGACAAGTAGTACACAAAGAGTGTGTTTTATTATGCTGCAGCAGTTATTATGTGGAGGGAGAGGTTACAGGGAAGTTTCAGGTAAGCCTGCTATTGTTTAAACTAAGGGCTTGTCTTTCAGTGACCAGTCAACTGTAGTTAATGATTATGCAGTGATAAGAGTTTCACTGCCACAGTTACAGCCATTTTTTTTACTTCTGCTTTTAAAGTCCATCAAAAAAAAAGCTATACCCGGCTAGACAGAAACCTGTCTTTTGTTGTACCATTACCCTTACGTAAAGCATCTGTGAAGGTCATTTATGCGACTAATCCAGGGATCATTGCACAGATTTGAAAAAAGGACTTCTAGTCCAAAATGTAATATGTTTTGTATTTATCAAATAGCACTAACTGGGTATCTTTAAAAAAAAAAAAAAATTGGGATGAAGATGTAAATTGAATGCTATGACGTCAGCTGAACACCTACAGAAGATTTGGGACAAGCTTAGTGCTTTAAAAAAGCTGATTTTCTCACATTTTTGTAAATGAGAAACTAACAAAAAATGTATCCCTGCCTGTCCCCAACACACACGCACTGTGAGGAGTAGCCCAGTGTCGCTAATCTGTTGGAAAAACGTGATCAAAGGGCTAAAGGTATTAAACCCATTTTCTGTGTGTTGTTTCTTATACGATTTGAATTTTTGCCATCTTTGTCGTTGCTCAATATCGTTTCAGTTAGTTTCCGCTATTCAAAGTCTTGGTTTTACGTTTATTTCCTTTGACTAATTTACTGTTTTTTACTGACTACAATAACTGGGCCTGTGTGCGCTGCACTGTGAGCCAGGCCTCACCTGTACGCCAGGCCTCACCTGTACCCGTCATTATGCAGGTGATGTCTCTGTAGCGGTGTGGGGCATCTCTACGCCACAGTCTGCTATTGAGGAGGTAGCAGTCTGTGTGGTATTGCCCATCGTTGCCATGGCTACGGTCACCCGCTCCGGCGGTGACACAGGTGGCCCCGAGGCTGACCTGGGCATGCGGGCCGTATGGGACGGTTCTCCGTTCCTGCGGAACGAGTTTCGGATGCCGGTGGACACGCGGCTGGAGAGGCGCCTCACGGCGCCGCTGATGCCCCCAAGTCCGCCCTTGTTCTTTTTCAGTAACCCCACATCATCCTCCAGCTCTGACGGGGGCACTTCGATGTTCCCAGAATACCAGAACACCCACCAGATGAGGCTGAGGAAGATGACGATGGCGCCCGCGTAGATGAGCAGGTCGTAGAAAAACACGTCGACAAACACGCCGAGGAGGAGCACGGCCAGTCCCACAATGTCAAACACCACCGCGAGCCAGAAGCAGCACACACAGCGACCCAGACCCCGATAGGCCGGCTCCATGTCCCATAAAGAGAAGTCGGTCCCCACGACGCCAGTTTATTTCCCGTCGTCTCTGTGCCGCGGCATTGAGCGCGGCTCCAATGTGAGCCAGGTGTGGCGTCCTGTCCGCTCAGGTGCGCTGCCCCTGAGAGGAGGGGCTGTAGACGCTACCTGACGGCTGCGCTCATGTGCGTTTATGATGAGCGTTTATAAGGGTGTAGCTTACTGGACCCAGACTTCGGACGTTACAGTGCAGGTATGACTCATTAAACGTGAATATGAGAGCGGCTTTATAAACTGAGAGGCCAGCATTAATAAACTACAAAAAAAAAAAAAAAAAAAAACTACAGATGACCTGACCAATGCCGCCTTCGCCATCTTGTTTTTAGGACTGGCCATCAGAAAAAAAGCACAATTGCAATATTTCAAAATCGATTAAGAAGATAATTTATATTTATGGGTGAATCATCCCTCTGTCTCCCTTAACCATAGTGTGCTGCTACTTTTAGCTGCCCTCTTGCCACAAAGGGGGTAGCCACAGCAATTAGCTCCATATGTTTGAGTTTTATGCAAGAGACCCTTCCTGACACAACCCCAAAGGGTACTTGTGTCTCTGTCTAGAACTAAACCAACAACCTTTTGCTTGAGTAGATGTACTAACCACACCACTTGAGATTTCAGTGCAATGGGTAAAAGTTTTCTCCCACCTAGTCTTTGCACTTGTTTGCACATGTTAAACATGTCACCAAAAAGGTGCTACCAACATGAAACCAGCTGTCAGTAATATCCCATCCAATCCACATTTGCAAAGAAATCAAATAAATATAATAATGAGACACGACAGGGAAAATAAGAACATACAGCAAGTTCTGTGGCTCATAGCAACATATAGGACCACAGTTTAAAAAGAATGTATGAGCAGACTGTCAATACAAATTTTGACATGATTACCTAATAAAAATTGAGAAGACACGAGCCTGTATCCCCTTTTTTGCTTGCAAATACAGTCAGAAGTCTCACACTGTTACATGTTGCCAATCAGTGCTGTTGTGTCTCCGGCGTCAGGAAGATGAGCCTAAATTCAGCTTCTCCCCATCTGTCCATCAAAAACAGGAAACAACTCAGAAGGTGATATGAGGTATGAAGAGATGAACCCCGGTGCCACCAGAAATAATATTGTTAAAAAGTGTTGAGTCACCACACGCCTTCTAAAAACTTCACTTCTCCTTGGTATTAATTGTGTTGTGCTGAAAGGTGGGACTTGTTTGGAAGTGATCCAAACAGAAGAAACAACCTTGTGCAGTAAGGTTAGATGTGTAGATTTGATCTCCTACTGACAAATAGGAAAATAAGATGCTTTGTGAACTGGAGCAACTCTCACTGGTAAAAACACTTTAGGCAACCTAACCAACTTTAGATATTTAGTCAAATGAAACTAAACTAAAAGAACTTAGATGGCCCCAAATGACCAAAACTACATCAAAACTTCCTCAACATCAATATTCATAATCATGCTGAGCTCAGGGTGACCTGCTGAACACTTGATGCTTAAAGACTGAAGTCACTGAGTGCTGTCAGGGTTCTCAGCTGTTCAGTGTTCTGCCTGAGGATCATTTTAAATCACTTTTATTTTTCACTGAAAATAAGCTGCATTTAGCTGGATCAGTTTTAGGATGCTAGTACTTTTAATGCTGGCTCTTGAATTTCTTTCATCTGCCAGTCGCAAAATTAGCTGTGGGGGGAAAACAAAGTTTCCATCTTACCTTTGTTCCATGCTTTGACACACACTGCTCCCATCTAAGCCACATCCACTCCACAGCCTGTACCCATTATTCCACACCTCCATCATGTTTGCTGTGCATCCTTAAAATTAAATAAAATCTAACTGAGGTTGTGCCTTCTTATTTTCACCTCAAAGCTAATGTACAGTGCTGCTGAGTGCTGGGTAGGTGCCCGTCTTGCTTATTCTTTGAGTTTTGAAAAATAAACCACAATTGACAAAATGACCTTCATATTATTTAAATGTTACATAAAATTTCTCCACTTAAGCTCAAGTCCATAAATTACTGGTAAATTACTGGAGTCACAGGAAGTGATCTATCCAAACAGACATCTTTTTCGATAGATGAGTCGTCCCTTGATGACCATCGCAGAAAATGCAAGTTTAAGGCTCTCGTGCTTTACTTTTCAGACACTTTTATCTACAGTATAAACACATTACATCTAAAAAAGGGCAAGAAGAAAACAAAGAACCCTGAAGTGACTGATATGAGTGGATCTTTTTGGAAAGAGCTCCGACTGGCAGCGACTTTGACAGGAGCTGGAAAGAGTCTGTGCAGTTTTCTCTTATTCTGTTATTCAAAGGAAGAAAATCAAGTGCATATAATCAATTAAATAATAATAAAAAAAGAATGATACAAGTCAGTTTGAAATTGTGTCAAACGGGGATTCAGCATCAAGACTGCTTTGGCTGCCATCTGCCAAGAAATAAGTGGTGTTGATAGGATGACACTCGTCCATCCGCCTGAACTTTGACAGGCCAAAAACGTATCGTACGTACGTGTAAGCACATGGTGGTCAAGGTAAAGCCTCCATCAAATCACATCACACCATGTTTTATCGTCTTTTAAGGTTCTTACAGGATCATCATTCACAGAATAAAAACTGTGTTCCAAAACTCTACAAAGTAGCATAAAAATATTAATCACAAAAATATGGTTAAAAATTGTGATAATAATAATAATGGATTGGATTTATATAGCGCTTTTCAAGGCACCCAAAGCGCTTTACAATTCCACTATTCATTCACTCTCACACACTGGTGGAGGCAGCTACGGTTGTAGCCACAGCTGCCCTGGGGCAGACTGACAGAAGCCAGGCTGCCATATCGCGCCATCGGCCCCTCTGGCCAACACCAGTAGGCGGTAGGTGAAGTGTCTTGCCCAAGGACACAACGACAAGGACAGAGAGTACGGGGATCGAACTGGCGACCTTCCAGTTACAGATGCGCTTCCCAACCCCCTGAGCCACGGTCGCCCCTAAAAATTGTGACAGTGCACAGGGCAGAAAACAACCTGAAACTGAATGTAACTCGTAATGGACTCCAGGAGACAGACCGGTCATTCCCCTGACATCGTAAATAGAAAATGAGTGGAATCTGTCTCCATCTTCAGGTTGCTGGGCACCCACATCTCTGCCAATCTCACCACAGCACCATCACCCCAGTAAAGGCGGCCTGGCAGCAGCTGCACTTCCTCCGTGTGCTGAGGACCAGAAGCTGCTGCTGACCTTCTGACGCTCCTTGCCTGGGTGCTGGTACGCAGGGGCCACAACTGAGAACAAGAAGTCTGCCTAAAAGATCCTTGGCTGCCTTCTGCCACCCTTGGAGGCCATTGCCAGCTCCTCCTGCCTCAGGAAAACCAGGGCGTCACAGGTGACCCCTGCACCCCGCTCATCACCTGTTTGACCCACTGCCCTTCAGATGGTGCCTCAGGTTAGCGTCACTGGCAGCTGAGATATTATAGGTGGCAGGGCAGCTCTACAGAGCCAGAAGTGTAACATCCAGCATTTTAAAAAATTTATTTAAGAAGTGAAGAGTCCAAGCTGATGCTTCAAAACATGCAATTTTTATGTTGTGATACATATTTATATATATATAACTCATTGCTATGTAAATACACACATGCTCTAACTGCACTTTGTTAGTCACACCTAACACAAATCCCTAAATAATAATATGGCAGAAATCTAATGCATTTAGACACGGCTCAGCTGACAGGATCACTTGTTACCTTGATGCAGTAGGAGACACACTGGGCAGCACTCCTGTCAGATCCAGTCTCACCAAGACTGGATGATAGAAGCAAACTGTAGTCTGGTCTGATGGATCCATCCTGCCTTATATCAGTCAGGCTAATGGTGGTGTCATGTTGTGGGGCGTTTTCCTGACTATAGTCAGGGTTGGATCAGGTGACCATCCCTGCTGCGATAGGCTGCTGGGGCCTTCCTATGATGTACTGAGCGTTTCTTCTTCACTCTCTGTAAACACAGTCGCTGCATTGAATCTTAATTTTGCAATCTTTAAAGTCTCCTGTGACCTACTGTCATTACCACTGTGCTTCATAAGGGCAGCACCAACATTCATGTTGCTGGATTAAAACCTCGTGATTAAAAATACACTTTGAAGACTGAACTATGAAGCTGATCTCCAAAGATGAATCATTTCTTGGGAATTCTGATTTTAAAACAAGCATCAAAATCAAAGACTGATTTGCGACTGGTTAAAAATGCTAAATGTACTCACCCACCACAGCTCACTGAGGTCCCACACCTCCAGACCCCTGCCCCCCCAGCCCAGATCCACTCTACTTTCCAACGTGTTCTTGTGTCTCTTGCTCCTTTGTCTTACTTTTTATATTTTATACCTGCACAGTTGGTGGAGCAGACAATCTGGGTGTACACATACAATGACAGTAAAGGCATATTCTATTCTGTTCCATCACAAGCTTCTATATTAACCCAGGAATTCTGCACACTCACAAGAGGAGGTTATTTCACTCTTCTACACAAACTTAGCCATGGCTAAGGCCAAACAGCAGAGGCCTGTTCAGCTTTTAAATCCGTCCGTTATCCATGATACGAACTCAAATTTAACAGACAAGCCTTCACATCGACATTCCCAGAGCTTTGTGTTCACATTGTGTACATACTGGAAGCACTGACTACGTTTCGGTCCACAGGAGTCGATTTGTGTTGCACGTTGCAGTAATTAAACAAAATAAAATCTTTCTATCTATATACACTTTCAAAGCAGTTTCAGTCAAGCAATAGCAAAGATGCTGAACACCTGACAAACAAGCTTAGTTTTCCCCAATTTATGGTTTTATTGTCATACTTGTTTGCTTTGATAACATTTGAACACGCTCAAGCACACTGCCAGAACGCCACATGAGAAACCAAAAACTGGGTAAAAGCAGAGGGAAACATGTACACCCAAGATCAACATTTGGTTTCAACTGTTTAGTTCTTTCAATTTCCTTTGCAAGTTACTGTGAAAATCATTTTACACTCCGAGCAGAATCCTGGTCCACATCTGTTTTCAGATATAAATTCTGCCATTTGTCATTTATGGAAAGAAAAAAAGTGGAGGGGAAAAAAAAAATCATGTATGATAAGCAGACCAGAGTAAGGAGGTGGGGGAGGTGGAGGGAGGGCTAACCCAGAATGGCATAGCTGAGCTCTCAATATGAGAAAGCCGACTCGTGTGGACATCATCTTGGTTTGTCATTTGCTTAAAAACATGTTTCTTTTTCACATGAGTTTCTTTTTCTGAAGCTGATCTTCAGCACGCAGAAAGGGGGCGTGCAGGGAGGCGCTGTCACCACTGATAACAGTGTGGGCGGGTTAAGACCAAGCTCCGCCTGCTCCTCCTCACTCAGACTCTTAGACTCGCCGTCAATCTTCAGTCCCGCTCAGCCACCAGCTTCAGCACTTTTCCGATCGCGATGGTCTTCCCTGGAACATACACCAACAAAGAAAACACTCCTCAATATTGCGTGAGTCCTAACACGGCTCTGCTATTGGAGTTCTGCTTCATTATATGTAGGATGCTCAGACCGGGAAAAATGAGTTCCATATACATGCAAGTAATTCCTGCTGTGAGTGACATTGAGGCAAGCAGAAATCCTAATGTGGCTGCCTCATGCACACAGGGCTGACTGCGAGTACAGATGCTCTGTATATCTGTACACCTGTGTACTGTGCTGCGAGTCGAATAGTAAAAACGAGCAGGACTGTTGATGAGTCTTTAAACCAGCTGCTTACAACAGAGCCTTTTATGGATGCAGATTGAGCTGCATCACCAAACCCACACCCTGAAGTGGGACACCCGATTTATCCTCGTTGGACCGAGCAGTAAATCAGATGGCAGAGCTGATGTCTGCACGACGCAATCAGCAATAAAATAGCGGTTTTCTGTGCACATCCAACCAGTTTACCACATAGCTGGTTGTCACTAGCACATCACACCAGTTTCTCTCTGAAGCATGAGCAGGAACATCCGCCAGCCTGTCTGCAGGGGGAGGGGAGAGACACCCCCCCCCCAAATGAGCTTCACTTCATAGATGTGAGGGGGGGAGAAAAAAACCGTCTCTCTCTGAAACTTATTTTGCACATATCAATTTAGTTTTCCTGCAGACGTATCAGGGAATGCCAGGACTCCCAATCACTTACGTTTGTGATGCACCTGTTGGGGTGCATGTGGTGAAAAGTGTTTTATTGCATAACGTAGTGCCGATTACATGTTGCAGACATGAACCGATTGTGCCACTCAGTGTGCCCAACCCAATGAGGACAAACCAGCGTGCCCGACTCCATCTGTTTGGTGATGACGTCGCCATAAAAGGTCTTTCAGACAGTGGTTGAACTGAAGGGCTGCTTAAGGCCTAGTTTAAAAGTTCTTTGTCTTAATCCCACAGACTCTACAGCCCAGAAAGCCAGGTTAGCTGAGACTAAAGTCAAAGGTTTCAATTAACAAACAAAGCTCTCTCTCTGCCGACACAGATCACCATGTGTGTTCAAAGTTTGACTTAAAAAAAGAGATTCCTTTCTTTAATGTTTTAAATGACAGTGTTCTGTAGTGTGGTATGGTTCTACTGAGATCATATACTGAGTTGTATCTGAATGAAGGCCAGCTGTGCAGTAACAGCAGCACAGTTTGTGTCTTTGATTTTCCAATTGCAATGTGTTTGTATCAGCTGGAACCTAATCTGCTGTTCAACACTGTTGAACTGCATCTACTGGGACTGTGTTCAGTTACAACTGTAGACCGTTCAATCATTAAAATGACTTCGATCTGGTCACAAGCTGCAGTGATTTTCTCGTTACCGTCTACATTATCAGACAGATAGAACGATAGATATATATGCACACACACCTTCATCCCGTAAGGTGAACCGTCCCATCTGAGGGAAGTCTTTAAATGTCTCGAGGCAGATGGTCCCTGCTGTGCGCAGACGGGCGATGCACACCTGGTCCTGTTTCACAAACCGTGGTCGTGTCTTGCTCTTCTCTCCTGTCTTCTTGTCTACCAGACAGATTAAGGCCTGCACCCAAGCAGCATATGTGGATTTGTAGCAATCTTAAACCAAATGTATAACATTTGGACAGATTAAGATATATGGTCCAAAAGTCTTGAGCCACCACTCATTTAGATTTTGCTAGGATAAAGACAAACGCTTGCAAACACACTGCAGAATTTCAGTGAATGTAAGTGAATATTTGGTGTGAGCACCTTTACTCTTTAGCACATGCACTCTGAGGCAGCTCTGTCATTTCTTATGTTCAAGAACAGTTTCCCAGACTTTTTGAAGGACATTGAAAGCTCTTCTTTGGACGTTTCTGCCTTTTTCCCTGTTCTCTGTCAAGATGATCCCACACTTCCTCAATAAAGTTGGATTCTGGGCTCTGGGAAGGCCAGTCCATAACCGATGGTTTTCCACTGTGTGTTTTGGCTTAATTATGCTTTTGCTGCACTGACAGTGTGTCTGGGATCACTGCTGCTGCCAATCTGAAGGTACTTTTTTCAATTCCAATAACTTTGATCAGATCTCCAGTGCAGCCCGAACCAACATCACTGCTGTACCTCCCTCCTGAACTCTGACAACAGTTTTGTTTTTTTTTACAACAAGCTCTCAGCTGACAGCTGTTTGGGGATCACCTTGTTAGCCTGTCTAACCGTGCTGTCTTTGGCCTTCTTCATAATGAAACAGATTATGTGGGGTTTTGGTTTTTTAAAGACTGCTAGTAAGAAAAGCCCCTTTTCCATTAGTACCTGCTCAGATCACTCGCCTTTACCCAACTCAGACTGACAGTTACCTGTTACAATCGAGTACCACCTAATGTGCGTAGTTGTCGTTATAGCAACACGGCCGGTGTGATCCCGGTCTGTGGCTTTTTGTCACACTTGAGGACCTCGTGTTATTTTTTGTAGCCAGTTCTCTTGTTGCCTGGTTTAAAGAATAAAAAAATGGCGGTTTGGATTTTCGTGAACGAGATGCTTTCATGGCTTGTGAGCGGTCAGTGACGCCACTGACCAGCCAATTGGTGGCGTGCAGTCTGATGACATCGCATGTTAGTACCTCTTTGGATCGATTGGAACTCTGGCCAAACAGGTACAACTGGAAAAATCCTGAAATCGATCCGAGTAGGTACTAATGAAAAGGAGGCTAAATAGGCCCAAATTGGTTCCTTGGTGAGTTGCCCGTTTTGTGAGGCCACTACACTGGTGTTTGTGTTGATACAGAATCTTTGTTATGCTTGAATGATTCACAGGTCAGTGTTAAACGGCTTAAGCAAAAACAAATCCTGTGAAAACGGTCAGGTATTTACACTGAGTGAAAAAGCAGCCAATGTCCACAACTTTGAAAGACGTTCCATCAGCCTGGAGAGCTCCTGATCCAGACCATATTTTAAATATAAAGAAATGAGTCGGGGCTCAAGACCATCGAGAAAGTGAATCTGGCATCAGGTTTTACCGTAATTTGCACTTCTTCAATGCAGGTGTGAATGTGAAGGACTGCATTGTAACCTGGACAGATGATGGATTTGTGTTCAATGATGACAATCTGCAGAGGAAAGAGTTCCGGTGATCAGGATAAGGCTGCCCATACAACATTTTCTCACTGTTAACATCAACAACTGTCTTGTGGCATCAAGCCTGAGATTCATTGCGGACCACGTGAACAGCTGCTGTGCACGTTGTCTCGATGCATGCTCAATCATCGTGGACGTAGCGTTTTGCTGTGAATGTTGTGTCGATGGGCCCTGTAATACCAGCAGAGCGTCCACGTGCACTAACCTGCGCGTCAAACGTGCGCCCTGAGTGGCACAGGTTCTCTGCATTGCACAGAATGAAGCCCGGGAGGATCTCCTCCTCCTCTATGCCTTTCAGTCGCAGCTTGAGATTTTCACCTGGCTCTGCGTCGTCCGTCTCCACGTCATCAGAGAGCAGACTCAACACTTCCACCACATGCTGCACATATAAAGAGACAGAACAGAGACGTGTATCCACATCCCCACACCAAAACAGGTGACACTGGCAAGGACCTACATGGGATATCACTAGTTTGTTTTCCTTAAGAACTCTATACCCGTTAGTTTCATGCAGCCTATTACATCTGAATACATGCTTCTAATTCTAATTTTAACTACAGGCAAACAGCCAGTGAGCAGCAGCAATAATCTCACCTGGCTCCGGCTTATGGAAGAAGATCTCTTACCCTGTTTGGCATCATGACCAGCTGCTGTGCTTTACTGATGGAGCCAGACTCCAGTTTGCCCAGAATCACAGTGCCCATGTCCTGGTGGAGACAAAGAGTGTTACAGAGCAGCTGAGAGAGAATCTGTGCATCTATCAGTCTGACCAAGTCTCCACTTCCACCGCAGCAGGACATCATGTCCAAGTTCAATGTGGCAGCAAACGATTAGAAAGAGCGGCTGTGACGAGAGGTGGCCACTCACTCGCCATGAGAGCATCAGACTATCATATGCCAGACACACTGGGACGATCTGGAGGCCGGTCAATCTCAGTGTGGACTCCATCGGACATTCATGTTTTAATATTTCTGTCAGCAAATGTCTAGGAAAGCTCAGGGTTGCAGCGCATATGTGCCTGTCAGACTTCATGCTGAGATGATGTTTCAATGCTGGGAGATGGCACGCTCCTTCAACTCTGTGCAGAGCAGAGACGGCTAAGAGGAAGTGCTCCGATTCAGAGTCAATCTTTAACCAGCTAATCAGTAACTGTTCAGATTTTAGGTTTCTGGTTTGTATACGCTGCATGACATCATGCTGCAGGGGCTCACAACGCCCCGTCAAGATTACACGCAGTCTGTGTCACGTAGAACATGTAGTTTGTATCAACGCACAAACATAAAAACTTTCCCCGTTTGGTTTGTTAACCTTTGTCAAAAGCTCCACCCTTTCGTAGAATTAACCAATTTTCTTGGTTAAATCTAATCATGCTAAACTGTAATGCAGCTTTTAGATGTGCAAATGAGAAAGACCCTTACCTTGTATTTGTCTACGATCGGCAATCTTACAGGACCGTCACTTGATCTGTTAAAATTTGGCAAACTGTCCAAGTGTGGAATAAAAGGTAGACCTCTGCAATATAAAACAAAAACGATTCCTCGTGTTTAACTCGTTTGCCTGATCTCTTCAGTCGCCACAGGTGCAAAAAGGAACACAGCAATACTTACGTGTACCACGAGCACATGTTGGCGGGCTCCTTCAGGTTGGCTCCTGTCAGCCCGGAGCACGGCATGAAGTGGACATCTTTCTTTGGATTGAAGCCCACTTTCTTTAAAAATGGCACCAGTTTCTCCTTACACTCTTCGTACCTGCGGGTTCAGACAGGGTGGATGTAAACCTCTTCAAAGGACAGCAGCATGACACAAAGTGACCACCACATGTATCAGCAGTGGGTGGAGGACAATGTGGCATGTGCAGCACCAGTGAGGTCAAATGCTGACAGGATGAGTTGAATTAACCTCTGATTCAGTCTCCCACAATAAAGAAGCATTTATTTCAAACTCCTATTGAAGTAAAACTGAAACAGCATGTAGAGGCCAGCAGAACAGAGAATTTGGATTCCCAGTAATCGCTGCATGAGACGACTCAGGACAGTGTTAAACATTACATTACTATTGTTATTAATAAAAGTAAACCCACTAATGCTCTAATTACAGATTACAGTGTAAGCCAGTCAAAGACATGTGTGTATATGTATACATGCAGACTTTAGCTGCTGTTCAGTGTCCAAACCTTTCCAGGCTCCAGTTGACTGTAGGATCATCCATTTTATTCACCAGAACTATCAGGTGCTTGACTCCGGCTGTTTTGGCCAACATGGCATGCTCCCGTGTCTGTCCACCTTTCTCAAAGCCGGTTTCAAATTCACCTTTCCTGGCAGATATCACCTGTGGGACAAAACACTCACTCACTTTGTGCTACAGCCTGGTGTAACGTCATGAAACAGATAACACAAATGCATTAACAACAAAACAATAAAGACGTTAGAGCTTAGCCTATCCCAGCTGTCACATGGTAAGGACGGCACACACTGAGCAGCTCACCACAGGGTTATGAACATGAATAATTCTGAGCACTGACATTTTTATACTTTTAACTTTGTCCAAGTTTAAAGGGTTCAGTAACTAGTAGTGTCGTTTTTTCAATCCTGTCATACTTTGGAGCACTTGGAGGGAAAGTATGTTAAGCACAGATACTCCTTCATAAACACTATAGAGGGAGTGTGTACGAACAACTATGGACACAGATGTTTTTGAGAGGTTTGTTATACTGAATAAAGATGGAACCAAACTCTTCACCTGAGGCAAAAACACAGGCAGGGTGTGAAGGCATTGCAAGGAAGAGTTAGCTGATGATGTGCAACCAGGAGCAAACAAATAACTCAAGCAAGGATCACCAGCTGCTGCCTGACAGGAAGAGCCCACGATGAACGGGAAAACAGGACAGCTGGCTAAAAAACTCAGGCAGAAAAGTTTCCAGCTTTAGTATGTGATAACACCTCAACTTCTAATGAGTTACAGTGTTAACTTCCTTTAGTTATTGTTAAACTGCCATGTTACGCAGTTGTGTTATACTTTTACTCCAAATTCTCAGAAAACATCTGCTGCTCGATTATGGCAAAAATGATAATCACGATTATTTTCACTGACATTGAGATCTCGATTATTTGACGATATTTATTTAACAATAACAACGTGTTGAATAATGACTTTAAAGATTGTCAAAAAATAATATAAAACAGTGCAAATGTTTACAATATAAAAATCAATGAAAAATGTAAACTTCTATGTTTAGTGAGCTTTGCAGTGTTGCTCTGTGGTGCAGCTACACCGTAGCAAAGTTTACACACTGTGTCTACTTGATCCACGTCTGACTGAACCCATAATGTTTCCACACCACTGAAGTTTTTTTTTTTACCTCTTTTCAACCAACAGCAGTCACTCTCCTCTCCAAATAACTTCTGCTTAGCTTTCCGAGCTTCCCTCGGGTCCTCTTAATCAGCGGTCCCCAACCCCCGGGCCTCGGACCGGTCCCGGTCCATGAGTCGTTTGGTACCGGGCCGCGAGCGTTGAGGCTCAGGTGTGAAATGTCTGGTTTTCAGGGTTTTTATCGGTTTTCAGCGTTATTTTGTTATCGCTTTTATCGTTTACTCGGTTTTCCTGGGTCTTTTTTCATGTGTGTTATGAATAAATCTTTTTTTCGGTACCGGTACTAGTTTTATTTTGTTGTATTTATCCGCGACACCTTAAAGGCCGGTCCGTGAAAATGTTGTCGGGCATAAACCGGTCCGTGGTGCAAAAAAAGGTTGGAGACCGCTGCTCTTAATTGTTGTGACGTATGTTCGAAATGCAGAGAGGTGCGCTCAATTTGCCACACGGAGCAGCGCGAGAGTAAAGCACGAGGGAGGGGCTAATAATCGGCTCAGTCATTTTTAATGATCGTTGAAAGCCCAGATCGTAATCGTGATTCAAATTCGATTAATTGAGCAGCCCTATGCTGAACTATGTTGTGTTTTAGTTGACTCACACTTTGAATGTAGTGCGTCATCAGCAGGGTGGAGAAAGCCCTTCACTTACTAATAAATACTGCCTGCAAACAGCAGCATTTATAAAACTGACGTCGTCATCACTGTGGTATCATTTGCCCCTATTACATACACAGCAATGATTTTCTTCCTCTCATTTACTCAGAGCAGTACAAGAGCTACAGTGCTCTTCAGGGCGTTCTTTAAACCAGCTGAGTACGAGTGAGCGCAGCAAGTCTCATACGTGTAAGCCTGCTCACTATGAAGCGCACAGTGATATGCTCCTGTTAGGAGCAGCTGCATCCCTTTGGTACACGTAAAGACCCTCAATCAGCGCAGTTAGTGGTCTCAGCTATACTATTAGTCCTTGTAACACACACACACACACACTCTAAACCAACAGCTCTCTGTAGCAGACTTACACGCCGACTTCCAGTTTAGCGTTAAGCTGCACTGACATACACTCAAGCGTCTGCATTTGATTTCAAAGGTAAACTACAGGGAATTCATTACAATTGTACTTTCTGGTGTTTTTCTCGGGGGTAAGTTCAGTAACACTGCTCATTTCCTGGACTCACCAGCACAGCCAGGTCTGCTTGTGATGCGCCTCCGATCATATTGGGCACAAAGCTCTTGTGACCTGGAGCATCTAAGATGGTAAAGTGCTTCTTGTCTGTCTCAAAGTATGCTCGGCCAACCTCCACCGTCTTGCCTTTGTCCCTCTCCTCCTGGTTGGTGTCCAAAGCCCAAGACAGGTACCTGAAGATAGTTTCAATAAATAAAAAAACAACCTGAGACAAAGTGCTACTGTGTTCGTGGTCACTCTCAGCAAGTCAGTTTCTACGATGTGCTCGACACACAACACCACCATGTTGATGCAGACACAGCAGACCATCCACTCACCAGGTTTCCCGGTTCTTTTCCTTGGCTTCTCTTTCATATTTCTCTAAGGTCCTCTTGTCTACCATGCCAGTCAGATACCTGTGGTACATGAAAGGAACATGTCAAAGGCACGATGTGATGGAAGCAACTTCACTCACCTAAAGAAAAAAGGAGACTACTACTCACATGATTTGTCCTCCAATGGTCGACTTGCCAGCATCTGGAAAAGCAGCATATATTAATCAGCTAACCTACACCTTCCACGTAATAAACCCATTTTTACCATACCTGATGTGCGTACGAAACTAAGTGTGCGATTTAGTTTGTAAATAACAACCAGAGCGGGTACAACCGGAGCCCTAATACACCAGTGAAAACAGCCCCAACAAACTAAATGTTTGGACAAAAATCTCAAAGCCGTCGTTGTTATGCGTGCCGGTCACACTCACACATGCTAACTCAAAACAGCAAACGAGACTTTCCACTAACCTACATGTCCAATGAACACCACATTGATGTGTTCCTTTTTGGGAGCATCCGGCTGTGTGGGTGGAACCTTGGGCACGAGCACCTCCTCTTCCTCCTCCATCATCTCTGGAGCGGTCTCGTCTGGCACTTCTGGCCCCCGGTCCACGCACACGCCGCCTCCTGGCTCTTCCTCGCTGGGTTCTACTTCTTTCTGGTCCCATGGCTCCTCTGCGGTCATTTCTGCATCACCATTTTCCACGGGCGCTGCACGGACAAACAAAGCACATCTTTTTTTTTTTTATGCTCATTTTAAAAATGAAAATAAAGAGCATTTCTCACTTCCACCACCATTACTTTCTCTGCCTTGTGCCACTCAAAGGCTCTCTTAAGGCATTTGCACAAGAAGTCAAAGTTCTTTACAGGGAGTGCAGAATTATTAGGCAAATGAGTATTTCGTCCACATCATCCTCTTCATGCATGTTGTCTTACTCCAAGCTGTATAGGCTCGAAAGCCTACTACCAATTAAGCATATTAGGTGATGTGCATCTCTGTAATGAGAAGGGGTGTGGTCTAATGACATCAACACCCTATATCAGGTGTGCATAATTATTAGGCAACGTCCTTTCCTTTGGCAAAATGGGTCAAAAGAAGGACTTGACAGGCTCAGAAAAGTCAAAAATAGTGAGATATCTTGCAGAGGGATGCAGCAGTCTCAAAATTGCAAAGCTTCTGAAGCGTGATCATCGAACAATCAAGCGTTTCATTCAAAATAGTCAACAGGGTCGCAAGAGGCGTGTGGAAAAACCAAGGCGCAAAATAACTGCCCATGAACTGAGAAAAGTCAAGCGTGCAGCTGCCAAGATGCCACTTGCCACCAGTTTGGCCATATTTCAGAGCTGCAACATCACTGGAGTGCCCAAAAGCACAAGGTGTGCAATACTCAGAGACATGGCCAAGGTAAGAAAGGCTGAAAGACGACCACCACTGAACAAGACACACAAGCTGAAACGTCAAGACTGGGCCAAGAAATATCTCAAGACTGGTTTTTTTAAGGTTTTATGGCCTGATGAAATGAGAGTGAGTCTTGATGGGCCAGATGGATGGGCCCGTGGCTGGATTGGTAAAGGGCAGAGAGCTCCAGTCCCACTCAGACGCCAGCAAGGTGGAGGTGGAGTACTGGTCTGGGCTGGTATCATCAAAGATGAGCTTGTGGGGCCTTTTCGGGTTGAGGATGGAGTCAAGCTCAACTCCCAGTCCTACTGCCAGTTTCTGGAAGACACCTTCTTCAAGCAGTGGTACAGGAAGAAGTCTGCATCCTTCAAGAAAAACATGATTTTCATGCAGGACAATGCTCCATCACACGCGTCCAAGTACTCCACAGCGTGGCTGGCAAGAAAGGGTATAAAAGAAGAAAAACTAATGACATGGCCTCCTTGTTCACCTGATCTGAACCCCATTGAGAACCTGTGGTCCATCATCAAATGTGAGATTTACAAGGAGGGAAAACAGTACACCTCTCTGAACAGTGTCTGGGAGGCTGTGGTTGCTGCTGCACGCAATGTTGATGGTGAACAGATCAAAACACTGACAGAATCCATGGATGGCAGGCTTTTGAGTGTCCTTGCAAAGAAAGGTGGCTATATTGGTCGCTGATTTGTTTTTGTTTTGTTTTTGAATGTCAGAAATGTATATTTGTGAATGTGGAGATGTTATATTGGTGTCACTGGTAAAAATAAATCATTGAAATGGGTATATATTTGTTTTTTGTTAAGTTGCTTAATAATTATGCACAGTAATAGTCACCTGCACACACAGATATCCCCCTAAAATAGCTAAAACTAAAAACTACTTCCAAAAACATTCAGCTTTGATATTAATGAGTTTTTTGGGTTCATTGAGAACATGGTTGTTGTTCAATAATAAATTTATTCCTCAAAAATACAACTTGCCTAATAATTCTGCACTCCCTGTATATAGCGCAATTAAACAGCAACTGTTGACCAAGGCAACGCTGTACTTTTAAGATAATCAAAAGAGATAAAAACAAAAAGCATAAAATGAGAAGGTTTGAGTAAGAAATGAGACAAAAGTACAAACTCATTCATTCACTTAACAGCCAAGGAATAAAAGAGGGTTTTCAGACAGGTTTTGAAAGTGTCTGATGTTGGGGAGGACCTGATGTGACAGTTTGTTCCACAAGGAGCAGTCACAGCAAAGGCCTGATCTCCTCTGTGCTTTAACCTGGACCTTGGGACAGCCAGGAGCATTTGATCTGCAGACCTCAGTCATGTTGCAGGAGTGTATTAATTTAAAAGATCAGAAAGGTATGAGGGTGCTAACCTGTGCAACGGCTTAAAGACCATGTTTACTGTAAGCTGCAGTCATCACTGTGTTGTTGCCAAAGTAAAAGAGAAGAAGCCATACTGTGAGATGTTAGGTACAAGTTTGTCATCTCCTCATGTACTGTATGACAGAAGTGCTAACAAGGTGTCCAATGTACAATCGTTTGTACTCATACGCTGAATAACCTGCCTGGCCAACCTCAGTTGGAAATTCTTCTTAAAGCTAAGAATAAAATAAAATTGAAAAATGGAGTATCTATGTTCATATTTGTGTTCCTCACAGAAATAGAGACCTGCTATTAACATGTCCCTGAAGCAATGTCATACATTATGACCCAAACATGCCAATCACCATTTCTAGGACTGGTTCATAGTTCGCTCACTATTTTAATGACGACTTTAATCAACTCACAAGAGCTACCAAGAACTGACCCAGTTCTTTTTTATTGCAATAAAGCAGCTAGGATGGCTCTGCAGTGCTTCACAGACCAACGTCCTGCAGACAGCAGTGTTTGTGGGTGATGTTCACGTCTGGCTTTAAGCTACATGTGTGGACAGCACGGTGAGCCATGTTCACAGGCAGGGATTTCTGAAGCCGTGCCCATTTTTAATGCAGTGCTGCCCGAAGCTTCGTCCCTGCACACAAAGATTGAACCTTCTAATGATCTTATCGACTATAGATGTTGATTCAAGTTTCACATTTTATGCTGAGGAAAATTTGAAATTGCTCCACAGTTTGTTCCTCCGAGTGTTTCTTATGAGTAACACTTTTCCAGCTCCTTGTTGCCCTGACCCATCTTCTTGAAACGTGCTGCTGCCATCAAATTCAACATGAGCTTATTTGTTTTTTAATGAAATAAAATACCTCAGTTTAGATATTTCATGTTTTCTATGTTCTACTGTGAATGATATTTGAATAGGAGATTGTCAGATCAACTATTTTCCTTGCACACACGCACACACACACACACACACACGCGCGCGCACACACACGCGCACACACACACACTCCCAAGATTTTTGGAACTGAAGTTGTAGAAACCTTGTTTACAACACCAGCATGCCTACCATGTGTCCTTCCTTTATTCTCAGTGACCTTCAGGTGTGTGCAGACACAAACACAAGCTGTGTTTGACCAAGATGAAGGCGAGCCACAAGCCTCGGTTACAATTTCCACGTCTTGTGATGCAAAATTTCAGAACTGTGAGGGTCTGTGTCCGCACGGCTGCCTAATACTTAGTCCTTTACAGACACCAGGTGAGCCAACAGCAAGTATTCATTCCTGTTATATCTCTGAACTCTGCCCATTTAAACGACTAGTTACAAGGAACGTCCCTAAAATTTAGCACAGGTGTCAGCACCGTGAATAAATACAGTGTAATGGGAGATGTTCACATTTCCAGAACAGCTGAGTACAACCAATGGATCTAAATAAACAGAAAAATCTTTGCACCAAACACTACAGATTTCTGCGTGCCCTCACTCACTGCCCCATGTGTACAGTCAACAAGCACCACGACTTCAAGATTCACTGTACTGTGTGTGGACAGTACGGTGTAGGCGAGTCCTAACCACCATATTTATGTGCAGTCCCCCAAAGAATCAACGGTGCATCACTTGGCATGGATGATGTGGCCAGGTCAATTGTTGACAGGCTGGAAAGTGGGCCCGAACAAGGCAGCGATAAAAAACATAATTAAAAACGACGGGGAAATAAAATAAAACCAATCAAGGTGGAACAGTGGTTTGCACCACTGCCTCACAGCAAGAAAGTTCTGGGTTTGAGTCCACCACCTGGTTAGGGCCTTTCTTTGTGGAATTTGCATGTTCTCCCTGTGCATGTGTGGGTCCTCTCCGGCTGCTTCCCATAGTCCAAAGTAGGGCTGGGCCATATTATACCATTCACGGTAACACCGGTACAATGCTGGGCAACAATAAGAAAATAAAATATAACGATAAAACGCACATGCGCAGTGCCTGTTTTCATACGCACATGGCCGAAAAAGCATGGCAGCGACTGAGAATGAGAAGGGAGAAAGCGGATCATTGAGTGAAACGGATGAACCAGAACTTGTTTGTAAAAATGCTGCAACTTCAGTGGTGTGGAACTGGTTTGGTGTTTGTCTGTCAGATACACAACACAGCACATTTTTTTTGTAGAACATACAAGTGGCCGTCGTTATTGCCGTATTTGTCTGACTAAGGTGCTCGTAAATCAGAGTAATCTGGGACCTAAACTCCGCCCTCTCACTGAGAGTTAAAAATTGTCTAAATTCTTTCATCTTTAACAGAATGATCAGCGTTGCTGCTTTACCAGGTGTAACAATTACGTTTAACATCCAGACATCCATGAAAACAGGATTTATTACATTTAACAGAGTTAGAAGTTAGCTCGCTAGTTACCTAAGCATGATATAGCATGTTCTGACTGAGAGATTTCTGAAAAAAAAATCAAACGTACAGCTCTGCTATCACTTCCAACATAAATGAAGACAGGAAACTAAACAGCAGTGACGTTTGTAGGGTTACTGAAGTTGGGCTAGCTGGTATATAATGATGTGCTACGTGATCGCTAGCGACACAGCTGTGTTAGCATAAACAGTGAAGCTGGAGGACGAACACTAACACTTTTCCACTCGATGAAAGTTAACGTGAGGGTTCCTGATGGTTAGAGACAAATGCAATCGCATGGCAGGATGCTGTAAACGGACCAAACTTCAGTCAGGAGAACAACTAAGATAATCCATCCACAATACGAGGTTAGTCATTAATATACTGCAACAACATGGGAATAGAGCAGCTGTGATAGAATACAGCATTAATGAATCGATGGCACAGAAGTGGAGGAAGCAAGAAGAATGAGTTGAATAAAGTTTGATTTATCTGACTGCTTTGTTTCGCTTAATGTGCCTTATAATCCCGTGCACCTTATGGTCCGAGAAATACATATTTGACTTTTTTATTTGGCACACTGCAGTTTAATGTTGCAAAGCACCTCTTTTTAACTTCAGTGGATATTATACATGGTTATGCTCAGGATATGTCAGCCCATTTCCACTGGAAATGCCTTTTGGTTAAACTTTCAGCAAGGAATTTGCATTTGCACTGTTACATTTTTATAAAGCTTTAATGTACATAAAAACAGCTGCTTGTTTAAGTGACAATAAATGGAAGGGTTTTCTTTGTGCTAGTAAAGATGTGGAGTTGTATTTTGTCTTGCATCAATTATATCGTCAGTTATATCGTTATCACAAATTTTGAAATATATATTGTGACAAATATTTTTGGCCACATCGTCCTGTTCTAGTCCAAAGACATGCAGTTAGTGGGGTTAAGTTAACGGGTGATTCTAAATTGGCCCCAAGTCTGAATGCGAGTATGAATGACCTGTCCAGGGTGTACCCGTGTCTTGCACCATAAGTGCTTAAATGGGCTCCAGAGTGGAAGAAAACACCTACAACATAAAAGATGGACTGCAAAGCCACGTGTAGGCTCACATGTAAGACCACTCAGAATGGGTTGATGTTCCCTTACAGATAAAAATAAATAAAAAAATAAAATAAAATACAGAACAACCCCCCCCCCAAAAAAAAAAAAAAAAAAAAAAAAAAAAAAAAAAAAAACACATTTCCGGTGACCCCCTATTAGCAAGCACTTGGCAACAGTGGGAAGGAAAAACTCCCTTTTAACAGGAAAACACCTCCAGCAGAACCAGGCTCAGGGAGGGGCGGGGCCATCTGCTGTGATTGGTTGGGGTGAGGGAGACAAGACAAAAGACACTGGAAGAGTCTGAGATTAATTTGAATTAATGATTAAATGCATAGGTATATAAACACAGTGAGCAAAAAAGGTGATTGAAGAAGATGCACTAAGTGCATCATGGGAAACCCCAGCAGCCTAATCCTGTTGCAGTGCAACTAAGGGAGCATTCAGGGTCACCTCATCTATATATGGTTTATCAAAAACATACTTTGTCAGTCTACAAGCCAAATGATGTTACTGGAGGATTCAATGTGAGCCTATCAAACATGTTCATGTAGAGTACATCTCTGCATGCGTGTCTAAAGTGATAATGAAATACACTCCCAATGAACATGACAGAGCAATGAAAAACAAGACAAGCTGATGCTAATCTACAACTGAATACAGACGTCAGTTGCTGTTTGCTCAAACACTGTACGCGGGAAGAAACACACTGTAGCAGATGCATGAAGCAAACACTGCTGCGAGGTGAAGGAGAGGAAACCAACTGTTCTAACTGTGTGAATCAATCTGTGTGAGATTGATTCAGCATAAATGTCATTGTCAATATTGTACTCATACACAAGTATTGTGTGTGTGTGTGTGTGTGTATATATATATATATATATATATATATATATATATTCACAGTTCGATTCATTACTTTGGTGTCACGGTTCGATATTTTTTCGATACAAAAAAAAATGTTCATGCCTTTTTAATTTGTCATTTATTAAAATTATAAATATATATTTTAACTCAAAAGTACAGTTTTTAAATTTAATGTTGCTGAAACAACAAAGTAATAAAAAAATAATAAATTTATCTGATTGAGGAATCACTCATCTTTGGAAAAGAGTTTGTTACAGAGAAATGGCTCTTTCCAAAATAAAAGCTATGCTATACGCTTCTTCTGGGCTATATTCTCAGCAGCATATTAAACATATCAGGTCCCCATAAGGAGAATCAGGTGCTAACGGCTGTCTAAATGACTCGGGTAAAGTTTGTAGCATGCGTGCTTGTTGTTTGTCGGCGTAAATGTGCAGTCATATTCGTTGTGTTCCCACTAGTGCTGTCAGCGTTAATCTCGTTGAAATGACGTTAACGCCACAACACGGCAAATCTCCGTTAACGAGCTACCGCGGATCGCCCCGTGCGTGGGGCTAGACGGCCAACATGTTAACGAGCTAACTGCGCTAACACACTAGTTCACACCAATGTAATTGAGCATTGCGTGGCACATCCAACATACTGTTTTACTTTACTTTTGTCCATGTACCTTGTCCACGCTTACCTTCAGGGTCATGCTTCACATGAAAACCAAAATAGTTCCAAACGCCAGATCTGAATGAGGGTGGGGGAGGTTCAATTTGCCATGTTGCAAGGAGAGCTTAACTTCTGTCTCGCTAGCTTGCGCTGCGCTCAGTGAATCTGCGTTCGACTACTCCGCCTAGGCTGCACTGTCGAGCGCAGATTCACTGAGCGCTCAACACAGACAGCATCGTCAGAAGGAAAGTTGATAAAATAAATTAAAAATTTTGTATTGTTCGATACATATGCGTACAGAACCGAACGCACTGTATCGAACGGTTCAATATCGATACGAGTATCGTTGCACCCCTGATATATAGATAGATATATACACACACACATACAGAGGTGTGTGTGTGTGTGTGTGTGTGTGTGTGTGTGTGTGTGTGAGTGAGTGAGTAAGGCACACTGGGAGCACTACAAACATGAAGATTAATCTCGGCAACAAATCTAACATTAAATTAACTTACCTGAAAAACCACAACTGGGCACACTTAGCTTGACAAAGCTACTTTTCAGTTCAGAGCAAGGTAACAAAATAACCGTATCCATCACCTACTTCATGTACAAAAACCTACACCCACACAATTTTGTGAAAAACAAGGGCTACTCTTATATGCACAAGAACCAGGGGACAGTGTCAGAAACACATGCAATAAGCAGTCTCTTGTTGTTGCTTCTGCCATCAGTGGAGAGCAGCAGAGTTACAACATACAAAGAGTTGAAATGACACTGAGTAAAAAACAAAAACCACATGTTTCTTCTCTGGCAACTGACTGTATTTTTCATCTTTTAGGGTTTTTTTTTTTTTTCCTCTCTTCAATTCTCTCTGTGGTCGAGTCTGCTGACACTTCCTTTCCTGTTCAGGCCCACTTTTCAACCAATCAGCCTACAGACAGTCATCCCCAAGACTACTGGCGCATCCTCAAAGGTTTCATACCCAGAGTCTGCACATATCAGGACAATAACACGGGCAGTAAGCGCTTGTATGTAACACTGTAGCAGTGTGTGTGCGCAATTTGTGTGCCACAGTGGGAAGCCAGTGACCCACACAAACACGCTTCATACTAGGGCTGAACGATATATCGCATTTGCGATAATATCGCGACATGATCAAGTGCAATTTTCTAACCGCAAAGGCTGTGATTATACTCTGGACATGTCCAAATTCATGGGCTGCATCCTCCTGAGGCCGCATTTGTAGACCGATTACGTCACAGCGACGCGCCGAAGGCTGTCCAAATTACTACCATATCCCAGAATTCATAGCGCGGCCCAGCCAAACTCCAGTTTCCAGCAATGGCGGCCGCTACTAAGTTTTAAAATTACTCATACTAATCTTTCTGGGTCACAAAATAAACTTTTAACATATTTTCAGGCGAGAAAGTAGTTGTGTAAACATCAAATATCTGCTCGGTTTATCAAGATATCCCATATTTGCAAAAGTGCTTCGACGTTTTCAGAGGCGTCTGCTACCCACCAGCTCGACAGCTAGCCGGGAGCTCGAGGGTTACTGATGCGGCCGAGAACGGCACAACTCCCGGCACATCATTTTCAGATCACCGCAGAGTTTCGCTCCTCGGGTTAAACGTGATATATAAGTCACTTAGACAACCTAAAAATGTTATTGTTGGGCTTTTTTCAGTGTTTTGTTTGTTCGTGAGTAAATCGGTTTGGCTGAGATTAAAGTTATTAGATTAGATAAAATAAAACTTTATTAATCCCCCGGGTGGGTTCCTCCTTGGTTTTCACACAGCTGACTAAACGTCAAACAGAAAACTTATTAAACAGAAGTATGAGACAGTCGAGAATTTACACCAGTGTCTGGTTATATTTTAGATAGCAAGAAGCAGACGGCCGAGTTTATTAAACTCCACCGAGACAGCGGTGACGCTGATCAGAACTAGACCGTCCAATTTCACGCCTTTAAACTTTAAAGGCGTGTTTGTGTGTGTGTTTATACAATTGCTATTATGTTTGCACTTTATGTGTAATGTTACTGACTGCAGAGATCAGTAAGATGTGTGTATTTTTTATTTATTAGTTTTATTTATTTAATATTATTTTTTAATTGAATGACTGTCTAGTAGTTCACAGATGTCGAAAAACTGAGTGTGGTAAAGCCACTGATTTTGTTTATGTATATTTCTGCAATCTGCACATTGTACTGACTTTCATTTTAATGTTTACACCAGGGTTCCTTGTCAGCACTTTATGCTCAGATGTTTGTAAGCTAAAAATAAACTATTGTGTATGTTCAAATATACTGTTGTGATTGAAGAAGTTAAATAAAAATGTCAGTCATCAATTCATGCATCACCTCATGTCATCATAACAGAGGTCTGTCTTCCAGGAAAGAACAGTTTAAAATTAATGTAATATAGTATTGGCCATACTATATGATGTATTGCTTGTCTTTGTTTAATAATACAGAAGACAAAGACCTTAAAAAATAATCGCATATCGCATCGCAATATTGGGGAAAAAAATCGCAATTAGATTATTTTCCATAATCGTTCAGCCCTACTTCATACATACCAGCACTTTCTGACATCTCCATGGTGGACATCTTTTCAACAGCAACTAAAAGAGAAACAATGGTTACATTTAAGTTTAATGTAATCTTAATGGAGCTTGTTCCACAATCTTAAAAGAAGAGCATGTGAGTTTTAAAGCTGCAACTGGCTTAATTAGAAAACAGAACCGTCTTTGTGCCCCACAAGTAGCTCTCATTGTATCTTCAGAGGCCATCTGACGACAGAACCTGTAACAGTTTTACTGTTTTAGCTCCCGTGTGTGGGGCTCAATATGGGCGGCACACCGCGGATGGATGCAGGTGGTGTATGTACGCTTTCCTGTGATCGTCTCCAGAGTGCGTCAGATCATCCACGTCACGCCACATACTCATACTCACGCTCTTACTAATTTGTTCGCAGTGACGAGTTTAAGCTTTCCGCAAACACTCCCGGGAAAAGTGCCAGTACGGCTCCAGTTACTGCTCAGAATGACTGATCTCTTGGTTGTACGGCGTCGCTGACGCTAAACACCGAGATTCCCAAAACTCAAACGTGAAAAGCACGCCGGCTAACGACCATGCTAGTTGGCTACCGCCGGGTGGCTGAAACAAGCTAACGCCGGTTGGGGTGGTTACTATTTAATCAGTTATGACAGTATTTAACAAGCTGCAGAACAAGAGGCGGCTAGATGTGACAAGTTGAAAAACTTACAAAGCGCAAAGCTTACCACGAGAAGGATTAATAACCCGAACAACGTGGAAAGCAGCTAGTTTATCGCGTTTCACGGAACGCGTGTCTGCAAAGCGGCTAATGAGCTAGCAGCCCAGCCACTGCTAGCTCTTAGCTAACGCAACCCCGTGGTGCCCCTGTACTCACCGGCAGAGTCGACGTTTGCCGGGTGTGCTTTCAGGCCAAAAGCCGGAACAAACTCGGCGGCGTTTACATTGGGCACAAATGGCTTAGCGTTCACATTTAGCGTTGTGAATGCTGATTCAAGTTGTCCGTCGATCGTGGCCTCCACATCATCTTCTTGTTCCCAGGAATCAGGGGCAGTGTCTCTCGGGTCCATCGTGGTTGTTGGATTTTCACCGCCGTGAGATTTGAGCTGCGCAGTTGTTGAGCCACACGAGCGTCCTCCCGAAACCCGACGACGCCGTCAGCCCTGGCAATGCTGGAGAGCGTCCCAACTCCAAGTGTGCCGTTTAATCTCCGACTCAAGTAAAACCCAGCAGCCGGTTTCTGTCTGACCAGACGCCACAGAGGATGTTCGACTCAGCACTCCCAGAGACTGTCCGCGTGAGCTAATGCGTCCCCACAACCGCCGGCTACCCGCAGTGACCCCTGGGATATGAAGTCTTATTAAAAAACGAGAGCGCGTCTGCTTCGAAAGAATTTTCACACTAAGAGAACTACATTCCCCGAAAGACTACGGACACACGGTTTACGTCAAAAAATTTCTCAGCTTTGTAGAAACCGCAGATTCGAGTCAGATTTTGTTTGATTTTCTTGGAGTATGACTTTCGAAGGCTTATTCTTTCAACTTGATTAACTCTTTAATATGAGTTATATTTCTTGTTTGCTTGAAGAAGACATTATACTCGAGTACAAAAACACGCTAATGCACCCCCACCGCACGCACGCACGCACGCACACACACACACCCCGCTATATTCTAAAACAAAGCCACTAGTGAAATGTATAATATAATGTATCTCATATAATTAGTATAATATATAGTATAATATAATGTATAATGTATATATAATGTATCTCAACAGAAGTAAGTTAAAACAAAATTGGTATGCTTCAATTAACTGCTTCAAAACATTTCACAAAAACAGCTGCAGGTTAGACAAAAACCTCCAATAAACTGACAAAAAACGATTATAATTCATAGTTATAAATTCCCATATTTGAATTTCCATATTTACAGAATTAGAAAGTATGTTTACAGTCTGGTGCAACAATAACTTGTAGATAATTTCCCTTTCATACTCTGAAGTCATTCACAAATAAGTATTACAGTTTGCTGGTTTGACTGATAGGTATGCCACCATCGCTGTAGCAGACTGCTGTCTACCAGAACTCACAATGTCAACAACTCCACTATGTTTGTGCTGATGGTGCTTCTTAGAGAATTTTTAAAGGCATTCTCAAACAGACACCAATGCGTGCAGAGTGTTACGACTCATTTAAGACATTTGTGCTTCAGTTTTCGTGAGCGAAATTCTAGTGTTTCACCTTGGACTAAATAGCACTTATCTGTGCCTGTTTGTTGCATCCGTAAACTTATGAATCCTACTAGAAAAGATTGCCAGCTTTTGCTAATCAACACAAAAAAACCCCATATACAATATCCATAAGCTAACCCTAACCAGAGACCAAAAGCAGCATTTTCAAGGTGACTTTTAAAGATCTATGACTGAGCGTTGCTGTTTGGTCTCTTGGTCAAAGACTATCTAATCGGCTCTAAAACTGACCCACCACTTCTCAGTTAGCACTTCCTTCCACTTCCCAAGCTCCTCCAACCAGACACTGACAACCACTGACATGAGGATGAAAAGGATAAAAAGTTGCACAAGGGAATGCAAAATTTAAACAAAATAATATTTTTTACTTTTATTGTTTTGTTTTTAATTTTCAATATTTATCTTGATTACTACATTTAATTTTATACATATATTTTTTTATAAATATATGTAATTAAAACATCAACTGTAAACTTGAAACATATTTTAGGTCAAATTTTGGGTGAAAGTTTCTCTTCACTTTGGTTTGGTGCTGGTACAAGATCAACATTAAAATGCTTCCGGATCAGATCTGGCTGGCATAAAAGGAAGAGGAGTCGCAGTCACCTTCCACAGCTCCTGCAAAAATATATATAACATACAAATAAACAACTTATTCCACTTGATGAAAGTCATCCTTTATCACAAACCCACTTAACCGTATTGGATAAAAATGAAACCTTTTCACTGTTTGCATGTTATATTTTCAAAAAAAAAAGTTATTGTATATTTATTTTTAAATGGTTAAAAAATTGCTTTTTGAGAATTCTAAATGATGAAAAATACTTTTGGTACCATAAATCGAACATAAGAGGAAAATTGTCTTTTATCAAGCAGTTTAAATACAAACACTGTCTTGCTGTAAGCGGCATGTTAGCATATCATACTGCAAACAGTGGTATCAATCAATCAATATGACACTCGCAACAGTGTCTCCAAAAGATTAACACTGGAGTAGCACTTTGTACTACAATAACAAAAGCAACTCTGACGTGCATTTAAATGCATTTACAGTAAGTTACTGCAAACAGTGTCATTTGAGGTTTATGATCAAAAATAAGCATTCAATAAGGTTAAAAAATAGCTAATATAGACTATACTGCCAAAAGTATTTGCTTCTCTGAATTCACACACATATGAACTTGAGTTCCTAATTAGTTTAAATCCTTCCAGAACCACATTTCTGAGGTCAGACACTGAATTTGGTTGAGGAGGCCTGGCTTGCAGTCTTCGCTCTAATTCACCCCAAAGGTGATCTATTGGATTGAGGTCAGTTCTTCCACACCAAACTCACTCATTAATGTCTTTATGGACCTTGCTCTATCCACTCATGTGCAGTCATGTTCAAACAGGAAGGGCCATCCCCAAACTATTCCCACAAAGCTGGGAGAATTAAATTGTCCAAAACGAGTTCATTTAACTCCTGAAAAACAACCCCACACCATAAATCCCCCTTCACCAAACGTCTTGTCCTGGAAACCATCAAACCTAGACTCATCCATCGGATTGCCAGAGGGAGAAGCATGATTTGCCCTTTCAGAGAACATGCCACCATTGACAGTTGACTGATTAATAGTTGCTAGTGCGGAAATTTCTTGACTGGACTTGTTGCACATCCTACCACACTGGAGTTCACCGAGCTCCTGAGAGTGATCTATTCTTTCATAAATGCTTGTAGAAGCAGTCTGCATGTCTAGGACACCTGTGGCCATGGAAGTGATTGGAACACCTGGATTCAATGACTTGGATGGGTAATACTTCTGGCAGTCTAGTGTATAAAACTGTAGTTATGGTCAAATTATGTTGGCTAATGTTTTACTCACCAGTTGTTCTACACGTTCATATAAAATAAACTGATCAAAGTTAGAAGGGAGCTGATCGACTCTGAAACTACATCGTCCGTTCTCCAGGTCCTGAAGTTGGTTCATACAGTGGATGAAATGATCATAGGCTTCACAGGAAACATCCATGTGCTGCAAGGTGAAGTTCATCCTTGAAGATAGAAACATAGTCACTTAAAAAGTAGAAGTAGGGGCGGCTATGGCTCAGGAGACAGAGTGGATCATATGTACTAATGAAAAACTCTGGTGGTTTGAGGCCTTGCTCCTCCAACCTGGGTGTCAAAGCATCCTTGCCAACATTCAAGATAGTGTGAGATTGTGAAGGCTAGCTTAGGTACAGAAAAAAGCACTCGTGTGAATGGAGGAATGAGGCTTGCAGTAAAAAGGACCTTGGAACGTAGAGCTTAGGGTTAGGCTAACCCTTAAAGCCATTACACACTGAGCGTGTGGCAAAAACCAGCGACACAAAATATATATATATAAATAAAATTGAATTGAATTGAATTAAAAAATCCCAACTTTTCCAGATCCAGACTTGTCATGTAACATCTATACAGACTAAACATTGTGTTTTTGCAGAAAATTTGTCCTGAAATAATGTACCTAGCACAGGGGTGGGCAATTCCAGGCTGTGAGGGCCGGTGTCCTGCAGGTTTTAGATCTCACCTTGGGTCAACACACCTGAATCATATGATTAGTTCGTTACCAGGCCTCTGGAGAACTTCAGGACATGTTGAGGAGCTAATTTAGCCATTTAAATCAGCTGTGTTGGTTCAAGGACACATCTAAAACCTGCAGGGACACCGGCCCTCGAGGCCTGGAGTTGCCCACCCCTGACCAAGCAGATAACCAGCTTCAAAGCATAATGTCTCCACCTCCGTGCTGGACTGAAGGGATGGTGTTTTCTGGCTCAGCATTTCTCTTCCTCTAACACAGCAGGTCAGGCTGTTGCCAAACTCGACTTTGGTCTCATCTGACAGCAGCACTTTCTCCCAAGCGTTCTCTGAATCACTTACAAGTAGAGTTAGATTTCCTGAAAGCCCACAGTTTTCCCATAGCTTAACTTCTCGACATTTTTGCCTGGTATAAACAGTTCAGTATTGCAGACAGTTTTAAATTCTAAGAAAATTATTCCTTGTATATTTCTTCTTCTTAACATCTGAACACTACAGCTATAATTGTAGATCACGGACAGATCCACACAGTACCCTTTGAGGCTGAGAACTTGTGGCCTCCCTCTCTTGTAATGCAAGTGTACTAGCCAAAGGTGGAGTCCTATCATGTGATATGAAGCGGCTAAATAAGTTGTCAAGTTAATTACAGAACATTTTTGGTAGAGGTAGTGAGATTATTTGAACATTTAAGCAGAGTTTTAAAACCTTTGTTTTGCCAACACGGCGGTCAGAGTGCAGCCTTACACAGCAGTCGAGCTCCTCGGGCATCGGTTTAGAGCTGAGACACGTCCCAGGCTCCGGTGAACGAGGTGATCCAATAATGTATTTTCTACTCTGTCCTTGCTCAACCAGCAGCATCGAGCACGCTTACTGATGCTGTTTCAATTTCTTACCTCAAAGTTGCCTCAATGTCATTGACGCTGAGAACTGCTTCATGTGTTGATGCAGCTTTACTGTGGTTGTTACACTTTCTTAGCCTCTCATAAAGTTTCAGTTTTCAGGCCCCTCTTCTGTGGAACCAGCTTCCAGCTTGGATTCAGGAGACAGACACTATCTCTACTTTTAACCTCCTAGGACCTGCGTCCACATATGTGGACATCACATTTTGGGTTATTTAGACCAAAATACAAAATTTTGCTCTACAAGGGCCTGAGTTCCACTTACGAGGACATTATGCTGCCACTGATCTATCAAAATTTAAAACAAACGTCCTCATATGTGGATCTAATTTTTCTCAGAAACAAAAATCAGGTAAAAAAAAAAAAAATCTGGTAATTCTTTGTTTTTACATTCATCAGGTCCCAATCAGCCCAAATAGCAAAGAGAAATTAAAAATGCTGCCGTGGAAGAGTTCGGGTCTTAGGAGGTTGGTCAGGGCTGGATCAGGTGACCCTGAACCCTCCTTTAGTGACGGTTCGCTCCTCGGGGTTTCCCATAATGCACAAAAAGCTTTTTTTCCTCCTTTCACTTCCCACTACTGCATATCATTACCGTGTATCTTCTCACATTGTTTGTGTTTTGTCTCAGTTGTTCTGCTTTTCTTTACCCTCACACCCAACCTGTTGTGCGATTTCTATTACAGAGTCTTGACTTAACAATATAAAACACCTTGAGGTGACTACGGTGGTGAACTAGCACTACATAAATGAAAATCAATTGAATTTATCGTCGTAGTTGGGTGGAAGTTAATGCTCTGTATGTTTCATGCTGAGTCAAGTTTAAAGTTTGTTTGTTTGCAGAACCTAGAAATATTAATCCTGTACATTTTCTCATTCTCGTGTGAGTTGGCTGACCCACTATTTTTATCAGCTTAAGAAACATGATCATTCCACTGTGTATAAGGCCAAATATGCTCAGGTATACTATATATGTTTTCACCATACCTTTTCTCAATGGAGATGAAGACAGTGCAGGTGTGTGGAAAGTTGCTGCAGAGTCGGTGCAGTGTTCGGAATAGGCCATCCGTCAGATCATCATCATAACAAACTGGTGACACATTAAGAAATCTAATTATTGCTGAGCTTCTGCATTTGACGGTTCCATAAATGACTCTAAAGTCTGAACTCAAAACTGTCTCAGTAAATAACTGCTTTTTACAAATCGCTTCACGAGTTGCTTCAGTTGCTCAGCAGTCTGGAGCCTCCTTTGCCACATACAGCATCTCAGTAGTTCACACTGTGTGCTACTCTGGGCTTTGCATGGTAGCGTTTCTGACAACGAACTGGTGCTTAAACCTCGCTGTGAGGCACATAATTTTAAAGGTTTGCCCACAGTGTCTTGTCTAGAACCTTCCCACCTTTTTCAGTAACTCTTTCAGAGTAGAGCATACATGGTGAAAAAGAGCTCTGATCTTTTAGAGATGTCATCCTTAAGACTTACCATCAGCAGCAATTATGATGCTAGTGTTATTCAGATCTGCTACCTCCTCCTTTGTCCAACTAAACTCCACAGCAGCATCTGCAAAGATCAGACAAAGGAAAGTAGTTATCGTACTGGTTTCTAGTTCGGTGTATTGGTGGTTAACCAATCAACTCATACATCCAAACTGGAGACTAAAGTCTGTTACATCCATCCAGCCATTTTGCGGTCAAGCAGGCCGCATTCTGCGCAGAGAAGCCCAGTGTTCCCTCACTCCACCCACCACCTCCAGCTCATTGAGGTGGGAATCAAGATTTTTCCCAGCCAGCCACGAGATGAATCTCTCCAGCGAGTCCAGACTCCTGAGTCCCGGGCCTCTTCCCAGTAGGACACGCCAAGATTACCTCACCAAGGAGGCATCCTAGTCAGATGCCCAAACCACCTCAACCGGCTCCTTTCAACGTGGACGAGCAGAGGCTCTAATCAGAGTTCCTCTTAAAGAATCAAGCTCCTCATCCCATCTCTGAGGGAGAGCTCAGCCACTCTTTGAAGGAAACTCATTTCCGACGCTTGTATCTGTGATCATAGGTGAGGGTAGAAATGTAGACTGACTGATAAACTGACAGCTTCGCTTTTATGCTCAGCTCTGTCTGTGCCACAGCAGATCAGTACAGCATCGCATCACTGCAGACGCCACCTCAGTTCCTTCGTTATTCTCTTGCTCCCCTCACTTGTGAAAAAGACCTCTGAGATACTTGAACTCCTGCACTTGGGGCAGTATGTCCCCGGGGCCCTGCCACTGTACAGCCGTTTAACCTAGTCAGTGGCTTCACCCCCAGTGATGGTGGTATCTACCACCAACAGGTTGATTTCACACAACTTCTCTCTGCACAGTGCGAGGATGTTCTCTTTCCATCTGGTCTGCTCCAAGTGCATGAATGTCACTTTGATCATGAAGATCCACAGCAGCCTGACCACAGTGAAGCCACAGCTGCTCTTTTCCTTTATCGCCTGCTTGGGGCAGTGGAGCTGCTACAGCCTGTTCCAGCTGGTGCCAGCATGTGATCCGGCTTCCACAACTCACCGCAATCTGCCAAAATCCTAGAAGCTGGTGGCTTTGAGTATAAGCTGGGCATGTTGCAGCCCAAGGCAACACAAGCAGACCCAGTGACTGTCATTACAAACACAGAGTCAAGCCACAGACTCTCTGCTTCCTCTGGTGTAAGGAAACACAGACAGCCAGTCCTCCAACACCCGAGATATTTCCCTTCTTTACTCAAAGAGACCTTCAGATAAATACTTTTACTCTGACAATAACATTCATTCTATACTAATTTAATGCTTGCTACTTTTTTGTATAATGCAAGTAGGACTCAAAAAGCATAAAACATAACTGTGATTGGTCTTTTTTCATTATCTAATCTTACAGTCACAGTAAACTTGTAATAAAGAATAAAGAACATTCTTAGAAAGAAGTTTCACAGTAAAGCTAGCAAAGGTTTCTGACCTCTGAGATGTGGCCCTGAGGTAAGCTTGCACAGGCATTGGTCGGTCAGATGCAGGTCTTAATAACAGTGACAAAACGTTGAATATAAATGTCTCTCCTGAAACTCTGCTTTAGAGGATGGAATAAAGGGAGGAGACAGCCCTAAAGACAATCACCGTTTTTCCTCAATCCATCTCTGCGTATCCAAGCAACATTTTCTGAAGTGCTGTTATTGTCCAAATGTGTCCACACCTATCTTTGCACAGCGTGTTGGTTTATAAAATGACATATCTGTGTTACCTGTGCACAGGTCATCCTGAAGCCAGTCCAACTGCCTTACTTTCACCTCGTGATCTGACGGAGAGACAAGATTGCATTAAGTTTGATGAATCTTTGCAGTTTGTCATGTGATTTAGAGAGTGAAAGGATGGAAATTTTAATAACTATATATACACACACACACACACACACACACACACACACACACACACACACACACACACACACACTATATATATATATATATATATATATATATATATATATATATATATATATATATATATATATTTTTTTTTTTTTTTTTTTTTTTTTTTTTAAGCTACGTAAATATATTCCAAAGCCAAAAGGCATGGCTGTGGCTCAGGAGCTACAGCAAAGTGTCCTTGGGACAGATACTGAGCCCAGACTGGCTGCATGGTCTCCAGCAGTGTGTGTGGTCTGTACACCGAGGGAACCCATGAGTAGCTGATTTGACAGCTTTCTCACCTGCAGACTTCAGCATGTGTTTATTTAACGCTACATTTCTTTTACACATCTGTAGAAGGTCTTCTCCCACATCTGTAAAACAAAAATGAAAAAAAAAAGCCCTAAACAAACAGTCAAATATTTGTTATTCGATCTAAGTCCTGGACAGAGTGTGAAATAAGAACGAACTGTTAGGTAAGTTTGCACTGCCCACAGCAGCTAACAGTGGTTTTCACTAACCCCCATCTCCTTGTTTGCAATCTTTATTTTCCTTTCACTGGATAACAAAACAAAGCCCACAGTGCGAGCACTCAGCATCCGATATGTTGCTGGTAGTTTGTAAATGTTGTTTGCAGTGTTTAAGTTTAACAACAGAAGAGTACGTGCTTCAAGGTATCGTACCTGTGCAGTAGACTGTTTTAGCTATGGTTGCTGTGATGATGCTGGTTAAGCCTGTCCCTGCTCCTAGTTCTAGGACTGTAGCTCCTCTGAACATGACTGGGTTTGAGAGGATGAAGTCCACCATGAATAATGCCCCACGCCACACCTGACGTGAGCAAAGAAGACATGAGCTGATGCTGTATTTGACTCCAACTGATTATGCAAAGAATTTCATGGTACACTTCCATTAATATAAGATAAATACTAGTGGATGTAGACAATTTTCAAAAAGTCCGTCTAATCCAATTTATTTTCTGGCTTTATCAGATAGATGCAGTGGAGACTGACAGGAAACAGAGAGAGGGGGAGACATGCAGCACAGGGCTGCGGGTCAGACTCAAACCCAGGCCGGGTAGAATAAACTCACCTGTTTGCCAACATCCTCCATGGGTGTGGCCATCGTGTGCTCTGTGAATAGATTGGACACATTTATTAAACACATCCAAAAACTCTCCTCGTGTCTCCAGGTCTGTGGACATGACCCTGTTATGATACTACTGTCATCTTCCTTTGTCAACTGACTGATAAAGTTTGTGTGTTTGTATCCAGCAGCTGTTTTAATAAACAGCTCTGTCAATGAGTGAACAGCATGGGCTCAGGAGATGGAGCAGAAAAACAAACAGTGAATATGAGTTTAAGGAGGCTTGTAGTAGAAAGCGTTTGAACAGAGTAGAAAGTCCTACATAAGGACCTGTCCAGTCTATTTATCACCTAGGATGTCAGACTATTCATTTTTATTTTTTTTCATTAATTTAGTCTTAAATTAAAGAAAACATGTGCAGGTGCTGGTCTGTGTATGAAGTATAATTCATTTGCAATTTGCTGAAGTTCTAGAGTTACAAACATGTCTTTTAATGGGATCTCTGATTTTCACTGTCCTACTCAAATGAATTCAAATGTGTGCTGACAGGTGTGAGTTTGCTCTCTAACAGCTGATGCTGTCTAAACCAGGTGAAAACATTTTACTGTCATTTACATGAAGATGTGCATTACACGTGAGGGGCCCAGAGCATGAGCCTGTTCCATTATCCAGTTTGTACAATGAGTATTGAACAAGTTTGATGCCAAACTGGAAATAAAAGTAGTTTACCTTTAAAGAATAAAATCAAGTATAAAATGTGATTAAAAGAAGGAGGAAGATGATCAAATTTTAGCCTGTGGGAGTCCAGAGGAAACAAAACCCGGGAGTGGAAGGAGTTTGGTGGGTAATCAAAAAAGGGAAGTGGAGTCTGGGGAAGAGGGACAACTTAAAGTCACTGATGTGGTTAAACAACTGTACAGTAGCAGGGCCTGTGCGGTGGATGAGATTCGCCCTGAGTTCCTGAAGCCTCTGGAGGTTGTAGGGCTGCCCTGGCTGACATGTCTGTGCAACGTCGCGAGGAGGTCTGGGGTGGTGCAGGGGGGACCGGAGGGTGTGCTCTATCTAAAGAGGGATCAAACTTCTCAGTTTGGAGAGGAGAGCTCAAAGCTGAATCTCAGATTCAGGAGGAACAACGTGGTTTTTGTCCTGGTCTTGGAACTCTGGACCAGCTCTTTATCCTTCCCAGGGTATTGAAGGGTGCGAGGGAGTTTGTCCAACCAGTCTACATGTGTTTTGTGGACTTGGGGTATACTGTGGGGGTTGCTTCAGTATATGGGGTATCTGGCCACACACAGGCCATTAGTCCCTACACAACTGTAGCGAGACTTGGTTTGTGTCCCCAGCAGTAAGTCAAACTCATTACTATGATATGGTCATCATTATGATATGGTTGCGTTAGCTTCATCAGGTGGTGACCTCCTCCCTGCACTGGAGAAGTGTCCGGCTGAGTGTGAGGCAGCAGGAATGGGAATTAGTACCTCCAAGTCCATAGTTTCTCAGCTGTAACAGGGTGAGTGCTCACTCTGGGTGAGGAACAAGTTACTGCCCAAGTGGAGTACAAATATCTCAGGGGCAATGTTCCCTCTAATGTTTCATGTGTCTGAGCGAACACACAAACTCCCTGAGCGTCCCTTGGACCACTGTGAGCGACAGCAGACGTGTGCACTGTGGTCACGCCACCATCCAATCCATCCAAGTTACGGTTTATTAAAATAATCAAATTGCAGCATTTACATTTATGTTAGACGACTTTTAATTAACTGGAGACTGGCTGTTCCCTCTAGGCTGCGCACGTGTGCACTGCTGGCACGTCTCTGCGCACAGAAAATCTGCGTTGCGCACAAAAAAAAAATCTACCTGAATTGAAATTAAAATGAATACTTTAACAATCCTGTTTTGCAGTGTTAGTCAGTGACTGGCTGCTCCCGTATGGGATCAGAACGAGGCCACCTTATCCCACAGTCCAGCCAATGATGCGATTCACATTCGTATATACGCAGCTGATCAACGTGGTTGACCGGCTATGACAGCGTCCTTATGTGCCGACACCGGTGTTTTAGCAAAGCGGCTGATGTGGAGTGAAGCCACGTTAATGACAACGTGTACAACCATTGGAGACGTGAGCAGGACAGACGGAACAACTGACGGAAAAAGTGTGGACTTTATAGCAGTTTTTAAATTGTGTTGATCGGCCACGTAAAACCAGAGTTATGATAAAAATATCTGCAATGTTTGTTTTTCTTCCTGAATACTGTCGTTGTTTATATTTACTGCAGGAAGAAACGGTAAAAACAGCGTTTTATAAGGAAAACGCTCGAAAGCCTGAGATGTGAGAGATTTGAGACGTTTAGCACAAATCTTGTGTAGTTAGTGTGTAGTTAGTGTGTAGTGTAGTCAACAGTTTTGTTGTGTGTCAGAACAATGAGGCGCCTGCTGAGTGTTACAGGTGTTGCAGCAGTGATACATCTGCTGCTGTCAGGCCTGCAGGTATCAGGCTGTTGTTCTCCTTCATCTCATAGTGGACAGAAATTATTTTTTGGAGCGGCACAAATAATTTGTGTGGCATCAGATTAGATGCAGAACAGCTGATTGTTCTGTAAATAGTTTGAAATGTTTGTTTAAAAACGCCTTGGCTGCATTTTTAGGTAAACAGCTGCAAAAAACTTTGTTTGCATAACTCAGTAACTTTTTTGAAGAAGTAACTATATCATTAACTGCCCAACATTGGTCATTATTTACTGTATTTTGCAGACAGAGTTACAGACTCATAATACAAGTCAGAGCAAAAAAACAGAAAGTCGTGTTTTCAAAATTGGAGTTCAGGTTATTTTTACTTCCAATAGTGTTAACATGCTACAGGTCATCAACAAGATTTATTTAAATTTTCATTGTAAGTGGGCTAAAGCAGTTAATTAAAAGTAGTCCAACATAAATGTAAATGCTGTAATTTGATTATTTTAATAAACATGTAACTTGGATGAATTCGATGCCAGCATGACCACAGTGCACACGTCTGCTGTCGCTCACAGTGGGATCGCTCAGGGAGTTTGTGTGTTCGCTCAGACACATGAAACATTAGAGGGAACATTGCTGGCAGATGAATTTGGGTGGTGTCCGCAGTGATGCGGATCCTGTACTGAATTGTTGTGGTGAAGTGAGAGCTGGGCTCTCCCTTAGAGATCAGATCGAGCTTTTTTGTCAATTTGTTGTGCATACAATTGTAGTGCAAGCAAAATGAAGAGACGTTTCTCCAGGCGCAACAAATATGATAACACACACACAGACAATATGCAAACCCTCCCTACACTCATCCATCCCAGACGTATCACTATTAAATCCTCACCTAAAGTTTACAGTTAAATAAGTAAATAAATGTGTGCGAATGATCAGTGAGTAAAAACTTTAAAGTAATCAGAATATCTTTATTTTCTTTGTAACAAGTACAACAAAATTAAGTGCAGTTTAAATAAAATTACAAAAGAATAAAATAAAAAAAGGAGGTATGTTAAAGCGAATTGTTAAATGTTTTTATGCTTACCATCTCTACATTGTTTCAAACTGTAGGATCAAAGACATTCCTTTGTCTCTGACCACCTCTCCAGACACTGGTTTTATTGTAGATACATGCTATCTGAAAGATCTGTTTGTTGTGTGGTAAGCTTCCTGCTTTTATGATCCTTTTGGTGAGCAGGAGGTCACACAAACACACCCCATCACACACACACACGCACGCACGCACGCACGCACGCACGCACGCACGCACGCGCACACACACACACGTTCTTGCACATGCATAGACAGGTGACCACGAGCCATTCAAAACACTTTATCAGCATTGTTGTCAATGCGACGGGATGGTATCAGGATACAACTGGTTTCTTTGCTCACAGCACTATGCTGAGGTTTCCTGTCTCACAGAGGTGTCCCTGGACTCTCTCTGCAAAGGTGCGTTTCGCAGTCTCATCCCCTGCACTTAAAGCTGCATCTCGGGCTGTCAGCAGTGAGCGCACCTCACTGGTAATCCAGGGTTTCTCGTCGACACATGCAGTGATGGTCTCACAGTGGCATCCTCTGTGCATGTAGCAGTGTAGCTGCTCACTGCCTCCAGCAGGCTGCACCTCTCTGATCCTGTCTGGCCAGTCACACCTGAAGTCACCTTTACACCTGCTCTGCCAGGCTTCCCTTCAGCTGCACTGCCAGACTGTATTCCACCAGGCAGGCCTGAAGTCCCAGAGCATTTATCATCTACTCTGCCTGTGTTGCTGTGACGAGCCCACTGTGACGCACCAGAGCAGTTTTGTTAAACTAGCTTTAGACTTTTTCTCTGTTTGCAGTATTTGCTGGTTGAATACTGTCCCTTGACTTCCATTTTGCAGCTTTGGGTACATGTCATGCTCCTCTTTTGTGGACAGCTCTTTTCTTTAAATTACAAATTCTATTACCATACAAAGACAATTTTTCTACTATCTGCACTCATGATAACAATAATAATATTTATGAGGTTTTTTTTAAAAGAAACAATATAAAATCAAGATTCTTACCAATCCTTATGACATCTTTTAACCAGTGACCCTCTTCTTCTTGTTCCATTGCATCATTAGACTGTTTGAGAACTACTGGGCGAGTCCAGTCCCGACTGCTGCCCTCTGTAAGGTTTGGCCGAGGTCTGAGAAATAACAAAATATCACATTCATCAACAGAAAAAAACAATAACTAAGCTGCATTTTTCATTTTTATGTTGCTAATTCTCCAGAAAAGTTACAGCATTTTACTTACAGATATGTGAACAGCTGCACATTTCTTTTGTCTTAGTGTAGGTCTGCTATTTTTGGAATTTGAATAATTACTGAAGGAATACTCT